>NC_138509.1:13544097-14212457 GCF_964252035.2 Podarcis erhardii | reverse complement strand
TGTTCTCCACTAATTTTTCAATGGATTTCGAAAACAGAATCATTCCTTGTGACATTAATTTGACACCCGAGGTACCACTGTATAAAAGAGCTGCTGAAAGCAGACCCCATGGCGTTGGAACGCAACCCCATAACACGTTAAGAAAATGAGCTGGTCCCAACTTTTCCCTTGTCTCCTGGGATTCTTCCTTGTGAACTTCCTGTTCACTTCGGCGCTGGCCAATATGGCACCTCCAACTGTTGCTGGGCTGCAACTACTTCCATTCCTCTCCATGGGCCGCCAGGCTGGCAGGAGTTGGAAGTCCAAGAACATCTGGGTGGAGGCACTGTGTCGGCCTCCCCTGCTTAGTTTGGGGGCAGCAGTGAGGAATGGTCCTAGTTTCCTTGAACCAGTTGTGAATCCACATAGAGTATGCCTGTCTGATCGTTGCTTGCGCAGGTAGATGATTGAGTCTTGTACGAGGAAGCGTCTCCTTCTCCAATGTTACTCAGGTAGGAGTGGAGAGAAAGTGGTCACCCCAGAACGTTGCTTAGATGGGAAGGGGCGAAGGAAGTTTCTCTGGTCTCTGCACTTAGGACAAACACCTTGATTCCTTCCCCGGTTCTTTTGCTAGAATTAGACCCGTCTCCCCCTTTTCTTCACAGACACCTTTGCACCTGGCTGTGATCACCCGCCAGCCCAGGGTGGCTGGGTTCTTGCTGCAGGCTGGTGCGGACCCCACTCTGCTAGATCGCTATGGCAACTCAGTAGTGCATTTGGCGTTGCAGCTGGGGGATGAGGAGATGCTGAAGACCCTCCTCTGTCACCTCGGCTCCCACACCCTCCAGCTCCTGGAAACACCTAATTATTATGGTAAGCGACGGGATAGTTTTGGAGGCTCAGGCAGGTGAGAGCTGGCTGGCTGGTTTCAGAGTGAATGTCTCTGAGCGGCTCGAAACAAGAGGGGAGGGCAGTGCATAATCTGCAGGAGGTATGCTGTCTAGGGATGGGTGATATCTGGTTTTCAATATCACAATATATCACCAGCTAAATATCATGATATTTTGATATATATATCTGCGGTGGCAGAAAGTCCTGCCATACTTTCCCACAGCGGCGGAGGGCCTTAACGAGGCTCCCTGCGGCAGTGGAGGGCCTTAAAATGTAAAGTAGTAGCTCAAATAAAAATATTAAATATTAAATGTGTGTGTGTGTGTGTGTATATATATATAATATTTTCAAATAATTTGAATAGTTTAAGTGATTTACTAGCCAAGTTGCATCTGCTTCCCCACCCAGAGGTCTAAGTGGAATCTGTGCAAGCATAAGTTCAACTAAACTTTCTTCTACTTTCCTGGGAGTAAGCCCCATTGAATTCAGTAGGGCTTGTTTTGCTTTCACTGTTTACTGAAAAACAGCCTCTCTGTCATTCTTACAAAGTACCCAACCTCCCATTTCAGCATAAGGCAGTCAGCTAAATCTTCTCCCCTCTATTTCCCCCCCACGCAGAAAGACTCCTCCATCCATCTTTTTTTTTATCAAAGGGAGGGAGGGCAAGCAAGCAAGCATACAAGCAAAAAGATAAAGGTAAAGGGACCCCTGACCATTAGGTCCAGTCATGGCTGACTCTGGGGTTGCGGCGCTCATCTCGCTTTATTGGCCAAGGAAGCCTACGTACAGCTTCCGGGTCATGTGGCCAGCACGACTAAGCCGCTTCTGGCAAACCAGAGCAGCGCACGGAAATGCCGTTTACCTTCCCGCCAGAGCGGGACGTGCTTTCGAACTGCTAGGTTGGCAGGAGCAGGGGAGCTCACCCCGTCGCGGGGATTCGAACCGCCGACCTTCTGATCGGCAAGTCCTAGGCTCTGTGGTTTAACCCACAGCGCCACCCGCATCCCTTAAGCAAAAAGATAGTTTCATTTAAATTTAAAAACACCCTTTTTAATATGGAGGTTAGCTATTTAGGGGGAACCAACAACATAATCACCTCCTGAAAATACTCTTCCCCCTCTTTTTTTCACTAGTGAGGGAAGAAAGAAGTGCTTTCCAGTTCTTTGTTTACTTCGCCTCTTGGGGTTGCTCCTGAATTGTTAGCAGGCTCTGCATAATTAGCTGAGCTCTAAGTGGAAAGATAACTAGAAGCTGAAAGTTTGCTGGTTTGTGTGAGGGCTTATCTTCTTTCTTACTGGTTAGGAGGGAGGAGGGAGAGAGCTTAACAAAGCTGGAGACACCGGTGCCTGCAAATTATCTGCAAAATATTGAGCTACCCCCTGGGAAGCTGTTAAGTCTCCACCTTTTCTTCACGGGTGTGTATTGCCTAGTTGAAACACTTATTTCAATACCTGTATTCAAATTCAATGATAAAGCGATTTTATTGCACAGCCTTAGTGCTGTCCCTAGAGGGGTTTCCCCAGCCGTCCTCAAAGGCAGCTTTTTGGTGCTTCATTCCCACTAACCTTTGCTCCTTTGTTAGGCCTTTTCCCTGTACACCTTGCCGTGAAATGCAAGAACCCAGCCTGCATCGAGCTGCTTGTTGAGAAGGGAGCGGATGTGAACGCAGCCGAGCGGCAGAGCGGCCGGAGCCCTTTGCATCTTGCTGTGGAGATGGAGAACCTTAACCTGGCGACGTACCTGTTGAAGAAGGTATGCGGGGTTTGGCTGTGTGCAGAAATGGCTTCCCCATCCTCGTTCACATATGTGGGAAGGGGTGACTCTTTTCTGAGAGCGCTTGCCAGCCTTTAATTCCGTGCCCTTTCTCTGTCCAGCTGGGAGCTGATGTGAATGCCCAGACGTCAGCTGGCAATACGCCTCTTCACCTGGCAGCAGGCATGGGCTCCCCCATCCTTACCAGGATGCTGATCAAAGCAGGTAAATCTTCTCTCCAGTGTCCCTGGGACTCAGTAGGGCTCAAGGATTCCTCTAGGAGCTGGTGGGCTGCCCACTTTCTATTCTCACCCTTCTGGTTTAAGAAGAGCTGGAACTTTGCATTGACCGAAAGTCATCTGACTTTCCTACTAGGTATTTATTTCCACTTGATGCCAGACACTTGTTTCCACTCATAGTTAAAGGTAAAGGTACCCCTGAACCTTGGGTCCAGTCGTGGACGACTCTGGGGTTGCGGCGCTCATCTTGCTCTATAGGCCGAGGGAGCAGGCATTTGTCCACGGACAGCTTCCGGGTCATGTGGCCAGCATGACTAAGCCGCTTCTGGCGAACCAGAGCAGCGCATGGAAATGCCGTTTACCTTCCCGCCGGAGCGGTACCTATTTATCTACTTGCACTTGACGTGCTTTTGAACTGCTAGGTTGGCAGGAGCAGGGACCGAGCAACGGGAGCTCACCCTGTCACGGGGATTCGAACCGCGACCTTCTGATCGGCAAGCCCTAGGCTCTGTGGTTTAGACCCTATAGTTACTTAACAGCAAATAACCCTCCTCTTGCTTTGCATATCACTTGTATTAAATGCTTCCCAAAACAGCAAACACTTGATGGTCCATCCAGCAGATGACCTGGGTCATCTGCACCCAGAACTTTACTCACTCAAGAGGGAGCAGTTCCTACTGGGATAGGAGGTGGGAATCTTGGGACCCATTCCATTCCTCAGGAGAGGACTCTGTGCTCAGTTGCTCAGTTATAAGGTCTCTCTCTCTCTCTCTCTCTTTGTCATGTCCACTTATTTTTGGGTGCAGTCTAGACAACAAATGTTGCATTAGTTGGACTGGGGTGGGGGAGAAAAGAATAAGCTATGTAGTTGATTTCAAATGGAAGATGACATTGAATAAATATCCCAGACTTTTAAAAGTTTGGGGGAAGGAGAGGGTGGGCAACAAACTGGTCCAGAGAAAGATTGGAATTCAGCACTGACAAGCAGAAAGGCTTGGGCTAATGGGACAATCTCTCATCTCCTACCCATGCGCTGTTCTGGGGGCGTTCCTGTGCCTCCAGTGGATTTGGGGAAAGAGATGGGGGGAAGCCTGTTGCACTAGTGGGGAGTCCTTGCACTGGCTTCCAGTAGCAGAAAGGGTTTGTTGAATCTGGTCCTAAAATTCCAGAACAAGGTGCAGATCAGTCACAAAGGGAGCTGCCCGATAAACCCCCTGATATACCATGTCCTGTTTGAAGCATTATGCCAGCTGAACTCCCTGTTGAACTCCCCAGGGGCAGATGTCCTGTGTGAGAACGACGAGCCCATCTCGGCCCCCTCGTCTAACCCAGGCAGCGACGTGGAGTTGGAGCAGGAAGAGGAGGAGGAATGGGTCATGGAGCTGGGAGAGGCCCCGGGTGCAGACTGCGTGACTGAGCTGAAGAGCAAATGGCCTGAGAAGCAGGGGCGGGGGCACACGCCATTGGACTTGACTTCGAGCCAGAAGGTATGTAAAGTTTTTTTTTGGGGGGGGGGGTTCAGATTGGACCCTTGCTGCAGTTGAGCCATTCCTAGTTGTAACGTATGCAATGTTCTAGGCCAGACTTTCCCAAACTTGGGTCTCCAGCTGAGAGCCAAGGTGGTGTAGTGGTTAAGAGCGGTAGACTCGTAATCTGGTGAACCTGGTTCGCTTCCCCGCTCCTCCACATGCAGCTGCTGGGTGACCTTGGGCTAGTCACACTTCTCTGAAGTCTCTCAGCCCCACTCACCTCACAGAGTGTTGTGGGGGAGGAAGGGAAAGGAGATTGTTAGCTGCTTTGAGACTTCTTAGAGTAGTGATAAAGCGGGGTATCAAATCCAAACTCCTCTTCTTCTTCCATCATCCCCATCTACAGTACCAGTAGCCTGGGATGATGGGAGTTGTAGTCCAACAGCAGCTGGGGACCCAGGTTTGGGAAACCCTGTTCTGGACCAGCCTCTTCTGGACTGCAGCTCCCATCATTCCTGGCTGTTGGCTGAGGCTTGTTGTGTTGCCCTCCCAGGTGTTGTGAGCTACATTGTCCACCTGTGGACTATAGAGCGTCCTGCAACTAAGGCAGTTTGGATCATCACCCACCTCTGATCATAGCTATTTGTAGCTCCCTGTGTACCCCTTTGCTCCCCATGTTTTGTGATGGGATGGGCCCCATCCCCATGCATTCAGTAGAAGAAACTTTTTTATCTCTCCTGATATAACGTGCTTAGGGGACAGTTAGAGGTAACCAAGGCTTCTTTCCTTCCAGGTGCGGGAGATATTGCAGCAAGCCTTGCTGCAGAACCCAGAAAGGGAGCAGTCTACCGAGACTCCTGCTTCCAGGCAAGGTGAGTGAACGCTTCTGTTCTGCTTGGGGTCCCGCTGAGAAATAACCCCTGTGCATCATTTCAGATTTGGACTTGGGGGTTTTGGCCATCCATACACATAAAATTCCAATACATATTAAAACATTTTTTTTTTTTATGTTACTGACTTCCCATCCCCTTTTCCGTGATGTTTTTCTTACCCCCCCCCCTTGCTGAACCCTGTCCTCCCCTCTTATTTAACATAGTCATAACACAATAATCTTTAATTGTTCTGTCGCTCACAGTTCAAAACCTGCTCGCGGATTCGTCCTGTTGTAGTCTTTCTTCAAATAATCTGAAAAGGGCTTTCATTCTTCAAGAAAAACAATTGTCACTAAGTTCTCTTATTTTAGCTGTTAGCTTTGCTGATTCAACCTATTTCATTACTTTACTTATCCATTCTTCTTTAGCGGGGGCCATAGGTGTGGCTTTCCTGGTCGGGTGTGGGGAGGAGGCAGTGGCTTTTGGGGCAGAGACTGGCACCTTTGTGCAGAGAAGCGATCGCCTGTCATCCTCTGTCTCTGATTTCTCCAGGAAGCGTCCTGTCTCTGAATAGCGACACCCTCCAAAATCTAGAGCAGCTTCTGAACCACGACTGCCAAGGGGCAGACTGGGCAGAGCTAGCCAAGAGACTGGGCCTCTGCAGCCTGGTGGAGACCTACAGAGGGGCAGAGTCTCCCAGCAGAAGACTTCTCCTGAGCTATGAGGTTAGTAGATCCTCCTCTGTCCTTTGCCCTCCCCCTCTCCTCTGTCACCGATTCCTAGCAGGTCCCCTCTGAACCCTCTATGTTTCTCTCTCTTCCCCCGCAGCTTGCCGGCGGCAGCCTCAAGGGTCTGCTGGAAGCGCTTGACTCCATGGGACTGACGGAGGGAGTGAAGCTACTGCAGAGACCAGAGACGTTTGTCAAGCTACAGAGTACAGGTACAGATACGGAACGTTAGGGCTGGGGTCGCAGAGACAGGAAAACTGCACCGGATAACTTGCTGACGGCTATCTCTGTCTGCCTCTCTCAGAGCTGAAGGAAGACAGCGCCTATGGGAGCCAGTCTGTGGAAGAGGAGACAGCAGCCCTGCCTGGGAAGCTTCCACCAGCCTCCTCCCTGGAAGTCTCGCCTCTCTTGCCTCACAACCAGCAGGAGCAAGTGCACTGATACGAGAGAAGCCGGAGCCTCGCTGGGGGAAGGGTGATCTCGGACATGTGCCTCTCAGACCCAGGACTTGGGCATCAGGAGCTGGGAAGGCCGTGCAGAGCTCGGCACAGCTCTGATTTTCACGGCTGGTCTGCACAATGTAGGAAGGACTCTGTTGCAGTTAGCTCAGCCTGCCTTGCATTCACCAGACCTTCACCAGACGTGGGCGATAGGGATAAGCGGTTGTTTTGTCCTGGTGCCTTTTATCAAATTCTGGTCCAAGCCTGATCAGGACTTTGGGTCTTCTGCTCTTCCTGAGACAACCTTGCTCCCCGGCATCAGCCATGTTACTTGTGATGGGTTAGGTTTCGTTGGACAATGAATGCTATTTACTCCTGAGCTCCTGGACTGCCCCACAAATTGGTCCCCTTTTAGTGCCTTTTTATAGTCCTAGTGATTCAGGTGCCTGCCTTCTCCTTGGGAATTAATGGCTCTACAGAACTGAATTTTCACCTGTGGCTTGGTAATTTGGGGCAGAATTCCCAAAATGCATTCGGACAAAAGAAACCCTACGTTTGACACAACCCTCGTGTCATGTGAAGCAGGGTAACAGCCCTTTCAGAACCTAGTGAACAGATCTGTTGCTTAGTCCTACGATCTCATTTGGATTTGAGCAAACCCTTACGTAATGGCTCATCTTGGAACATTTGTTAACATGCAATTTTAACAATTGCCTATCAGCAGGTGTCCAATCTGCACATTGTTTTCAAGTGACAAAGAATGCCATTCAATGTCAGTAAGCAGTTTCCACAAGTTAAGCAAGAAGGATGTTCTGGCCGTGTTAAGTTGCTGACAGTTGTGCTTCCTAGTCAGAGGTTCAGAGGTGTTTGAGGGGGGAGAGCTCTTGCAATGTTGAGTAGCTAAAACTTTGATTTAAAGATTTGCAGTTAGGAATCCATGCTGGTTTGTTGCGGGGGAGGGGGTCTTCTGAGCTGAAAATTCCAACCTTGGCTCAGAACCCCCCCCCCCCCCCCCAGTTCTGTGAAGGGAATAAATGATGCAAATTTGCATGTATCTGCTACTTGGTACACAGCAAAGAGGCCGTTTCAGGAGAACTTAGCCCTTTGGATAGAAGAAGGAAACCTGCGCATCAGAGGACAAAAGTATCGAGTGGATGACTGACAAGTTCTGCCACAACCGCACTCCAATTTCTAAGTCTTTGTAGTTTTCAAAAGACTTCTGTCACAGAGAATAGACTTGTGCTTTGCGGATAATTTTTTAAAATAAAAATCCCAGGGTGACTATGTCTGCATCAAAAGTACATTCATCATTGATGCTTTAGCTGAGACTCTTGCATTTGCAGAGGGTTGGACTAGATGACCCTTGGGTCCCTTCCAACTTTACGATTCTATGCTGATTAATGCATTTTTCTAGACTATTTGCCTTCCAGGTGTCCTCCAGATGTTTTGGACTACCTCTCCAATCAACCCCAGTGTGGTCCAAAAGAATCTAGAGAGCATAAGGTTAGTGAATGCTGTTTTAGGCTGTTAAGAAAATGTTCTATTAGCTTATCACAGGCTGTGTTTATATGTAAGACTAAGTCAAACCGTTGTGAGCATGCTGGTTTCAGAGGAGGAGAGTGGAGCTGTTTGCCTCCTCGGTCCATTTTAGCTTAGTGCAACATGGCAGTTTAGCCAAGGTTTTAGTGTGCTGTTTGAACCCAGGTTTGTGGTTGAGCTTTATTTCCCTCTTGACCAGAGCTTCTGCTCCAAGGTTTTGTCTAGGCTGCAGATGGTTCTTGAGGAGGAGAGCTTTGTCAGGACCCCAGCAAGTGACAGACAAGTGGCTGTTGGGCAGTAAGACTCTGGACTGGTGTTTTGCTGTGGCTTCTGGCAACCAAGAGCAGAGTTCTCTCTTGCAGGGATGATGCTCAGAAGCCAGCCATTCTTCCAAAGCAGAGTGATTTATATACGTGCCACTTTTCTGCCAGCCTTGCCTATTAATGTTAGGAAAGATTCACTACCAGAAAAGGGGTAGTTAAATGATCTGGCCCTTTCCAAGTACCTCTCCTCTTCCACATTGCTCTGTATTCCATGCAGAATACAGTAAGCCTTTCGAACTTCTTTTACGAATCATCAGAGTGAAAATTGGAACCGCCATTCTCCTCCCAAGTTTTCAGAACTTGCTGTAACCTGCAAAAATGCTGCACTGTTCTCTTCCCTGAGTTTCCTTCCTTCATTGTGTTCTCTTACTGCTGTTGCTCTACTCTTCAGCTTCTCCTTTTATCCTGCTGTTCCAGACACACCTCCATTTTTGCTTGCTTCTTTATTTTGAACTCTGTATAGACATGTGTACTTTGCTCTAGTTCCTGTCTGATTCTTTTCATTCTCCAGTCTCTAACCTTGATAAACCCCAGGTAGCATCCAGGGAGTTGCACAAGTTGGAAGGCGGCTGGAAAAGCCATTTCCCTCCCACCCCTCTGCAGGGGCTGTGTTTCTTGGAGAATGGCAGCAGAGAGAGAGAGGGGGGAACTGCCCCAAATTAGCTGGAGGGCTCTTGGGCCCCAAACCATATTTCACTGTGCTGGTATTACCTTTGTAGAATTCTCTTCCTCCCGATAGCTGCCCGGTTTTGTCAGTTTCCTTCCTTAACCCTACTGTTGTTGTCACATGCTACATCTGATCCTTTCCCCCCTCCAGCTCAGCCCTTCATGGTGTCTTTCTTCAGCCCCCCCCCCCCGGTATCTCCATTTTGTTTGTGTATGCATAGCAACCATGCGTCTTTACTTCTTCTGTTTAGCTTTCTCCAGCCCCTACGGTATTTCACGTGTCTGTATAGTGGTGTGCCTTGTTCCCTGTGGCCATGGCCTTGCTCCAAGTAACTAGTTACCCAGGAGCTGCTTGACCTTTGCTCCTCTCAGCCATAGCAGGCAGCATGGCCAAATGGTCAGGGATGGTGGCAGTTGGGCATCCCAACCAGAGCTGTGGGGTCCCTACTTTCCACAAGGGTCAGGCAGCTTCCTGCTCCTTATCCAACCCAAGTGTGTTGAAAAACAAAATGGCCGCCCTTCTGCCATGGCAGTGGCCCCCTCTGGCTATCTTTTTTCAGTTGGGTAGGAGCAGCTGTTGTAGTTGGTTTAGGACAGCAGTGTTAAGATGCTTTTGGCTCAGGGAGAACCAGGTCAATGAAGGTGCTTGAATAAGTTTTACTTAGGTAATTAAAGGAAGAAACTGTACAGAGCTCTTTAGGTTTGTTTTTTTACAGTCAATTCAAGAGCAGAATAAAAAATTGACACATTCAGAGAGTCAGTGCTGGAAACAGCCAGCCAATCCCCTCCCCGCCCCACTTTGCCCTTCTTTACATCTGCAGAATTTCCCATTTGCTTTTGTCGCATCCCCCCCCCCCCCCGTCACCTGGGGCTTTCTTTAACCCATCTCCTGCTGTTTTAAGCAAGTATTGGAGCCACAGCCTTAAAGCCCCTTGAAGTGACAAGTGAGAAGGAGCAGGCCGGATGTGCAGCCGGGGGGGGGGGGCGGTTGCCGTGTTTTCTTAAACTTGGGTCCCTGGCTGTTGCTGGAATACAACTCCCATCATCTCTAGCAACAGGCGGGGACCCAAGTTTGAGGAAACACTGGTTGAGGGGTGGAAATGCTCCTGGCAATTTCAGAACCCTCCACCCACCCTTGTGAGATTAATCTATATGTATTCTGGCTAGGACTATGGGCTATTCAGTTCTGGCCCCTGCATTGTTTAAGCCCCACATCAACTAGGCCAGAAAAGAGGCCAGCATGCTCATCGTCCACAGTGATCTCCATAGGGGGGAGGAGGAGGGATTAGAGGGGGTGTGCTCTTGGGGGGGGGGGTTCCCCCACCCCTACTATGGCTTTGTCAGGCTGCCACCCGGGAGGCATCCATTGTCCCTGGTTACCCTGTTAGTGCTGGTCCCTTGAAGCCAAAGGGCAACCCCCCCAAGCCCCGATCTGTAAGTGCTGAACAAGTATCAGGGTGACTCGAGGCCCAGCTTGTGCTGGTGGACAGCTGCTGGTGGTGAAGAAGAAATTGGGCATCCGTGCAGGAGTTGCTTGTGCTCCTGTAGGCAGCCAGTGCAAGCGTCGTGTCTGCAGGAGGGATCGGGGCCCTTGCCACCCCGAGCTCTGGGCCAAATGGTCCCTGCTTAAACGAAGCAAGTGTCTTTTTTTAATCTGTCGCCAGTGTGATTCAGTGTTGCCGGGTACTAAAAAAATGTAAAATATTATCACAAAAACGGTAAGAAACGGGCAAGGAAAAGTGGGGGGTGGGGTTGCAGTGTGGAGGCAGCCAGGATTCAGCCCTTTCCACCCCTTATCGCTTTTGCAAGAAATGGGGGTGGCGCAGGGGGTGGGGAGAAAAAGGAAGGTTCTTGCTGCTGTGTGTGGTTTGGAAAACAGCCCTGTGGTTTTTGTCGCACGAGGGTTTTTGGTCGCTTCACTCACGCACGAGACCAGGAAGGCTGCGCACGCTGGAACTGTGGTCGCCCCTCCTCCTGGATAACAGGCTCTGTCCCGCAGCGAAGAAGAGGCCTCGGGCCTTCTGTGGTGCGGCTCCCGGCCACCGAGAACGAAATCATGCAGGTTTATAGGACGGGCACGGCACCCTCCTGGCAGGCCCCTGACCCTTCTAGGACTTCTGCAGACTGCTGGCAGCTTGTCGGCTACTGCGCTTGATCCTGGGTCCCCCGCCGACTGGCTCCTGGCTCAGGGAAGGGATGGACTGTGACTTTTTGACACTGTTCTCTGCGCCGGTTGCTGTTTCAAACAGGGCGGCCTCTAGCACCGTGAGGTCCTCAGAGCCTGTCTTCAGCTTGGCCCGCATCAGGGTAGCGTAGATCCCATAGCGTGTTTTCTGCAGGGAAGGGAGACGTGAGAGGCAACTGGTTTGGGGGATCCCCCTTCGCACATCACACCAATTATTTTAGCCTGTTTATTCACTTCTGAAGCTGGCCTGCATGGCTCTCTGCCCTCAACAATAACCCTGAGAGACAGTGACTGGCTGAGTGGAGATTTGAACCCTGCCCATCCTTTGAAATGTGTGTGGTTCTTATCCCACGCCCCAACCCCCATTTCAAAAAGGATATTTGTAGAGCAGGGGAAGGCACAGATCAAAGGAGTCTGAGCATCTTTCCTACAAGAAAGGCCTAAACATTCAAGGGCTAGTAAGTTTACATGGGAGAAAGACTACTATGTGAAGGTTTATAAAAAAGGTGGGGAGAGATAAAAATTCACAATCCTGAAACACACGCACCTCAAAAAAGGGACAAACTGCTGGTTTGGGAGAATCAAGGGTGTTTTACACACAATGCATAATTACCGTAAGAAATCCAATGGGATAGTCAGCACAGAGAGATATTGCAGCCAAAATACATTAAAATGTTTTTAAATAGTGTGATTAGACAGATACAGGGGCAGGCTATGGCAGTGTTAGAAACTCAGCTATAAAAGCTAAATGGCACCTTAAACCAAGGTTACAGTTGCCACAGCAGAATGTCTATTCGCCAGGGGGTTGGAATAGATGAGTCTTGGGGTCCCTTCGAACGATATGATTCTATGATCTCAGCTACATTGCTTGACTGTAGCTTGCTCATACAACAATTTGCTTGTCCCAGTATGCAAGGAGGAGAAACACACATGGTATGGACTAAGGCAGAGGTTTTAAAACTGGTCACGGGCCCAGAAATCTCCATGTAGTCGTAATTCAACCTGCACCAGTAGCAACATGTGCCTGGCTTGTTTCGAACAATGGGCTACAGGTGTCTCAGCAGCTGCTGAATGTACCTCCAACTACAGAGGAATTGTGAGCAGTATTAAACTATAACCCATCGTGTCAGAAGGATTTCTGCTTGTGCAATGGGTCTTTGCCCCCTATGCTCTCCCCAAATCTGCTCCAGAAGGCTGGGAAGATGCAGGGAGAGGAGAGAGTTTCCTTTCCCAAACAGAAGCCCCTGTGTCGATGAAATGTTCACGTAACGCTACGTTGGGCTTCCACCCTGCCCTGCCTGCCAACGTCAGCTGCCCTGGGACATTTCTTTCCTGCCTTGACCGTGGGTTTCCTGGTGGGCTTTGGTCTGATCCAGGAAGGGTTTGCAAAGCACGACTGTCCCTGATGCTGGGGTCACCTCTCTCTCTAGCGAGCAGCCCCAGTATAGGACTGGTTTGGCTGTAAAGGTGGCACTTCCCTTGCGAGAACTTCCACCACCAGGCTGTGGCAAATTTGGGGGGCACCCGCCCGCTCCCTTACTGACCTCAAATATCAGGTACTCCTCCTTTTGCTTCAGCTCTTCGTACTCCTTGCCCTTCACCTTCTTCTCGGGCAGGGAGGAGCGGTGCTCAAGCAGCTCTGCTGCCATGGCTTTGAATTTGGCCTCATGACTCTTTACTTGCTCCTCCTGGGAAAAGGGAAGAAAGAAGTTCCCTTGACTTCAGCTGTCCAGCCTCACCATCTAACTTCCTTTCCCTCCATCCCCCTGTACTGCAGCTCTTTATAATCCCCTTTTCAGAGAAGCTGCTGGCATGGGCTTCTGCAACACCCCTATTCCCCCCCCCCCACTGAGCTAAACATGTACAATGACTTCCACCCGCCCTCAAGTTGGTGCCTTCTTATGCTGTCTTCTGGAAGTATCTCCCCCCCTCACAAAGATATGTATGACATCCCTGCCCCTCAAGGGAGCTCCTTTCTAAACATGGCAATTCCTGCTCCATCCTTTGTTAGCCTTTAAGGTGCCCACAAGCCTCTTTGATCCTGCAACCCTACCACGTCTTCTTTCTCCAATTCCTCTCGGTGGCAGAGGCCTGGTCCTCCGCTTACCTGAGACAGCCGTGTGGTGGAGCTGGGCAACAGAGGGCGGCTAAACTTCTTCTGAGACCCAATTGCAGCTGGGAATGGGGGGGCGGAGAACATAGCTGCCACCACATTGATGCGTGTGATCCAGGAATTCATTTGCTCTGTGTTCCTGGAGGAAGATGCAAAAGTCAACAGATGAGGTTCCCCTTCCTTCCTAGCACTAGGACCGCAGCTTCCAGGTTTCGTATTAAAAAATGCAAAAGTGTGTTGTGTGTGTGTGTTAAGTGGGTATTTATGTGTCTTAACAAGGGACAGGCCTATATTTGGAGCCAGACTAGGACAAGGCTTAACTAACCAAAGCATACTTTGTGACTCTGGAGAAACGTAACCAAATTGAGATGGGGATTGTAAGTGGCTGGGACACTTAAGGAAGGAAAAAATTAAAGCAGAGGCAACTGGAGCAGATCTGAAGCAAGTTCTGCTCTGGTTAAGATCACAGAGGCGACTGAATCTGAGAAAAGGGGGCAGTGTGGGAGCGACAACTTCCCAGCAAGCCGTTTCCCTTTCTCGCTCTCCCTCCCCTCTTGTCTGGATGCCCAGGGCTTTCAACATGGGCCCCAAGACGATCAACTTACTGGGCCTGGAAGAGGAAGACTCTCCAGTCAGCCGTTCTGAGGTAGAAGACGTTGGGCCTCTTGTTGTAGTCCGATGCTTGGGTGGCCAAGGAGTGGTGGATGCTGATGGCATTCTTCAGTTCCTCCTCAGCCAGGGCCTTGCCAGGCTTGTACTCCTCCTGAAATGCAGGCAGGCAGGCAGACAGTGGGCGGGTCTGGTGAATTTGCTCCTCCTGACCCCAGCCAAAAGGGCATGGGGCTCCCCCTCCCTCACATCTCAAGAGTCTGATCTTAGGTCTGAGTGTGATGGAACCAAGAGGCTTCTAGGACTGCAAGATTGGGACTTTGTGCACATCCACACCAGAAAACCCCAAATAAGGGGACCTCAGATCTGGTAGGCAGGACATTGGACTACAGCAGATATACCATTACATGTTTCAGTTGAGTTTTGTGTGTATATATACGTATATAAAATTTGCATCAGCTTAATTTTTACTCAGATGTGTCATATTGGCAGAAGGTGGGCATTTTTGTAAAAATGCTTGGAAATCAGAGGAGCTCTCTGAAAGACTCTGGGTGGCATTTTTCTTCCCATTGGTCTTGGGTTACGACCTACTCTTGCCATTACGTCCTGCAATATCCACCCTGCCCGTTCTCCTAACCAAAGTTCATAAACACTCCACCACAAACATATTAAACATCCACATTCGGGGAGGGGGATTCCTGTGCAGAATTTAAGTCACGCAGTTGTCTTGCTATAGCTGTCCAGTTCATTCCAATTAAGGCCACAACTACCCTGGCTGGCCCTTGCTTCTCTAGCAGCACTCAGAGACAGTAGCTAAAGCACGAAGTGTTTCTGCTTAACAACATTCAGGAATAAATGAGTAGTCCCTCGCTGCCCAAATGGAGCTCTGGAAGTATTGACAGATATCCAGCATTTCACAGGACTGCTCATTACAAGGGTGTGGGGGGGCATCTGTCCCTGGTCAGCTTCCAGCAATATGAGTTGTGCGGTGAAAATAATTCCTTGATGCAAATATGGCTTCTCCGAAATGGCTGCCCTTGCAAGGCCATCCTCACAGGAGCCTGTGTCCCGATATATGAGGCCAAAGGCATATCTCACCCAGCATCCCATTCCACTCAATGTTCCCTACCAAATTTGAATCATGTTGCATCTCTTCTAACCCCCTATGCCAGCCATGGGCTTCACCGCCTCCTGTTCCTTCCTCTGCCCACTGGCACTGACTGGCACCAGTGCCACATCTCTTCTGCGGCAGACTGAATCTGAATCCGTCCCGACTATTTGTCATCTCCCTGAGGCTTCCATCACACAGCCAAGTGGCTACCTAAAACTGAATCTAGGTAGTCGTTGCTACTTGCTGCTTAGCTTCCACTAGGACCAGGGTTTCCCAAACTTGACACTCCCTGTTTTTGGACTACAACTCCCATCATCCCTAGCTTGCAGGACCAGTGGCAGCTCCCACAGCAATGGCCACCAACCTGGATGCCTTTAAAAGAGGATCAGATAAATGCATGGAGTAAAGGTAAAGGGACCCCTGACCATTAGGTCCAGTCGTGGCCGACTTGGGGGTTGCGGCGCTCATCTCGCTTTATTGGCCGAGGGAGCCGGCGTACAGCTTCCGGGTCATGTGGCCAGCATGACTAAGCCGCTTCTGGTGAACCAGAGCAGCGCACGGAAATGCTGCTTACCTTCCCGCCGGAGCGGTACCTATTTATCTACTTGCACTTTGATGTGCTTTCAAACTGCTAGGTGGGCAGGAGCAGGGACCGAGCAACGGGAGCTCACCCCGTCACGGGGATTCGAACCGCCGACCTTCTAATTGGCAAGTCCTAGGCTCTCTGGTTTAACCCACAGTGCCACCTGTGTCCCTCTCAAAATGCATGGAGAGGAGAAGGTTATTGAGGGCTGCTAGATACAACGGCTATGCTCTGCCTCCACAGTCTGAGGCAGCAATGCTTCTGAAACCACAGGAGGGGAGAGAGGTCTTGTGCTTGAATCCTGCTTGCAGGTTTCCCCAGAGACAACTGTTCAGACACTGTGAGAACATGACGCTGGACCAGATGTGCCGCTAGCCTGATCCTGCATGCTCTTCCCATGTTCTTCGTTTGCAACCCTTTGGGAAAATGTGCATCGCGTTGGCTGCATCAACACTGCCTGCTGGGTGGGGAATTTCTCTCCCACTGCAGTTCAGCCAGACTTCTGGTGTGGAACCTGACATGTATGTAGGCCTGTCCCTTTGTAAAAAATGTGCACAATCATCACAATTATCTCAGGCTCGTCTTAAATTGGGGAGGATGAATCACCCTTCAATTTTTCTGGGTTAACAAAAGCAAGAAGAGTTGCAAGATGCCTCAAGAGTTCTAAAAAGGGAAATGATGCTGTTTCAGTTTGGATCAAGACCCGTAACACTTGAGAGGCCTACTATACAGGGCTATCGCGAGGCTAACTATAACAGAACCTGCAACCTTTAGCTGCTGCAGAGCAGAATCTGCGAAAATGCAGTATCCACATAAATTTTGCACGGCAGGAATATGAATGTTTCATGCAAGCTTAGTGTCCCGGTTTTTAATCCTCCAGACCCGGCCACCCCTGCAGGACCTTAGCAGTCCGGTGAAGTGAAGGGTGTCAATACAGTACGCATCAGTTAGGCAGAAGCGGAGCTCTTTCCCCCTGATATTGCAAGAGACACTCGTCTCGACAGCACTGAGGCAGATGCAAAGCAAAGCCAAGAGACTGTCACAGCAGATGATCTTCTACATTGACTCTGGTCTGCGTGACACATGGCTGGACTTTCCATGCAGTCTCACTTTCAGTTCAGAAAAGGTCTAAACAACATCCTGAGGACAAGAGAATATAATTTCTCTGGCCGTGTAGGAAAGCTCATGCTATGGGCAGAATTGGGGAAGATGTCAGAAATTGCACATGTACGTAAATGAGGGCAGGGGCTTGAGGTCAACCACTTGGCGGATGGGGGAGCAGGGAATTGGCGGGGAAAGAGGAGATTCCCAGTGAGTTCCATGCCCAGCCAATCTCAACACTCCTCGTCTTCAGTCCCAGCTTTCCTAGTCAACATTTCAGTTTAATGAACGGAGTTATTGGAAGCAGAACAAAACATGCAAAAACCATGGGGGAAACTGGGTTGGCTCCCTTATTCCAGCCAATGGAAATCATGCTTTAGTTACCTTCTGTAGATACAGGATCATGCCCTTCAGGATTGCGTGGAAAGTCTTCCATCCCCTCTTCCCTCTTGGGGCTGCCAAGGAAAAGGGAGAAGGGTAATTACAAAAGTTGGTGCTAGGCAAAGGCCTCAGTGGGAGGGGAGCAAGATCTGTGGAGGCATGAATTTCTGGGGGCCTGGGAATGAGCACATTCTGTATGGCGGGGCTGGCAAGGACAGGGCTGGTCCCATCCTGATGTTTTCTAGGGCAGAGGCATCAGGAAGCTGTTGAAGCTCCACTTAGAGGAAGCAGGAGCAGCGAGAGGCTCCTGCCAGGTAATTCTGTACTCGGCAACAGATACGAAGCATACAGGCACAGCATCTAATCAGATCAAAAAGGCATTAGCTGCCTGGGATTAGGAAGGATTTTGCAGGGGAAATGGAGGGCGCAGCGTGGATGCATTCTTTGGGATGGGCCAGGTACCTTCACACCAGGCAAATGACTTGGTTCCCTGAGTGACAACTGCCCTCTGTGAACCTGGAAGAATGTCCTCGCCTTGCAACCTGCTCCCCTGCCCCTAATTGAAAACCATGCCCAGACAAAGAGACCCAAGGGAATAGGCTGTCACCTGGTAGAAGGAGCTTAGTTTATCCCCAGCAATCTCTTCAGTACAACCTCCCCCCCCCCCAACCGCTCTGTGCAACCTTCCCGGTGCCCTCCCTGAAGGTTATGCATCGTCCCATGCTGCCAGCTACATCTGGCACAAAATTGCAATGGTATTAAAAACCCAGCAACCTGCAAGAAACAAAATAAAATCCCCACATCCCCCCCCTTGCCCTAGGCTAGAGATCTGTGGAAAAGTCATGCTCGACTCAAAGGTTCCTGACCTGCTCCTGCAACACATGTTGTTTGGACTCCACCCTAGCCTGCAATCCTATATAGACACTTGAACTCAGTGGGGTTTACTTCTGAGTACACATGCATGTGGACAGAAATGCTTATGTGGCCCTGTTCAAAGAAGCTGAAGATAAACACCAAGAACACTGCTAAGGCAAATATGAACCGCCATTTATCCTTGGATAAGATGTTCTAAATCGGGTCGGCAACGTGTGGCCCATGGGCCAAATGCGACCCATGAAGCCACCCCTGAACTGAGCTGCCCACTCGGTGAGTCCCCCTAAACCAGCGCGGTGCGGGGACTTGCTGAGCAGTGCCATAAATTGTGTCTGCGCACACGCAGATACTGGAAATCGTGTCTGCGAATGTCCAGACGCTGAAAATTGCTTCTACGCAGGTGCGATTTTCAGCATCTGGGCATGCGCAGATGCGATTTCTGGTGTCACGCTGTGCCAGTCCGGGCCACAGACGATCTCCATGGGAGTGATCCAGCCCATGGCCAGTAAACCTTGCCACCCCCTGTTCTAAACCATACCATCACTGCTTTTTTTGTTTTGTTTTTGAATTGCAACCTCTTCCTCACCAGATTTCTACTGCTGAAGTGGGAGATATTAAGACGCAGCCTGCATGTGGCGCCATCAGCACAGTACAGAAACCCATCCTAGACCCTTTAGAAATGGCAGAGACTCCACAAGACTGCACGAGGGGAAAAGTAACTTTGCAGAGCTTATACAAAACACTTTAAGGAACAGGGAAGGACAAAGGACTGGCTGGAATTTGTGAACGGAGCCCCTTTGCGACAGCAATTGCTGGTTAAAACAAACTCCCATAAAATCTGAATCGGTCAGAAAAAATGGTGGGCTTTTGTTTCCTGCAAAAAAATCTGCAACTCCCTTTGAATTGTTTAGAAATAAAAGAGGGGGGGGGTCAATTTTAAATAGAGGGGGGTCTTTCCTCCTCATGTGGGACATGGACAAAGACTCTGGTGACCAACCACCTTTTCTTCCAGGTGCAGCGGACCTTCTGGCAGCCACAGATGTTTCACCACACAGTTCTGTACATGTGAGAACTTCAGTGGTGGATCACATACTAGCCCCTCTGGGTTGTTTTTAAAAAATAAATAAATTACTGGGGAGGGTGTCTTTCTGCGGAAGCTTTTATATTATTATTATTATTATTATTATTATTATTATTATTATTATTATTATTATTAAATATTCCCAACAGAATATTAAAAACACGACAAAACATCAAAAATTAAGAACTTCCCTAAATAATAATAATTTTTTGCTTACACACTCCTTGGCAAAGCTGAAATATTTGCAAGGTGTGTTTCTTGGGCCAAAGACAGGGCAAGGATCCTGCCTTCAAAGGCGATGCCATTTAGAATCATAGAATCATAGAATCGTAGAGTTGGAAGAGACCACAAGGGCCATCGAGTCCAACCCCCTGCCAAGCAGGAAACACCATCAGAGCACTCCTGACATATGGTTGTCAAGCCTCTGCTTAAAGACCTCCAAAGAAGGAGACTCCACCACACTCCTTGGCAGCAAATTCCACTGTCGAACAGCTCTCACTGTCAGGAAGTTCTTCCTAATGTTTAGGTGGAATCTTTTTTCTTGTCATGTATACAATTTCTGCTTACCATATGAACCAACAGCTGGAAGAGAAATTATTTTTGATCTACCGTATTTTTCTCTCTGTAAGACGCACATTTTCCTCTCCAAAAATTAAGGGGAAATGTGTGTGCGTCTTATGGAGCGAATGCAGGCTCACTGGCTTCAGCGATAGCAACGCGAAGCCTCCGAAGTGCAGTGGAAGCGCTCCCACCGTGCTCCGGAGGCTTCGCATTGCTTTCACTGAAGCCTGGAGAGCACACTGACCCCTCTCGCTCTCCAGGCTTCAAAGATAGCACCTGTTCCTTTCGCCTTCGGGTTCCTTTCGCTGAAGCCAGGAGAGTCTTGCTCTCCAGGCTTCAGTGAAAGGAACCCGAGGCTATTTGGAGAGCAAGAGGGGTCGGTGCGCACCCACCCCTCTTGCTCTCCAGGCTTCAAAGATAGCTACCTGAAGCCTCTAAAAAGTTACCTCCTGCCTGTGTGGGGCTAAAAGGAAGTGATGCCCAGCACAGACCAGCACCTCCTTGCTCACTTCCTCATGTGCAGTCAAGTGCAGTCCGTGCCATTGCCAAGAGGGAGCCCCCTCATCGCCCCGCACACCACCACCAATATCAGACTTACTCTTTTTGCAATCCGGCTCGGCATGGCTCTTGCGCACGAGGAGGCTGTGCTTGTATGTAGCGATGCTGGGATCCTGCGAGAAATCCAGGAAAGGGTTGCTGCAGCTGCTGATGCGCTTGATGGACTTGGGGTTGGGGTCTGCCAGTTCGGAAAGCGACTTGCGCAGTTCCTCTTCGTCTCTGCACGGCAAACAAGCAGCGTTTTAAAATCAGCTCAGGCCCCACACTGGTCCCACCAACAGTTCACCCTGCCTACGGTCCAGTCATTGTACCTTGACCATTTTCAAGAGGACGACAAGGAGGAAAGCCCTGCTGCAGGAAGACAAAGCCCTTTTGCTAGATCCTGGCTGCAGTTGCTTCTTCTAACCCAGGGGTGAGGAACCGGTGGCCCTCGCAGTTGCTGCTCCCATCGTCCCCACCAACTGGCCTTGCTGCTTGTGGCCGATGGCAACCCATCAGCACATGGGAGGCCACAGGTCCCCCCCACCCATACAAGCCAATGGGGATATGAATCTGACAAGACTCATTGTTGGCATCTGAAACAATGGAGTGAACCTCTGGGGGTGAAGTTAAATCACTGCATTAGCAGCATTGAAGCAACCTCTCTTGGCTGCAAGCCTGAGCAGTGTGTCTGGAGGTCTTGGGCTGCCCAGTTGACAGGACACCCTTCTCGGCCTCAATGATGTGGTCCAAAGGAAAGCAGAGCAAGACATTTGGCACCAGCCTGGCTGCAGGTGTTGCTGGAAGGAGGCGTACAAGGCGCCTTCCAACCATCTTAGGTAGAATCATAGAATCATAGAGTTGGAAGAGACCACAAGGGCCATCGAGTCCAACCCCCTGCCAAGCAGGAAACACCATCAGAGCACTCCTGACATATGGTTGTCAAGCCTCTGCTTAAAGACCTCCAAAGAAGGAGACTCCACCACACTCCTTGGCAGCAAATTCCACTGTCAAAAAGCTCTTACTGTCAGGAAGTTCTTCCTAATGTTTAGGTGGAATCCTCTTTCTTGTAGTTTGGATCCATTGCTCCATGTCCGCTTCTCTGGAGCAGCAGAAAACAACCTTTCTCCCTCCTCTATGTGACATCCTTTTATATATTTGAACATGGCTATCATATCACCCCTTAACCTCCTCTTCTCCAGGCTAAACATGCCCAGCTCCCTTAGCCGTTCCTCATAAGGCATCGTTTTCAGGCCTTTGACCATTTTGGTTGCCCTCCTCTGGGAATGTTCCAGTTTGTCAGTGTCCTTCTTGAACTGTGGTGCCCAGAACTGGACACAGTACTCCAGGTGAGGTCTGACCAGAGCAGAATACAGTGGCAGGTATTCTACTCTGGATCTGTGTAGGGCTTACTCCTTAGTCTTTTCTTCTCCTGACGATAACCCACAAGGCAGCAGAGGTTTAGGATCAATTATTTCCTTCTTCGGCTACTTTCCCAGGTGGATGAGTTCCACCTGCCTCCCACTTCCCTCTACAGCACACGCAGAAACCACCTTCTTAATAATAATAATAATAATCAATCAATTGACATCGCTTGTAGGGTTGCAAGAAGTTTTGAATTATATGAATTCTTGCGAAAAAGGACTAAGAAGGAGTTTATTTAAGATTTGGATTTTATAGCAGTAACTATTAAATTAAAATGCAAAATCAGAAAGGAAGTTAGAAAACCATTAGTCGAGGTTGACGGAAGTCTTAGGCTATGATAGTCAAAGTTTGTTATATTGTATAAGATGGGATGTTATGTTTGGAAAACGTGTGCAAAACCAATAAAAATTATATATATATAAATAGCTGGAGGGCCAAGTTTGGCCATGCCTGCTGTAGGGTCAAAAGGAACCAAATCTATTCACTGTATGATCCTTTTTTAAGTGTGGCAGGCATGTGGCTTCTTTTAAGTCTTCGGTTTTCACCAAGACACATTTAAGGGATTTGCCAGGTAGAAAGGACCCTAGGAAACGGCTTTATACAAGAGTTAGACCACTGGTGCGTCTAGCCTGGTATTATACCCCGCCCTTCCCAGTTCAGGAAACCAGGCTCAGAGCAGCTAACAAAACAATTCATTGATGCTACAAAAAACAGCATAAAATATAGGATAAAGTGTAAATAACAATAAAATCAAAAATCAATTTAGGGGGAAAATCCATCCAATAAACATTGGATGATCACCAGGGCTAGCTGGCTAAATTAGTCCCACTTGGGCCAGCGAGGAGACCAGGGGAGAAGCAGCTGTGGGATCCCAGAGTGGGCAATTTTCAAAAAAAGGGGAGGGGGAGGGAAGGAAGGGGAACAAAAGATCAGGCTTCTTGACGGTTGGACCCACTATTGCTCTTGTCCATTTAATCTGCCAGAGCCTGTCTTTGCATGCAGGTGAAGTCCCTAACTCACTGAGGGTTTATCGGCTGCCCTCCCCTGGTTTAACCGGCCAGAAAAAGTCAAAGAACCTAATTCTGGCTTGAAAGGGGAGAAAACACACACACACACACACAAAATAAAAATGGATTTTAAAAGTTAAGAACCTGCAGAACATGATTATCTAGAAAGAGGCAGCCTTTTGCTGCTTTCAAGATGAGCGTGTATGCAGACACTTTTGACTTAACCTTAAAAACCAAGAAAAAACTTTAAAAACTGATCCAAACTTTGTATGTATATTACTCATCATGTGAGTCAATGGAGGGGGGGTTGTTTTATTTTTAAAGAACTAAAATGATTAGTTGTAAGCATGCAAATGTCCTGTACATTACTTAAAACACAACCCACCCACCCACTACGGAAGTAGGGAAAAAATGCACAAAACTAATCTGACCACGGAGGAGTGGGGGGGGGGACGAGCTTTGTGGGTGGGGAATGTGTTGTTCATCGTGGAAGCTGAGCTGAAAGAGCACAGCGAAGAAAAAGCAATGCCTATAATGTAGGCAACGTTAGCCAACGATAACAAGCTCCCTGAGAGAGAGAGAGAGAGAGAGAGAGAGAGAGAGAGAGAGAGAGAGAAAGAAAGAAAGAAAGAAAGGGCAGAACAGAACTCCTGCATTGCAGGGGGTTGGTCTAGATCCATGTTAGGATATATAAGCTAGTCACCAAACAGCTCCTTAAACCAGGTTACAGATGCCAAAACAAAATGCCTAGTTGGCTTGAGCCGAGATAATTTGAAAGCTGTCGTATTTTCAAGACGACTTTTTGGTTCCTGAAATTCATCCTGATTGTGCAGGTGAAATATAACAGATAGGATGTGTTGCTCGTGTGTGAAAGCAGTCAAGATCCAAGAATGCCCAGGCATGCACCTCCAGATGGTGGAGACATCAGGTGCCATCCTGGTGCCCAGGCATCTTCACTTGGTTGCAGGTGGCCGATTGCCAGGTGCAAAATGTCCCCAGTGCCTGGACTAGAAGACCCTTGGAGTCCCTTCCAACTCTACAAAATAGGATCGAAAATGCAGCAGTCTGATTGGTCCTAGAACAATGCAGCAGTATGACTGGTCCGCAGGAGCCACCCAATCCAGCTCCAGGTGGAAGTGAATCCACAACCTGATTGGCCTACAGGAGAATCCCGGAATTAGCCAATCACGTGCAGCCCATTGTGTAAATAATGTATATAAAGCAGATATTTTGGGGGAAACGTTAATTCCTCCTCACCACTATGAGCTGAACAAAGAGCATGAAATCCACTCTCGACTCTGAGTATATTTCACTCAATTTTATGATTCCCTGAACATAATAAACCTATCAGGTTTATCCATCTAATCAGTCAATCAAGCCATCAATCATCTATTGTCTTTCGTTCTCCCCACAATACTCTACTAAGCTATCATCTGCACACAGCCCACAGTATGGTTACGGCTCGGGAGGAGTTTGGGTTATCCTTTCTCTCAGTCCCCAGCTTTGTTGAAATATAATCTTGGGGTCATAAAGGCCTCAGAGGCAGAGACTTGAGTAGCTGCAGTGAAGAACAGGAGCTAGGTTAAGTGTGAATGACCTGTCGATCCTCTGCCTTATTTCCCAGCATCCTTCAGCAGAATCTGCTGCTTCTGCAGCCTTGGCGAAGACCTGCCTCTTATTTCAAAAGGAAGCTGGCGTTCTGCACATCACTTAATGCGGAAAGGCCTTGCAGCTCCCCAGCATCAAAGGGAGCTTTACAGAAAAAGAGAGAGAGAGAGATATTCGCAGATACAGAGGGAGGCGGCACGGACCAAAACCTGGCCACGAACGCAGAGATGAGAGTCGATTCTGTCTCCCCACCCCACCCCGCCCACAAAGGCACACATGGAAAAGGACCCGAAAGCAGGCTGGCGTGTGCGCACACAGTGACACATCCCTTCAGGGTTGGGGACAAGTGACGGGTCTCATGCGCCGTCTGCCTTGTGAATCATGCCTCGGTACTGGCTCCACACCACGCCAGGGCAGAGGGAAGCTGGCACGCTGCATTTCCCCTCACAAACACAACGCAGGCTTAAATGCATCAAGCCCAAGCCGAGCTGTCTCCATGGCGACAGCCTCGGCGATGCTGGCTTGGCGCCAGGGTTGCAAACCAAGATGATTAATTCCAACAAATCCATTGAACAAGTCAGTGGGGAGGGAAGCCAAGTGGGCAGATGAGAAAGCTAGCACAGCCCACGTCACTTCAGGTTGGCAGAGAGCAAATGCCAGAGTGAAGGGCACTCTGTTTGGCCCTGGCCCCCCCAATGGATCCTGTCCCAAGCTCACCTTTCGGCGTAGCTTTTGCTTCCGAGGGAACTAAAACATAGCACAGGGCCCAAATCGCTAGGTCTGACGGCTTCTGCGATTCATTGGATGATGGCAATCAATACTAACCCTAATAATAATATTTTAAAAACTCTATTATTTATACCAAATATGGGATGTTTCGGGTTCCATGATGGATGGAAGGCAGCACATAAATGTAAGAAAAGGATAAAGTAAATAATACGGAACTTGAAAAAACAAAAAGCTATATAGAAGTTAAAAAACAACAACTAAGCCTGTTACCCACAGGTTCACAATCTAATAACTTTTACAAAATGCTAAGCGTGTTAGTAGAAACCATATCCAAGTACAGTGGTACCTCGGGTTACATACGCTTCAGGTTACAGACTCCGCTAACCCGGAAATAGTACCTCGGGTTAAGAATTTTGCTTCAGGATGAGAACAGAATTGCCTAGCAACTGCAAAGGGTGCTATCACTCAGCCCCTCAGTCTTGCAACACAGCACGGATTCAAACTGCCGACCTTCTGACTGGCAAGCCCAAGAGGCTTAGTGGTTTAGACCACAGCGCCACTGGCGTCCCTCATAGAATTGTAGAGCTAGAAGGCACCACAAGCGCCATCTAGTCCACTCCACTGCAATGCAGAAATCTTTTGCCCAACATGGGGCTTGAACACATAACCCTAAGATTAAGAGTCTCGCGCTCTACCGACTGAGCTACCAAGTGTTCAAGAGTCCCCAACAAAGCAGTCCTCCCAAATTCAGGTGGTTGGTAAAGAGGAGCCCACTAAGGAAGGTAGTCTTCTGAAATCTTGTGAGGACCCTTTTCCTCTTCTAGAAGAAGGTGTTTGATGGTCAAAGCCATTGACTGCTTTAGTACCCTGACATACCAGGGGGTATGTTTTGTCTTAAATACAGTGGTACATACGCTTCAGGTTACAGACTCCGTTAACCCAGAAGTAGTACCTCGGGTTAAGAACCTTGCTTCAGGATGAGAACAGAAATCGTGCAGCGACGGCGTGGTGGCAGCGGGAGGCCCCATTAGCTAAGGTGGTGCTTCAGGTTAAGAACAGTTTCAGGTTAAGAACAGACCTCCGGAACGAATTAAGTTCTTAACCCGAGGTACCACTGTACCTGCTTGCTGTCGTATTTTCCTATTTCTTGTTTTTACTGTCCCTGGTCTTTAAATCACTTCACATGTCACCTTGAGCTTCTTAAAGGAATGGCAGAGCATGAATTTTTCAAGTGAATAAATAATAAAAGATTAACTAACTGAAAAATGGCAAGATTTAGCAGTAGTGTAAAACATAAAACAATGAAGGAAGGGGAAAGGAGTAAAAATGGCGCCCGCCTGAGAGATGCCAGAACTGAGTTCCTGTGAGTTCCAGCTAGGGAAAAATGCCCTCAATAAAACTATTTTTAAGTTCAGCAGCACACTAATATCACCAAGGGGCAAATTCCAGGCCTTGGAATTGACTGCAGATACAGCCCTGACTTTTCCACACTTCCTATACCTTGCCAGAGGCAATGGACCCAGATAAATTCAAACCTAAGGGGTTTGATCCAAATGCTTACTTCGCTGCACTCAGAGCGAACATGTCTCAGCAAGGGACCTCCATTTTGCTATCTACTCTACTTCTTTTCTCTCTGGTGGAAGTTGCGACTCTTCTGGAACCGGGGCTTCAGAGATCTGAGATTCACTGCCTTGCTCTCCACCACCCTTCTAAGCGCTGCCTCAAATGTGCAGATTCTTAGTTCCACGTGTGAAGGCGAAATTGACAACGCAACCGTTTCATCCTGGTCCCAGCTTAGTGGGTTGAATTTACTCAAGAGTAGAACTATGAAAATGAATGGACCTGAGTTAGATGTGTCTATTAACTTCCACTCTGAGTGGGATGGGTGTTGAATACTACCAAATAGTCCAAAATCAAACAAAACTTTGTAGGAGGAACACTTCAAATGTGTTCCAAACACATCTGCTCTAGTTCTGACTTCAAGGGAGAGGAACCACTCCTGCTCCTTCCTAATTGATCAGAATACCTGGAGGCAGGTGGTACTTAGGGTGAACAAGGTTACATCGCAGGCAGGACTGCTGCTCTGCAGTTCCTTACTTGGGCAGTGAGGATGTGTGAGTGTTTTGGAGAGTGACATGAAAAACTGCATGTGAATTCCCCAGATTTGTAAATGGAAGAAAAGGGACACACTGAGGGGGCGTGGCCTGACCTATTTAGGGCCGGCACGGAGGGGGCTCGCCCTCTTTCGCTGGCCAGAGCCACATTTTCCCACCCTCCCTCCCTTTAGGTAGGTTCTAGGCAGGTCTCTGACTTTGCTATGGACTTTGGTCTGTCGCCGCAAGGGGCATGGTAGGAATTTTTCCCAATTGGCAATTTGCAGCCTTTGGTTTTTTTGCCTACCTCGTAGCAACTCGTCACAACTCTTCGGCATTGGCAGTAGGCATTGGTAAGAAGGGGTTAAGAGGATGTGGGGGGGGGAGGAACGCCATCACCTCCCCCCAGCAAGCGAAGGGTGGTCCGTTAAAGGACTCCGAGGGGCATGGCCCTGTCCAAAGCCTATGGAGGTGTGGGCCAAAGGTGTGGGTCGACGTGCCTCGGCAGAGGACTCCCCCGATATAAGGTTAGCCCTTCCCCGTGTCTCCAACAAATGGGCTGGATCCGGATAGTCGATAGGACCAATGCCTAAGCCAATGCCTCTCATTCCTGAATTCAATAAAGTTGTGGCCTAATTCGCCCATTAACCTTAATTATGGAGTCTCGTGTCATTATTTATCCTTGTGGGGGGCGGGAACTCGCCACGCAATCTGATTTAAACATGAAAAGAAACCCAGTTCACTCTTACTTTCTATATTGTCTTAACAATCTTCCGAAATGACTCACTTTGAGACTTTCAGGGTATGTAAACTCCTTTCCATCAGCTAGTAAATTATATGGTAAGTGGGGGGAAATAACCTTAAAGAAATGCCTACGATCAGAGCGGGGGAAAGATATCTAGTAGTGTCCCCCCCACCCCATTTCTGGAAAGAGGAAGAAATACGAGAATTGCTACGGAAATTCCGATGAGCTCTGAGTGAATATATTGGGGCAGCCATGCAAATAGCCATTGGCCTAGTCATCAATGATGAATAACAAAAGAAGACAGATCTTTCTAATGTTTTGAGCATTAGAGTGATGAGTCTCACTCCCCCTCGGTGCCATTCCTACTCTGGCTCCCTCACCTGGAATTGTAGGAAGACTGGAAAGCAATCGGTCTGTCCCAGCCCCCAACAGCTGCACAGCCTTGGAAGAAAAGCCCCTCCCTGCTGCAAACCAAGAGGGAGGCAGTTCCAGAGCAGAAGTAGGGCTAGCTACCGTGGGAGTAACTCATTTCTATGCACGAGTTAACATTGCGCAGGAGAGGGGAGCGGCCGTGGGGAACAGGATGCCAACGGCATGACTTGGCAGAAGACAAGAGATCCATTCCATGTCAGATGATCACAACGAGATCCAAACCTTCCCATCTTGCCAAACGTGTCGCTTTGCACCCGTTTCTGCTGTGCTGCAGGGTAGCAGACCTTTCTCCTCCCTGTTCTCCTGGCAGGTGCTGATCATGTAATACAGTTCATTGCTGGGATTCGGAAACACAGGCCCAATTCTTGCTAGTCTAAGGGAAGAAAGGGGGAGCCTGGACTGCACTTAAGGAGAAGCACTGTTCATCGATACAACACATCTTCTCAATTCACAGAAAAGGAGGTCGCACAGAGCTGGCGATGCTCCTTCCATTCTTTTGGGCTTGAAACGCCTCTACTAACTGAAGCGTGTAACAGTTTCACTTTGCCCCTATGGCCGTGTTGGCCAACATACAGTGGTACCTTGGTTCCCGAATGGCTTGGCTCCCAAACAAATCAGCTCCCGGATGCCACAAACACACAAGTGTTCCAATTTACGAACGCTTTTCAGAAGCCAGACGTCTGACGCGGCTTCCGACTGAGTGCAGAAAGCTCCTGCAGCCAATCAGAAGCTGTGCCTTGGTTCTCGAATGGTTTTGGGAGTCGGACAGACTCCAGGAATGGATTAAGTTGGAGAACCAAGGTACCACTGATGTGCTGGCTTCCTTCTCTGGCTGAGATGAGGGTCCAGGAATCTGAATATGCTCACCAGCTATTGGTTCTAGGCCACCAGCACCTTCTGTTCTCCAGCAGAAATGGTCCCCGAGCAGCTCAAGAGGAATGTCACCATCCCTATTCCCATCTCCTTTCTGTCCTACTGCTTCCACTCTACTTGGATCTGGTCCCATGCCCTCCCCCTTTCCTAGATGTGACTGAAGCTTACTTGCATCACCTCGATTTGCATTTTGTTAGCATTTAGCTATTGCCCCTGAACCCCGTCAAGATAGGCTCCTACAGTTTTCATCGTTCTGATCTCTGGAGCTTCCACGTACCGGAAGACAATGGTCTCCAGTGAGACCCTTTTGCAGATCTACTTTCTGAATGAAGCATTGAAGGTGGCAGTTGGAGGATGCAGTTATCCAGTTAGGTCTCCTAGCATCCTGAGTGGCATAAAAAACACATGATATATGCACCACCATCAATTCCCAAGCGACGTCCTCAAGCACGGCAGGTTGTAACATCATGGCTCAGTTCAGCTGCTTGTTTTCTTCTCTACTCTACCTACTGAGCTGAACCAGTCTGAACTTTCTCTCCAATCTCCTTAATTTTGCCTAGCTGTTCCTTCTGCCGAAATTCCTTCTTTGCCTCTCTCGGAGTTTCAGAATCAGATATACCGTATTTTTCGCCCTATGGGATGCACTTTTTCCCCTCCAAAAATGAAGGGGAAATCTGTGTGCGTCCTATGGGGCGAATACAGGCTTTCGCTGAAGCTTGGAGAGCGAGAGGGGTCGATGCACACCGACCCCTCTCGCTCTCCAGGCTTCAGGAAGCTATCAGCAAGCCTGGGGAGCCACGCTGCGGATAGCAGCCTGCCGCCCGGCGCGCAGAATTCCATGAAGCAGAGCGCCCCGCATGCCGGGCAGACATCTGCAGCGTGGGGAGCCCTGCGGGAGTTCCCGCGGGTCTCCCCACGCTGCAGATAGCAGCCTGCCGCCCGGCGCGCATAATGCCCTGAAGCAGAGCGCCCCGCACGCTGGGCAGACATCGGCCAGCCCCACAAGCTCGGGGGACAGTGGGGAGGCGCAGCGCCGCCATCCCGCTGTTCCCCAACCTGGTTTTGGGGGGTAAATAAAGGGAGAAAGTTTTTTCCTTTATTCCCCCCCCCCCAAAAAAATTTGGTGCATCCTATGGGACGAAAAATACGGTACTAACTGAAAAGCTGTTATCGTATTAATCCCACTGCAGAGACATCACATAGAAATGTACTGTATGCCAGCTTTCCAAACTTTTCACGTTGGTGACACATTTTTAGACACACATCGTTTCGCGACACAGAAATTCAGTTTTACTAGCAAACCGGAAGTTAAACTAAGCTCTTTCTAGCCCTGGGAGGAGTAACAGGGTGCATTTGTGCAAAACACCTACACACTGCAGCCGATACACTAATGTGTCGCGACACACAGTTTGGAAAGCTCTGCTGTACGTTGTGATCCAAAATGTTAAAAAAATACTGTTGAGGAACCCTAATAAAAATCTTTTTAAAAGTATGGTTGTATTCTGGATGGGGGTGATATGTGCCCCATTCTGTTGATAGCAAGGACAGAATATAAATGCATACGGTAATTTATTAAATGAAATCATTGCAAGTGGGGTTTCCTTTTCAGCCTCGGTTAGATTTAAACAGAGGTGGCTTGTGATAAGATCTAAAGCAGCGATACTGACTTCTACAGATGACCGACACAGTTGTTGTGCGTGATGAAACACAAATTCAGATGACATAGTCACACAGCCGTGCGTTAAGTTAAAGAAATAAGTTAAAGAATGAAAAATATGTAAAGGTTTGACTAGTTCTTTTTTCTTTTTGACTTTTTGACTGTATGTATTTTTAACTTTTTTTTTCTTTTTTTCTTTTTTCTTTTTCTGTTTTCGCTCTTTTACTTTTTCCTGGATGTGATTTGCTTTTATGTACTGGTTTGTTTGCTTTTTTTGATTCTTTTTGTAACCTTTAAAATTTGAATAAATATTATTCTTTAAAAAAAATATTAAATGAAATCATTGCAAGTGGGGTTTCCTTTTCAGCTTTGGTTAGATTTAAACAGAGGTGGCTTGTGATAAGATCTAAAGCAGCGATACTGACTTCTACAGATGGCCAACACAGTTGTTGTGCATGATGAAACACAAATGCAGATGACATAGTCACACAGCCATGCGTTAATGGGACAGTCACAAAGTTTTGCGGCATTCATAAAGATAAAAGGAAGTCCCTGGGAAACCCTCAAAGTCTTATACCACACCGCCCCCTAGGGTGGCCAGGTGAGAAAAAGAGAGAGGTCAGGACTTCTGCACCTTCAGAAGTTGTGTAGAAGAGGAGATCACAGAAAGTGTTCCTTGAACTACAAGCAACACCTGATAAAATTATCTCTTACATGCACTTCTTAAAGCTGCAGGACCCCTGTCCTCTCTATTTCACCTGGCCACCCCACTGCCAGCCAACTAGAAAATAATTCATCCCTTTACATTACTGATTCATTAGTAAATATTGGAGAAGCTATAGCATCTGCGTCTCTTGTAAACGCTTCCAACACCTGAGATGTGTATTTTTGAGATTATATGTTGTTTTAAATTGTTTTTAATATGTTTTAATGTTGCAACCTGCTCTGAGACCTTGGGGTGAAGAGTGGGTTGTTGTTGTTAATAGTATAGTTATACTTTTGCCAACAAAGGACCGTATAGTTAAAGCAATGGTTTTCCCAGTAGCGATGTATGGAAGTGACAGCTGGACCATAAAGAAGACTGATCACCGAAGAATTGATCCTTTTGAATTATGGTGCTGGAGGAGACTCTTGAGAGTCCCACGGACTGCAAGAAGAGCCAACCTATCCATTCTTGAGGAAATCAGCCCTGAGTGCTCACTGGAAGGACAGATCCTGAAGCTGAGGCTCCAATACTTTGGCCACCTCATGAGAAGAGAAGACTCCCTGGAAAAGACCCTGATGTTGGGAAAGATGGAGGGCACAAGGAGAAGGCGATGACAGAGGACAAGATGGTTGGACAGTGTTCTCGAAGCTACCAGCATGAGTTTGACCAAACTGCGGGAGGCAGTGGAAGACAGGAGTGCCTGGCGTGCTCTGGTCCATGGGGTCACAAAGAGTCGGACACAACTAAACGACTAAACAACAAATACTTTTAAGCAGTGCTTTTTTTCTTAAAAAATGTTTAGGGGTACTCTTCTTTTGACTCAAGGAAATCACCATTTCATAGTTCAAATCGGGGGAAATAAATACAGTAAATGGACAAAAGTACAAAGATTCACAAAATGTTTAGGGGTATGCATACCCCCAGAAAAACACACACACTGCTTTTAAATATAAACAAAAAGGATCACAATAACAAAATATTTAAAAAGAGAAAAGGGGGATATTATACTTGTGCATAAATATCAAACAGCAGCATTTGCATTATTTGCCAAGTCTGAGATTAGAAGACATCTATCATTCATGTGCCTCAGCCAAAATCAAAGAATATTGCTAAATTTTATATATTCTTTAAAAGTTCTATGCCACCCTTCCATAGATATTTTCAGGCAACTTAATTGGCCTTCAGAAAAACAAACAACACACCTGAGTAACAAGTTTTAAAAGCATTAAAATAGTGGATAAAAACTGGGCAGCAGTAACTTCATCAAAGTTAACAAGTGAATGCCTGAGAAAAGAAAGCGATTATTGCTATTTAAAAACCTGGTGCCAAAAAGATAGCAAAGTGGGTACCAGACGGGCCTCTCCAGGGAGAGAATTATCTAAGTAGGGCACCACAATTTAGCAGGAGTTACCGAGCATTTTGGGGAAATGTAATTAGGCAGACAAATTATTTCATGCTCTGGGATGGCAGAACTGAAGAAAAGCATGTTTTGGCTCATTAATTGGCCAGGGAACCAAGGACTGTTCAATTGTGTGGGTTTGGGGTCTGCGTGTCTTTGTGCGCATATACATATATGTGTGCTCGCTTTGGCAGCACATATACTAAAAAATTGGAACGATATATATTTGTGTGTGTGTGTGTGTGTGTGTACACATGTACATTATTACAACTGATTGTAAGCTGCCGAGAATCATTCATTCAAAAGGCAAGGTATATATCAAATGAATAAGCTAGCCGGTTTGCAGGAGAGCAGAAAAGTAAATCAAATCCATCAACAGACCCATCAGCTATTATCCAAAGGCAATAATAATAAATCCTTAGAGCACACTCAGAAGCAGGTCCTATTTTGCTCATTGGGGTTTACGCCTTATGTCTGAAAGTCATCTCTTAATGCCAAATAAATGAAGATCCCGTATAGTATGCAGCGGAAACAAAGTCTTCTAGGATGACACTGATTTTTTGTCAACGGTATTAAAAATAAAATAAAAAATCCAGACATTTATGTCTGCTTGAAAAACCAACCCTCCCAATGTCAGCAACACTGCAGGAATGGGACAGAATGAAAAAGATACATCTATTTTGTCTTATTACCTCTTTGTTCCTTTTGGATTTGTTATAACGTAACTAGATTCGAAAATACACTATCAAACAGGAACTGTATAATTCATGCCCAAATTAGTACCGAGATGGAAATCAATGCCTTGTTGGGGTTACTTTATTTTCAGTTGTTGAGTTTCATATTGTAGATCCTTAAGTCTGGGAAGATGAAAGTAGAAACATCTCCCTTCAAGGAGATTCATTTGTCATGGATGCTTTGAGTTGAGATTCCTGCATTGCAGGGGGTTGGACTAGATGTCCCTCGGGGTCCTTTCCAACTCTACAGTTCTATGATCCAACATTTACTTGTGAGAGCAGAATATAATACGGTAATTCAGACAAGACAGAAGTCCTTTTGCTTAGTAGGAACCAGTGCAGAGTAGTGTGTTGAGTGTCGTTTTGATGGAGTGCATTTGTCCGGCTTCAGCTTGGGAGTCAGCTGCAACTCTTCCTTTAAAGTTCTAAATGACTGGGACCGGGGTATTTAAGAAGGGATGCCTACATGATTCTGCCTGCCCACTGAGAACTTCAGTGAAGGCTCTCTTTTGATGTACTGGGTAGGGCTGGGTGCTACCTGGTTTTCAACTTCGTAATCTATCACCAGCTAAACATCACATTATACAGATATATCACAGTGTCTGAAATAAGGATGGAGCTATGTAGAGGCACTAGGGGACGCGGGTGGTGCTGTGGGTTAAACCACAGAGCCTAGGACTTGCCGATCAGAAGGTCAGCGGTTCGAATTCCCACGACGGGGTGAGCTCCTGTTGCTCGGTCCCTGCTCCTGCCAACCTAGCAGTTCGAAAGCACACCAGTGCAAGTAGATAAATAGGTACCACTCCAGCGGGAAGGTAAACGGTGTTTCTATGTGTTGCTCTGGTTCGCCAAAAGCGGCTTAGTCATGCTGGCCACATGACCCGGAAGCTGTACGCCGGCTCCCTTGGCCAATAAAGCGAGATGAGCGCCGCAACCCCAGAGTCGGCCACGACTGGACCTAATGGTCAGGGGTCCCTTTACCTTTACCTTATGTAGAGGCACTAGCTGGTTTCACAGTTTTCCCTGCCTTGTGATTTTGGCCAGTGCCTGCTCTTGTGATTCACTGCCTCCTGCATGAGGGAGGGGTGAGCTGAGGCAACTGAGTCAACAGGGGCTGCAGGAATTGAGAGAAGCATTGGCTGGCTTCATGGCTTTTCCCACATTGTGATTTTTGCATAGCATACGCACATACGCACCATGTTTCGCAATATATTGCCAGGTCAAAAATTATGAAACTGATATAATGATAAGGACTTCAAAGTGGTTTTGGGTGATATATACTGGATGATTAGTTTGTTGTTGTGACTAAGTATTGACCATGTGACATTTTTGTTGTTGATGATGATATTGAATAGCTTAAACATTGACCCAAATGGTCATCTATTCCACACTCAGCAAAGATCTCAGAAACCCGTTCCACAGCAGCTTGGAGCTGGACTTTTAGTGTTGCTGCCCTTGTTCTATGTAGTAACATTCCCGTCAAAATAGGATAGGCACCCACTATTGGTGCTTTTTTGTTCTGAATGGCTTTCCCAGATACAGAAATGGGTCTTTATCTTGATAAGTCTACTTTGTATGGTTTTAGCTTCATCTTAAAAATATTTGCTGTTTATGACTTTTAAACTCTCTTCAATTATCTTTAGTGTGCATCCCCTTGAGATGATTGTTTAGAATGTGATTAATAAGTCAATGATATCTTTATTTTTAATTACAGATAGGTAGCCGTGTTGGTCTGCCATAGTCAAAACAAAACAAATTCCTTCCAGTAGCACCTTAAAGACCAACTAAGTCAGTTCTTGGTATGAGCTTTCGTGTGCATGCACACGAAAGCTCATACCAAGAACTGACTTAGTTGGTCTTTAAGGTGCTACTGGAAGGAATTTGTTTTGTTTTTATTTTTAATAATCATCATCAGGGTTTTTTTCAGCTGAAACTCGCCGGAACTCAATTGTGGCACTTCTCAGGTGGGCGCCATTGGCATTCTAAGAGAACGAGGGAGGTGTTGATGGTAAGTTCTGGCACCTCTTTTTCTAGAAAAACAGCACTAATAATAATAGTAATGCTCCTGATGTAAGTCATGAGTCTACCCAACTCTTTAAAGTACTCGTAAATCCTGTGGAACAGCCTTTCCCAAACTGGTGCCCTTCCAGATGCTTCAAAAATAATTAAATAAATGTCCATTTTAAGAAGAAAACACACATACAAACACAGAACTGAGCAACAGAAAATAAAGTATAGTCAGCCTAACTGACCTTTTATTCTGGTTTAATCTGGGCAATATTTTTAAGCCACAGACCTAAAAAGCTGAGTTTACTGCATTGGAACAGTTGGAGATTCCCACCAAAAACAAAGGACTCACTCCCGAAGACAGTGACCAAGAACGCAATGTGGCAGCTTTACACTTTTAAACGATGCCCGATGGAGACTGAGTTAAGTTCTTGTAAATGGCAAACCTTCTTTCTCAAAACATTCACCACAAATTAGACACTTGCGCTCCGAAGACCTAAACCAATTGCCAACCAAACCTATATGCAAGATTGCAATTTCACAAAAGGACTGTGGTGTGCAGTTTGATTTTTTTTAACACTCAAAAAGCAACTGCAGAAGGCTGGAATCTTAAAGAGAGAACTGGTGGGTGGGGTAATTTTCTAGCTACTTCTCTCCCAGAGGAGAAAAAGATATGGGAACCTGTATCATTCCCTCTTTGGGAAGAATAGAAGCTGGGTGGGATGTTGAGCAGAAAAAAAGAAGAACTGAGTAACTCTTCCCCATCAACTCATTGCCTGCTTAAGACTGCAGCCTCCTACAGCTACTTTTCGTTTAACAACAGCAAAAACAACAGCCTGGCACCTCAGTTTGGTCCAAAACGAGGCAGTGAGAAATTTTACTTTCTTGGGCTCTATGATCACTGCAGATGGTGACAGCAACCACGAAATTAAAAGACGCCTGCTTCTTGGGAGAAAATCAATGACAAACCTAGACAACATCTTAAAAAGCAGAGACATCACCTTGCCGACAAAGGTCCATATAGTTAAAGCTATGGTTTTCCCAGTAGTGATGTATGGAAGTGAGAGCTGGAACATAAAGAAGGCTAATCGCCAAAGAATTGATGCTTTTGAATACTGGTGCTGGAGGAGACTCTTGAGAGTCCCATGGACTGCAAGAAGATCAAACCTCTCCATTCTTAAGGAAATCAGCCCCGAGTGGTCACTGGAAGGACAGATCCTGAAGCTGAGGCTCCAATACTTTGGCCACCTCATGAGAAGAGTAGACTCCCTGGAAAAGACCCTGATGTTGGTTAAGATGGAGGGCACAAGGAGAAGGGGACGACAGAGGACGAGATGATTGGATAGTGTTCTCGAAGCTACCAGCATGAGTTTGACCAAACTGCGGGAGGCAGTGGAAGACAGGAGTGCCTGGCGTGTTGTGGTCCATGGGGTCACAAAGAGTTGGACACAACTAAACAACAACAACAAGGCACCCGCCTAGGTGGTTTAGCGTTGCAGGAATAGTCCACGAGATAAAAATTTGACTCCTTTATGCTTGTCTAACATAGATCAATGTTTTCCATCAAGGCACAGGTTGCATTTAGTTTTACTGGCTATAATGCTAGCATCTCTGCCCCAATTTCTAACTTTCCTTTTATACTGCAGTACCTGTTTGCTTTATGGAAGTGTGGCTTTTTGATGCTACCACCAGGACATGCAAAATTTTGCACAGCGGGAAATAACCATTTGCCGGAATATCACCCCAAAGTAACGGGTGGCATCGTTGTTAAAACCACAGGAAAGTTACAACTGAAAGCTCCTGTGATCTTCCATGGTAACAGAGCTGTAGATGCTTCCCCCCCCGCCGCCCCCCTTTCTGGAAGCAGTTAACATAGAAGTGAGCCATAAATTTAGATTCCAGAAATGGCTTCCATAGTGTGTAAAAGATCACACAAAATGCAAAAAAATAATAATTGACAGAATAAAGTGCCATCTGAATGCAGCAAGATTGCAGACAATGGAAAGAAAGTGATGTGACTGCGATGCACCTTCTGTCTGCAACAAACCATTTCCCTTCCTCGTCCCCCAGTCTTTTGCAGGAGAGCGATGTGGATATTCATGAACTCCGAAAGACAAATACCAATTTCTGTAATTAATACAGGCAGGACATTACGTGCCTGCAGCATACGTCTTGCATGTGCTTGCATGACAAGCTCGCCATTTTCCTGCTATAAATGCTGAAGGTAAATGGCTCAGGACCGCAATACCTCAAGGACCGCCTCCCAGACCCAGCGATCATCATCTGTGGCCCTCCTTCGTGTGCCTCCTTCACAAAAGGTCTGGAGGGTGGCAACATGAGAATGGGCCTTCATTATACACCTTTAGGCGCCAGGCAAAAATGTTCCTCTTCAACCAGACCTTTGCTGATTGACACCCAATGCCCTTTTAGATGTTGTTGTGGGAGGGGAAATTATTGGCTTGTTTTCATTCTTATTTTTATTATGCATTCTGTGTTCTTTATATTATGCTGTGAACCGCCCTGAGATCTACAAATGAAGGGTGGGATACAAATAAATAATAATAATAATAATAATAAAAATAATAATAATTTGTACCCCGCCCATCTTGCTGGGTTTCCCCAGCCACTCTGGGCGGCTTCCAACAAACATTAAAAATACATCAAAATTGAACAAATAATGATGACAGCAAGAGATCAAGGAAGAGGAGAAAAGAAGAGGCTGTTCAGAGAAAGGGAAAAATAAGCAGAGGTACTCACATAGCCCACTGTAGCTTTTCATTCTTGATGGAGCTATACAAAGCCTGCGGAGAGAAAAAGAAGTATAAGTGTCGTCAGAATTTTAACCGAGTCATTACAAAGAGAAAAATGAGTGGAGTTCAACCAGGCGCCAGGGACAGTGCTCCCTCAGAACCAACTGTTATGTACTGAAGTTCTCACCCTGGGCCAGCAGGGGGATACTGTAGATAGTTTTCACTCAGGTCCACATATGCAAATAAGGGATTGAAAGTGACGTTCAGTGATTGGATAGTTACAGAAAATGGTTACTGTTGCATTCTAGTGGAGCTCTATATAAGCAGGCTGGCTGAACCCTTCAGTTCAGTTCTGTTCTGGCCTGTGAATAAACAAGAGCTGTTTGAAGAATTGCTGTGTCGTCTGATATGTTCACCCACAACTTAACACCAACATTTCTGCTTCCAATCCAGACAGAGCAAATTCCTCTCTCCTCCCCTCTGCGCACTGTTCTGGGGAGTCCTCGGACCCTTCCAAGGGGATTGTGAGGGGTTCCCAGCTTCACTAGCAGGGCTTTTTGTGCTTGCTTCTACTAGTGCAACAACTCAGCCCAATGTTCTTAAGATGCGTATATAATTCATTTTTAGAGTAACGATAAGAGGTAACTCAGCATTTAATCCTAAACAGTGGATGCAGCCCAGTTTGAGATGTCAAGTGCTTGGAAACGAGGACCACAACGCTAGCCCAGTTCGTATGCATGGGAGTGAAAATTGTTCAGAATGTGCAACACAGTGATAAGAAGGGATTAGATAAAAGGGAGCGGAAGTGGGGGAGGGGGGGGAATCAGGAAGGTCAACTGCCTCCAGGAAGACCAGAGGTTTTTTTTTTTTTTTTAAAAAAAAAACTAATCACAGAAGCTCAGATAAAAGATACGCAATCCAAAACGATGCCACAGATGAGTAGCAGAGGCAAACAAGCTATGGGAGCCAGAAAGGCAGTTTCCAGGGGTTAGCAGTGCTGAAAATTTCTCCTCCACAATCAGTGGGAATTGAATTCGTAGCTGTAGTGTCACAATCTTGCACGTGCTTACGTGAAAGTAAGCTTCGTTGAAAACACAGACCTTCCTCCCGGGCAGGGCTGTCTTACCCATAGGCGCTAGGGGTGCGGGGCACCCAGGCGCCGGGCTCTCAGGGGTGCCAGGCCGAGAGTCCAGGGACCAAGAGTTGAGTCTGGGGTCAGACGATATTAATAGACTATGCAGAATTGGACAAAATGACAGGAAGGATTCGAAACCTGCGGGACCAGAGATTTACAGAAGATTGGAAGAAGTATATGAATTATTTGAAGAGCAACTGTAATCAACCAATTATGCTAGTAGGACTACAAGAAGTTTCGTAAGGAGAAATATACGAAGTGTTACAAAGTAGAAAAAGATAGAGATATCAGTAATGAGTTTGAAATGTAATAGGGAAGATAAGAAATGCATACTGAGAGATTAGATTGGAAAATTTTCAGACAGGATTGATGGAAGTCAAAAATTTGAATAAGATGTGAAAGTATGTTTAATTACTGTTGAAAATGATATGTTAAAAAAACACAACTAAAAAAATTATTTTTTTTAAAAGAGAGAGTTGAGTCTGGGGTCTCAATCTCCACTGGTCGGAGCACTGCGCCAGGCTCTTCTGCTGCGGGCGGCTCTGTGCCGTGAGTTTGGGGGAGACCAAGCCAGCGAGACACTAGGGCGGCTGGCCAGCTCAGCCCTCCTGTGTGCCTGGGACTGGGCAACCCGGGGCGGGGGGGCGCCAGGCGGATCTTTGCACCCCGGCACTGCATATGCTTAAGACAGCCCTGGTCCAGGGTCCTTGTACACACCATTGCACTGCTAATTATAGTGTTTACCCTCATTAACAGGGAAGAAGAAGAAGAAGAGTTTGGATTTGATATCCCGCTTTATCAGTACCCGAAGGAGTCTCAAAGTGGCTAACATTCTCCTTTCCCTTCCTCCCCCACAACAAACACTCTGTGAGATGAGTGGGGCTGAGAGACTTCAGAGAAGTGTGACTAGCCCAAGGTCACCCAGCAGCTGTATGTAGAGCAGTGGGGAAGCGAACCCGGTTCACCAGATTACAAGTCTACCGCTCTTAACCACTACACCACACTGGGAGATTGCAGGCTTACAGAGAGATCTCAAGAATGTTTACTCCAATTATAGAAGTCACAAATTTAATTAAAAAAAAGATCTGTATATCATCAGCATATTGCTAACAATGCACCCCAGAAACCTACTTTACCAGATACAGGAAAAACGGTAGATCTGTTCTATGTGGGCTCACCAAAAGCACTGGAGGGAATAATTATGGGACTGGAAGTGATGGTCCTCAGCGCCATTTAGGGGGCTGGATCTAGCCCTCTGGTCAGCTGGCGGGTCTGCAGGCTGGATTGATTCTCCAAATGCAACTGCTTCGAAACCCCAACGACCCTGGCCAAATGCCAAACTACAAGTGATGAAAAGCTTTCCTCTGCTTCATTTAAAGGGGAACAAAAATGTTTCCAAAGGTTACAAAAGAGAGCCCACATTTTTTTATTATTAATATCCAGGGCAGTGGATGTATTAGACCAGGCATCCTCAGCCTGCCGCCCTCCAGATGTTTTGGCCTACAACTCCCATGATCCCTAGCTAACAGGACCAGTGGTCAGGGATGATGGGAAGTGTAGTCCAAAACATCTGGAGGGCCGAAGGTTGGGGATGCCTGTATTAGACTGATATCTGAAGCTCAATTCAGGTAAGGCTGGAGTTCTGTCAGTGTGTGGGGTCCTAAGCTGGACAGATGAGGCACGGCCTGTTCTCCTTGGATTACATCCCCTCTGAAGGTGCAGGTACATAGCTTGGGGGCACGTCTGGAGCCATTACTGTCGCTTGCGGCTTATGTGGTAGCATGAAGGGCCTTCCATCAGCTTGGGCTGGTGGCCAAGCTATGTCCCTATCTGGACAGGGATATCCTTACTTTTCTTGTCTACGGAAATGCATTATAGGTGGGGCTGCCTTTGAAGGAAACTGTGGCTGTGCCCCATCTGAGAGAGGTCCAGAGCATGGGTAGGCAAACTAAGGCCCGGGGGCCGGATCCTGCCCAATCGCCTTCTAAATCCAGCCTGCAGGCGGTCCAGGAATCAGCATGTTTTTACATGAGTAGAATGTGTCCGTTGATTTAAAATGCATCTCTGGGTTATTTGTGGGACCTGCCTGGTGTTTTTACAAGAGTAGAATGTGTCCTTTTATTTAAAATGCATCTCTGGTTTACTTGTGGGCCATGGGAATTTGTTCATTTATTCCTCCCCCCAATATAGTCTGGCCCACCATATGGTCTGAGGGACAGTGGACCGGGCCGCTGCTAAAAAAAAGTTTGCTGACCCCTGGTCCAGAGGGTGGCAACTCAAGAACAGCCCTTCTCTGTGGTGGCTCCTCATTTACGGAATGCTCTCCCCAGGGCAGCACACCTGGCACCATCACTGCCTTTTTTTTAGGTGCCAGGCAAAAATATTGTTATTCACCCAGGGCTTTGGACCTTAATTTTCTACCTATCTTTGAGTGGGGTGGAGCCAGATCTGTTTAATCCAGATAGTACAGTGGTGCCTCGCAAGACGAAATTAATCCGTTCCGTGAGGCTCTTCATATAGTGGTTTTTTCGTCTTGCGAAGCAAGCCCATTGACGGCTTAGCGGATTAGCGCTATTAGCGGTTTAGCGGCTTTTAGCAGATCAGCTGATAAGCGTCTTATCAGCGGATCAGCTGATAAGCGGCTTAGGGCTTAGGAAAAGGGGGAAAAAAGGGAAAAAACCCTGCAGGAACTCGCAAGACATTTTCGTCTTGCGAAGCAAGCCCATAGGGAAATTCGTTTTGCGAAGTGCCTCCAAAACGGAAAACCCTTTCGTCTAGCGGGTTTTCCGTCTTGCGAGGCATTCGTCTTGCGGGGCACCACTGTACTTGCGTGTTTTAGGATACCCATACTTATTCAGAGATATACAAAAAATACATGCCCATTACAAAGTATCTTTTTTATAATAGGCTGATGTAAAATAGCTACTTAGTCTAAAAAAAAAAAAAAAAAAGCGAGAGAAAGGAGAAAAGACGAGGAAAAAAAAACTAAAGAAAGAAAGAAAGAAAGAGAGAATAAAGAATAAAGAATAAAGAATAAAGATACAGTATTCAGTCTGTAAGATCCAACCATTCTTCCTATAAACCAGTATTTTTCCCCATCTTCAACTCCAGCTACTACAAGTTCATTTTCTCTTTCACTCAAAAGGTCCGTAAGAAATTTCTAATCCTTAACAAATGCCAGTAATGGCGTTTTCTCTAATTTTCTTTAATTAAGCATGTTAACTTTGCCATCTCAGCCAAGTCCAAGAGTTTTATCAGTCAGTCTTCTATAGTGGGTAAGGCTGCATTTCCCCATCTTTGTGAATTTTTATATTTGTTTCCAATGTTCATTTTGGTAAGCTGCTTTGAGCTTCACTTTTTTGGGGGAGAAAAGTGATGAATAAATATAAATAAATAATAATAATAATAATAATAATAATAATAATAATAATATATTAATAATATTAAGTAGCCTGTTTGTTTATTCTAAACAGAAGTCTGAAAGAGCAAAAACCATGGAGCAGCTTGTGTAAGGTTGCTGATAAGTAAAATGCAGACACCTGCAGGCCTTGCCCTCAAATATGGTAGGTTTTTGTTTTTTTAAGGAGGTGGGGTTACTCCCCAACGTATATAAAAAAGCAGATTTTTAAAAAGATATGCTTTAGGAGTTTCAGTTATATTGAGTCTTTTAAAACTGGTTTAAGACAAGGCTAGCCTTTTAACAGTCAAAATACCACACACCTCTTACAAGTCAACCCAATACTTTCTATCCACACACACTGAATAAAAGCCTGCTTTTATATCTCCAAGGAAAACAAGAGCAGAAGATCTGAGAATAGACACCTGACCCTTCCTACAATTCCCATCAAGCCTGACTCTTGCTAGCTAGGGATGATGGGAGTTGTAGTCCAAAAACAGCTGGAGACCCAAGTATAGGAAACACTGTAGGGCAGGCACGGCCAAATTCGGCCCTCCAGCTGTTTTGGGACTACAACTCCCATCATCCCTAGCTAACAGGACCAGTGGTCAGGGATGATGGGAATTGTAGTCCCAAAAATAGCTGGAGGGCCGTATGGTCGATAGAGAGATTTATAAGCATGATAAAAAATTGTTTTTATATGTGACAACAGCAGCAAAAAAACTATTAGCCCAGCGATGGAAGCAAGAAGAACTACCAACAAAAGAAGAATGGCAAATGAAACTGATGGACTATGCCGAGTTGGCGAAATTAACTGGAAAAATTTGGAACTAGCAAGACCAGACTGTACTGAAAGATTGGAAGAATGATATATTTGAAAGACAACTGTAATCAAATGACATCACTGTAGGGTTGCAAGAAGTTTTGAATTATATGAATTATTGTGAAAAAGGACTAAGATTTGCATTTTATAGCAATAACTACCAAAATAAAATGCAAAATCAGAAAGAAAGTTAGAAAACCATTAGTCGAGGTTGATGGAAGTCCTAGGCTGTGATAGCCAAAGGTCTGTTTGTATAAGATGGGATGTTATGTCTGGAAAATGTGTGCAAAAACCAATAAAAATTACCATATATACATAAATAGCTGGAGGGCCAAGTTTGGCCATGCCTGCTGTAGGGTCAAAAGGAACCAAATCTATTCACTGTATGATCCTTTCTTAAGTGTGGCGGGCATGAGACACATTTAAGGGATTTGCCAGGTAGAAAGCACCCTAGGAAACTGCTTTATACAAGAGTTAGACCATTGGTTTGTCTAGCCTGGTATCATTGACACTAAACAGCAACTTCCTACGGTTTCAGGCAGGGGTCTTTTCAAACCTGAAAGATGCTGGGGACTAAATTTTTACAGCTAAATTCTACAACTAGGCTAGGGCCTTCCCTGGGCTACAACTCCATTTCCAAGGGGGAAACTAAATCAGAGCTGGATTGCTCAACCATGGGTTACTTCTACTATGCAGTGTTAGAACCTCAGATATATAAGCTGGGCGCCAAATGGCTGCTTAAACCAAGGTTACAATTGCTGAAATTGAAAGTCTAGTTGCCATTTTTGGGCAAAACGGCTCTAAAGTCTTATTTTTTCAAATGGTCGGAGTGACTGTGATTGATTCTCAGGTAAACAGCTGGTTAGTTCAGATGACAATCTTGAGCTAGGTTTAGAACTCTAAGAACTTAAGGAAGAAAAGTCACTTGATCCAGGGACAGTCCACATATCTACTGACCTATTTCGACCTCTTTTTCTTAATGGTGACATGAACCATTCATAAAATAAGAATATTCTTCACAACTGGGAGCAGGGCAGATGGGTGGGTAAGTGAAGACAAGCGACAACAATTAACTGTAACACTGTTCGTTGCTTCTGCTCAGGCTGCACAGAAACAGCATTTGGGTTCCTGGAATTAATTCTGATTGTGCAGATGAAATATAACTGATAGTACTCTACAGGGTGGGGTATTAGTGTGTGAAAACTGTCCCGATCCAATGATCCCCAGGCACACATCTCCAGATGGTGGAAATGTCAGGCACCATCCTGGCACCCAGATATCTTCACTTGGTCTCAGGTGGTCGTTAGGGGACCCCTGACCATTAGGTCCAGTTGTGACCGACTCTGAGGTTGCGGCGCTCATCTCGCTTTATTTGCCAAGGGAGCCGGAGTACAGCTTCCGGGTCATGTGGCCAGCATGACTAAGCCGCTTCTGGCGAACCAGAGCAGCGCACGGAAACGTCATTTACCTTCCCGCGGTACCTATTTATCTACTTGCACTTTGACATGCTTTCGAACTGCTAGGTTGGCAGGAGCAGGGACCGAGCAACGGGAGCTCACCCCATCGTGGGGATTCGAACCGCCGACCTTCTGATCGGCAAATCCTAGGCTCTGTGGTTTAACCCACAGCGCCACCAGGTGGTCGTTAGCGAGGTGCAAAATGCGCCTGGCTAATTTCGAACACTGCTGTTAATGTTATGTGAACCTCTTGCACTTTGAGCTGAAATCACTCACAAAACCAGCTACCATCATTAAATACACAGATCTTTTCCTCCTCATATTTGAAACCTTGAAGAATTTCAACCAATGCACCATTCTGCCCCTGGGAGATGAAATGTGCCGTCAAAAATAGAAGCAATTATATAGCTGCCCAGGATGAGGCTTTATGAACCATAAGAAAAACAGCTTCATTTTTCTTCTCACCTGAGTTAGTTAAAAGCTCTTCATTAGCTCTTGGCAGGCAGACGTCAAAAACTAAAGCAGCCACAGCAATATTGATGGGAGAGACTTTTTAGGAAGGTCACAGCCTTCTCTGGAAGAGCACAGAACTTGCCGGCCTCACCAAAAATGTTCTTCCCTCAGCTGGGGCAGGCAATTTCAAAAACCTCAGGGAAAGAGATAAACTGTTCTGAAGGTCTTGCTCTAGATCAGGGATGGAAAACCTGTTGCCTTCCAGATGCTGGAAACCTCATGGTGCAGTGGGTTAATGCACCTGGCTGCTAACCAGAAGGTTGGTGGTTCGAGCCCACCCAGCGATGGCTGTGGACAGGTTCCTGCATTGCGATTCTATGAAATCTAAGTCCTTTCACCCTGACCAGTGGCCATACTGCAAGCAGGAGTTCCATAACATCTGGAAGCCCTGAGGTTAGCCACTCCTGGCGTAGACAGGATGCGAGCAGCTTTCAAAAGCAAGGCAAGGCAAATATTTGGCTGAACAGTGAGTAAAGCAAAATCAAAGAGGTAGCCTTTCTCACCAGATAATTCACCTGTTTCCCTCACCCTGGGGAGAATGATTTGCAGAAGGAAAGGGAAGCTGAACATCTCAATCAATCCACCAAGTTAGGGGTAATTGCATTCCTCACCTCTCAAGTAATGGCCTCTGTGTGATGATGGGGGACGGGGGACGGGACCTGAGCTCTGCCTGCAAAGGGGAAAGGTAACTCTAATGTTGTGAACGTGTTAGCAGAGAGCTGGTGCTCTCAGAATCAGGCCCATATCAGCAGCTGTGGTCCTTTTCCTTATGCTTTTCTCCCTGTTTGTCCTAGAACCCGCATTGTCCTATATACTTCCACTTACTGAGCTGTGGCTGGGGGGAATGACCAGGGGAGAAAGGGAGGAGGAGAACTCAAGGGAACTAATTAGCCGCTCCGGCTCTTCCTCCAGGAAGTCCCTTGCACCTCCAAGGGATGGCTGGGGGACACATTTCATTGAATCACATACAGTCGTACCTTGGAAACCGAATGCCTTGGGAGTTGAATGTTTTGGCTCCCGAACCCGGAAGTGAGTGTTCTGGTTTGCAAACGTTCTTTGGAAGCTGAACGTTTGAAGCAGCTTCTGTGGTTTCCGACTATGTGCAGGAAGCTCCTGCAGCCGATCGGAAGCTGCACCTCGGTTGTTGGATGTTTTCGGAAGTCAAATGGACTTCCAGAACGGATTCCGTTCCAACAACCAAGGTACGACTGTAATTGTAAGTTAGAAGGCTCTCCAAATGGCCATGCCTTTGGGTGAATTAGCAGCTTAACCACCGTATTTTTCGCTCTATAAGACGCACCAGACCACAAGACGCACCTAGTTTTTGGAGGAGGAAAACAAGAAAAAAAATATTCTGAATCTCAGAAGCCAGAACAGCAAGAGGGATCGCTGCACAGTGAAAGCAGCAATCCCTCTTGCTGTTCAGGCTTCTGTGATAGCTGTGCAGCCTGCATTCACTCCATAAGACGCACACAAATTTCCCCTTACTTTTTAGGAGGGGGAAAAGTGAGTCTTATAGAGCAAAAAATACGGTACCCTACCTGGTCCTCGGGTGCTCCTTGGCCACACCCATCCCCCAGGCCACGCCCTTCACAGGCCCTGTATGATGCCACCCTTGGGGGCTTCTTCCGGGCTGGAATGTGACCTCAAACTCTGATGGTGCCTCTTGCCTGGATGGAAGTTGGAGAAGGGGCTTGTGTAGAAACTAGCCTACACAACTTAGGGGCATTTTTACTGCTCTGCCCACTTCTGGCTTTGGTCCTGCCCACCACTGACATGGTCCCTTCTCCCTCAAAGATTGCCCAAAAGCAACATGGGTCCTCTGCCTGAAAAAGGTTCTCCCCAAGCCTGTTTATATATATATATATTGCTGAGAAGTGAACACACTAGCCGTCGTTCCACACGAATCCTCAATAGCTGCCGCTGAGTGTTGGGTGCCAAGAGCTGCTGCATGCTGGCAAACATGCTGGGAGGGGGCGGCTGCAGCTTCTGCCTGGAAGCAAAAACGTGCCAAAAATCTCTATGCGCGTCAGCTGAGTGACGGAAAGCACCGAGCCTCCAACTGTTCCACACTTTCATATGGAGTGCACCATTAGGCTTGGTATCCTTCCCTACCCCACCCCCTCAAAAAACACCCCCTACTCCCTTGTATGAACAGAACTGAACACTCACACACACACACACACACAAAGATAAAATAAAAATTAGAAGAAGTCCAAATCCCCAACTAACTGGACCATAAAGGTAAAGGGTAAAGGGACCCCTGACCATTAGGTCCAGTTGTGACCGACTCTGGGGTTGCGGTGCTCATCTCGCTTTATTGGCCGAGGGAGCTGGTGTACAGCTTCCGGGTCATGTGGCCAGCATGATTAAGCTGCTTCTGGCGAACCAGAGCAGTGCACAGAAACGCCGTTTACCTTCCTGCCAGAGCGGTCCCTATTTATCTACTTGCACTTTGACATGCTTTTGAACTGCTAGGTTGGCAGGAGCAGGGACCGAGCAACGGGAGCTCACCCCGTCGCGGAGATTCGAATCACCGACCTTCTGATCGACAAGTCCTAGGCTCTGTGGTTTAACCCACAGCGCCACCCGCGTCCCATAACTGGACCATAAAGAAGAGTGGAAAACTAATCAAATAGTGCTGCATCTCTTCATTAAAATATTGTGGCCTGAAGCAGCTCTGAAGCAAGCAAGAAAGAAAACTTGAGATGGCCACTTTTATTTTGAAGACAGGCAGCTCTGAGCTCAGCTGTTGAGTTAGAGAGCTGACCAAACAGCATATCCCAACCTCCCAGCAGAGGCTAGAAAAAGCAGGAGGGAGCAGCAAATAACGCTAGTGGGATTTCAAGAAGTTTTGTAAATGATAGAGAACTATTGTATTGATGAAAACTAAGTGTGTGAAGGTTTATAAAATGCAATATAAAATTAGGAAATGCGTATTTAAAAAATTTGAATAATGGATGATTGTCAGAGAGGTTGAAGGAAGTCTAAAAGAGAAAAGATGTGATAAATTTAGATTGGATACTATAAATGTATGTTGGAAAATTTAATAAAAAATTAAAAAAAGAAAAAGAAAAAGCAGGAGGGAGCAAAGGGCACCCCTCAACAAAATCAGGAACCCCCCATAAACTCTCTTCATGTTTGTCTTGTGCCCTATAAGCCACTTTTTCCTCCAAGGAGCTCAAGGTCCAACATGTCGTTTACCCGTTCCTCATTTAATCCCGCAAACAACCCTGTAAGGTAGGTTAGGCTGAGAGCGAGGCAGTGACTGGCCCAAGTGGGGATTTGAACCCTGATCTCCCGGGTCCGAGTCCTGCACTCAGACCACTACACCACTCTGGCTGTCTTGCAGTTCTCTCCCTCTGAGCTGAACTGTGGTGGGAAGCAAAAAGAAGGGGCAGCAGCAGCAGCAGCAGCTCCTGCCTTCTCCTCTTTTAAGCAACGCAATATGGAGTACCTAGGCTGGAAAGAATGTTCAAGTTGCCACTGCTATCTGCGCACTCTCTCTCTCAGTGCAGCTTAGAGGGCTGAGCATGCAAAGGGAAGAGACCTCATCTTTGCTGATCCAGGTTCTCTTTCTGAGTGCTGCAGCAGTGGGGATTCAGCCCAGCCAGCCCAAGCCCTCTCGCTGGGCTACCCAGAGGGAGACGGAGCCAGAGGATGGCAGCTGCTAACAGTGGCGTAGCGGGGGGGGTGCAGGGGAGGCCGGCCGCACCGGCCGCAACATCTGGGGGGGGGGCGCTCGCCGCCTCCGGAGTCGCCGAAGAGCCTCGGGCGCAGGCTGTAGCAGAGCCCCATGTCTCGCGGAACCGACGAGCTGTGCGCGCGTCTGGGCTGAAGGCGTCCGGCAGGCAGCGGCTCTCAGCGCTCTCCGCGGAGGGTGCGCCAGGAAGCCCCTCCTCACAGCCCCGCCGCTGCTGCCGCTGCCGCTGCCGGGCCATGTTGCATTTTCCTCACCTCTCTGCCCTCCTCCTCCTCCGGGCAAGCGGCGTCTTTTGGGCAGCAGCGCCAGCGGCAACTCGCCTCAGATCACCTGACACGGACCCGCTGCCGCCGCCGTGGCTACCTTACCGTAAATACCCCAGCCCAGGCAGCAGCAAGAAGAAGCTGGCAGCGGCGGCAGGTTAGGGGCGCAAATTACTTGCCTTGCCCCGGGTTAGGGGGCGCAAATTAATTGCCTTGCCCCGGGTGCTGGCAACCCACGCTACGCCGCTGGCTGCTAACTCCGTATAATTGCTCAGCTTAGTTTTCTCCAGGCAGCAAGGACAGGACAAGGGGTGGTTGCTGCTGCCAGTTCTCCACCCCATTCCTCCGTCCTCTCTTTCTCTCCCTCTTGGCAGGGCAGCAAGTCCAAGTCCAGCCCAATCCCCAATGACGCATCACCCAGAGGCAGACTCTGCACACAAATTGCAAGTTCCTAGGCAGCCCCACGGACCCCGTTTCTCCGCCAGTGCTGCCACCCACTCCAGACTACAATGAATTATGACCCTTAGCCCAGAGAACAAAATAGAAACCCCTTCATTTCCGAATCTCCCTTTCCCCAGCCCCATTTGTCAAAGGACAAAATGTACAAAAAGACTACAGAGGTTTTGCACGATGCTTCCAGGTAGAACCAATATCTTAATTAGCTGCAAACTAATTTTTCTATATCTTACAGCAACCAGTTAGCAGTGTGCAGGAATTTCTCGTTCAGAAAACGTAGCAGCTGCGAAAGGAGAAACTTTTTTTTTTAAAAAAAAACACCACTGATTGAAAAGGACTATTTACGTCAGCACGATTCGTACCAAGCCCATCGCCCCTGCGCGAAACAAATGTACCCGAAGGCGTGCACCCAGAGGTGTGGGTGTCGATGGGAGCTACCCAGGGCTGTGCGTGGGTTTGCCACATGACATGCCTACTCTGACTCGCAGGATGCAAGACTGTATGGGCGACGGGGGCGGTATGGGCGACAGGAGCTGCCATCCTCTGCGCACCTGCCCGCTGCATTTCTAACTATACGTGCGTAAGGTGCAGCCGCGAGTCTGCAATTGGCCACGAGACGAGGAGGAAAAGCAGGGTGGGGGAGAGGGGGAGAGGCGTCATCCGTGCTCTGCTTTCAACTCATGCCCGTTTACACCTGTGGGGAGGAAGCCTCAGGTGCCACGCGGCCCCAATCGTGTGCGCAAGAGAGAGAGCGAGCAGGGGCAGCTAAGCCCCCTCCGCCTGGGCGTTGCTGGGTGTGCAGGGATGCCAACTTGAATAAAATATTGGGGGGGGGGGAGAGTAAGCCCCGCCCTGCATAATCAATCACAAGATGCCGTGCACGCACATCTGAATGGCAATCCCAATCAATTTTTTTGGGGGGGGATCGGCCCCCTCAACTATTTTATTGGGGGGCCCCGAAGAGACCGGTGCCCCTAGGAATTGGCTCCAAGAATATTTCACTGGAAGGGGTGGGGAAAGGGACCTGAGTCCCTAGGAGTTGGCTCCCGTGGCTGGGCGGGAGCGCGTGGAGCGGAGAAGCGAGGCCGGCGGTGGCGCAGACGCGCGCCACGCTCCGGCTTTTTCCGACGGCAGTACCCGGGGCGAGGCTCCCTCCGGCGGCGGGCCGCCTCCTTTCCCCCGTTGCCCACCCCACCCCGATCCCTTACCGGCTGCTTCTTCTTCCTGCGACTCTGTAGGCGGCTGACCACCAGGTCGGTGTAGAGCACGGGCTTGAGGGTGCGCGAGCGCTGCGGCCAGCCGTAGCAGAAGGTCTCCATGCCGCGGCAGTTGCGCCCGTAGCGCACCGAGCACATGGAGCGCGAGCGGAGGCGCCCGGCGCTGCCGCTGCTGTTGATGCTGTTGACGCCGATCATCGCGGCCGGTGCGCGGCTCCGGCAGGCCGGCTGCCTGGCCAAGAGCCTCGCCTCCCGGGAACGGGGCTCCGCGGGCTTGAAGGCGGCGGAGCCTCCGCCCTAGCGCAGGGAATCGGGGCCCGGCTCCGCGCAAGGGCTGGCGAGCGTCTCCCGGCTCCTGTCTCGCCCTCTCCGCAGCGGCCAACGGCGGGCGGGGAGCGCTGCGCAGCCAGGCGAGCGGCGCGCCGAGGAGGCTGCCGGAACGCAGGGGAGGGGGAGAAGAGAGGGAGGGAGGGAGGGAGGGAGGGAGGGGAGGGGACTGCGATCGGAAAGGGGGAGGGCGGCGGCGGCGCGGCTACACGTGCGACCTCCAGAGTCGCGCTTGGAAGATGGAGGAGAAGCGAGCGCAATGCCGAGAGAAAAGGCGTGCGCCGCGAGGAGAAAGGGAGCCCTTTCCCAAATGACCACCTTGTTGCAAAGCCTTAGCGGGGGTGGGGGGGTAGCCAGGTTTTTCTGCCCCGGGTGCAGCCTTCAAAGGGGCGCCATGGAAGCTCCCAACCTCTGCCTGTGTATGCAAATATGTGGGGAGGGTGCCAAACTGTGGGAAAGAAAGTCTAGTTTCGGCCCTGCCTTGTTGCAGCTGTACAGCGCCTTTCCTGCAAGCTGTACAGCGCCTTTCCTGCAACCCTTGTCTTGCAGGGTTTCGGGACAGTTCGGGCCAAGCATGCTTGCTATAGGCCACGGGTGCCAACTTGAATAAAATTGGGGGTGGGGTGGGGTGGGGTAGATAAGCCCTACCCTGCATAACCGATCACATGATGCCGTGCACACACACCGTTTGAATGGCAATGCCCGTCAACTTGGAGGGGGGGCAGCCCCTTCAAATATTTTTTTTTGGGGGGGGCAAGGCAAGGGACCTCAGCCCCTAGCAATTGGCTCCTATGGCCCATAGGTTTTAAAAACAAAAAGCGAAGCAAGCAAACAAACAGGTGGTGCACATTTCAATGTTTGGGGCAGAAGAACATCCCAAAAGACGGCAAAAGTGGAGAGGAAACTTCACAAAATGGCAGAGCTGTGAATTGCCCTCACCCTCGCATTTTAGCGGGTACAGTGGACGGGTGAAGCAAGAAACACTCGCCTGAAACAAGACAAAAAGGGAGGTACAACAAAGAAAATGGTACCCACCCTTCCTGAGGCACTCATTTCATTTGCTTCTTCCATTTGTTTCCAATCAGCCAACTCCGGAGACACTTGTCAGCATTTGCCACCTAGAATGGCAGCCGAACTTAAACTGGAATCCTTGCTCACTGGGTAACCTTGTGCCAGTTACGGTCTCTCAGCCTAACCTACCTCACAGGGTAGCTGCGAGGATAAAATGGGGAGTAGAGAACCATGCATGCCCCATTGAGCAACTTGGAGCAAAGCTGGGATGTAAATAAAAATAAACAATACTCAGTTCACTGCAAGGGATTTCAGAAGCTCTGAGCTACCACACTTTGCAATCAGACCCAAATGAAGACACAACCAGGATTCTGCCCACAACACTTTTAAGAAAAAGTATCCCAGATGAATTTTTTTGTGGGAGGTGACTTTTGTATTATAATTTGTATAGACAATGTGGAGGGGAAAACTGCTTTTTATCCAAGTTCTGGTTAACACAGCTGTGCAAATGCCCCAAAGGTTTAAGGCTCCAGGGAACATGCAGTCCCTGGGCTAGACCACAGTGCCTGAGCCTTGGAAACACTATGGATCCATCGTTCTTGAGCTTATATGAGCAACTTAAACGAGTTTAAGGTTAGGCAGAGCCTTTATACTCTTTGTAAGACACCCAAACCCAAGTCATGAGAATTGCAGTTGAAATGTTGCAGAAACGGGGTGGTGCAGAATGCTGCTGCCAGTTTATTAAATGTGGAAGTCTGATGGAATCCTCATTCCATGGAACACTGATCCCAAAGCTCTGAGCTCAGTCCCAAGTTGTTACTAATGGTTTACTGCATGCTAAGCTAGGGATGATGGGAATTGTAGTCCTAGCTTCCCTGCTAGCTAGGGATGGTGGGAATTGTAGTCCAAAAACAGATGGAGACCTAAGTTTGGGAAACTAGTTTACCGAAAGCCCTAAACTGCTTGGTAGCCAAATATCTGCTGGAGTGCCTCCTCCAATACCAGCCAATTTGATGCATAAAATTGGTGGGGGAAGGTGAGGCTCTGTTTGCAGTCAACAGCAGGATTTGGGGAGAGGGGACAAATGGGAGGACCATCTCCATGGTGAAGCCCAACTTCAGAATGATCCCCACAGAACAGCCAGGCCTGTCACCCTCACTGCTAGCTTTCAGACATCAATAAAACATTTTTTCATTTACCCAGGCTTTGCAGTGTGACAGTGCGATGTTTAATCCTTAGTAGCCGTATCTGGTTATTGTTTTAATTACCTGTTAATATGTTTCATGTTATGTGTTTATCATAAATCCATATTACCCAATGACCCTGTTCCCATTCCCCCCCCCCTTCTTCGGCTTAGATTTTAATCCAAGCTGGATAATAAATCCAGTCAGCCAGCCTGCTCTCAAATCCCCACTTACTCCATGTGTCAGCGTGAACTGATGGTAGAAAACTGAGTGAGGTCTTCCATTTCCCAATCTGTTGTTCTAGTTGCTTTGCTTAGCAATGCAAAGTAGCCTCTGGGAAATAATGTAATAGTCCTTGGAAACTAAATTCCAATGTGTTATTTGGCTTGGTGCATCTCTATGCGGTGCTCCAAAAGGAGGAGAGGGGGAAATGGAAGACCTTTCTGCTGCTTGGGGTAGGAAAAATGGGGGATTATTAAGGGATAAGTAGGGTGGGGGAAGGGCTGGGTAGATAGCGGGATGAGTTAATGACTCAGTGGGGTGGGGTAGAATTCAGGTTGTCTAGGGGAATGAAAACTCATCCATTGCTAACGGAGACTGTATCAATAGACGCCGACAAAGCTCCGTTTGGTCAGGGAGACTCTGAGAAAATGGAATTGCAAATTAAGGAATGATGAAGGTCATTTAAACCCAGTTTTGGGGGAATGTCTTAGTTGGTGGACTAACTCAAGGTTTTCACAGTGCTGCAGAGTTCGAAAAGCCAGCCTTGTGGACTTGATTAATATAAAGAAATATGCATGAGAAATTGTTTGAAAAATAAATGACATTTCAAGGAGCAGTGAAAAGCAGATACAAAAAACGTGGGGTGGTTGGGAGGTGGTCATGAAAGTGAAATGTAAGTTTCAACTAAGTCAGGAGTAGGCAACCTAAGGTCTGTGGGCTGGATGCGGCCCAATCGCCTTCTCAGACAGTCCAGGAATCAGCATGGTTTTACACGAGTAGAATGTGTCCTTTTATTTAAAATGCATCTCTGGGTTATTTGTGGGGCATAGGAATGCGTTCATCCCCCCCCCAATAATCCAGCCCACCACATGGTCTGAGGGACGGTGGATTGGCCCACGGATGAAAAAGGTTGCTAACCCCTGAACTACCGTAAGTTGTATTGGAGATGTTGCATTGAAAGCCTGTACTGTGTGACGTTATCATATTAGTGTGTTCCTGTTCTGCAACGCTGGCTCCTGCTCAATAGACTGAGAAAATGCTAACTTGGATGATCACATCTCCCTGCCCCCCCCCCCCAGCTACGCTTTACTGGTGAGACATGTTTTGATGGTACCCAGTGCATTTTCCTGCAGCAAGCACACTGGTCCTGGTGCAAATGTATGCTAGCAGAGGAATGCAGAATCATTTTCAAACCTAGGTCTGCATTCCCTTCTGAGCTACCTTCTACATACAGTGGGGAGGCAAGAAACAACAGTGGGCAATGCGACAGGTGTGGATTCTGCCGTTTATATACACACACTCACCCACCCCTCTCTGGCCTCCATCCAGGCAAACAAAAAGCACGATCAGGGTTCAAGGACAGTGCTAGGCCAGTGAGGTGTGTGGTTGGTGTGTGTGTGGCCTGGAGAGATAGATTCCAAATAGGAATGGCCTGGAGAGAAGCATTTGGCTCCTGGACCAGGCGTTCCCCATCCCTTTGCTGGAAGGATGAAAAGAGGAAGGGCCAGTGTGGTGTAATGGTTAGAGTGTTGGACTAGGGCCTGGGAGAGCAGGGTTCGATTCCCCACTCGACCACGAAGCTCACTGGGTGAGCTTGGTCCATTATAAGAGAACAAGGAAGGTGTTCATGGTGAGTTCCGGCATCTATTTTTCTAGAAAAATAGCACTGGTTGTGAGGATGAAACAGGGAGGATGAGGAAAACCAAGCACACTACCTTGAGATCCTTGAAAGAGAAATGAAACACATAAATAAAACATGGAAAAAGACCAAAGTTATGTTCCCTTCAAATGGTAATGCTTCCTGAAGTGAGTCTGAACTGCAGTGGACCCAGTAGTGTGCGGACAGAATCTGGAGGATCCAAAAACCTTTGTATGCCAGGCTCTTGGCACCTGCAGGAAAGGTCACTTGATGTGAGCAAGAGCAAGAAAACCAAGCTGCATTCTATGATGACAGGTAAGGCACAAACAGGGATGGTCAAATTTCAAGGATGCACCGCAGCACGCCAAAACACTCCAGAAAGATGCAATACAAAGAGTGAAGTCTGACATGGGGTTAAAATCAATCCCACCCAACAGATATCATTTAGTACAACTTGTCCACAAAGGAAGTTCTAGGCAAACACAGGTCCACTCAACACCTTGTCTTTGGTCGTGAAACTCATTTGGGCCCCAAAGGTGGGTAAGGGGAAAAAAAGATTTGGTTTAAAGAAGCAGCAGAGAAACTGCTTTTCTGAATCCAGTGAGTCAATCTGGGTGTTTGGGAACACCTGGGATATCAGGTGATTTGAAAGTGAATGTCTTTTCAAAAGGTGAGTTCCAGGTGTCACAAACAAGTGATTACTCTTCCTGAGATGCCTTCCTTCCAAAGGTATACCTTCTTCCCCAGAGCTCAGGTAGCACCCAAAACGTGCCCAGAGCATCACTGGTGAAAAAGCTGCGCAACTGCAACTGCCCAAGCCCAGCCACACCAGATTGCAACAGTTTTTAGGAGTTACATTCCTAAAGTCAATGGGAAGCACTCACACTGCTGTGCCACTAAAGGGCAGAAGCCCCCGGGGAGCACTTCAAAAAGGCAGCCACAGGGTCGCCCACAACAATGCATCCCTATCTCTGCTTATATTTTCTTCCTAATTCTAAAAAAAAAAAAAAAAAAAGAAGTATGTGTCCAAATGTATGAACCAATTGTTGTTGGCATCTGTCTGTCTCAAGAGACAATGGAATAGGCCTCCAGGGATGAAGTCAAACCCCTGCGCTAGCAGTACCAAAGTGTGTATGGAGGTGCTGGGCTGCTCAGATGACAAGACCCCTGCCCTCTCGGCTGCGCTGATGTGGTCCAAACGAAAGCAGAGTAATACGTTTGCCACTACCTTGACGGCAGGAGCATACAAGGAGCCATCCAACCATCTTAGGGACTCCACTCCTTAGCCTTTTCTTCTCTCAAAGATATCCCGCAAGGTAGCAGAGGTTTAGGATCAGAGTTTTCCTTCTCCTAGATGGGCTACCTTCCCAGGTGGACGAGCCCCATCTGCCCCTCATTTCCCTCTATGGCAAGTGCAGTAACTGCCGCCTTGGCCATTGGACCCACTATTGGTCTCGTCTGCTCAATCCTCCGCAGCCTGTCTTCCCAAGTCCCTAACTCGCAGAAGGTTCGAAGCCTATCAGATACCCTCATCTGGTTGGTTGGCCAGTTGAAGTCACCTTCCAGGGCACCGGTGCCAACGCCCTGGAGCCCTGGGTGCCCAAGCACCCACAAAATTTGCCACGAAGAGGCCAAGCACCCACAAATTTCAGTGCCAGGGCCACGCACGCTGCACGGCACTCATGGTCCCGGGCACCCACGGTTGTGAGGCCAAGTTGGCAGGGTGTGGCCTCCTAGACAGCTTCTAGGAGCCAAGGTGAGAGATGATTACTAGGTGGAGACCAAAAGGGTGGGCAAGCAACCCCTGAAGGAGCACAACATATCTCCCACCAGAGGTACTACCACTCCCCTAACACCCCATACACCCCAGCATATGGGGCGAAGAAATATCCTGGCGGAAGGGACCGCTCTTAGGCAGAGGCTGTGACCAGCAGCTGAGAGAGACCTTGTGCTCCTATGTCCTTGAAGCACTATTGAACTATGAATCAGAAGCTATTCTAATTTACTTAGCCTCACTGTCTAAGAACACCATTTAGCTGACGCCGAGAAGGTCAGCGACCGTACCCACCGTCTTGGTACGTGTGGGAGAGCAGGGGCGGGGGTCCTCTTCGCTGCTCTAATTGTGGAAAGAGTGATGATGGAAGAATTTCAGGCTTCTACTCAGACGCCTGAATCATGCCTGTGATGCTCTTATTCCTCGCTTGCCGAGGGCAGATGAAGCCCCTTGCTAACTGGCTGTTTGCACAAGTTGTGTCAGTGCGTGCAGGAGTAGCAGGAGATCTGTGCAGGAAGCCATTGCAAGGCTGCATCGCTAAGCCAGCAAACCTTTAAGACAGTGTTTCCCAACCTTGGGCTTCCAGCTGTTTTCAGACTACAATTCCCATCATCCCTGACCACTGGTCTTGCTAGCTAAGGATGATGGGAGTTGTAGTCCAAAAACAGCTGAAGGCCCAAGGTTGGAAAACGCTGCTTTAAGAGATGTCTAGCCTGTTCCAGGACCTCTGCCAGAAAGAAGGAAGAGGTGCAAAGCTCACCCACCCACCCACCTCCTTGGCAGAAATGGCTGGTTGCTCAACATGCATTTCTTTTGCATATTCCTAACTCACTTTTCTTAGAAAAGTAAGCCAAGATAATTTTCTCAGATTCCTGGGATCCAGTGCCAAGGGATACAGCAGCACCCTTCTTTTCTTATGTAGAACAAGTGTGGTGTGTTCTACAATCAAGGACACCCTGCCTCTCTGGTCAGCCATTAACCTCACTGGGTGACCACGGGGCAAATACCAAAACTCTCAGCCTAACCTGCTCCACAGGGCTGTTGTGTGGATAAAATGGGGAGGGGGAAGAGAACCATGCATACCAGCCCGAACTCCAAACTGTGTGTGTTCAGGACATCCCTGATGGGAACGGGTCCTTGCAAAATTAAGTGGGGAAACTGAGGCATGGGTGCTGCAGAAAGCACATAGCAGCAAATCTGTATATGGAATACAAACTACTTAACTGCTTCCTAGACTGATTTGCTACTGAGAAGATGAAACTGTTTCCTTCTGTGCGGCACCATGAGACTGGTGTTAACACAAAGATGAACAAGCAGAACAGAAGAGGTTGTCCTCTGACACTTGCACTGTGTGTACTGAGACACTGTTTCTTGCGAAGAGAAAAGAACAGATAAAGCACACGGGTGCAAGGGAGAATAAAGGCCGTTGTCTGCGACATGCTTGTTTTGTTCAAGCCCTTACTGCAAGATGGGATCCGTAGGCAATCGCACCTTCCCGCCCCCAGTATACAACCACGCTGAAGCAATAGCAGTGAGAATGATTCCCGAATGCATGCTTCCTTCTTCCCTCCTGAATAATTTTGATTTTTGCTTCTTTTTCTATTAGGCTGTGAGCCTGTGCTCAGAACGGTCTTATTTTACGATGCTGTATAGCTCTTAGAAATGGGATGCGGGTGGTGCTGTGGGTTAAATCACAGAGCCTAGGACTTGCCAATCAGAAGGTTGGCGGTTCGAATCCCCGTGACGGGGTGAGCTCCCGTTGCTCGGTCCCTGCTCCTGCCAACCTAGCAGTTCGAAAGCACGTCAAAGTGCAAGTAGATAAATAGGTACTGCTCCGGCAGGAAGGTAAACGGCATTTCCGTGCGCTGCTCTGGTTCGCCAGAAGCGGCTTTGTCATGCTGGCCACACGACCCGGAAGCTGTACGTACGCTGGCTCCCTTGGCCAATAAAGCGAGATGAGCGCCGCAACCCCAGAGTCGGCCACGACTGGACCTAACGGTCAGGGGTCCCTTTACCCTTTACCTTTACTACAGCTGTTAGAAAATGTGTGTGTCGGTGGGGGGGGGGCAAGCGGTTTTCATAAGTGTTTATTAATAATAGCGATCTCACTTTGTTTCGGATGATGTATGAACATGTCCCAATAAGTACCGCCTTACGAAAGCATTCCTTTCGGCGTGAGGTGGGAGGGATCGTTTCCCCCCAGAAGTGAAACCAGGTACTATTTTAGCAAATAGGTGTATCCAGGAGGATGCCTAACTTCTTGTCACCAGTTGCCCTCGGTAAAAGCCTCCACAGGCTGTTTTCTTCCCGACGCACCTCCCCCTTCCACTTTAGGAGCCCAGATGTAGGGGGTGGTAGTTAGTATCCCTTCTTGCCTCCTGATTCTCCTCTTCAAATGCTCCCCTTCCTCAGATCTTAGATTAGTGATATGAAGGAAATGAGGTCAGAGGGGTTCCCCCCCATAAGCTCTAGTTCTGCCCTAAGATGGTACCTGCCACCCATAGTTCCTGTACATTCTTGTATTGAAAATAATTAAGAAATGCCCTTTGAAAGAGTCACCTTTTAATTGCTCCAAAGCAAGTTAATTGGATAAATGTTGTAGCCCTACTTATTACAGGTTTTGGCTTTTTATCAGGCTCAGCCACTGGAGGAGTCGGGAGAATTCCCGTTTCAGCAAAATAAAGACTTCTTGGCTATGTCTGACACCATATTTCCCCTTATTATATATTGAGTAAGTTGACAGGAAAGTGGCCAGGAAATTGCAGCAGCGGCAGCAGCAGAAATGCATATTTGAAATGTGACATTTGAACCACATCTTGCAAAGACCTCCCCTCACCCTCCAAGATCTTCTAAAAGGTGTTTGGGTGTAAATTTGTATGTTTTGGTGTAAATTATCAGACACTGCAAAAAATGCATTTCTTCATCTGTTTCCTGATTGCTTCACCCAATTTTAAGGGCAGCCCAACTTTGCGACAGCAGGGGGAGTCTTTGAACACAGCTGCCCTTGGGCTTTAGGGTGGCTGAGTCAGGACCAGCAGAGCTCTCTTTACCTCTGCCTTACCCCTGTTCTTTATCTATTTGCCACCCCTGGTTAGCTCAGTCCCCAAGCAGTCTGTTTATGAAGGGCTAAGCAACTTGAAAGAGCACCCCTCTTTCCAAACTTTGTGAGCTGGTGGCCCCTGCAACTTCTTCAGCCACCACCAACAGCATCCCCCTGGTGGGAAATTCAAAGAGAGCCACCAGCTATTTATCCTATGGGTAGGTTAGCCCTGCAAGACATAGAAACTCAGGTCATTGGGAAATTTTGGCAGACACAGTATGTGCATTTTCAAATGAGTCTTCCCCAATACAAGGCCTGCATTTTATTTAGAGGTGGGGAGCCCTGAAGAAGCCAGAGGTTTCTAGGGTTCTCAGCCACAGACTAGATTCCATGAAGGCAGTGGCATAGCATGGGTTGCTGGTGCCCGGAGTGGGGCAAGTGTTGCACCCTCTTGTGGACTGGGCAGCAGGGATGGAGGCATGCACTGGTGGGGGGGGAGAGACTTCCCACCTCAGGTGCTTTCCTGCCTTCCTCTCAGCCAGGCCAGGTGGCACGTAGGTGGCGGTGGCGAGGTGCGGGGGTGAGGGGCATGCTGGCAGGCATCTGAACCAGGAGAGCTCAGGGCTGCCCTTGTGTGTCCTGCTGTTGCCTTCCAGTCATGGCTCCCCGCTGCTGGCGAGCCCAGCACCAGGGGCACTGAGAAATTCTGGGCCCGGGGCCACCCTCCCCCATGCTATGCCACTGCATGGAGGATTCTGCTCACTTTGATAACTACCAGTGTGCATCTTCTGGGATTCAGTGTGGAGAGTAGAGATCCTCTTCTGTTTCCAAGCACAGCAATCTCATAGCCATATCGCAGAATAAACGTCCTGGCTTCAGAAAGCCTCTGTTTGAAAACGGTGCAGGCCAGGACAATGGCGCCACTTTTTCCTATTCAAATGGCCTCTCTTGAGGAGTAGGGAAGCCCCTATTGGCCTGGGCAATTGTCCCAGAAATAATGCCATGCAAACAGATACCACAGCCTCTCCTTGCCCTGCGCAAGAAGAGCTCTTAACGGGATTTACCTTGAGCAGTTCCCGGGGGAAGTCACTGCCTTCGTTGAGTCCTTCCAGGTTCCCAATGAAATCCAAGCAGGACATCCGCTTCCCAATGTTCTGTTGAGGAGGAAAGGGGGAAGGAGTAAAGAGTGACAGAGTCATGAGAAACAGAAGCCATGAAGCCAGATTTATTAGGTATAGAGTTTGATGTCAGAAGATATGGTGATAAGTGCTGGGTTGTATAGCATTATAAAATAAAAATGCTTAGGCAATGTAATGGAGGATAGGTGTCCAATGATGGCTTTTAGCCATGGTTGCTTAACACAATCTACATATCTAAGGTGACAGCTGCTTGTTGCAGTGTGGGGTGCTGAGGCGCAGACTTTGCTGTATGGAATGATGGGAGTATTCTGTCCCATTGCCAGAGGTGAGGAAAGATTCAACTGTCATTCTGGTCACCTTCTTTATGTGAAATTCAGCTTGGGTGTGTAGGGATCTTGTCCTTTATCCAGGGACGCAGTGTGGGAAGGGCCAGGGCGCCGTAGCCCCAGGCGCACAATTTTGAGGGTGCGTAAACAAAGTGACCCCATGCAGGCTCCCCGTCCCGCCCTGCTTGCTGTCATGGGTCTCTAGGTGGCCCTGTAGCCTGGCCTGGCCGCCACGTCCTTGACCCCCGTGCTGAATGACCGCCTGGCCAGCATTGGGGGGATCCTCCTGGCAAGGGCTGCATCGGCTGGGCACCCCCCTGTGTAGGCGGGTGGGCGGGCAGGCAGAGCAGTGCGGCCCCGTGAACCCTCTGTGCAGGGCTGTCTTAAGCATATGCGGTGCCGGGGTGCAAAGATCCCCCCGGCGCCCCCCCAGTTGCCCAGTTCTAGGCACGCAGGCGGGCAGAGCCTCAGCGTCTCGCTGGCTCAGTCGCCCCCAAACTCGTGCCGCCGAGCCGCCTGCAGCAGAAGAGCCTGCCACGGTGCTCTGACTGATGGGCAGGCTCTTCCCTGAACTCAACTCTTGGGCCCCAGACTCTTGGCTGGCACCCCTTAGAGCCCGGTGCCCGGGTGCCCCGCACTCCTAGTGCCTATGGGAAAGACGGCCCTGCCTCTGTGCCTGCACCCGGCTGGCAGCATCGGTGGCAAGGCCTCAGTGTCTCCCTGGTTCAGTTGCCCCGCCCAGCCGCCTGCAGCAGAAGAGCCTGCCACGATGCTCTGACCGATGGGCAGGCTCTTCCCTGAACTCAACTCTTAGGCCCCAGACTCTTGGCTGGCACCCCTTAGAGCCCGGTGCCCGGGTGCCCCACACTCCTAGTGCCTATGGGTAAGACGGCCCTGCCTCTGTGCCCTGCACCTGGCTGGCAAGGGCTGGGCTGGTGTGGCAGGTTTTGTTCCCCCTCTGCGTCCTGCCCCTGGTCCTGCCCAGCACACATGCCCCGGGCACTGGCAAACGACGCAACGCCACTACCTTCACCTCTGGCTGCAAAATGTACTGAGCTCATTCTGGCTTGGAAGCATTTGGAGACCTTTCTAAGTCTTAGAACAACCATCTCTTATTCTGGGATGCTGCAAGTATGTATGCATGTATTTTTACATACACAGTGGCGTAGCGTGGGGGGTGCAGGGGGTGCCAGCCGCACCGGGCGCAACATTGGGGGGGCGCACTCGCAGCTCTCTGCCCCTACCTGGCTCACTCACTCTCTCTCACAGTGCTGGCTGTGCGAATCCGATCCGAGCTGCCGGGTCGCCGCCCACTGTGGAGGGGGAGGGTGCCAGGCGTGCGTTGCGGTGTGGAGCGGAGCGGAGCGGAGCGGAGAGAGAGCGAGGGAGGGACTATCTGGGGGAGGGACAGTGCAGCGGCCGCCCAGCGCAGCGCTCAGCGCGGGAGAGAACCAAACCCGACCAGCCCAAGCAGCAGCAAGAAGAAGCTGGCAGTGGCGGCAGGTTAGGGGTTAGGGGCGGAAATTACTTGCCTTGCCCCGGGTGCTGACAACCCACGCTACGCCGCTGTACATACATCAGCCAATCATTTCCTCTTGCCTTTGTGTTGGTCATCTTTTGCCACCCATTCTTTTCAGTCTCTCACCTCTTTCTCCACCCCCCCCACCATGCTTACTTAATTTTGTCCCCGTCCTTGTTTACAACCCCCCTTCTCCTAAATCACCCCTTCTATTTTGCTGCAGGGACATGGAGCACTGTGCCATATTCTGGAAGGTGGCTCATTGCGAGCCAACCCTCCTCTGCACCCCCTTCCAGATTCAGAATCAGGATGTCTTTCAGCAAATGTCATTATTCTGCTTCTGAGCTAGGTCAGCTACTGGCATTTTTTAAAATCCCCCATGTTCCTTTGATTTGCCATGGGGAAATTGCCACTGTGTTCTGGGCAGCAGGGAGTTCTAAAGGAAGGTTGTAGGAAGCAGAACAGGCATATTTGGCACACAGGGGAGCTTCCAGACAATTGCACAATCTGGCTGCGACAATACACCATAGCTCATTTAGCTTAGTAGAAAGCCTTCCCAGCTCAGCAAAGGACATTTTCCTGCATAGCTGCCTTGACGTATGTCAGTAAAAGGCTTTCAGCATACCAGCTAGAGAGTGGGAGGATAGAAGCACTTACATGGCCGTGGAGGTCTGTGTTTAAGAGCATCAAGGCGCAGGTCAGAGTGTGGGCTCCATCTGTAGCACAAGCACCAGAGAGAGAGATCATCAGCCCCCCATCCAGCCACCCTTCAATTCAGCGACCCCTTTTGCAGCTCAGTAACTTTCTCTCTGCCATGTGTGTTTACATGCTGCATGAACCATTCCAAAATTTACATGAAATAAAAGAGGCCTGAGAGACCAATACCTCAAGGACTGCTTCTCTCCATATGAACCTACCCAGACCCTGAGATTGTCTCCTGTGGACCTTCTTCGTGTGCCTTCTCTACAAGAGGTCCGGAGGGCAGCAACATGGGAACGGGCCTTTTCTGCAGTGACTCCGTGTTTGTGGAATGCTCTCCCCAGAGAAGTTTGCCTGGCGCCTTCATTACACACTTTTAGGTGCCAGGCGAAGACGTTCCTCTTCAACCCGGTCTTTGGCTGATTGACACCCGATGCCCTTTTAGATGTGTTGTGGGCAGGGGATTATTGGTTTGTTTTTGTTCTTATCTTGATCACGCATTTCGTGTTTTTTATTTTGTAATTTTATGTTGCGAACCAGCCCGAGATCTACGGGTAGAGGGTGGTATACAAATTTAACAAATAATAATAATAATAATTTTAAAATGTAAGTTAAGAAAATAGAGCTTGATCCCAGTGTTACAGGATTTGGCCATTGGTTTGTGGCTTGATATAGGTAAAACAGCATTCTTTAATAGAAAAAAATGGCTGAAGTGTTATTCTTTGGGTGGGGGGTTGTTGCTTCTGCTGTTTGTTGCTATGTTATGCATTTTTGTGTTTTTATAGTGTAAACTGTCCTGTGATCCTCAGATGAAGGGCAGTATAGAAATTTAATAAATCATCATCATCACTGGTCAAAAGCTTCCCCAATGAGGACCACACCGGAGCTAAAAAGACTCTTTTAACTAGCTCAAAGGGTTGGGATAGCTCAGTCGATAGAGCATGAGACTGTTAATCTCATGGCCCCACGATGAACAGAGTATTCCTGCATTGCAGACCAGATTACCCATGTGGTAATCTAAGATTCTATGTCTTGCGTGCAGGGCACATATAGGAAAGTGAACTTGAGACAGGTTAAAGCCTCTGTACAAACAACAACAACTCTGAGAACTAGACTCGTAGCCACATGAGTGGATATTTGGAAGGAAAGTAACACGAGGTTTTCGCACTCCGCAAGTGACTGAAGCAGTTATCTCCTATATCCAAGTTTAGTCCAGATAATATTGTATTTTGTGGGGAAACAAGGCCGATCCGGGCATTGAATTCACCTCCCAAGACAAGCCGAGGGTTAGGTGACAGAGAGTCTATACTTTCGAGTAGTTGGTCAAGTTTTTCCCAATATGATCTCAGTTCCCCACAAGACTTTACTGGAGGTATGTACACGCAGATGAAATAAGTATTTCTCAGGAGACTATCAGAAAGGGACAACACTAAAAAATTAGGGGTGGTCAACGAGGGACACTGTTAAATTGATACATTAAGAGAGGTTGACACCAGCACTGCCAACCCCCCACTAGGCCTTCCATACTTTACAGTTTTAAGAGCTGGTTGAGTATATCTCCTATATCTACATATTGCCCAAGGAGTTTAGAAGGGGGCCTTTGATCTTACAATTTTCATTTAAGATGAGAGAAGTTGCTTTCCTAAACCTTTCCATAGGCACCTGCGCACCTGCTGTCACTTTCAGAAAGGGGCATGTTTTAAAATATTTATTGTGCCATGTTCATCTTGGTTTTAAAATTCAAAAGAGTGTTGTCTTCTTCTCAAACGCTTTCAGCTTCATGCACAAGTCAAACACTCAATATTAGTTCTTGGGTGAATCATTGTGTTTTCTGTGTATTCCTGGTGACAATGTGAGCTTCCATAGCAGCAGCTCATTATGCTGTGATTCAGGCAACCATTCCTTTTGTCAGGCACGTTGCTTGATATTTCATCAATGGGAGCTAATGGATGGGAGGTTGCCCCCCCTCCCCAGTTGATAATCTCTCTGTGTTTTTGAATGAGCTACCCAGACAGGCTGTAGGCAGCCTAAAAACTCAGTGTGGGGGAGGTTTTATCCCCAGTTACACAATATGCTTTACCTGTACTCACTAAGGCTGTATTAATTACAATAAAAATGATCATTATTACTGTTACCTGCACAGGCACTGTGGGGACAGAAGGCCAGGTTGGAATTGCCAGAGCATCCTTCAACTGCCTTTCCCTCTATTCTTCACCTCTTCCTTTTCATCCTTCTATCCAGCCCAACCTACTCCCTCCCTCCTTCTTACAACCCTTCTAATCTTTGGAAATTCCGCTTCTTGGCCATCGCTTCCCTTTTGTGAAACAGCAAGTAGTGCCTCAAAACAACTCACTCCAACTCCACGAAGAAGAGGTTTTCGAACTTTTCAGGTCTACGGCTCCCTTGACCAACTACATTTTTTCTGCGGCATCCCTGTGGGGCTCAGGAGCCCAGTTAGGTCACCCCTTGCTTGCAGAGCTGGCAGCCCCTCACCCTTCTTCGAATGCCCTCCCTTGTAGGGTGTTCCCTCAGCCTCCTCTCTTCTTCCCTATCTTTGGGAGTCCTCTGGGCAGCTGCAGCTACCACCCCTGGTCTCTGAGCCAGCTCCCCTGCCCCAAAGAGAGGTCTGCCCCTCAAGGGCCTAGGGAGCACCCCCTGGCCAGCCCCAGAGGCGCTATTCACCTGGGGAGCTTGTAGCTAAGGCTGCTGCAACAAACAACTGTGCAAGCCTTTGGGAGGCAGAGACACAAGAGGGCATCAGAGGAGGGAGGGAAGGAAAGAGAGACGGAGGCCAGTGTTGCCTGCGGCACCCCTGACCATCATTCAAGGCACCCCAGGGTGCCATGGCACGCTGGTTGAAAACTACTGCCACGAAGCATAGAGATGCCTGCCTGTGGCACTGCATGAGACGTCTCTGTGAACAGAACGAACTTTTTGGCCAAGAACCTCAACCGCCCCTTTCCTCCTAGTTTCACAATTATCTCACCCTCAGAAGAGATGGCCTTGGGGTTGCACTCATAATAACGCTGCGAAAAATGAGCCAGGACTCTCTCCCGCTCCTGAGTCTCACCCATGAGGGCCAGCTCCTTTAGAAAAGATCTGGAAAGGAAACGAAGCGATGGTGACTCCTCAAAGCAATACCCATTGCCCTCTGACATCCTGATGTTTGAGCAGAGCACCAGAAACCTCTCTTCCTTCGGAGATACAAAGTTTAAAGCGGCATTCACAGTGCTGTTACCACAGCCACCTGATCGTCCCTTCTCTCCCCTCTTATCAGGCGCTGTCAACACCCAGGGACAACGCAGCACCCGTGTATCATCTTCATTTAATTTTAAAAGGTAAAGGGACCCCAACCATTTGGTCCAGTCGTGACCGACTCTGGGGTTGCGGCGCTCATCTCGCTTTACTGGCCGAGGGAGCCGGCGTACAGCTTCCGGGTCACGTGGCCAGCATGACTAAGCCACTTCTGGTGAACCAGAGCAGCGCATGGAAATGCCGTTTACCTTCCCGCCGGAGCGGTAACTATTTATCTACTTCCACTTTGACCTGCTTTCAAACTGCTAGGTGGGCAGGAGCTGGGACTGAGCAATGGGAGCTCAGCCCGTCGCAGGGATTCGAACCACCAACCTTCTGATTGGCAAGTCCTAGGCTCTGTGGTTTAACCCACAGCGCCACCCACATCCCTCATTTAATTTACATGCCTCTTAATTGCCAAGGTGGTTTGCCAAGAGGTTGACAAATAGGAAACCAGTTGCAAAGAATAAAATCAAACGCAATTACAATACCATACCACCCAACATTCCTCAGGTGAAAATAGGGACCTTTCTCACCCCCCAACTGGCCCTCCTTGACCCCCCCATTTTTGTATCTTCCCCCTCAGAGCAGTTCCACCACCATGACACCAATGGGGCACAGCACACATGTCCTCCGCTGTCCTGAAAAAAACCCCTTAATCCTGATTTTATTTTATTCTTTGGCAGACTGACAAAAAGAAAAAGACACACCAATAAATAAATTTTAGAAAGGGGCAAGATTAGACACGGATGCACAAAGCATTTTTTTAAATTTTAAATCAAGACTCCTTGTACTCCACTCCCCCTTTCTTCTCGCTCAGGGTGCCCCTGCCCTCTGCATGCCCCTCGAAACTGGTGTGTCACTCGGGACTGGGCCTCGGCGGCTGTAGTCCCTCCTCCTCCTTCACCCACCCTCCAGAAGCTGCCACGAGCTGCCCAAGAGAGGAGGCTGGTAGTGGTGGCCATGGAGAGGCAATGGGATGCGCCATACAGCTGCCACTGCTGTCATTGCCACACAGGACAAGCACTGGCTCACCCTCTTCCCCAAACTCGGTGGTGGTGGTGGTGGGGAATTCCCCACTGGCAGGGGGAATGGGGACATTCCAGAATCAAATCAGAAGCTGGGACTGCTTTCGTAATTCTGGGACTGCCCCTGGAAAACAGGGGCAATTGGAGGGTATGCAATGCATGACCAAACTACTCAATCTGAACATTAAAACAGACATCTGCAGTAAAAATGGACAGTAAGAGAAACCCACTAGCACAGGCAATGGAGCGCTGCCGGCCTGCGGGCTTGTGTGGGTCGGCAAACTAAGGCCCGGGGGCCACATCCGGCCCAATCGCCTTCTAAATCCGGCCTGCAGATGGTCCTGGAATCAGCATGCTTTTACATGAGTGGAATGTGCCCTTTTATTTAAAATGCATCTCTGGGTTATTTGTGGGGCATAGGAATTTGTTCACCCGCCCCCAAGTATAGTCCGGCCCCCCACAAGGTCTGAGGGACAGTGGACCGGCCTCCTGCTGAAAAAGTTTACTGACTCCTGCTCTAGACTAGGGTTGCCACCTTTGTTCTGGCAAAATATAGGACAGGACAGGGTGGGGCGGGGCAGATGGGAGGAGATCCCCCCCCCCCAATCCGGTGCTGAAGCGACTTCAAAGCAGTCCAGTACAATCTATTGCAGGGACGCGGGTGGCGCTGTGGGTTAAACCACAGAGCCTAGGACTTGCTGATCAGAAGGTCGGTGGTTCAAATCCCTGCGACGGGGTGAGCTCCCGTTGCTCGGTCCTTGCTCCTGTCAACCTAGCAGTTCGAAAGCACGTCAAAGTGCAAGTAGATAAATAGGTACCGCTCCACTGGGAAGGTAAACAGCATTTCCGTGCGCTGCTCTGGTTCGCCAGAAGCAGCTTAGTCATGCTGGCCACATGACCCGGAAGCGGTACGCCGGCTCCCTCGGCCAATAAAGCGAGATGAGCGCCACAATCCCAGGGGTGCCTTTACCTTTACCTACAATCTATTGCAACCTAACAGGACGGCGCTTCTGGAATCCATCACACACACATGTGTGCACACACATAGACATGAATTTATAAATCTGTGCTTTGCTACCCAGAGCTAAAATACATGACTTTTCAGATGCCCTTTGAAGCACATGCATTTGAAGAGGATCCCTATCTTGGGGGGGGGGGGGAGACCTGAAATACAGGACAAACTGTATCAATACAGGACATAGCATTTACCTTGCAATATGGGACAAACCTGTATTACACAGGACAGGTGGAAACCCTAGCCTAGACACACTTCGAAAAATAATAATTTGTATATGCCCTGCCTAAGTCAGGCCCCCTTCTTAAAGGAGACGACCCACTATGCATTGTGGCCTACCAAGAGAAAGACCCCACCCCACCCCAAAACCCTGTTTTTGCAGTTTCAGGTAGGCTTCAGAAACAGGAGGCTTATCCAGTGCTGGTGAGTTACCATGAACTTCTTTGAGGTTTCTACACAATCAAGAAGTGTCTGAATTTTATGAACCAAAGAAAGAAATGGCTGGCTTCATAAAAGGACAGATGAAAGTACGTGAGTGCTGCCACATTATTTAAAATGCAAATAAAGGGTAATCCTGAAACCAGTCTCACTGCTGCTCCAGAAGGTTCCATTTCCCCTTGAAGTTCTACTAGACTCCCTGCAACCCTCCTTATCCAGATTTCTGGAGATTTCACCCTTAAACACTTACCTAAGGGCTTGATCCAGACTCATTCCAGTGAATTCAAAGAACTTGAGGTACTCGCCTGCTACCATCTTACTAAAATCGTTACTGGAAAGGAGAAAGGTGGCGGGTGGGAGATAGATAGATATATTTTAAAACCTGTATATATTAACACAAGAGAGGGACAAACACGGAGGAGATGAGATCTCGGGGAACATCAGGGACACTGCAGCGAGGGAAGAGGAAGGCAGAATTCTTGAGGCAGAATACACACCACTAGATCCGCAAGAAGCATGCACAGGTCTTTGGCGAAGGACTTTGTCATGCGCCCCTTTATGTGCCTTAATCTCTCGGGAGAGCTTTTATTCTCCCGTGACCACCTGCGTTAGGAGCGGAGGCACATGTGGCGAGTGTGAATGTTCCTGTCAGGCCTAGAGGAGACAGGCCATCCCTAGGGCATAACTATGTGGGCCACAGAGAAAACGCCGCCTTCCTAAGAGTGCCTGGTGATGAAGGCAAGCTAGCCAAAGCTTTGCTTGTCATTCTGGAGGGAAGGCTGCCTTTGGAGGGTTGTTGTCCTCCTCCACAAGACTTCCCTGTGCTTAGGGTCTTAGCAGGCTGCTGCATTCCCTCGGGGAATTAACAAAGCTCTGGGGGAAGAATCTTTTCTCCTAATACCCACACGTACTTCTTCCCCAGGTGGCGGGCCACGTCTGCCTTTTTGAAGCCATCCAAGTTGTAGAGCCTCTTTGCCAGGCGTTTAGCGGCCTCCAGATCAGCCTTGTGCCCATTGGAGAGGGTGTCTGTGCTGCCCAGGGCGAGTTGCTCTGTGCTGTCCATCTCGGAATCAGAGTCAGAGACCAGCTGGCTGAGAGGATGTTCACTAAAATGAAACAAACACAAACGCACACAGAGAGAAGCTGTCACAGAAGCCTTTGTGCTCTTGCCCTTCCCCGAAAGTGCTTCTAAATCAATCTGTGCCTTCCAGATGTTTTAGACCACAACATCTGTCATCCCCAGCCAGTACAGTTTTGCATCTGGAGGGCACCAGGTTGACAAAGGCTACATAGAGAGGAGTTGGGGCATGTGCAGGGCTGGGCACATATATATCGTCCCAAACTAATTCAAAGTCCATATCAGGATATTGGTTTCATAATTTTTGACCTGGCAATATATCACGAATCATGATGTGTGTGTGTGTGTGTGTGTGTGTGTGTGTGTGTGCTATGCAAAAATCACAATGTGGGGGAAACCGTGAAGCCAGCCAATGCTTCTCTTGATTCCTGAAGCCCCTGTTAACTCTGCCACCTCATCTCTTCCCTGCCTCATGCAGGGAGCAGCGAATCAAAAGAGCAGGGGCTGGCAAAAATCACAATGCGGGAAAAACTGTGAAGCCAGCCAATGCCTCTATATAGCTCCATCCTTATTTCAGACATTGTGATATATAAGTATGTTGTGATGTTTAGCTGGTGATATATCGTGATGCTGAAACCCAGATATCACCCAGTCTTAGGCGTGTATGTGTGTGACGTATGCTGATTGGGACTGTGGAAAATAGTTATGTACTGAGTTGAATAGGATCCAAACTGCAGCAGGCTGATTGGTCCTAGAACAATGCAGTAGTATGATTGGTCGGCAGGAGCCACCCAATCCAGCTCCAGATAGAAGTGAATCCACAACCTGATTGGCCTACAGGAGAAGTCCGGAATTAGCCAACCACGTGCAGCCCATTGTGTAAATAATGTATATAAAGCAGATACTTTGAGGGGACTTCCATTCCTCCTCACCACTATGAGCTGAATAAAGAGCATGAAATCACTTTGCGACTCTGAGTATATTTCAAAAATACTGTTCTGGTTACTATTATTCCAAATAGTAAACCAGAGGCTAGAAGGAGCAGTGTGGGTGACAAAAGTATTTGGTATCCTGAAGGATCTTTCCCCTGTCACTCCCAGTTTTGTGTTCCAGGGCTAAAGACATCACCAAAATGATATCCGGAAGCCAGAAACCAGCAGGCAGCAATTTTGGAGGCCCCCCACCATTTAAACATGAAAAGAAGTGGTTCCAATTGGAAATGTTCCACCTATGGGTATGAATGAACTGGTTCAAGGAAACAGGAAACGGAAAATCTCCACTGCGTCTGTGGAAGGTGTTGTCATTTTTTCTTTACAACAATCCTGTGAGGCAGGTTCGGCGGCGAAGTTGCCATTGGCTCAAGGTGAACAATGTCAATGTGAATATGACGCCTATGTGTGCGGCGAGATCAAATGCGAGAGAAGCTTCCTGACGTAGAAGAGGATGTTCCTATTTTCACTGAAGAAATGTTGGGAGGGGATGGAATTAATTGGCTCCGCTTGGGTCTGGGTCTGGATCCCACCTACAGTTTGGGCTCCCTCCCTTCTGTCACAATGGTCACCAGCCTCCCCCCTCCATTCCCACCTGGCTCCACTATCTCTGGCCGTTCTTTCGTAGGCAGGAAGATGATGAGAACTATGTAGCCTTTATGGATGTCAAGGCGGCATTTGATAAACTAAATGGAAAACTTGTTATGGGAAAAGTTATCCAGAACCAATCTGACTACTCTTACCCTAGTTTTGAAATGTATATTCTGCCACTACTCTAGTTGTGTTCAAGAGAAACATCCCCCTAAAGAACAATGTGAACCAAGGATATACAATAGCTCCTTTTCAGATTACTTTCTTTATCAATTGCATGATTTATGATTGTCAATCCTGAAAATGCTAATCTAATTCTAATCTAAACTCCATCCAAAACTCATTTTTGGAACTGAGGTTTTGGGGATTTAATGTTCTTTCTGTGCCAAAAAAGAGAGAGTATTAAATGCTATCTTAAGCACTTGTGGGTGTTTAATTATTGGATTAAAATTACAAAGATGACAACTGAGAGCCTCCCTAAAGTGTGTATGTGTGGGGGGGAAGCGCCTCATTCTGGTCCACCCACATGAACCCAGAAATTCATTCAGATGAGCCACTGGCATGAACTCCGTTTATGATCCACATAGCCTGGACTTTAACTTGTTTATGTAGCAGGGTGTCTGTCTGTTAGGAGCAGAAGAAATAGCACTGTGGTACAGAAGCAGTTTTAACACAAAACTACTTGGTAGATCTTTCACACTTCTTTATATGCTTTCAGCTAGGCATAGATATAGATATAGATATAGATATAGATATAGATATAGATATAGATATAGATATAGATATAGATATAGATATAGATATAGATATATAGATATAGATACAGTGGTGCCTCGCAAGACGAAAAGAATCCGTTCCGCGATTCTCTTCGTCTAGTGGTTTTTTCGTCTTGCGAAGCAAGCCCATTGACGGCTTAGCGGATTAGCGTTATTAGCGGCTTAGCGGCTTTTAGCGGCTTAGCGGCTTTTAGCGGCTTATTGGCTTAGCGGATAAGCAGATAAGCGGCTTAGCGGCTTAGAAAAAGGGGGGGAAGGAAAAAAAAGTCGGAAAAACTCGCAAGACATTTTCGTCTTGCGAAGCAAGCCCATAGGAAATTCGTTTTGCGAAGCACCTCCAAAACGGAAAACCCTGTCGTCTAGCGGGTTTTTCGTCTTGCGAGGCATTCGTCTTGCGGGGCACCACTGTATATAGATATACAGAGATAGAGATAGAGATAGAGATAGAGATAGAGATAGAGATAGAGATAGAGATAGAGATAGATACACACACACACACACCAGATTTCGGAAGAATATGCAAACTGGCCAAGCCAGTAGAAAGCAAAATGGCAAATGATAGTAAAGACACCTCTTGCTGCTTACGGGCTGGCAAAACCCATTAATGAAAATGTGTTGCTTGCAAGATGGGCTTCTACGCTAATTCATTCTGTTTCAACCAGTATGATGTTCAGCTGACTCTTCTTCTTATGCTGGTTTAGCCGTTCCATCTTAATTTGCAGTTCGTTTCTATGTAGTCTATGGTGAAAACAGCATTTTCATTCTAAATGTTGTAAGAGAAATTGCCCAGCATCCTCCGTGGGGAGGAACACCATTTTTTAGAGGGTTGGACTCGATGGCCCTTGTGGTCTCTTCCAACTCTATGATTCTATGATTCTCCCTATGCTTCCTTTCTCTGTAGCTCTGCAGCTTGCTCCGACTGGTAGCGCTGAGTTTATTATAGATCCGGAAGCGGTTGGCTCTGCGTGTCAAAATATTTCCTCCCAGCCCTCAGGCCATCGCCTGGAGAAGAGAGATCTATAGCTATCCCTGGTTTCGACAAAAGCCAGCTGCAGACACTGCTTCTAAATCAGCCAGACAGGAAAGCACTGGCTTTGCCCCTTGTTGTGGAGAAAAGTAATTATTGGTAGCTTGCTTAGCACAAGGAGAATTACCACTTTATTTCAAGCATGAGATTCGTGGGATGGGAAGGGGCCTTTGTCCACCTTTGGTCCCCACCCTGCACTCCGCTCTCCTCTGTGGCTCCTAGAAGCTGTCAACATGCAACAGCGGCCACACCCTGGGAAATGCCTTTGACTGGCCGGTTAAACCAGGTGAGGGTCTCAGACCCTTGGTGAGCTATGGACTTCCCCTGCATACGAAGACAGACACTAGTGGATTGAGTGTATGAGACAAATAGCAGGTCAAGAAGGTTTCTGCATGTGCTAGAGAGGGAACTGAAGGGGGCAGATGGGGCTCGTCCACCTGGGAAATTAGCCCGTCGTGGAGAAGGAAAACTCTAATCCTAAACCTCTGCTACCTTGCGGGATATCTTTGGGAGAAGAAAAGGCAACCCAAATCTGGAGTGGAGTCCCTAAGGTGGTTGAATGGTGCCTTGGGAAGGAGGCACGAAGCTCTGGCAGGGTTCCACCTCTTTCCCAAAGTTGGGGAAGCTTTAACTACACTTTGGGAAGGAGGTGGGAGAACTCAAGGACCATGTCAGACCCCGTGTGTTGGACCATTGTGATTAGTACCCTCCCCCTTCCCTTATTGGACTTGCCAACAGGAATATTGGTGTGGAGAGATGCAAGTTTCGCGAGGAGCAAAGGGAAAGACTGCTTCCGCTACTTCCATCTTGCACAGCCCTCCAGGATCCCCCTCTCCACCTCCATCCCCTTCATATCTTTCTCCCACTCCCCTTCCAGTTGCTCTCATTCCGCTGCCATCTCCCAACGGTCCTGCTTAGGATTCTGCTGCCAGACCCTCCTTGTTGCTAGGCACCCCCTCCATCCTTCTCCTCGTTGCCATGGCACCCACTGTTAAGGTAGGCAACAAGAAGGAGAGAGCAGTGAGCAGCAGCAGAGAGCCAATTCTGGTAACTAACCCATCTTTATTAATTAACTGGCGCTGTGCCTGCCAATAGGACGGATTGTGATTACTCTCTCCCGCAGATGTCCACGGGAGCCGCTGAGGGGGTCACGAGAAAAAGCACAGGGGCTGAATGAGAGGCAAAGTTGTGGCAGGAGCCAAATGTTCTCCTGGCCCCACATCTTGGTTCATCCAGAGCAGGGACAGGACTTCCTTCCCAGTGGCGTAGCGTGGGTTGTCAGCACCCGGGGCAAGGCAAGTAATTTGCGCCCTAACCCGTGGATTTGTGCCCCCTAACCCGTGGATTTGTGCCCCCTAACCCTAACCCCCAGATGTTGCGCCCGGTGCAGCCGGCCCCCCCTGCACCCCCCACGCTACGCCACTGTTCCTTCCCCGACGCAGTTAAATTTCCTTTCCCCTCGTAAGTCATGAGGGAACCGCTGGGGTGTGTGTGTATGTGTGTGGGGAACAGAACGGGTTGTCTCAGGGTCACAGCGGAGGCGAAGACAAAACCTGCCTCCCACCTCAGCAGTGATTTACCTCCTGTTGCTGACGGCTGCTGTTCACTTCTGCGGCAGAAAATAAAGCAAGTTGAGGGGAAACTTCAGAGAAGCAGTGGTGTGCGGGGGAACCATAAATGAAAAGGCTAGCCACAGGGCAGATAGGGCTTCATCTCCACTACGCATTTCATAGGGACATAGAATTATAGAGTTGGAAGGAAGCAAAAGGGTCATCTAGTCCAGGGGTCAGCAACCTTTTCCAGCCATGGGCCGGTCCACCATCCCTCAGACCATGTGGTGGGCTGGACTATATTTTGGAAACACGAATTCCTATGCCCCACAAATAACCCAGAGATGCATTTTAAATAAAAGGACACACACTGATTCCCAGACCGTTTGCGGGCTGGGTTGAGAAGGCGATTGGGCTGCATCCAGCCCATGGCCTTAGGTTGCCTACCTCTGATCTAGTCCAACCAAACATTGGACTTGAACCCACAACCCTGCGATTAAGAGTCTTATGCTCTACCAACTGAGCTATTATACAAAAAATGCTCTTGAGCTTTTTTTCTACAATCAACCGGTATACAGTGGTACCTCGGTACTTAAATGGCTTGGCCTGAACAAATCGGCTCCCGGACGCTGCAAACCCAGAAGTAAGCGATCCGGTTTGCAAACGTTTCTCGGAAGCCGACTGTCCAACGCGGCTTCCGCTTGAGTGCAGGAAGCTCCTGCAGCCAATTGGAAGCTGCGCCTTGGTTTTCAAATGGTTTCAGGAGTCAAACGGACTCCCGGAATGGATTAAGTTCGAGAACCAAGGTACCACTGTATCAATTATTGGGGGGGGGGGAGAAGCAGTATGATACCACTTTGAACAGGACTGCTCCAAAGAATCCTGGGATTCTTTGTTTGTTAATGGTGCTGAGAAGTTTTATTTTTAGGAGGCCCCTATTCCCCTCAAGAGGGATGTGGGTGGCGCTGTGGGTTAAACCACAGAGCCTAGGACTTGCCAATCAGAAGGTCAGCGGTTCGAATCCCCATGATGGGGTGAGCTCCCGTTGCTCGCCCTGCTCCTACCAACCTAGCAGTTCGAAAGCACAAAGTGCAAGTAGATAAATACGTACTGCTCTGGCGGGAAGGTAAACGGCGTTTCCGTGTGCTGCTCTGGTTTGCCAGAAGTGGCTTAGTCCTGCTGGCCACATGACCCAGAAGCTGTACGCTGGCTCCCTTGGCCAATAAAGCGAGATGAGCGCCGCAACCCCAGAGTCAGTCACAACTGTACCTAATGGTCAGGGGTCCCTTTACCTATTCCCCTCAATGAGGTACAAGTCCCAGAGTGGTTTAATGATCAACCCTTCTTCGCAGGGAACTCTGGGAACTGTAGCTGTATGAGGTGAATAGCGGGTCTCCAAACAACTCTCAGTCAACACCCTTAACAAATTATAGTTCCCAGGATTCTTGCAGACGGAGGAGCCATGACTGTTGAAAGTGGTATGATACTGCTTTAAATGAACAGGTAGATCTCATCTTATGTGGAGGTTACATGATATCCTCCAACATTTTCCCAATGAAAATGTCCTAAGGAAAAGCGGGACATTCAGAAACCGGGATGGCTTCTGTAAAGCTGTAAATATCCCTGGCTATCTCAGGTACAGCAAAATCGCATAAGCCCACCAAAACATTTTTAAAAGCCCAGCAAATCCCTCCAACATCCTCTGCAACTCTCTCTGGCCTCCTCTGATCTTTCTCCAGTCGCTTCCAAAACTCTCTGCAACCTCCTCTGCTCTCTCCCCACACTCCACCAACTCCCCAACCACACCCAAACACTTTCCTAATGGTACCCCGCTGCCCGCCAGGGAAGACGGGTGAGTGAAGATCTACATCAGGATCTGCTGGTCCTAATGATCCTGCCACCTGAGGTGGTTGCCTCAACATGCCTCATGGGTGGGCCGGGCTGGAACACCCATCAGTTTTAAGTTATGTTGCCTGCCGTGGCAGAGGCCAGAAAGTGTATGTTCTCAGAGTACAGATCAAGCCAGGTATGTAAATACACACTGGAAAGAACACAGTTAAGTCAATACATCCATGAGATGGGCTTAGGCATGACCACTATACATCTCCAGCAATACGCAGTCCATTTAAAAACTAAAAACCCCACACCCATAGATGTGAATGGGTGTTTCCATGCCTTGCGTCCTTTCAAACACTTTTGCTTTCAAAACTTATATCAAACCTGCAACCTTGGTGTTATCAGTGTCAAGTTCTAGCCAACCGAGCTATGAAGTAGAACCATGAAGCACCCACACTTTACTGGCTCTAGAAACATTGTGCTTGACACAACAGAGGATAACAGACTTGGAAGGGAGTCATAAGTCGGTCAGTTAAGCCTTGTTCTTAAAAGCAGGATTATCATTCCACCAGCAACACCTTGCTTTTCTAACCATCCAGCGTCTACAGAGCAAATACCCCAAGGAGGAAATAGCTCCAAGCAGGTGGCTGATCATAATTTTTGTGGGCACAAACCAGCTACGGATTAATCCCAGAATCAGTACTCTTAAAAAAAGAGAGTACATTTGAGCACCTATAGAGCTTATTTCCCTTACCAGAGAATTATCACAACCATCCAAACAGGAATAAAAGGGAGGGCCCTGGATCTCAGCTTCCAGAGAAACTTGACTCTTGCAACTTTTCATTATGATCTATAAATACCAAATCCAACACAGCACCATGAAAAAGCAATTTTGCATGTAGGAGGGCAGATATATGGGGTGGGGGAGAAAGAGAGAGAAGCTGGGAAAAAGGAGGGTTGAAAATGTACATTTCTCGTTGAGTCAGTAAACCTGTTTTTAGGCTGAATGACTTCAGACAAAGCTCACATGACTGAATGCCCTTACATTCAATAAAATATTCCACACACTGCAACAAAATGTTGAAGTACCTCTCTGTGCTTAAGAGGAGTGCTCCTCTTCAGGGTTCCAGCCATCCTGGGATAAAAGCCTTTAGCTCCTCTTCAGGCTTCTTAGCGAGGAGTGAGCTTGTGGAAGGCAGAAAGGGAAAGGGATCCTTTCCCCCTCTTCTCTTTTGGGGTCCCAGGCTGGTGGACACAATCCCATTCTGTCCACTCCATGCATTCAATGAAAGTGCTTCTTCTCAGGTGAGAACTGGGCATCTGAGTACTTTCACATGCCCACATAATAATAATAATAATAATAATAATAATAATAATAATAATAATAATAATTTATTTATACCCCGCCCATCTGGCTGGGCTTCCCCAGCCACTCTGGGCGGCTTCCATAAAATATATTAAAATACTATAATACATCAAACATTAAAAACTTCCCTAAACAGGGCAGCCTTCAGATGTCTTCTAAAAGTCTGGTAGTTGTTGTTTTCTTTGACATCTGGTGGGACGGCGTTCCACAGGGTGGGCGCCACTACTGAGAAGGCCCTCTGCCTGGTTCTCTGTAACTTGGCTTCTCGCAGTGAGGGAACCGCCAGAAGGCCCTCAGTGTCCGGGCAGAATGATGGGGGTGGAGACGCTCCTTCAGATATACTGGACCAAGGCTGTTTAGGGCTTTAAAGGTCAGCACCAACACTTTGAATTGTGCTCGGAAACGTACTGGGAGCTAATGTAGGTCTTTCAAGACCGGTGTTATGTGGTCTCTGCAGCCCCCCAGTCACTAGTCTAGCTGCCGTGTTCTGGATTAGTTGTAGTTTCCGGGTCACCTTCAAAACTAGCCCCACGTAGAGCGCATTGCAGTAGTCCAAGCGGGAGATAACCAGAGCATGCACCACTCTGGCGAGACAGTCCGCAGGCAGATAGGGTCTCAGCCTGCGTACCAGATGGAGCTGGTAAACGGGTGCCCTGGACACAGATTTGACCTGTGCCTCCATGGAGAGCTGTGAGTCCAAAATGACTCCCAGGCTGCGCACCTGGTCCTTCAGGGGCACAGTTACCCCATTCAGGACCAGGGAATCCTCCACACCCGCCCGCCTCCTGTCCCCCCAAAACAGTACTTCTGTCTTGTCAGGATTCAACCTCAATCTGTTAGCCGCCATCCATCCTCCAACCACATAACATCAAAACTTTATTTCAAGCCCGATTTTTTTGAAGGGACATTTATTCTGACTGATTTATAAATAACATTTTAAATAGAAAAAAATAAATGGGGGGAAATATGACTCTTCAGTTTTAAAAGAATTCTTGTGTTTTTTTTATCTGTGCAGACATCTGCCGCTCTTTGAAAAAGCACGGCTGAATGAATCTCCCTTTGCGGAGACTGTGCAACCACAGGGAAGCAGACTACCGCCAAAGGAATTTCCTGCTTGCTTCCTCGCACCTTGGAAAAGGGAGAAGCACGTCTGCATGTTAGAAAACAGACTAGAATCCATAAATGCAGGGAAGAGGATCCTGTAAGATCTCTTGGCCGGCAGAGGTAAGATTCCCAAAACACTGTGAGCATAATCAATGTGCTGCTTGAAAAACAAGTGATACATCACCCTCAGGAGAGAACGGCAGGCTGGAGAAACGAGATCCTGTGCCAAGCTGCTAGCCTGCAAATGTTCTGGGCAATGGCTAGAGGTCCCTCCAGCTCCAGTCAGCATGATCATAGAATTGCAGAGTCAGAAGGGACCCCTAAGGTCATCCAGTCCAACCCCCTGCAATGAAGGAATCTCAGCTAAAGCATCCATGACAGATGGCCACCCAACCTGTCAGAAAGTTCTTCCTGATGTTTCGTTGGACTCTCCTTTCTTGTATCTTGAAGCCACTGGTTCGAGTCCTACCCTTCCAGAGCAGGAGAAAACAAGCTTGTTTCTCCTTTCATGTGACAGCCTTGAGTTATTTGAAGAGGGCTCTTATCTTTCCTCTCAGTCTTGTCCCTTCCAGCTGAAACATCTGGCAGGCTGGCCTCTGTTCCGGGTTGACACCTTCCTTTCACAAAAATTCTGGCACTTAGAGCTAAGGGTCTCTGAACATGTACAGAGGCCTTTTTCTTTGTGAATAGAATGTCGCTCCACGTATCCTGAAAGAGCAAAGGCTCAGGCTCTGCTCAGGCATGCAGTCACACAAAACGTACCCGAAAGAGGTTCTAGCCCAGTGTTTTCCGAACTTGGAATCTCTAGCTGTTTTTGGAATACAATTCCCATCACCCCGACCACTAGTCTTGCTAGCTAGGGATGATGGGAGTTGTAGTCCAAAAACAGCTGCAGACCCAAGTTTGGGAAACACTGCTCTAGCCACATCTATGATCTTGTTATTATGGGATGGAACACTATGTGGTAGCTGGGAATATCGCCGGCATTCATATTCTATGGCTTGGAAATACGTATATCCATGGCTCAGAATGCTCACCTCAAATAAAAGGTAAGCACTGCAGCCCCTAAAGTTCTTCTCTGGCTCAGATTTAAATTTAAGCCAGAGAAAGAAAACGTCCTCCCTTTGGCCCATTTCCCTGCTGCTTTTGGGCAATTCAGTTCTTTTCTCCAAACTGCACAGACATCTCCCTTGAATAATATTCTGCAGTCTGCATGAGAGAAGGAACTCATCCTAAAGCTGCAGCTGCATTCAGCTAAACCCTCATCCTCATCACCTCTCTCTCTCTTTGCCCCAAAACAAGGAAACTGTACTGTACTGAAAGTGGCAGATGCCACCTACTGGGAAAAATAAATAACTGCATAGGGAATGGGGAAAATGGATGGAGGACCGGCAATCAACTTCTTGGCTGGCATCTCGAAGACAGTTGCAATTTATAGATTTTCACATTCCCAAGATGATACACATCGCTCCTCATCTGCACATCAGACCAATCTTGCCCTGAATGTTCACACGCACAAATTATGCGAGATCACAATTCTTTGCACAAGGAATTTGTAATCCGCATTATATTCCAATGTAGACAAGTCCTGCTGAAAAATAATTTTTTTTGCAACAAGGTTGGAAACCAGCTCAATTTGTTACCACCTAAGAGCATCTCTGGACAAAAGATTTATACTCAAATCATACTGCTGTACATTAGGGGGCACAGAAAACTGTCACATTCATGAGTCTTGCAAACCATATGTCTTGTGAGAGAGGTATGCTCTGATAGGAGAGCATTGGCACCAAATCACAGAGAGGCAGAAGCTCTGAGCCTTTTCAATGAACATTGCTGAGAAAGCCTGGCACTGCCCTGCGAGCCTTAGTCTAGGCTGAATCGACAGAAATATAGTGTCCCGATCCTGTAAACGTCCCGCTCTATTCTGCCTTGGTCAGACCACACCTGGAGTCCTGTGTCCAGTTCTGGGCAGCACAATTTAATTAGGATATTGACAAGCTGGAACATGTGCAGAGGAGACAACCAAGATGGCAAAGGGTCTGGAAAACAAGCCTTATGAGGAACGGATGAGGGAGGTGGGTATGTTTATCCTGGAAAGAGGAGACTAAGATCTAAAGGGCTGCCACCTGGAAGAGGGAACAAGCTTGTTTTCTCCTGCTCTGGAGGGTAGGAACTGAACCAATGACTTCAACTTACAAGAAAGGAGATTCCAACTAAACATCAGGGAAATCTTTCTGACAGTAAGAGCTGTTTGACGGTGGAATGATCTCCCTCGGGAGGTGGTGGACTTTCCTTCCTTGGAGGTTTTTAAGCAGATGTTGGATGGCCATCTGTCATGGATGCTTTAGTTGAGATTCCTGCATTGTAGGGGGTTGGACTAGATGACCCTAGGGGTCCCTTCAAATTCTATGATTCTATGATTCTAGAATTAGTTGGATCTGCCTGTGATTGGCTCTGGCTCTGCCTATCATTGCCTGCCGCTCTAACTACTGTTTGTTTCCCTCTCTTGCCCTACCAAGTCCCAATGGGCATCAGCCATCACTGCCTGCTGCCACCACTGGCTTTGCAATTCTGCGTAAGCCACACACCTTAGGACAGGCAAACGCGGCCCTCCAGATGTTTTGAGACTACAATTCCCATCATCCCTGACCGCTGGTCCTGTTAGCTAGGGATGGTGGGAGTTGTAGTCCCAAAACATCTGGAGGGCCGAGTTTGCCTATAACTGCCTTAGGATCATTGCGGAACTGAGGCCCTTCTCACCTGTCCGCAGAGCGGGAATTTATAATCATCACCCTTATCGTCGTCATCATCTAGGCACACAGTAAGAGATTTCGAAAAGTAAAACGCATAGGAACAACTTGGCAGGTGAGCAGTGCGGACAGGATCCTTTCAAAAGCATATAATAAATAGCCTCAAGGAAACATCAGCTCAGGTGAACAATTGAGCCAAGCTTGCATGGGGGGAAACCCCCACTGTGAAACAGCAGAAGACCATGTTTTTCACAGAGCTTTAAAAACCTGTCAAAACAGCAGCTTTCACAAGGCTATGAAAATGCACCACAGAACTCTGGCAAAGAGCCATACGCCCCATTGTAAGACAGCATCCGTCAGGTGCCTAAAGATCATTTTCTAAAGGTCTGAGAGGAAGGGTTGTCAACACACATCCCTTCATCATCCTTGCCAGCTTGTGAGATGGCAGAGTTGTTGCAGAGTCCACAGGTAAAATAAAAGGTCAGCTGGGATCCTAAACCACCCAACAATGTTATCTCATATACCCCCTGGATAGAATTACAGTGGTGCCTCGCAAGACGAAAAGAATCCGTTCCGCGATTCTCTTCGTCTAGCGGTTTTTTCATCTTGCGAAGCAAGCCCATTGATGGCTTAGCGGCTTAGCGCTATTAGCGGCTTAGCGGCTTTTAGCGGCTTAGCGGCTTAGCGGATAAGCGGCTTAGCGGCTTAGAAAAAGGGGGGAAAAGGAAAAAAAAACCACAGGAACTCGCAAGACATTTTTGTCTTGCGAAGCAAGCCCATAGGAAATTCGTTTTGCGAAGCACCTCCAAAACGGAAAACTCTTTCGTCTAGCGAGTTTTCCGTCTTGCGAGGCATTCGTCTTGCGGGGCACCACTGTAGCTTCATTCACTCACCTTATGATGGAGGCCAGGGGAATTCCTAGGCTGTCGTCGGAGTGACAGGGACTCTGTAGGCTGCCTTCCCCACCTTGTCTCGGCTCCTCCTCTCGCTCGGTCCAGGGGGCATCCGTGGCGGAGCTTGTCCCGGAATCTGGCTCCAGGTGGGCCAGGGGGGCAAAGTTCTGCTCAATGAGCTTGGCACTGTCTCGAATTTGCTCTTGTACTTCCGGGGTGAGAGTTGGGAGGTCGAAGGTGAAGTACGTTCCGCTGTGCGTTTGGGCCGGGGAGGACAGGATGTCAATGGAGTCGAGGCTGGTGTAAGAGGTCCCTTTGGCTCGGTGAGACTCCATGATGCTCTCAAAATGCCTGCTGAATGAATCCATGCCATCCCTGGAGAGGCTGTGTCCGAGGAGAAAGGGCACTGGGGACTTGAGCAGCCCCTGGGCGTCTCTGTTGATGATCCTGGAGATTGGGGATGAGGTGGTGAGAAAGAGGGAGGCACAAGTTACAGAGAAACAGACACAGCAGTCCTCAACTCAGGGAAGTGTCTTCTACACCACTGATCAGAACGAGGGTCTTTCCAAAGGGGTAGACAGCTCTCCCTGTGATAATTCAGGAAATGGTTCCTCAGCCAGCAGCATGGGCATAGCGGGGGGTGGGCAGGAGGGAAGCTGCCCCTCCTGAATCAAGTAAATAAATAAAAAAACTTAACTAAAAGTAGAAATAATCAGAATATTCTAGCGATTCTTCTTGTGGAAAGTAATGACCTGGCTAAGGTAGACGATGACAGGGGAGCATCTCAATGGGCTGTGATTACTGAAAAACTGCATTGGGGAAAAAGGAGTAATTTGAAAAGGAAGTGCTGAAAAGATTTTCAGCAAATCCAAGAAACCTTGTTTTAGTTTAGATTTTTTTTAAAAGATGGAAAATTCATGTTCTTTGTAATTTTGCAAAATATACCAGTTAAATACATGAAAGGGATTCTCTGGTGTTCATTTTTTATTTGACTTCCTAGTTTTCAAGTGACTGAATATTTTGGCAGATTTTTTTTCTGAGCGCTTGGGGTCAGAAAAGCAAGTAATTTAAAGCAACTGTTGTTGAGACATTTCATTCCAAATCTGCTAGACAGAGCAAGACACAGGATGATGGCAGGTGGGTGTCCTGCCCCCCCCCCACAAATCCTGGCCATAGTCAGGAGCTAACCAGAGTCAGCCTCTCTTCTGTATGTACCAGCCAAGCTAAGGCATAGGGAAGATCTATGGATTCTGGCTCTCCCATTGGGAAGGGAAGTTTCTGAGGTCCAGCCCAATGGACTGGTGTGTATCTGCAGTGAGCAGGTTTGGAGTGCTTCTTCGGCAAGTTCTGCTGGGAATAAATCCCTTTTTGCTTAGTTTATGCAACTGATAGCCCACACTGGCCCAAGGGCTTTTGATGAGTAAAAACAATGTTCTTTTCAGTGGCACTACCTGCAATTCTGTCTTTCTAAGAAAAAGAGGGAACCTATCCAGTTCCATTCTTCTCCTCTGGCAGAGAAAGTGATCTTTGCAGTGGCTCCTGGCTGCTGTGGCCCCACCTTTCCTTTTAGCTAAGAGGAGTGGAAAGGATGGAGCTGCATACACTCTCAACATTTTGCCAATGAAAAGAAAGATGTCCTAAATAATAATAAAGGGACGTGGGTGGCGCTGTGGGTTAAACCACAGAGCCTAGGACTTGCTAATCAGAAGGTTGGCGGTTCGAATCCCTGCAAAGGGGTGAGCTCCCATTGCTCGGTCCCTGCTCCTGCCAACCTAGCAGTTTGAAAGCATGTCAAAGTGCAAGTAGATAAATAGGTACCGCTCCGGCAGGAAGGTAAACGGCGTTTCCGTGCGCTGCTCTGGTTCGCCAGAAGCAGCTTAGTCATGCTGGCCACATGACCTGGAAGCTGTACGCCGGCTCCCTCGGCCAATAAAGCGAGATGAGCGCCGCAACCCCAGAGTCGGCCACGACCGGACCTAATGGTCAGGGGTCCCTTTACCTTTTATATAATAATAATTATTATTATTATTATTATTATTATTATTATTATTTTACTATTTATACCCCACCCATCTGACTGGATTGCCCTAGTCACTCTGGGCATCTTCCAGCACATATAAAAACACAATTATTATTATTATTATTATTATTATTTTACTATTTATACCCCACCCATCTGACTGGATTGCCCTAGTCACTCTGGGCATCTTCCAGCACATATAAAAACACAACAAAACATTAAACATTAAAAAAACTTCCCTATACCTTCAGATGGCTCAGGGGTCGGATAACTCCATAGCCTCTGATGAAAACAGGGACATCCTAAGGAAAAGCGGGACACTCCAGGATCAAATCAGAAACCGGGATGGCTTCTGTAAATCCAGGACTGTCCCTGGAAAACAGGGACACTTGGAGGGTCTGGAGTTGTGCATCTTCACCCAGATTTGCCTTGAGATATGATTTGTCTCCAAGCCAAGTGCACACGGCATGTGTCTACCATTTCAGTATTCTGGAGCTGTATTCTTTTGGCCTGCATAGCTGGTCATCCTTCTCTCATGTCCCTGAGAGGCATTTTACTCTCATAATCTCCATCTCCCCCTGTGGTTACCCCTTTTTCTCCTGACACCACACTGCTCTTTCAGAATTCTGAATCTTTATTTACATCAACCACTAGCCCTAGCAATAAAATAAAATAAAATGTACTGAAGATAGAGGTAAAAACTTAACTATAGAAAATACATTTTGGGGGTTTACATCAATAATCAAATAATAGATCATATTCTAATTGCCCCCACTAAAAATCTTGCGGTTTTTGCTGTCACCTGATCTTCTTGATCTGCTAAAAGAAAAGGACACAGTAGCAATGGTTGAGCGACAATAATAGAGGGGTGATTACCTCACTCCTCAAATCTCTATAAAGAGTGCAAGCCAGAAGCACATGAGCCACGGACTCAATACTGCCATCTCCACAGGGACATAGCAGCTTTTCTGGTGGAATTTTTTGAAATCAACCCTCAAGTAGAGCCAAAGGCAGTATATTCTATCTTGTGAAAGTGAAGGTGTGTCTGTATTTTGGAATTGTTAAATTTCGCAAATAGAGTGCCAAAGTGTCAAAATGACTAGTTGGAAAATAATCATACCACAGACAAAATTTCCTTATTGTGGCCAGATTATTTTGTCGCTCAATATCATATAGGTGTTGTCTAATTAAATTATTTGCTTTACTGAAGCCCACGGTTAATAACTGTTGTGGTGATAAACCAGGAAAGTAAAGATTTTGGTTGACAATTTTAGTTCAAACCCTCTCATGACAACCTTGCAATACTAAGGGTAGTAGACCAGCGGGGTTTAAATTTAGGCAAAGCCAGTGGTTAAATGTCCTACACCAAATCTGTAATTAATAGAGGGGAGGTCAGGACACTGCTGTTTACTAAAATGTTCTCCCTTTTGGAAAATGGTGCAGAGTAAGCCATGGGCATTGAGCAGGTTTCCCCTTCAAAACAGGTGGAAAGAGTGAATCTTAACCCTTCCTGCCACTTTTATTCTGCAGTTGCTTCTTTTGCTTTTGCAAGCAAGTTGGAAATAGGGGATATTATTCCGGTCATCGTTAGACTTCTCTCTGACCTCCTTTTTTTTACACCCCAGTCTTTCTACCTCTAGGCACAATTCTGCCATCAAAACTATTCACATCTCTCCATTGTTCAAACCATTCAACTTGCCCTTCCTCAAATCCTTTCAATGGCTTCTCTTCCCCTTCCGCCAGACCCAAAACTCCCTGTGTGATTTGACAGCTCAGCTGCCGACAGAGGGAGTCACTATACAGGGATACCGTTGCCTAGACAGGGATCTTGCTGTGCTGAGACAAGGCTTTAAAATCCTGTTGGAATCTGAAGTCTGCTGAGACTACTGAGATCAGCACACTTTGGCATGTATGGAGCATTTTCATGGAGAGATGAGATTTTCAGTGTCAAAAGGAAGGCGCCACAACTGACATAGCTGGAGAAAATGAATTTAAGCTGCTTTTTCTACTCATGATCAGTGGAGTGCAGAGTCTGCAGCAAGGAACAGGGTTTCCATGGGGAATAATAATAATAATAATAATAATAATAATAATAATAATAATAATTTATTTCTACCCCACCCATCTGGCTGGGTTTCCTCAGCCACTCTGGGCGGCTTCCAACAGAATATTAAAATACAATACAGTGGTACCTCGGGTTAAGTACTTAATTTGTTCCGGAAGTCCGTACTTAACCTGAAACTGTTCTTAACCTGAAGCACCACTTTAGCTAATGGGGCCTCCCGCTGCTGCCGTGCCGCCACAGCACAATTTCTGTTCTCATCCTGAAGCAAAGTTCTTAACCTGAAGCACTATTTCTGGGTTAGTGGAGTCTGTAACCTGAAGCGTATGTAACCCGAGGTACCACTGTAGTCTACTAAACATTAAAAGCTTCCCTAAAAACGAAATACACAAAAGGTGAATTTATCCCCCACTCTGCCAAGACATGCTTGTGGGTATACTAAGAGTCAGGGCCAGCCTAAGACATTTTGGCACCTGAGGCAGACCACAAAATGGCGTCCGCACTCCCTGTGAGGGAAGAAGCGGCAAGTGAAGGTCTACATCAGCAACAAGCGAGGAATAAAGATCTACATTGAGATCTGCTGCCCCTGTGGATGTTGCCATCTGAGGTGGTCACCTCACCTTGTCTCAGGACTGCAGGACCCCTATCCTGCTGACAATCTTAATAAATATTTCCCACCATGGGCTCAAGACAGGTTAAGAACTCTTTTTTTTTTTTTTGCGGGGATGGAGGGCATACCCAATAATACAAATATATGTGTATATTTGATCACGAGTGATTTACCTCATCTTCAGTTGCTGAATGCCAATCCAAATAGGAAAGTCTTTCAACATTCCCAGAAGGTATTTAATGGACCTCTAGAGAACAAGAATTCCTTAGTTTCCAAAACTCTACACACACCCCTGTGTGTGTGTGTAATTAGTTGGTTAGTGCAGGATTCAATTAAGTTGTTGTGCTTGCATAAGCCAGAGCAAGGATTCCTGCTAGTGCAATGGGGTTTCCTTCCCCCACAAAAAATCTCCCTGTGTACCTCTGTACCCTCCTCAAATCTGCTTGGAGAACCTCCAGAACAGCACACAGGGAGGAGGGAGGCAATACCACCCTGAGACCTTTGGGTATAAAGGGTAAAGGGGACCCCTGACCATTAGGTCCAGTCGTGGCCAACTCTGGGGTTGCGGTGCTCATCTCGCTTTACTGGCCGAGGGAGCCAGTGTACAGCTTCTGGGTCATGTGGCCAGCATGACTAAGCCACTTCTGGTGAACCAGAGTAGCACAAGGAAACACCGTTTACCTTCCCGCCGGAGCGGTACCTATTTATCTACTTGCACTTTGACGTGCTTTCGAACTGCTAGGTTGGCAGGAGCAGGGACCGAGCAACGGGAGCTTACCCCGTCATGGGGATTCGAACCGCCGACCTTCCAATCGGCAAGTCCTAGGCTCTGTGGTTTAACCCACAGCGCCACCCATGTCCTTTGGGTATAGGGCGATATATAAATCCAATAAATAATATTAATAATAATAATTCCACCTTGCAAGCAGAAATGTTTGCACTGATGACACAACCTCTTCAGTACGACATTGCATTCCACCCTTTGTCTTGCATCTCAACATCATTTGTTCATTGAGTTTTCCCAAAGTAACCAGGTAGCAACCTTGCCATTTGTTCTGTCCTAGCCTCTGTTTTGTTGCCTACCTTTTCTCTGACCTGATTCGTGGCAATTGTTTTGAGTTAAAACACAACTGCAGCCTAGCCTGTCCAAATCTCACAGTGCTGTTGAGATTTGCCAGAACCTTTAATTTTCTTTAAGTGGTTGGTTCCTGTTCACTGACATAACCAGCATTTCCCTGAATCTGCCTGTCCGCCAGTAACTTCAAAGAGGGACAAGTTTAATTATTGTACTTTCCCCTTGTGGCCAGAACAATTGTATTATTATTATTATTATTATTATTATTATTATTATTATTATTATTAAGTTTTTATGAGCTGAATTTTGCCACTGTGATACTGAAAATGAAATAATTACTGAGCAATTGGTCTGGCTTCAAAGAGGACACAATTTTCTCTCTCTCCTTTTTACTTTTGGGTTAATGTTTGAGTTTAGACAAAGAACATTCCAATGAACTCCTCTCACATGGGAAATTCAGGGCTGATTCAGGAACATCACCCATATGAGTGAAAAGGAAGCTGTCAAAGTGCTAGAAACAGAAGCAACTTCAAAAGAAAGAAGAAAACAAAGGGATAGCTGCGGGAAGAAGGGTGCATTTGCCCAAAAGAATGGATATATAATAGATTCTTGCCAATGGAAATGGACACTGTGAGATTTGCTTTATAGGGAATATGCTGTGTGGAACAGCTCTTCTAATTTGCTGCAGCTAATTGCAGACAACCAGTGCTTTTGCAGCACCAAAGTGTCGCAGTATTGAAGCAACACAATGGGAAGCTGCTTCGCTCCACCCCCACTTTGTGCCCGAGAAGTTCATAATGACAATTGTCACCAGCTTCAAGGGCTGAAAAGGTTCCCCAGATGAGCTTTGGCAAGACCCAACCCAGCCTTAACAGGAAAGAGGTAGCTTTGTATGAAGAGACTAAGTCAAGCAGGTAAAGCCTATGCTTCTCTTGCTATCTCGACCTCTGTAAGAACAAAACCAGACAATATTGCTCAATACAAGGGACAAGCTTGGTACTGACCAGTCCAGAGAGACCCTCACCTCTCTTGATGCTGTTGGATGGCTTCGAATACCTCGTCATCTTCAATGTCCTGTGTCTTGTTTCTCAGACACTTGTCATCATCTTCTCTTGTGTGCTGAGCAAAGGGGTCTCCTGGAACAGCACACCCTTTCCCCAAGATTCCCGTGAAACTTGGATTGCTCTCGCTGTCTTTCTGGCTCTCGATGGCTGAATCCGCTTCATCTTTCTCAGCCAATATATCATCAATGTTGGTCTCATGGTAGCACCTCAAAGGGACAGAATCCAAGTCAGTCTCCGAGTACTTTATGGTTCTGCGGATAATTCCCGTTTCACAGTTTCCAGGTTTTGCACTGCCTGGTGGAGCCATCTCAATTTCCACCTCCACGTGGCACAAGCTATGCTCGGGTCCCGTCCAATCTGGCTTTGGCTGAATCTGGTGGTTGGATTTCTTGAGCTGCTGAGGTGGAGGATCAGGTGTGTTATGAGGACGCATCCCTGGAATAGAGAGATCCCGGGTTACAAATAAAAACTACTCACTAAGTCCTGGCAGATGCTGGATCTCTCAGCCTTACATGAGAACCATGGAACTGACAAAGAAATATGCCATATGTCAACCCCTGGACAGTTAAGTCCAGTCAAAGGTGACTATGGGGTTGTGGCGTTCATCTCGCTTTCACGCCGAGGGAGCCGGCGTTTGTCCACAGACACCTTTCCAGGTCATGTGGCCAGCATGACTAAACTGCTACTGGCACAACGGAACACTGTGATGTAAGCCAGAGCGCATGGAAACGTCGTTTACCCTCCTGCCACAGTGGTACCTATTTATCTACTTGCACTGGTGTGCATTTGAACTGCTAGGATGACAGGAGCTGGGACAGAGCAACGGGATCTCACTTTGTTGCGGGGATTCGAACTGCCAACCTTCTGATCAGCAAGCCCAAGAGGCTCAGTGGTTTAGACCACAGCACCACCCGCATCCATATGTGAACATCTCTGGTTATACAGTACAGACTGTGTATCCCAATCAGACAAAGAGAAAAATGGTGAAGAAAACCAAAAACAGATAGTGGAAGGGAGGAAGGAAGGGAGCAGCAGGTTCCCCCACATTCTAAAGTGTTTAGCATTTGTGTAAGGCTCCATTTATTGAGATTAATCCCAATTTTCTTGCACAAAGCTTACACAGAGGTCAGACAATATCTGGTCATTACTGGGCATTCAATTCAACTTGTTTATGGGGAGGTTATACACCAATGAGCCTGTTAGAGTCATAGAATTGTAGGGTTGGAAGGGACCACAAGGGTCATCTAGTCCAACCCCCCGCTGCAATGCAGGAATGTTTTGCCCAACATGGGCTCAAACCCATGATGCTGAGATTAAAAGTCTCCACCAACTGAGCTATCCCTTCATCCTGATTTGCCAAGTGTATGGTAAGGCTTATTTCTGAGTAGACATGCCTTAAGCTGGAGTGGGGAAGACTGTTTTGAATTGGGTAGGGTGAGAAACAATGGTTTGCTCCTTTCTCTCTCTTACTTTAAATAGTTTTTAAAAGTTACCACTCTTGACAAAGATGTATTTTTTATATTTGCAAGAGCACAGTTGGTGGCTGCCATCATCATCTCCCAGAATATTCCTGAAGTGACACTGATTTTCTTTCTTTCTTACAGTTTAAACTTTTAAAGGAGAGGGATGGGGTTTACTTCAGGCAACCTGTTTATTCAGCATTCATTCTAATTTGCTTTGCACAGAGCTAACGCAGTGGTTAGACTATGTCTGGCCTATATTGAACATTCATCCTGGCTTGTTCACGGGGTGTTTCCACACCTTCCTATTGGTCAATCGTCCACCTCACACTTTTGAGTGCATTTCCCTGTCACATTCCTAACTGCAAAAGTTTGTCCTTTCTTTTTATAGTGAATTTGTTGTGCTAGAGCAACAGAGTGCTTTAATTGAACAAACCCAAATTTCTTCTGTAAACTTGAAACCCTCCCACAAAATAGTGACAGCTTAGAGACAGATGGAGAAAGCAAGGGGTGGGGGAGAGGAGAGGAGACCACCACCACTTTCTGCAATGATAAGCACCCCTAAGCCAGGCATGGCCAAACTTGGCCCTCCAGAGGTTTTGGGACTACAATTCCCATCATCCCTGACCACTGGTCCTGCTAGCTAGGGATGTTGGAAGTTGTAGTCCCAAAACATCTGGAGGGCCAAGTTTGGCCATGCTTGCCTAAGCCATATGAACAATTTTGCCCCCCTCCAAAAAAGTAAATGAAATCTGCCTGCAACTTGCCCTTGTATGGGCACCTTTTCCAGCCCTACTTTAAAGGTATTCCTAATATATTTTAACAATCTGCATACGCGGTGTTATGTATCCCCCCTTCAAATAAGAATTTAATTTATCTCAAATAAGAATTTAATTCCACCTTTTAACTTCGTGATTATTTGTGTATCAGCTAAAACACACATTATTCAATCGTCATAGCTTCCTTGAAATTGAATAGTGCTTGGGGAGTAATCAGAGTTCTAACTCCAATTTCACAGACTGTTAAATCTTTTAAGGACTGTGGGGGTGATGGAAAAATCATAAGCAGAAGCTCTTTCTGAAATACTTCCCCACCATTTTTTATATTTATGTTTTCTAATGGACTAACTGATATAATTGAAAAGATTGATAGGAAGGAAAGCATTTATTGTTCCTTTTCTAATTAGTTCTTCATATCTGCAAATTCCCCTTCTTGCTTTTAATCATTTTAGTCCATTGAAACCAATTCTAGCATTCATCAAGGTCCATCCCAAATTCTTCAATGTCAGTGTTAATTGTTTTAACAGATACACATTTCATCTTGCAGTTTCTTCATCTCTTTCTCATTATTGTTTGTTTGTATGCTTGTTTGTTTAAATCAGGGGTCGGCAAACTTTTTCAGCAGGGGGCCGGTCCACTGCCCCTCAGACCTTGTGGGGGGCCAGACTATATTTTGAACAAAAAATTGAACGAATTCCTATGCCCCACAAATAACCCATTTAAAATAAAAGGGCACATTCTACTCATGTAAAAACACGCTGATTCCCGGACCATCTGTGGGCTGGATTGAGAAGGTGATTGGGCCACACCTGGCCCCCGGGCCTTAGTTTGCCTACCCATGGTTTAAATAGCTCAAGCCTGGAAAAAACATCTTAGCCCACCGAAAGACCATATTCCCTCATACAAACCTGTCTGGGTCTCTGGGAAGGGGGGGGGGCTTCTCTCAGCCCTGTCACCCTCACAGCCATGCTTGGTAGAGATGCAGGAAAGGGCCTTCTCCGTGGGGGCTGCTCCTAGACAACTTTGGAACCCCCTTCCTCAGTCTAGTTCCCTCTGTGCTGTTCTTCTGCCTACAGCCAAAGACCTTTCAGCATTTGGGAACTGACTGATTTTACTGAGGGGGCTGGTGCCAGGTTGTGTTTATGGTACAGTCATACCTTGGGTTGAATGCACTTTGGGTTGAGCGCGTTCGAGTTGAGCTCCGCGGCAACCCGGAAGTAACAGAGCACGTTACTTCCGGGTTTCGCCGCTTGCGCATGCGCAGACGCTCAAAATAACGTCACGCGCATGCGCAGAAGCGGCGAAAAGCGGCGTGCGCGTGCGCAGACGTAACATCACTAGTTACATTTGCTTCTGGATGCGAATGGGGCTCCGGAACGGATCCCGTTCGTATCCAGAGGTACCACTGTAATTATATGTTTTTAATAGCTATCAGACACACACAGAGTTGTTTTTTAACGACCCCCATATTTAGTTGTTCTTATTTTATCTTTAAGATGCCTTAAGTCCCTGTCAGGGTAAAAGGCGGGGTATAACTAAAGAGATAATAACAACAATATTCATCTCTACTTGATTCTAGATTCAGGTAGATAGCCGTGTTGGTCTGACGCAGTCGAAATAAAAAATTAAAAAATAGTCCAGTAGCACCTTAGAGACCAACTAAGTTTGTTCTAGGTATAAGCTTTCGTGTGCATGCACACTTCTTCAGATACACTGAAGCAGAAGTCACCAGACCCTTATATATAGTGGGAGGGTGGGGTGGGGGTTTTCTCAGAAGGGTAGTATGAGATGGGTGATTGGCTCAATGGGTATGGTAAACCTTCTGACAACAGTTAACAACTGCAATTAGTCGATACCCCACCCCCATCCCACCCTCCCACTGTATAAAAGGGTCTGGTGACTTCTGTTTCAGTGTATCTGAAGAAGTGTGCATGCACACAAAAGCTTATACAGTGGTACCTCTGGTTAAGTACTTAATTTGTTCCGGAGGTCTGTTCTTAACCTGAAACTGTTCTTAACCTGAAGCACCACTTTAGCTAATGGGGCCTCCTGCTGCCGCAGCACCGCCAGAGCATGATTTCTGTTCTCATCCTGAAGCAAAGTTCTTAACCTGAAGCACTATTTCTGGGTTAGCGGAGTCTGTAACCTGAAGCGTATGTAACCTGAAGCGTATGTAACCTGAGGTACCACTGTACCAAGAACAAACTTAGTTGGTCTCTAAGGTGCTACTGGACTATTTTTAAAAATTTTTATAATCTCTACTTGAGACTTTATAAGTCAGTCTTAGGCTAGATGGGCCAATATTTATGGATGCAGCATTAGGCAGCTTCACACAATCAGCCTGCAGGAAGGGGGTTAAGAAGCACCAGGCGGAATCAAACAAAGAGCAGGACAGGCTCTGGTGCTTACTGATAAAAATATCTTATCAGTAAGCACCCGCTCTCCTCTTTGTTTGAAGGTTCATGCAATCACTCTGCCATGTCACATACTTCTATGGCGACTGAGGTTGTGCACGGATGAGGCCATTCCTTTCTTTTACATCGCTCCACTTGGTCGCTGTATGTTTGCGCACTGTTCTTTGTACGGGTGCAGTCAAGAAAGATGTGCATCAGTCACAAGTGTTGCTCTGCTGGGAAGCTAATGGGTAGATTTTTGGGGATGGAAACGCTTCCGTTTGCTCCCTTTTGTGCCTGCAGCCTCTTATGCCTTTTTGTCTGCCCCCAGTCACAGCATCTGCTTGCAAGGAAAGGGTCTTGCCCAGCTTTTCCCAACTTGGTGCCCTCCTGGTGCTTTTGAATTACCACGCCCATCAACCCCTGCCAGCACGGCTATGCCGACTGGAGCTTATGGGAACTGTGGCCCCAAACCAAGAGGGTACCAGGCCTCTCATGTAACACTGTCAATCTCTTAGTTAATATTTCCCTTCCTCGCCGCACAGTGACCTGGTTTGCATATCACTGCTAAGTCAGAGGATGGCTTACTGTGACTTCACAAATGGCTCCCAGAGAGTAGCTCATGCCTGCTTCACTCCTCCCCTGACTTTTGAGGTTAGTGCAGGATGGCAGCTAAAAGGTAAAGGGACCCCTGACCATTAGGTTCAGTTGTGACTGACTCTGGGGTTGCGGCGCTCATCTCGCTTTATTGGCCGAGGGAGCCGGCGTACAGCTTCCGGGTCGTGTGGCCAGCATGACTAAGCCGCTTCTGGCGAACCAGAGCAGCGCATGGAAACGCCGTTTACCTTCCCGCCGGAGCGGTACCTATTTATCTACTTGCACTTTGATGTGCTTTTGAACTGCTAGGTTGGCATGAGCAGGGACCGAGCAACAGAAGCTCACCCCATTGTGGGGATTCGAACTGCCGACCTTCTGATCAGCAAGCCCTAGACTCTGTGGTTTAACCCACAGCGCCACCCGCGTCCCTAGGATGGCAGCTAGGCTACAGTTAACTTAGCATTTTGCCCAAACTCAGGATCATTCTTGGAACCACAAGAGGAACCCTGGCTATGGATTGTGGTTCAGGTGGAGAGATGCTTAGCCCTGCTCTGGGTTCAGACGATGCACTAAACCAAACCTTGGCTTAGCTGCTGCACTTATTAAAAAAGTCCAGGAAGGAGCAAAGTAGCTGCAGATTCCTCTTCGAGAGGCAGCACTAAGCCACGGTTTGTCTTAGCATAATGTGCAAACACAACCACTGTCTATCCAGACACTGCAAGGAACGTATTCCAGGGGGAAAGAGCACCTCTCTCCATTTTTACAAAGCTGGTTGTTGTTGTTAAAATTTGTATACCACCCTATACCGGTAGATCTCAGGGTGGATCACAACCTAAAAAGCTGTAACAGAGTCTGAATGAGGAGCACCTCCAGCAGGAAGTATAGAGCAGTGTTTCCCAACCTTGTGCCTCCAGCTGTTTTTGAACTACAACTCCCATCATCCCTGACCAGCAAGACCAGTGGCAAGGGATGATGGGAATTGTAGTCCAAAAACAGCTGGAGGCACAAGGTTGGGAAACACTGGTATAGAGTGTATCAGTTGCTTCTGGGGCATATCCCAAGAAAAATAGCTGGGAAACCACTATGGAAAACCACTTCCAGCTTTCCTAGCCCTTAGGCCCTTGCACGTAACATCTCAGGGATGGACCTATGCAAAAGGAGGAGTTTCTCAGGATCTCTAGCAAATGGTAGGTCCACTTCCTCATAGGAAGTGAATATTTCAACACTTACAAAGGGTTGGACGAAGGTCCCCCTGTTCATCTCAGGTCTTTCCCACAGCTACCTCTGCCTTGTTCCACACCCATGCATTTGATTCTTCTCTCCTTACATATTTTCCTTGTTGAATTTCAGCTTATCACCACCCAACCTGCGGCCCAGCTAATGAGAGCCCATTTTGCATTTCAGGCTTGCTATCTAAGGGTGCACGTCTTCCATTCCAGCGTTGTATGAATCTGGCAGCCACACTGGACATTGCTTTATAAAAGTCGGCAACCGCCAGCATCCAAATGCCCCCCTGCTGTGACTGCACCCACCACAGCATGTGGAACCTGAGCCAGGAGACCGTTTTTGAGGGTCGAATGCTGAAGAGATGCCTGATTTCCATACATGCAAACGCTCTCCCCTACTAGTACTTGCATCGAGCCCATTACCTGTTCCAGGAGGGTCCAGGGAGCCATAGAAGAATTCCCACTTAGCCTTGGCGATGCGCTGGGCGTGGGCGGAGCTCTCTCGGGAATATGCCCATGGACTCCCCTGTAGAAAAGAGAGAGAGAAAATGCTTATTTGTGAGGTTCCTTGCATGGGATGGAGGAAGATGGAGGAAGAAGGGGCAGAGGAGATGCCATTCCTGGCAAGGAAGGGATTCTGAAGTACCTGGTACGGGGACTCCCCACTCTGTGGGCTTCTCCGGAGCGCTGAGATGTCGTTGGAAGGGCTGATCATGCCGTTGGTAAGGGAGCTGGAGAGGCAGTTGGCATTGAGAGAATGTGGGCTCCCATTGCCCAGGCTCAGGGAAGACTGTGCTCCCAAAAGGAACCTGTTTCCAGTCAGGAGAGGGTCCGAAGCAGATGTCTCCAGCTTCAGCTTATGACTAAGGTGCTCCTGGCCTTTACCACTGAGGGCCAGTGGGGCCTGTTCCACAGCAGGGCCAGTACCGGCCAAGACGGACTCGTTCGTCTTCACTTTGATGCTCTCGCTTGCCTCTTGAGCGACAGGCTCCGGGGACGCTGTGGCGTTACGCTGTGGAGAATGCAGATTTTGGGCCATGGGACAACCGCTTCCCTGCTTCCTTGCCGGGCTTCCGAAATGGAGGGCTTCCCCGAACTCCAGACTCCTGCTCAAGCCACTCTCCTTCCTGGACTCCACCAGAGGGAGGCCATTTAAAGTTTTGACGCTGGCCTTCTCAATGAAGCGGAAGGTCACCACAGAGCTTTGACCGCCGGGGGCTGAGGCGACTAGGGGGACGCGGCTGCCTGGAGAGCCCAGTGAGGGCGGAGGCCTGCTCCTCAGCGGTGTGCATGGAGCTGTCACTCTCCCTGAGTTGGGGCAGTTGCTGTTGCCAAGGTAACCCATCTCCGTGACCTTCCGGATAAGGGAGCCGGTGCTGTTATACATGCCCAGTTGGGAGCGCTTGGCCTCCACGGTGAGCCCCTTGCGGAGGAGGTGGATCCTGCCGGCGTTGAGGTTGGGCGTGAGGCAGTGCTGGGGGTTCAAGGCAGCAGGTTCTGCATTCTTGGATGGCGAGAGCCAAGGCCTCCTCTTCAGCTCTCGGGCAAAACGCTGAGGGGACATGGCGTGGTCTCCCTCAGGGTGGAAGCACATGACTGCTCCTGCCTGGGACATCCTGGAGGAAAGAGCAGGCGAAACGGATTCGGAGCCGAACGGAGAAACGCGAGGAGCAGGAGCCGAACTTCCCAAGCAGCGCTGAGGTAAGAAATCCAGCGGGAGTAAGCCGTGCTACGTGGCCCTGAAAGCGATAGCAAAAAGTCAGAGGTGAGGATCTCAGCGCCACATTTGATTTAGAGACAGGCTGAGATAGGGAGGGAGAGCTTGCAAACTGAACCTACATTGCAGGAGTCCACAAACAAGGCTAGAGAACAAGGAGCAGGGAACGAGGGATAGCTCAGTAGGTAGAGCATGAGACTCTTAATTTCAGGGCTGTGAGTTCAAGCCCCGCATTGGCAAAATATTCCTGCATTGCAGGGGGTTGGGCTAGATGATCCTTGTGGTTCCTTCTAACTCCATGATTTTTAATTTAGAAGGATTCTCCCCCCCCCCAGCCTGAATGCCACATTCTCTTCTGCGCAACTTTCTGAGCCCCACATGGCAGTGATGGGCAGGGCCAGAGGCAAAAGTGATCAGGGCAAAAATATATATATATTTTTACTTGGTTTCATGGTTTATTTTTCACAAAATAACTTCCTATAAGGAAGCATTATTGTGAGTGAATTACTTTGAAATTGCACAAAGAATTGCATTATGCTGCCCAGTCATCCCGTTCTTGGAAAACTCTCTAAAACAAAATTTTTCTATTTTACTTATTAAAATATTAATAGGCTGCTATTTCATTCACAAAAGCAGTTTACAACAAAAAATGCGTAGCACCACAGAAAAAAGTTAACTATAGACATTGATTAACCAGTGCAGAAAGACGTATTGAGTATGACACTCAAACCACTACAACATACTGCAGGCATTCGAAAGTTTAAACAGAAGGTGCCTGCTGAACCTCTAGTGACAAAATGCCCCACAATAATGGGCCAACGATACTATTTCTTGTTATCAAGTGAGCCTCGCCAACTTGGGTATAAGGGCTCAGGCGATTCCTGAGGTAAACCTTGACCTAAGTTGTTCAGTTATGCAGATAATGTTTGGAGAAGCCTTATTTGATTAATAGAATACCCGGCCTCTAGTGGGCAGGGATTTTATGCTGTGATCTAGAATCTATAACTGGCTCCTCCAGGTTGTCAGTTTTTTCAAAAAAGAGGCTAACTGTCACATACCTCAAGGTGTTTCATTTCTCTCAGCCAGTATGTTACTATGCTACATTTCTCTATTAATGCTTTGTCACACACACACGTGAGCTGTTTGCTTCCCTGAATGAAAAGACAAACTAAAGAAGGGGAAGGTGGAATATCTTACACTGAGTGAGTAATGAGACATTTCCTTGACAGGAGGGCTGGTTTTTAGTCACCCCACCCCTCCGCAAGACAGAGAACAGCAAGAATGGGAACCATGTTTTTATTTGAACAGCTGACTGCAAGATAGCCTTCGTTAATTTTGCCACAGATAGTTAATTCTATTTTTAAAAAATAATAATTTTTTTATTAAATTTTCCATTTTAACAATCCAATCAAATCACTTTAAATATTCCAAATTATACAAATACATATCGTATAGTCCAAATATTCTGCCAAATTATAATTTTTTTATTGGGACTTCCCATGCTTCAAGTTTGGGGGGGCTCTGATCATCTCATATCTCTACTGCCTTGAGTTTCCGATAGTTAATTCTAAGGTTGTGAAACTCTAGATGGGGGGGGGGATCCCATTAATCTCATACCCTTCAACATTTCTCCGAGGAAAATAGGGATGTCCTATTCAACAACAATAATAATAATATTATTATTATTATTTATACCCCGCCCATCTGACTGGGTTGCCCCAGCCACGCTGGGCAGCTTCCAACAGGATATACAAAAAGACAGCAAAAACATGAAACATTTTAAAAAAACTTCCCTATACAGGGCTGCCTTCAGATGTCTTCTTATAGGTTGTATAGTTACTTCACTCCTTGGCTCGGGAGTCATGCAACTCCATACCCCCCAACATTTCTCTGATGAAAATAGGGACACCCAAAGGAAAAGCAGGACATTCTAGGATCAAATCCAAAACTGGAAGGGCTTCTGTAAATCTGGGACTGTCTCTGGAAAATAGGGACACTTGGTGCTGTGATGTACTATCAATCTCAGGGAACGAAAGAGCACACATGTACCATTCATCAGGTATGAGGAATGGCGCCATGGTTATTTTGCTCCTCCAAGTACTCAGGTTGGGAAGCTGATGAATAATAATAATAATAATAATAATAATAATAATAATAATAATAATTGATTTATACCCCGCCCATCTGGCTGAGTTTCCCCAGCCACTCTGGGCGGCTCCCAATCAAATGTTAAAAACAGTACAGAATTAAATATTTAAAACTTCCTGTAGTAATGCTCACCCCCAACCGCTTGCCCCTCCCTGCTCCTGCCTCTGCTCTCCGGCCAGGCCAGGACGCCCAGGGCAAGGTTGGCAGGTGAGATTACCTTTTTTGCATAACAGAACAAGTAAGACCCGGTAGGGCTGCCACCACTCCCTCTTGTCCAGGGGACTCCGAATCACAACCCAGGGAGCAGGCTGCGACCCATTTAACCTGGCTGTCCCCTTACTCCACAAGCTGCATCCACAGACTTGCAGGCAGAAGTTCTACGGTAGAGCGTAACAAAGCGTAAGGCTAGGACTTAGCTATTCCCTCCGGAAAGGCACACAAACTAAAACAGTTTCATTCTTAAAAGGTTTATTTTAAAATAACATAAGAAAACATGCTAGAATAGCAGGCACTCTTTTGGGCGTTACAGATAAGAAAAATAACAAAGTTACATAGTATAGCTAACTATACATACTCACAAGGTCTAACACAAGATAGGATAGCTGAGGTCTTTAGGACTCTGCAAGTTGAAAGCTTTTGAAGATCTCCATTTCAAAAGACGAAACGACGGCCATTAGGATGGAACAATAGAGCCGGCATCCTTGCGGATTGCAGAGCAAAGGCAGAGAGCGCAGATCAGGATAATTCCCTGATCCTTTATTCACAATTTGCACCAGGCGTCGTAACTTTCAAACCAATCATAAGACTCAAATTATTTTTGAATACACCAATGACCGGTTTGCTGGTCAATTATTTTACTTCTTAACAGCTGGGCCAATTTGGCATCTAAACTTTAAATCAAAGGGTTCCTCCCTTCCGTGGAAATTAGCCAGAGACACATTCCCAAGCAATTCAAGGACAGATAGCATCACTGAGGGGGGATGTTTACACCCTCAAACTCAGGTGTTAGATCTTTTCATTAAATCAAGACTTCTTTGGGTTCAATAAAGCTTTCAGCTGATGAGCCAACTAGTCTAGGGGTTAAAGATACACAACTTCTTTCCCAGGGTCCCTGTGGCTGATGAAACTCCCACAAGGCTTCACTCCTTTTACTTGACCAAAGAATAATTTCTAAATAATACTAACTTTACTACACCCTCCCCTTTAAGATGAAATTATAGGGTAAAGTCCCATAATTTCATCAAAAGAAATTATTTACATACTGAGGTAGATCATCCGGTCCAGGGGGCTCCAGCAGCTTTTAAACATACAACATTAGCAGCACCCCCCTAATCCGATATTTACACCGTTTTTCAACAGTACTCAACAAAACATCTTATGGAACAGATTGGTACATTCTAGACAAGGTATCAGCAACAACGTTACTCTTCCCTGCAATGTGAGTGACTTTAAACTGAAAATCTTGAAGGGCCATACTCCACCTAAGCAATTTCTGGTTGGATGATTTCACCCTTTCCAACCAACACAGTGGAGAGTGGTCAGTTTGAACCTCAAAGGTATTACCCCACAGATAAGGACGCAGTTTGGTCAAAGCCCAGACCAAAGCAAAACACTCCTTCTCTATGGTTGAATAATTCTGTTCAGAAGTGATTAACTTTTTACTCAAGTAAACCACGGGACGCCAATTTCCTTCTTCATCTTCTTGGAGCAAAACTGCTCCTAGTCCAGTCTGACTGGCATCAGTTTGCACTATAAACGGACGTCTCTGATCTGGGGCCAGCATGACTTGGGAGCTCATAAGGGCATGTTTTAACAAATCAAAAGCCCTCTGGCACTCCTCGGTCCAATTTACTTTGACTGGCAGAGACTTCTTACAAAGGTTGGTAAGCGGAGCAGCTAGAGTTGCAAAATGGTTGACGAAGCGCCTGTAATAATTTACCAACCCTATAAAAGACTGCACATCCTTCTTCACAATGGGTTGAGGCCATTCTTGAATGCACTGCACCTTGGCCTCTAGGGTCTTGATGTTTCCTGACCCCACTCTAAATCCCAGGTACACCACCTCTCCTTGGGCAAACTGACATTTTGATATCTTAACAGTCAGGTTTGCCTCTTGCAACCGGGCCAAAACTCTCTGCACATGCTTAAGGTGTTCTGGCCACGATTCAGAAAAAATTGCTAGATCATCCAAATAAGCACAGCAAAACTCATTCATGTCATGAATCAAGGAGTTGATTAACTGTTGGAAAGCTGCAGGAGCATTTCGCAATCCAAACGGTAACACTTTAAACTGGTACAAGCCTACATGCGTGACAAAAGCAGACTTTTCAGAAGCTTCTGGGGACAGCGGGATTTGCCAATACCCTTTTGTCAAATCCATGACTGTGATGAATTTAGCCCGTCCCAGTTTCTCAATCAATGTGTCAATTCTAGGTAAGGGAAACACATCAGGAACAGTGACTAGGTTAATTTTTCTATAGTCTATGCAAAAACGAATGGATCCGTCGGGTTTTGGAACCAGTACTATGGGAGAAGCCCAAGCACTCTTACTAGGTTCTATAACTCCCAACTCCAGCATTTCTTTCAATTCAGTCTCAATGTTCTGCGCATGTGTCTCACCAACTCGATAAGGACGTGAGGAAATAGGGAGGGTGTCCCCCGTGACAAAGTGATGCTGAGCCAAGTGAGTCTTACCAGGCTTGGTGCTAAATGTGTTGCTATAAGGTTGCAGTGCCTCATAGAGCTCTTTAGCCTGAGTCTCACTTAAAGTCGGCAGCTGCAATACATCAGAAATACTTCCAGCCTGTTTATATTCAGTTAAAAGATCCACAGGGGAAGCAGGCACCTCCTCCTGGCTCCGCGTAATGGCCAGCACAGAAATCTTTTGTTCAACACACTCTTTCAAAGAATTAACATGATACTCGCGAGCGGTGGGGTGCAATTCCTTGCAATTTACAAGGTAACGCACAGGGCTCAGCCTCGCTTCCACAACACCAGGACCTTGCCATTTCACATCTAACTTGTGGGGGCGAGATGGTCTTAAAATCCACACCTGATCCCCCACCTCAAACTGTTTGCACACAGCTCTGGCATCATGTACTCTTTTTTGATCTAATCGGGCGTTCTCTAAATTCTCTCTGGCCAATTGCCAAATGTCTGCCAGAGTTCCTTTTAATTGGGCAAAATACTCACTAACAGAAGGCAGTTTTATCTCCTCCTCAGAACCTTCCCACTCTTTTCGGAGCATTGAGAGGGGGGTATTCAGAAGCCTTCCAAAAATTAACTGATTGGGTGCAAACCCGAGGCTTCTTTGATGGGCATCATTATAAGCAGCCACCACCAAAGGCAAATCTTGGTCCCAGCTGGAACCATGGGCCAGGGCATACTTGCGCAGCATCTGAACCAAGGTCTTTTGCACTCTTTCCACCAACCCATTTCCCTGATGCTGGTAAGCAATGGATGTATGGTGGCGAACCTCAGACAAACGCAAGACCTCCTGGGTCACTTTGGCCATAAAATTAGTTCCCAGATCGCTTACCAAAACCTTAGGAATTCCTAGGGAACAGAAAGCAGAAATTAAAGCCTTAACCAGACTATTAGCAGAGGTATTAGTCAAACTTGTGGCATAAACATAACGAGACGCATAATCAATGATCACGCATAGATGTTGCTTCCCTGAGCGAGTTTTTGGTAAGGGACCCACTAAATCAATTCCCCACTTTTCCAAAACATTTGCTTCCAAGGGGACACTCTGTAACTCATTGGGCAGGTTATCACGGTCATTTCCCACCTTCTGGCAAATTACACAAGAACGCACATATGCTTTAGTGGTTTGATACACATCAGGCCAGTAAAAGTAACGAGTCAGTCTCTCTAAGGTCTTTTGTAGTCCCATATGACCCGCCAAGCCGTCTTCATGGGCTAAGCTAAGAACAGTAGATCGCTTCTTCTCGGGAACCACTAGTTGTAAGACAAAATCTTTATCTTTCACCTTTTTTGGTACAAATTGTCGATACAAAAGTCCCTTTTTATACACAAATTGGGCCCTCTTCGTTCCTCGGAGAGGAGTTCCAACCGCCTCCCGACAATCCTGCAAGGAGGGGTCAGCCCTTTGTTCAGCAGCAAACTCTCCCAGATCTCCCAGTTCCACAGAACCATTTTAAGGTCCTTTTTGGCATCCTCATCCAAGACAGGTATCTCTCCCTCCCCTCCAGGTTTTCCATCCAACCCAGTCTCAAGCTCCACCGCATCCTTCCCTGCCGGGGAGGGGGTGGGGGGAGTTACCACGGTTACCGGATTCACAGTTAGCTGTTGTTGCAAATAAACTTGGAACCCAAGATCATTCCCAACCAAAACTGGGCTTTTGCAAACCTCTGGATCATGAACAATTACCAGGTGGTCCCCACTATAACCTTTGTACCTAAGGGGAACTATTGCTGTTGGCTGAAAGATTTCCTCCACTCCGTAAGGGCTAATCTTTAAGGGTTTAGCCTGCATCTGGCTGGGTAAAACCAGATCTTTTGAAACGCTAGTAATGTCAGACCCAGTGTCCCGGTACGAGTTCACAACAGTTTTATTGATTTCTATAGGAGCGGAAAACTCCAAATTCGCCCAATTCACATGGGGTGTTTTTTGAATCCCTTGAGTGCAGACCGGACCCACAGTGACCGCAGGTGTTTCAGGTTTACTCACAACAGGTGTCGCTCCACCCTCCTCCTCCAGAGCCAAACTCTCCACGGCTCCAGATTTTGTCGGTTCCTCCTCCCAATCCTCCTGCCGCTGTATCATACGAACAGCAGGGGTGGAGGTCAGGACGGGGGGTTTCTTCCCACCCAGCTGGGGGCAGGCTGCCTTGATGTGCCCCGGTTTTTTGCAAAAGAAACACAGTCCAGAACTCGGGAGCACTTTAGCACGCTCTCCCCCTGTTGCAACAGAGTCTTTAGCAGGTGTAGGCAATCCTTTGCTGGATTCTTTGATGGGGGGGCGGACCTTCCCGACGACGCTGTAGATTTATACATATTACTCTGTCCTTTATTGACAAGATGGGTGCGGTTCAGCCAAAAAGATTCGGCAAGGGCGGTGGCTTCTGCTAGCGTCCTTGGCTTTTTATCTGCAACCAAGCTGACAATTTCTGGGGGCAGGGAGCGCATCAGTTGTTCAATCAACAGCAACTGCTTGATCCCTTTTAAATCCTCCACCCCCTCGGCTGCAAGCCACAGTTCAAAGTTGTGGGCCATTTTGGCAGAGAAGACTGCAATGTTGTCACTGAGCCCTCCTTTCTCTACCTTCCGAAAGGCTTTTCGATAGTGTTCAGGATGTAAGCCGTGCCGCTGCATGACTAGCCTTTTAAAGCTTTCATAGTCATTCATCTCTTCTGAGGGGAGGTGCCCCATAAGCTCTGACAAGTCACCACAAACTAGGGGACGTAGCACCGCCATATACAATTCTGGCGCAACCCCCATGTCCCGGCAAGTCACCTCAAAAAGGTTTAGATAGCTAAGGACATCAGTGGGGGGGTGGTATTTCTGGAACACCTTCCAGTTAAGATTACTTAAAGTCAGTCCTGGAGGGGACCGTTGGTTTCGATCTCCCCCCCTCCTCGGGACAAGTTCATACCTTGGCGCAGGGTTAGGAGGCAATTGCCCCTCGGCGTGTAGCTGTTCCGCTGCCGTTGTTGCGTATCCACGCAGGGGTCTCTGGAAGTACTCTTCCTCCTCCTCCTCTGCCTCGTACCTTCGCACCGGCACGCGCACTTCTCGAGCCCTCACCGGCGAGTAGATCCTGCCTGGGCTGATTGGACGCTGTCTCACCCTCCGGCGGACGTCAGGCGCAGGGGCCTCTCGGCGACAGTCTCCTACAGTCACCTCCTGTAGCTGATGTGACAAATCTCGATAATTGGACGCCATCCGGCTGGCTCTTGGTCCCATTAAAAGAGACTGGGCCACTCTAGGATACTTATCTCGGCAGCGGAATCCACCGTTCACCGGATCACGTACCCACTCCACATCATGCTCTTCTGCGTAGTCCATTTCTTTAGACTCTGTATGGACAGAATAATTCCTCCTAGAACGCGTGGAGTCCACCACAGCATCTGCCTCCTCACGAGGGGATAGGGTTTGGTTAGTTGGCGTGCCCCTCCCTCTGTCCACAATGCAGGACTCTCTCTGGCCCCTCCGGACCGTGCTTATTTTGCTGGCATCCACCAGTTCCTCCTCTGAGCCATCCGAAAACCAGGAAGCGGATTTTTCTCCAGGGCTCACAGTTCTAGGGGGGTCGGCTTCCACCTGGAGGGAACTATCTTCTCCCTCTCCTCCCCATTGATCTACAGTCTGTAATGATTGCTGTTGCGAAGTTGCCAAACTGTCCTCCATTCTCCTAACTATCACTATCAAAAAAAAATAAACCACCTGTAACCCACAAAAGATTCGTGCCAAGTTTAAAAGATCAAAGTGCCTTTCCGCGGGAAGTTCAATCCCACCGCTGCCACCATGTAGTAATGCTCACCCCCAACCGCTTGCCCCTCCCTGCTCCTGCCTCTGCTCTCCGGCCAGGCCAGGACGCCCAGGGCAAGGTTGGCAGGTGAGATTACCTTTTTTGCATAACAGAACAAGTAAGACCCGGTAGGGCTGCCACCACTCCCTCTTGTCCAGGGGACTCCGAATCACAACCCAGGGAGCAGGCTGCGACCCATTTAACCTGGCTGTCCCCTTACTCCACAAGCTGCATCCACAGACTTGCAGGCAGAAGTTCTACGGTAGAGCGTAACAAAGCGTAAGGCTAGGACTTAGCTATTCCCTCCGGAAAGGCACACAAACTAAAACAGTTTCATTCTTAAAAGGTTTATTTTAAAATAACATAAGAAAACATGCTAGAATAGCAGGCACTCTTTTGGGCGTTACAGATAAGAAAAATAACAAAGTTACATAGTATAGCTAACTATACATACTCACAAGGTCTAACACAAGATAGGATAGCTGAGGTCTTTAGGACTCTGCAAGTTGAAAGCTTTTGAAGATCTCCATTTCAAAAGACGAAACGACGGCCATTAGGATGGAACAATAGAGCCGGCATCCTTGCGGATTGCAGAGCAAAGGCAGAGAGCGCAGATCAGGATAATTCCCTGATCCTTTATTCACAATTTGCACCAGGCGTCGTAACTTTCAAACCAATCATAAGACTCAAATTATTTTTGAATACACCAATGACCGGTTTGCTGGTCAATTATTTTACTTCTTAACAGCTGGGCCAATTTGGCATCTAAACTTTAAATCAAAGGGTTCCTCCCTTCCGTGGAAATTAGCCAGAGACACATTCCCAAGCAATTCAAGGACAGATAGCATCACTGAGGGGGGATGTTTACACCCTCAAACTCAGGTGTTAGATCTTTTCATTAAATCAAGACTTCTTTGGGTTCAATAAAGCTTTCAGCTGAGGAGCCAACTAGTCTAGGGGTTAAAGATACACAACTTCTTTCCCAGGGTCCCTGTGGCTGATGAAACTCCCACAAGGCTTCACTCCTTTTACTTGACCAAAGAATAATTTCTAAATAATACTAACTTTACTACACTTCCCTAAACAGAGCTGCCTTCAGATGTCTTTTAAAGATAGGATAGCTGCTTATTTCCTTCACATCTGAAGGAAGGGTGTTCCACAGGGTGGGCGCCACTACCGAGAAGGCCCTCTGCCTGGTTCTCTGTAACCTCACTCCTCGCAATGAGGGAACCGCCAGAAGGCCCTCAGAGCTGGACCTCAGCGTCCGGGCAGAACAATGGGGGTGGAGACGCTCCTTCAGGTATACAGGACCGAGGCCATTTAGGGCTTTAAAGGAGCAGCTCCAACACTTTGAATTGTGCTCGGTGTAGTGTGCGAGATCTATCTGCCTCCCACTCCACCTCCCCAAATCTTCTCTCTCTGCCTCTGACAGTCCCAACTACCTGCAGCATTTTCTTCAAGATGGCCCCGGAGATTTTAGCCAGAAGCCGCCATAATAAGCTGCCCGAACGTAAAGAGGCTTTGTTAAAAGTGAGGGCAAGGACCAATTACTCTCATCATTCAGCACAGAAAGAGCAAGAGATTATGGGATAGCAGTAATGGGCTTTGGCAGCATCTGGCAAAAAAAGGGGGTGATTAAGAACCTTCTCAGCAGTAGATGGCCTCCCCAGCAAGTCACAACAGGGATTAATCAAGACCTCCCATTACTTATGGCACAGAAAGCTCATCAACAGGACAAGTAGAAATGTCGGGATCAGCATCTTCTCTGGTGGGGGAAGGGATGAGCAAAGGAGGATGCTCACGATAGCCACCTTGCCTGCCGAGAGTAGAATGTGCTTTATTTTTCTTTATTAAAGGCCAGACTACAATATTGTTTTCCATTGGATCATTGGAAATCCCATTGAATTGTTCCGCCGGCATAAATCTGGGAAGTGGAGTGCTCTCAAGAAGTGAGATGTTGCTAGTGTCACAAATGGAAATCCCATTGAATTGTTCCGCCGGCATAAATCTGGGAAGTGGAGTGCTCTCAAGAAGTGAGATGTTGCTAGTGTCACAAATTACTGCACCACCACCAACAAGAACAACAATAATAATATATTATTTATACCCCACCCATCTGGCTGAGTTTCCCCAGCCACTCTGGGAGGCTCCCAATCAAGTGTTAAAAACAGTACAGGGTTAAATATTAAAAACTTCCCTGAACTAAATCACTCTGGACCACAGTAAGGGGTCACAAATTCAGCTGATAAACAATTCTGAACAGGACTTGGCACCAGTACATTCAGAAAACTGAGGGGCTTAGTTTACATCGTTTGGAGGGAAAGGGCATCAAAGACGAGGCGTGGTTGTACGCCATACGTCTTGTTCCCAGTTTCTCCATAAAGGAAGTCCAGTTTCTATGCCCCAACCCACTCTCACTGTGATTGCAAAAATCATAGGTTCCAATATATGATTATGGTGGTGAGATTTTTATATGCACAAAAATGGAAAGACATGTCATTACCAACAATGGAGGAATGGTTGTTAAAATTATTGGACTTAGCTGAGACGGCAGAATTGACATGTTCCATCAAAGAAAAGCTATTGCTAACATTTGCTAAAGAATGAAAGCCACTTATCGACTTTTTGCATGAAAAAGAGTATGAATAAACGACATTTGGGTTTGTGGATTGAAGATATTGTTGGTTCATAGAAAGTAGTTTTGTTGGGTTTATATTGGAATGGATGAATTGAATAATATATATATATATATATATTTTATATAAAATATTTATTAGGGTTTTTTATAAAAGAAATACAAAGATAATAAACAGCATTGCATTGTTTTAACAAAATTTCATAACTTCTTTGGACTTCCTCACGTCTCCCGCTCCCACTTACATCGTTAATAAATTTTTTCAAGCAAATTATCATCTTATTTGCATAATTGAATTGAATTGAATAATATAATTGAATTGAATTGAATTGAATAATATATAGCTGACAGGTGCAGAACTGGAAGTTCTTTATTTTCTTAACTTTTTCTCCTTTTCTTGTTTTATTTAATTTCTCTCTCTCTTTTCCCTTTATCATCCCTCTCTCTCTCTATCTTTCTTTTCTTTTTGGTTTGTCTTTTTAATTAGATAAACTTTTTAATTTCGATAAAAACAGATATTTGATAGTAATCTCTGTATCCTTTTCCCCCCCATATTCTATTTTTTTTTTTAAAAAAGAGATTACAAAAATCAGACTTAATATAAAATTGGGCTCTTTATAAAAGTTGTACTGTGAAAAGAAAGGAACAATGCAGTAATGGCTTCATGTACCGGGGCAATGAGGAAGAATACAAAACCCATGTGCCCAACAGCTGTGGTATCTGGAGACTTTTGTAAGTATTACTTGCCTGCTTTCAAAGTCTACTTCTACATCTACAGTATTAGAAAATACCCCTATGGAAAATATGGAAAATAATTAGCAGTAGAAAGAGCATTTGGTTTGGTGGCAGGACATGAAGAACCACCAACAGAAGTGGAGAAGAGAGATAAATAAAGGACAAGATGGCGTTGAAAATCTTAACTTGGAATGTAAATGGACTCAATAAAACTTAAAGGAATAAGATCGAACATGTGGTAAAAAAGTTAAATTTGGATGTGATCTGCTTTCAGGAAATGCATATTGTGAAGATACATAGAATAATTCCAATCAATAAAAGATTGGGAAAGGACCTTGTGGCCTCTGACGTAGGAAAGAAGAGAGGCGTGGTAATGTATATAAAACCAGAATTAGATCCAAAGCAATTATTTAAAGATGAGCAAGGAAGAATATTGATAATACAGATAACATCACAAGGAGGAAAAAAAATGTTAATAGGCGTACTGTATATGCACCAAATGAGGAAAAAAACTGACTTTTATAAGAGACTTGAATAAATCCTATTTAAATATTTGAAGGAAAATACAATCTTGATGGGAGATATGAACGGTGTAGCTTCTCTGGAATGGGACAGGACTACAAGAAGAAGCGATACAAAAGAAGGGAAGTTACCCAACAGACATGGGGGCAGAAGTGATTGCACACAGAGCAACTGCGACAAATTCACAACCCACAACTGTGCACCTGCAATGTCCCATTCGCTTTTGCGACCACAGTTACCACAGTGCAACCCTATCGCCTCTCTGGGATCTTTACTGTATTCAGGTGCTGAAAATCCCAAACCCCAGCACTGAACATTTCTTCTGCCCATGTGCCAGTTCACAAGGCAGATGCTAGAAGAATGACCCAGTGGGTGGATGGAGCTGTCTAGCTCAGGCAAGGCAAACTCCAGCCCTCCAGATGTTTGGGACTACAATTCTCATCATCCCTGACCACTGGTCCTGTTAGCTAGGGATGATGGGAATTGCAGTCCCAAACATCTGGAGGGCCAAGTTTGGCCATGCCTGCCCCACAGTGTTTCCCAAACTTGGGTCTCCAGCTGTTTTTGGACTACAACTCCCATCAACCCTAGTTAGCAAGAGTCAGGGATGATGGGAATTGTAGGGAAGGGTCAGGCATCTATTCTCAGATCTTCTGATCTTGTTTTCCTTGGAGATATAAAAGCAGGAATGTGTAGATAGAAAGTATTGGGTTGACTTGTAAGAGGTGTGTGACATTTTGACATATTTCTGTTTAAAGGCTGGTCTTGTCTTAAACCAGTTTTAAAAGACTCACATAAAATATATCTGGAGGGCCGGAGCTTGCCTATGCCTGGTCTAGGTTGAAGGTGGAAACTTTTTTTCCTGGGAAAGTGGTCCTGGAGTTATTGGATTATTGTCTGTCTGTCCCCCGCTCAAATCCCCGCTCAAATCCCCTAGAGATGGACTTTCCCAGTAGTGATGTATGGAAGTGAGAGCTGGACCATAAAGAAGGCTGATCGCCGAAGAATTCATGCTTTTGAATTATGGTGCTGGAGGAGACTCTTGAGAGTCCCATGGACTGCAAGAAGATCAAATGCATCCATTCTTAAGGAAATCAGCCCTGAGTGCTCACTGGAAGGACAGATTGTGAAGCTGAGGCTCCAATACTTTGGCCACCTCATGAGAAGAAAAGACTCCCTGGAAAAGACCCTGATGTTGGGAAAGATGGAGGGCACAAGGAGAAGGGGACGACAGAGGATGAGATGGTTGGACAGTGTTCTCGAAGCTACCAGCATGAGTTTGACCAAACTGCAGAAGGCAGTGGAAGACAGGAGTGTCTGGCATGCTCTGGTCCAGGGGGTCACGAAGAGTCGGACACGACTAAATGACTAAACAACAACAACAGAGATGGACAAAATCACTGGGTTCCAAAAGATTATTCCAAAACAATTTTTGATTTGTCAACACCACAGAGTCAAAACCGCCTTTGGGAGGTTTACCGTATTTTTCGCTCTATAACACGCACCTGACCATAACACGCACATCGTTTTTAGAGGAGGAAAACAAGGGAAAAAACATTCTGAATGAAACAGTGGATGTATCATTTTTGGGCTTCATGATGTGGCCACAGACATGGATCTGATGGTGAATTTGGGGTGACCCAATGCAAAAATCCTGAGAATTCCTGTGGATCCATGCTTTGTAACCACGTTTTTGCACCATTGCAGCCCCAGGCAACAGTGGGTGCGTGATTTTTTGGGTGCAGGCTGTAGCCATGAACATGCTATGTGATCTGATGGTGAATTTGGGGTGACCCAATGCAAAGATCCTGAGAATCCCTGTGGATCCATGCTTGGTAACCACATTTTTGCACCATTGCAGCCCCAGGCAACAGTGGGTGCGTGATTTTTTGGGTGCAGGCTGTAGCCATGGACATGCTATGTGATCTGATGGTGAATTTGGGGTGACCCAATGCAAAGATCCTGAGAATCCCTGTGGATCCATGCTTTGTAACCACATTTTTGCACCATTGCAGCCCCAGGCAACAGTGGGTGCGTGATTTTGGGGGGGCAGGCTGTAGCCATGGACATGCTATGTGATCTGATGGTGAATTTGGGGTGACCCAATGCAAAGATCCTGAGAATCCCTGTGGATCCATGCTTTGTAACCACATTTTAAGTGGGGAGCGAAGGAAAAACAAAGAAGGGACATGAGAGGGGTGTGCAGAGAAGCAGCTGGCTAAGAATGCAGGAGAGGGATTTAACGGGAGGGAGGAAAGAAAGGCAAAAGTTTCCCCCCACCCAAGCCAGCCATCTCTCTCTCTCTCTCTCTCTCTCTCTCTCTCTCTCTCTCTCTCTCTCTCCCTCCCTCCCTCCCTCCCTCCCTTCCCCTCTCTCTCTCCCTCCCCCCTCTCTCTCCCTTCCCCCCTCTCTCTCCCTTCCCCCCTCTCTCTCCCTTCCCCCCTCTCTCTCCCTCTCCCCCAGCAGCACAGAGAGGAATTCCCCTCTGCTTGCCTGGAGGGGAGGGGCTTTCCCTGCTCTTTGTTCCGTTTCAGCAAACACAGCAACGAAACAGAGGAGGGTGGGCAATAAGACCCTGAGGCAGAATGCAGGAAAGCAGCCGCTTCCTCTTTTCAGGTTTCGCTTCTCCGTGCAGCGTGCAGCACCGCGATTTGATTTTTGCCTGATTTTTCGGCTCCAGGGACCACACATTCGCTCTATAACACGCACAGACATTTCCTCTTCCTTTTTATGAGAAAAAATCTGCGTGTTATAGAGGGAAAAATACGGTAATAAAACAGACAAACATTGGAGGCAGGGGTGGGGAAGTGGTTTTTTATCTAGATCCGTATTCTCCCAGGATAATCTCTCAGGCTGCAAATTGGGGTCACCTTGTCTTTCTCCCTAATAGCCACCTCATTCTCCCTCTTTCCCTGTCCCAAATTTTCTCTGCCGCCTCCTTTCTCCCCAGCTGCCACCCCAACAAAAATCACCTCCCCCTGCCCTGTGCGGCACTTAGCTTAGAAAGAAGACACCCCCCCCCCACCAAATTGCCACTTGGTGATGACTGGGGCTGAGGAGAAAAGGCCACAAGACCTGACTTGCGGGCTGCTGGCTCCTTCTCCCAGACTGAAGACTTATCCTAGATCACAGCAGCTGAATTAGCAATTTATGCATATAGTTATAATTCATTGTTTTCATTTTACTTCTGTAATATGCTGAGGACAGCTGTCAGTCAAAAACACAGCACTGAAATGTAATTAAGTGGTGTGAGATAAGCCTGACACCTTGCGCTCAACTGGGAATGGATTTTTTTGAGGATCCAGGTTATTAGGTCATTAAAGGTCACAGTGCTAGCTTCTGAATAGGGTGTACAGTGGTACCTCAGGTTACAGACGCTTCAGGTTACAGACTCTGCTAACCCAGAAATTGTACCTCAGGTTAAGAACTTTGCTTCAGGATAAGAACAGAAATCGAGCAGTGGCGGTGCAGCGGCAGCAGGAGGCCCCATTAGCTAAAGTGGTACCTCAGGTTAAGAACAGTTTCAGGTTAAGAACGGACCTCCAGAATGAATTAAGTTCTTAACCCGAGGTACCGCTGTATCTAACTAGCTTAGGTGGGTCTACTGTTTTGCTGCTGTGGCTCCAACAATTTGAATGGAAATCGCATAATTTCTTTATAAATAATGGAAATCTCCTTAGTTCTGTTGCCAAGCCCAAAGGTCTACCTGTACCTTAATTTCTAGGAATTGTTAACCAAAGAAATGCACAAATTAAATCAGAATTAAATCTTTGACCCAGAAGCTTTTACTGCCTTTTAATGGACATTTATGATAAATACACAATACAATTCCTTAAGTTACTCCTTACCCCATTTAAGCACCTTGCCTTGCTTACATGCCCAGTTCTTAAAGAGAATTTTCCCACCCCAGGATTTCTTAAGCATGATAGGGGCAAGTGTGTTCAAGGAAAATCCACCCTGAGCCAGAGGGAAAAGCTTAGGTGAACGGATCAGCTGACTGGAGCATGACAGCTCCTGTGAAATAACAGGCACCACTGATTTTCCCTTTTAAATTTGAAATGGGATCCCCCTCCCATTGTATATGGAGGTGTTCTTATTGGAACCATATTTGCATAGGAGACCTCCACAGCAAAGAGCACCTATTCAGCCGTTGCATCAACTGTACCCTGTTTTTGATAGGGATAGCTTGACCACTGTGATTGACACATCGGTAACCTCACATTTGTACTACTGTAATGCATTATATTTGGTGCATTCCTTGCAGCTGATCTGCAGGCTGCAGCTGATGCAGAATACTGCTGCCCGGGGAATGAATGGTGTGCCATACCATGCCTGTGCTAAGGCACTGGCTGCCTATTAGTCACCAATCCACTTCTAAGGCCATATTACTCACATATGGTTCAGTCAGCCTGGATAGCTCAGTCAGTCAGAGCATGGTGCTGATAAGGCCAAGGTTGCAGGTTTGATCCCTGTATGAGACAGCAGCATATTCCTGTGTTGCAAAGGTTTGGACTAGATGATCCTCAGGGTCCCTTCCACCTCTATGATTCTATCTGTGTGCAATCCTGACCCCCACAAACTCCTCATGATATAAAACCCTAAGCAACTCTGAACCAGGTTATCTGGAAAACTAACTTCCCCTCCATTGCCCAGTAAGGGCATTATGGTCAGCAAGTGGAACCAAGACAGTCGTACCACAGCTTGCTAGTTATCAGCTTGTGGTGATATGGACACGGGCTTCTCCACTGATGGCACCAGAGCTGTGGAAGGCACTCCCTGCTGAAATAGGAGAGACTCCATTTGTACTGGCATTCTACCGACTTCTGAAGATGCACCTATTTACATACGCATTCCTTTGATCTCTTGACCCAAGTCTCTTGTGCAGTGCAGTTTTAATAGGATTGTTTTACTGTACTGTACTGCATATTTTAAAAATGGCTGGTTATATTGTAATGTTTTAATGGGATTGTGTTATTGTGTATTTTGATTGCAGCGTGTTTTTAATTATTGTGTATTTTAACAATGTTGTGTAATTGGTTTTTATGTTTTGTGAACTGCTTAGAGGTCTATTTGGGCATTACACGGTATACAGTTGTCCTGTTCTTCACAGGGAAGCTATGCTACAATTTTTAAAAGCCTCTTTTAAAAAGCCTGAACTGGTGTAAATCTGTACTTTAGGCAGATGCACTGCACACATTGGCCCTACCCTCAGCACAGTTGTTGTTGTTGTTGTTGTTGTTGTTGTTATTTAAATTAGTATACCGCCCTAGTCTCAGGGTGGTTCGCAACATAAAATCACAATATAAAAACCACAAAATACATATTGAAAATAAAACAAGAACAGCCCAATAATCTCCCCTCCCCAACACATTTTAAAAGGAAATTGGATGTCAATCGGCCAAAGGCCTGGCAAAAGAGGAACGTTTCTGCCTGACACCTAAAGGTGTATAATGAAGGCACCAGCCAAAACCTCCCTAGGGAGAGAGAGGTTGACTGCACTAAACAGGAACAGAGGTCAGGTCTGTTAGAGTCATGGAGGCATTCCTGGTTCATTCCCAAAGGGGTCAAGGTGGAGTATGTCTGCTGCATATACGCCATACATTCAAAGCACACTCCCCTCCCAAGAAACCTGGGAAGCGTAGTTTACCTCTCGCAGAGCTACAGTTCCCAGCACCTTCAGCAAACAAAAGCCGCCAGGATTTGTGGTGTGTGTGTGTGTTGCTTTAAATGTATGGTGTGTATTCAGCCTTACCTTTGGGCAGACAAAGGGAAATCCAGAGATAGCAGTAACCACAGGTGCACTCAGCAGAACATTTTGCCTTGTTTTGTTTTTCCTACAAGGCCCCAAGGGAAACTGCACCATTTATGGGGTGGGGCTTCTCCCTGGAATAGAGAACAGCAGCACTTTTCCACTGGGAAAACTGGAACCCAAAATCCCAGCCCTCAGTGGCGAAAAAGATGTGCTGCTGGGGGCTGGGAGCACCTGCAGTTGCCACCACCCCTTCAGGAAGGCAGAGGCTCCCAGGATTTGGGCTGACACTGCTTGTAGTAGTCACCTTGATCCTTTCAGGGTGAGCGGGGAGAGTAAGAGAAAGATGAAGGGGGGCAGCATGCAGGAATGGAAGCAGGAGAAGCAGAGTCAGAAACAGAACACCACTGCCACTTTAGATTTTCCACGGATTTTTTTCCACTTCTAAAAATGCATTGTTTCATAGGATTAATTAGAAATGTAAGGAATGGATGCAATACCCATAAATAAGGAAGTTTCAAATTGCTGTTTACTTTTTCAGATAACCATCTCTCTCTCTTTTTATGATCAAGGAACATAGGGTGCCGCCTAGCACTGAGTTGGACCACTGGTCCATGTAGTCAGGGGTGTAGCATTGGGGGTGCTGGGGGTTGTGGTCCAGGGCACACAATTTTTGAGGGGGCATGATCCAGGTGACTCCACGCAGGTGACGCCAGCACGGCAAGGGCTGGGCTGGCACCCCCTGCCCAACACATGCATCTTCCTGCCCGGCACACACCCTGGGCACCTGCAACCAATGCTACGTCACTGCAATGTAGGTCAGTATTGTTGACGCTGAACAGCGGTAGCTCTCCACGGTTTAAGGCAGGGGGCATTCTGGCCTACTGGGAGATGCCAGGGATTGAACTCAGGTATTTTCTGAATGCAAAGAAGATGCTGAGCTACAGTCCTTCCCCCAATGAATTAAGTAGGATGGCAACTGCGGACCTGGGATTCACCTCTGGGCATTTTGCAGAAGGTGAGAGCAGGTTGTACATATATAGCAGGACTGTACCTTGGCATGACTGGGGTTTCCAAGCATCTCACACAGAGATCAGTGTGCAATTCTGCCTCCCACCCTGCCCCCCGCTGCATGCAGTGGACAAACACATGGCTGCAACATGAGAAGGGAGTTCATACCCAGGAAATACCTGGTGTGAACAGCTTTCCTGTTCTACATTTTGTTCTTGCATTTGAATAATGCAAGGTGGAGAACACACCACTGAATTGTCAGGTCTTAAAATATGTACAGGTATCCCCGTCATTCATTTGAATATAACGACAACATTCGTTTCACAATTCTAAACACACATTAGAGACGAAAACTCAGTTTATCAGAAAATACTCAGGATTGCACTGTAAGTGTGCTTGGATTCCACCCCTTCCACCCTGTCAACTATTTCAGTGGTTGTTGGAAAAACTTTGATACACTTGTGAAGTATATCCTACAATTAAGATGATGCTTTGTTGGTTTACTTATAAGTCAAATAAACACACCAAGTCAGATTCAAAGTCATTTGGGGCACTGGACCCACCCCCTGGAAAACCCACATCATTGAGTAGAGTACATGTTTTACAGCAGGGAAAGACTTCATGACAGGGGATCAAACCCCAAAGAATCATTTCAGTTCTGCTCAAGTATGAATAATACCTTGCCCAGCACACATTGTGGGCACATCTGACTGCACTCATATGCAATCCTGAGACAAGCTCATGCTGCTTAACTCTCCACAGATGAATCTCAAAGCACCACCATCCTCCATATACGCAACCCCACAAACTAGAGTTACCCCCCCCCCCCACATCAATATGGGAAATATATAGGAAGAAATCCAGTTTTCTTAAACCAGTCTTTAACCAAGCTGATTAGGATTTCCAAATGATGGGGGTTACCATCAAGGGAGTCTCTTGAACCAGGCATAGGTGAGAGGGCAGCACACAATGAAAGAAGAAGGAAGTGTCACACACACACACACACACACACACACACACACAACACAGCATTCCTGGACTTGGGCATAGTCCTTTGCCCTTGCTACCTCACCTCACCAAGCCTCGCCTCCGGCCAGAGTGATATTTACAGTTCTGCCTGCCAGTCCCTCCCACCTGCCTACTGGAAGACACACAGATGATCCTCACCCCAGATCGGCCCAGTTCTCTTGGCTCAGCAAGGATCAGCTCTGAATAGATGTGACACCCATCTGTACCAGGAGGGAATGAGCTCCTGGAGAATCCAAGAGACAGTAAACAAGTTCCGAGCCACTTTTAACCCTTAGGCTCCAAGGCTCAGAGAAAAAGCCAAGCAGGTGAAGGTGGGCCCTTCCAGGTCACGATGGGAAAGAGCGTCAACTGATGCAGGTTCGGTTTAAGTTGGGGAGGCAAAGGAAGCTTTTTTGATTACTGTGATGGTATCTTGCCAAGGCAGCTGTTGATATGATCAGGAACACACCTAGCAGATAAGTAGCAGAGCAGGTCTGGTCTTAATAGCTATATAATTAATTCTGCCTTTGATAGTGTGGAGGCTACTGGCTAAAGCGCACACAAAGTCAAGGATGGGTGCTGGGAAATGCTGTTTTGAGAAGGATGGACCTAGCTGCCAGGATTCTTTTTAAAACCCATTGGCAACATATATACAGGACACACTCCTCTTCTTATTAGGAGACAGGGTGTTTGTATCTCCTGGGGCTCTTGTGTCCAGGCTTACATGGCTCAGCTCCTTCTGCTCAGAATGCAAATGTCAGAGATGTACTGAGTAGCAAACTGAATAGCTTATTCTGCTGTCTGCTTTGCACCTCCCCACCCTCACGCTTCAGGCAGGCTGTCCTTTATTTTTAAAATGCCATATGTAATTCAGTGACTTAAATGTATGTTCATGCCCTTAATTTAATATAATAACAATACATTTCTTGGGGGGGGGGGATTTGCTTCAAGGAGTGGTGGGTGAAGAGGAAAAGGTGGCTTTCTGGCATCTCCAGTTCCAGGAAAATGCATAGATAGCTTCCTGCAAGTATTTAAAACCAATCTCTCTCTCTCTTTCTCCCTCCAGCTTGATATGGAAGAAAAGATGGCACATTTGAAGAAAATATGTTGAGTGCACTTTCGCAGCATAATTGCCACCACTCCAATTATGTACAGTTATATGAGCCCATAATCTCTTTTGTAGTTGCTGGATTTCTCATTAGAAGCTCCTGCTGTTTCGTTTTCCACTTCAAGCAAAGAAGCCATTTGGGATGTGCTAAGCAACTGTCCAACTCTATTGAGTCACCTACCCAGGTGATGAACATCAGGGCTGTTTTGAGCTGTACTTGTGGTTGCTTATGAGAAAGATGCCAGCACGCCTTGAGGCCATCCTTTTCATCCAGGAAATGAGTCTTAGCATATTTGTTGATTCTGGCAAGGGCTTTGATGGGCTCAGCCCATCAGCATCAGATGCACGAAGCAACTACCTTTGTAGGTAAAGGTAAAGGGACCCCTGACCATTAGATCCAGTCGTGACCGACTCTGGGGTTGCAGCGCTCATCTCGCTTTATTGGCCGAGGGAGCCGGCATACAGCTTCCGGGTCATGAGGCCAGCATGACTAAGCCGCTTCTGGCGAACCAGAGCAGCGCACGGAAACGCCGTTTACCTTCCCGCCAGAGCGGTACCTATTTATCTACTTGCACTTTGACGTGCTTTCAAACCGCTAGGTTGGCAGGAGCAGGGACCGAGCAACGGGAGCTCACCCCGTCGCGGGGATTCGAACCACCGACCTTCTGATCGGCAAGTCCTAGGCTCTGTGGTTTAACCCACAGTGCCACCCGCGTCCCTTACCTTTGTAGGTAGATGGTAGAATTCCCAAGCTGACCAGGAAATGGCCTGGAAGGAATGCAGCTGGTGCCATGGTCCCTATCACTCCAGTCTATACACCACAGCGTGGGTGCTGCTCATATCCTCAGCTTGCTCTGGACACAGGACCAGTGCTCTTGCACCATATCCTACTACTACAGCAGATCCTTCTGACAGAGCTGAAAGCTGGGGGTGTCAACTTGGAACAAAATATTGGCCCAGGTAAGCCCTTCCTGCATAATTGATCACACATTGAAGTGCACACACATCATTTTGAATGGCAATACCCATTGACTTTGGGGCAGGGGTTGGCCCCCTCAAATATTTTATTGGGAGGCGGGGGCTGAAAGCACCTTGGCCCCTAGGATCTGCCTCCTCTACTGAAGGAGCTCTGGGGGGGGGTGTCCCCAGAGCCCCTTCTTATGGCATTTCCCCTGATTCGCTGGCTATCTCATTGGCAGCTCTCGAGGTGTCTCCAATACATAGATCTCAATCTTTCGGTACACTGCTACTGCAGATATGGATGCAGACGTGGCCCCCCTCACCCTGTTCTCCTCCACAGAGCACCGTCCAAGCAGCTGGGTGCAAACTTCCCCGATTCTCTACCCCACCCCACCTCAATAAACTCGCAAGCAGCCCCTCCCACGCAGTCCAGGCATGATTTAACCATAGCAACCCCTCCCCCTTGCAGGTGGATGCAGGCAGAGCATCTTCCAGCTGCCACAAAGGCTGCGTGGAGAACGGGCAGCTTCTCTCTCTGCACCCACCAACCCGTGCAAGGGTGCCAACTTGAATAAAATATTGGGGGGGGGGAGGAAGCCCCACCCCGCACAATCAATCACAAGACATAAGGAGCACCTACCATTTGAACGGCAATACCTATAACACGGGGGGGGGGTGGAGCTGGACCCCACAAATATTTTATCGGGGGGGTTGGCTCCTATGCACTCTGGGGATTCCCTCTTCATGGAGCTCCGCAAGACTCAAGGACCTCACCAGTACTGGGAGAAAGAGAGAGAGAGAAAGGGAGGGAGGGAGGGAGGGAGAGAGAACCCCCTCCCAAGGCGCTGCTTGCCCGTCTGCAGCTCCCTCCCTCCCTCCATCTGTCCGTCTCTTCCTCGGCAAGCTAATTCCCTGCTATTCTGGAAACGCAAAGCCTCGCCTGCCTGCCTGCCTCTCCCCGGTGCGGATCTCCGGGCGCAGCGCTTGGTGGCCGGGCTGCAAGAGACAATGACGGGCGTCGCGCTCCGGGCAGCCCGGGGGAGCAGCGCAGCGCAGCCCAGCCCGGGCGCCTTTGTCTCTCCCTTTCCCCGGGCTCCACTCACCTCTGGCAGGCTGGTGCTGCAGGCTCGCTCGCTCGCTCGCCGCCGCCTCCTCCTCCTCCTGAGCCCGGGCGAGGGGCCGGCCCGCCCCGCCAGGAGGCGTTTTGTAGGAGGCTGGTGGAGGGGAAGGTGCCGCAGCCGCTCCGCCCCGCTCAGCGCGCGCGGAGCCACCAGCAGGTAGCGGCCAGCAGCGCCACGCTTGGGCCGCGGAGACCCCGCCCTCCCCGGATGCGCCACGCCCACTCGGACACTCCCCCCACATTAGCAAGGAGCCAATCAGTGACCGAGGTGGCAGTCTGGGCCCTCCTCTCCTCCCCCGCAGCTGCTAGAGCCCCGCGGTGCAAGGGTGGCAAGCCAAGGTCAGCAGCGGGCTCCACTTCTGCCCAGCAGCGATGCCCGACAGTAGAGGGCAGCTCTTCTCCCTGCCTTTGCCTCTGACCCACCCCTTGGCCTCATGCTCCACCGACTGAGCTAGCCGGCAATGTCTCAGAAACTTCTTCAAGGGAGTAAGAAGGGCTCCCCAAGGCTCATCTAGACCAACCCTCTGCAATGAAGGGAATCGCCTTTCCTATACAGTGGTACCTCGCGTTAAGTACTTAATTCGTTCTGGAGGTCCGTACTTAACCTGAAACTGTTCTTAACCTGAAGCACCACTTTAGCTAATGGGGCCTCCCGCTGCTGCCGGGCCGCCAGAGCACGATTTCTGTTCTCATCCTGAAGCAAAGTTCTTAACCTGAAGCACTATTTCTGGGTTAGCGGAGTCCGTAACCTGAAGTGTATGTAACCTGAAGTGTATGTAACCCGAGGTACCACTGTAACTTGAAGTCATTGGTTCAGGTCCTACCCTCCAATCAGGAGAAACAAGCTTGCTCCATCTTCCATGTGACAGCCCTTGAGATATTTGAAGATGACCATCCTGTCTCCTCTTTTCCAGGATAAACATACCCAACTCAAGGTACTGTATACCTAGACTAGGCTGTAGAAATCTGCCAGTTGCTCCAGGACATTTGTTGTTGTTGTTGTTTAGTTGTTTAGTCGTGTCCGACTCTTCGTGACCCCATGGACCAGAGCACGCCAGGCACTCCTGTCTTCCACTGCCTCCCGCAGTTTGGTCAAACTCATGTTTGTAGCTTCGAGAACACTGTCCAACCATCTTGCCCTCTGTGGTCCCCTTCTCCTTGTGCCCTCCATCTTTCCCAACATCAGGGTCTTTTCCAGGGAGTCTTCTCTTCTCATGAGGTGGCCAAAGTATTGGAGCCTCAGCTTCATGATCTGTCCTTCCAGTGAGCACTCAGGGCTGATTTCCTTAAGAATGGATAGGTTTGATCTTCTTGCAGTCCATGGGACTCTCAAGAGTCTCCTCCAGCACCATAATTCAAAAGCATCAATTCTTCAGCAATCAGCCTTCTTGATGGTCCAGCTCTCACTTCCATACATCACTACTGGGAAAACCATGGCTTTAACTATATGGACCTTTGTTGGTAAGGTGATGTCTCTGCTTTTAGCAGGACATAGCTGCTAACATATTCTCTCTCAACCATAGGATCACTGTCCATGGTCCTGAAACTTAGTTGAAGATTTCTCTCCAAGGTGCTGATCCTGCTTTGCTTCACCTTCCTGTCTCCTTGAAACATTGTGGTTGTCAACCCATGGGTCAGGACAGCCCAAAGCAGAGAGGAAGTGGAGCAAAACAACAAGGAAGGCTTGCACTGGAGAGCCCAGCAGCCCAAGCTAGGGTGGGTCACAATCATACCATGTAATCCCCAGAGCTTTGGAAATAGCATATGACAGAAATATCGCAGGTGCATGGGAAGGAATGGATGGGGAAAGCTCCAAGCCACCGTCCTGTAAATACATGCTTCTCCCGCAGGACAACAGTTCAGAAAGCACAATACAATGTAAAACAATAACCAAATGCCCTGCTCCACAGCATGGTCAATGAAGCACTTGGTGTCACATGCCCGATTCCAGGCTTCTACATAGGTTACCATTGACAGAAATATCCAATTAACCCCTTCACAGGCTTATAACAGGTCACTTGGGGGCAGACTGGGCAAATAGCACCCGTCAATACCGCCAGCCATGATACCAGCTCCTGAGCCCACCCACTTGACTTTCCTTCCATGACTGAGGCAAACCACACAGTCTTGCTTCTAATAAATTCCAACGTAACCCCCATTGTTCATCTTTCCAAGTTAGTTTCAGGTGGCAGGATGTTGTGTTCTGAAATTGTTCTAGTCTCATCCAAAACAAGGTAAGTCTTTTTCCAAACCTCTGCATAAATTTCTAAGAACATTATGCATATGTAAAAGACTCTGTCCACCACCTCCCACTTGCCATCATAACACATTACCTCTTTTGCAAATGTATTTTATTTTCACTGTGGGACATTGAGGATGGGTGATGAAGGGGAATATTGTTAACCTTTCCCCATATTGTTTCCCCAAAGCTGCTATTTACCCTTCAGGGGAGATATGCAGATACAGTATCATATACACATCCTATAGTTGTGACCGTAACCTTGTAAATCATCTCCTTAATTAAATAAAAGCATTCTTCTGGCATATTTCTTCCCTATCCTTTTTGTCCAACATTGCATTCAGATTCCTCCGTCCCTCATTCATAGATACACTGTATTTTCTTACATCTCACCTGGGATTAAAAAATAAATAAATCCCAGAAATCAAACTTTTAGATTTAATATTCTGTGCCAGTATGATCATTCTCCATTTCTGCAAAGCTATGGGAAAGGTAATGAAATGATGCATCCAAAATTTAAATGATCAATTTTAGCTGCTTTTAAGCCCCCCAATATTAAAACATTTGTCTCAATCTGTCCTCTTAGTACCTCTGCTTCCAAAGACAAGGCAGATGACAAAAGAAGAGAGGGCCTTTTTGTGGTGGCACCCTGCCACAGATATCTGACTGGCATCTTCATTGTTAAGTTTTAGGTGCCAGTTCTTAAAACTTCTTATTTGCTGAAACTTCAATCAGTATTTTTCTTGCTTTTATCAGCTGATGAATTTCATTAATAGATACTGCTTTTTTAAAAAATGATGCTATTGCACTTCATTGGGTTGCTGTTTAAATCATTTTTTTTTAAATAAGTATGCTGATTTGGAAACTAACTGCATTTAAAAGCATCATATAAATCTTTGAGATTAGTTATTTTGAGGCTGGCCAAACCTAGAGCAAATGCAGGAGGGAATAATAGCTTCTATTTTTATTGAAGACTTATGTGGAGTTGTTATGGTAACTGCACATAAGGCAGCAGAGAGTACAGTGCCCATCTTCCTTATTTCACTCCTTTCAGCTAAATAAGCATTGTGGATTTATGCATGTGATGGAGACTATAATGCAGCTGCGCTGTTAGTACACAGTCCCATATTTGGCAAGAAAATGATAAAACCGACAGATTCAACTCACCAGAGCTGACTTTCTTTTTGCTGCCCCCTTTATATCACGTAGACTCCACATCTATTCATTCTTGTAGCAAATGGAACTTCCCACCTGAGACTTCACGATGTATTGATTGTGTCCTACTGGACAATGTATCCTCTTCTTCATCACAATAATTCATATCTAAGGCTTTATTTGGGGGCCGGAGCAGGACTCTCCTTCTCAAAAAGGACCTCTCTGCTTTGAAAGTTCCACATCATCAGAAATTGGGTTCCCTGTGACCAGTGATCTTAGTCTTGTCTGTAGCACGTTGAAATTCTCAACATCTGTGTCAATATCTGCAGTGGAGCTTCTGTTTAGCATTCATGGTAGCCATTCTGGGTGGTGGTGTATGTGTGGCTTCTACTTACATACCCAAGTAAAAAACCCCAGTTCTGGGACTTTGGCTGGAAAAGCTACTGTGGTGCTGAAGGGACAGCTCCGGAACACATGGGCAAAGACAGCAGCCCATCAATGGCTACTGCCTTACAAGGGCATTGCCAGGCAGTCAAGAATATGCAGCAGTTTCCAAGGTATTGTGGTCAAATCAGATGCCGTTTTCTGGGGAAATGTTTCTGTTGCAGGGATATGGTATTTTTTTCAGCACTTAAAATGGGATGCTGTGTAGCTCAGAAAATACAATTTCTCTCTACTCCCGCCCAACCTCCTTTGCTATTGTCAGTGCCATATGGAACGTGGTTGCATGGCTGTCACAGGCACACATTAGAATTTATTAGATAGTTCCTCTCATTCTGCTACGGAATATTATTTTGCACACCCAATAATCTGAAATTACTGTAAAAGCCCTGAGATCCATTATATACAGCTTCATCAAGGAGTTAAAAGTTCTGTTATCTTCAGCATCAAGAATATTGCAGCGTGACCACTGAATTTATAATATGATTTACAAGGCTTTATATGGTACCAGCTCCTGATGCTGATTCACAAGACTTTGCTTTCTGTCCTTTCTGGACCAGAACATTTGTCTTGGGTTGAAGATAGCCTGCCCATGGAGGCACTGGCGTACGATCCTGCCTGACATGAAATGTGAGCAATCACTCTTATTTTGTCAGAAATCATTAGGATTCCTCAGCTGTCTGCAGCTGCCTCTTCTGGGTGAACCGCAGAACTGCTGCTTGGAGCATTTCCCAGACTGGCTTCACCCACCCAGACAGCCCACTGGTCTCTCTTAGATAGAAAGAGCTATAAAAGGTTTCCTCTTTGGACTGAGGTTTGGTTAAGGAGCCGTGGTCCTCTTTACGGTTGTGTGTTCCAGTGAATTCTCTTTGTTCTGACTCTCAGCTTGATCCTGCAGTTCTGTACACAGCACAACTCCTGGCTCTCCTCTTACAAGTGTACACTTCAGGTTTGTATAAAGGTTTCATGGAGTGCTGTTGACTCTAATACAGTTTGTGGTGATGTTAAAGGAAGTGAGTGATTTGTCTATTACAATGTCATTTTTTTCAGCCCCTGAAATGTCACAAGGCACTTAATGAATCTGAAACCTTGTCTCTGTTCATGGGAAGATCTTTGCAAAATGCGTTATTGACTTGCCCTCTTTGGAAGAATCAGTCAAGTCCTCATATTTGATTATCAGCTTTAATGCTGAACTATCAGTGCCAGAGACAAGCTCGCTGCTGTGTACAACCAGGGGGATGTTTACAAATGTTACAGTTGATGAACAGTTAGTGCCATTCAAAGGAAAATGTCAGGGAGGCAATATGCTGTCCAAACCTCCAAGATACAGTATAACATCCTGGTTTGTATTGCAGTTCCAAAAAATAATATGTTTATAATGCATTTGATGGCTGAAAGGCACTGTTCCTGGCAACTCTGGGTTTTTAGACTGTTTAAACTGTTTTCAGGTTTTTTTTAAATAAAATGTTGCTTTATTGAAAGGTCTGCCACCCTGGGCTGCTTTGGGAGGAAGGGCAAGATAGAAACTGAAATCATAATAATGTATAGAGAAATTACACCAACTGCTCAAAACACTGGCCAGAAAGTGGCTGAGAAACTAACAACACATTTAGAGCATTCTGAATGGGATACAACAACTGAAAACGTTTTATAAAAACTAGTGTGCCGTTGGTTAGGGGATAAGCTAATATAAATTTAACTCTAGTTGGCCCTTTGAGAGAATTTCTGGTTTGATTGTTGATATTTTCTGATACCCAGAAATCCAGAAATGCCAAGAGAAGCAATTCTAGTTTTCAGGAAGATTTGACATTTGTAAGTTATGTGCCAGGGAAAGAAAGGACAGTGGTTATCCTTTTCTCAACGCAACAATTTCAGACCAGAATTCCAAGCCTGAGATAGTTCTTTATTATATTAAAACCAAATAGGGTGTGGACACAGGTGACCAGATGCCAAACACACTTCCTCTTCTTAAAATATGGGGACGGGTTACTGCCTACGTCTTAAACTTAGTGCTGTGGTCTTTAATCGTCTTTATGGATTAAAACTCTAATTATTAGGCTGTGGTGGAATCATAGAATTGTAGAGTTGGAAGGGACCACAAGGCTCATCTAATCCAACTCCCTGGAATGCAGGAACCTTTTGCCCAATGCGGGGCTTGAACTTACCACCCGGAGATTACGGTAAGTGTCTCATGCTCTACCAACTGAGCTAGCCGGTCACAGTAAGGTGAATTATTTGGGTCCCAAATATCTGAGACTGCATCCTTCCCTACAGGCCCTCTCAGGCATTAAGATAAGCAGAGAGGACCCATTTGATAGTTCTGCCACTCTCAGTAGTTCAGGGGGTGATAGCCCAGGCGAGAGCATTCTCTGCGGCAGCCCCTAAATTGTGGAATTCCTTCCCCACAGAGGTGTGTGGCCAGCATATCTTCACAATACAGCTTTCCATGAATGCTGAAGGTACACCTGGCCTTTGACATCCGAGAGATGTGTTTTCAGGACCCCCCTCCCCATTCTTGTGACTGCAATAGGTCTGAACTGTTTTTAATCCTGAATCCTGAAGTGTTGCAATCTGCCCTGGAACCTGCTGGTGAAGAGCAGGCAATTGATTAATTGCCGTAAAAGAGCCTGGGTGCCAAAGGGGTCAACCTAAAAATGTTGTGGTGCAAACATGTTTTCATTGTTTCTGTATCTTCTTTATGTGCAGATGGCAAAATCATATCTCACCACTCTGTAACCTTTGGGCAATTTGAAATACAGTTGTACCTTGGATCTCAAACGCTTTGCGAGTCGAACGTTTTGGCTCCCAAATGCCGCAAACCTGGAAGTGAGTGTTCCAGTTTGCGAATGTTCTTTGGAACCCGAACGTCTGATGTGACTTCTGCGGTTTCCAATTGGCTGCAGGAGCTTCCTGCAGCCAATCGGAAGCCGTGCCTTGGTTTCCGAACATTTTGGAAGTTGAATTGACTTCCGGAATGGATTCCATTCAACTTCCAAGGTACCACTGTATTTGGCTTCAAGGTTTCATCAACTGAGAAAACTGAAGAGGCTCATGTAGTAAAGCATGCATGGAATATGTAATGCAGTAAAACACACGTGGAATAGGTAACAGCTGCACTACAATCTTTCTGGCACCACGTTACCAACTTTGGGTGTGGCCTCTTCTGCTTCAAGTATTATTATTATTTTAAAATTGTTTCTCTTTGAAGGAGATTGTGTTGTTTTCTCATATTATGATTTTATGATTGGACACACTGCGCTGGAATGCCCTGGAGGAGTTTAGAATCTTTTAAAAAGTAATTAAAAATGAACAGAATTAAATAGAAAGATATAAAACACTAATATTTAGAGGAACAATGTATTGCAGGGGGGGTGGACTTGATGACCCCTGGGGTCCCTTTCCAACTCAACAATTCTATGATTCTATGAATGTAAATTGTTGAGCAAGGTTGCTAAGTAACAGTAATGGTGACATGTCTTCCATTGTGACACCTCCCCCTGCTGGAACACTTGTCAGATGTCTCTGGAAAAAGCAGCTATTTGAGCAGACTTAAGAGAGGGAAAAGAGAGGGTAGTTAGGAAGTTACAGCCCAGCCACACTTCTGTTTGTCCCGTGATTTCAAGTGATTTCATGGGTCCAAGAGGCTGTTTTGGGTCCCATCAGCCCCACCCCCATGGATATTTGTTCCAATTCAGCAGGAAACAGCAGGTTTTCCAGGATAAAGTGGTGGGACAAAAAACCCCCATCTCAGATCTGTGACTTGAAATCAGGGGACAAACAGGAGTATGGAGGGAGCTACTGGGTTAGTCACGTTAGCTAGTATTTTTATTAGCTAGAGCTTTGTGGCATTAGAGGGGGAATTATACAGAAAAAAAATCACATCTCTTAAAATGTAAGCTGAATTTCTTTGTGGTTTCTGTATTCTGATTCTGTCACTACCCATGAAAATTCAGAATCCTAGGGGAAAATCTCTCCCCAATCATGGCTGGATTATTCTCAAAACATCATTTTCAGGACCAGCTTACATGCTTCAAGTGAAACAGTTTGCTTTCTCCTTCATGGGCATAGTCAGAAGAAAACCATATCCAAGTTTGGGAGGGTCTTTTGACAAGCTATTCTCAGTGGACCCAACCCCATGTTGAACTCTCCACAAGTGTGACAGCAAATTCATGTTAAGTCTGGACGTGTCAGGTGTCCCAGGTTTAGTGTGGCAATATAGAGAATTAAGACACCAAACCCCTAGTTCCTTACCACCTTCTCACTCTGTCTTAGATTGCAAAATCTAAGTATTTGTTTTTGGAGTATTTGATTCAGGAAGAAAGAAAGCAGAGATGGAGGAGGATTTTTGGCATCGCTGCTGAAAGCATAAAGTCTATCCCTTGGCCTGTAAGGATGAGTCCAAGTCCACGTCATTTTTGAGTGGCCTACTGCCCCAGGGATGGACAGGACTGGCTCAGATCCTTCAGGTGAGAAAATTACCTGTGCTGATTGTTGTGATGCCAGTAAGAAACTGGCTAATTGGGTAGGGAGGAGGCATGTCTCTGATTCAAGAAAACTTCAGCGGACTGCAATAGAATCCTGTTTGAAGAAGATAGATAAGCATTTATTTTTACTTATTTTTCATAATCAAGGTTGCTTGATTCATCCATTTATTTGCTCCCAAAGGGGCCAGAGAACAAGCAAAGGCCATCAAGCATCTTTGAACCAGGGAAAAGGTATCAACAACAACAACAACAACAACAACAACAACAACAACTTTGCTCGCTGCTTTTGACTTGAAATCCTGGTACTTACAGGGTCAGGGTGGTGCAGAAGTTACAGCAAGGGTCGCCAAGTGACCAGAGAAGAAATGACTGCTGGTAGGAGCACAGAGAGAAGAAAAGCCATGGCACACCTGTAACAGCAAAACTGGACGCCTTCATCTGCCCCAGCTGCAATAAAACATGTCTCTCCTGTATTGGTCTCTACAGCCACAGCAGGCGCTGTAACTCTCCAACAATTTGACTTTACGCCGATGATGCACTCTTTCATTGTCTCTTGAGACAGATGGATGTCACTATCCCACCCACCATTGGCATGCGGCCCCTGGAAAAGTGGCCACTCAGTTCCCCCCACCCTGCTTTAATACCACAGTCTAGTGTCCCTGGACAGCAGTATGTCCAACCAGTAACAAAAGGGAGCAGCAAAAAGGAGAGTTCATACTCTTTCTAACCCAACTCCTATTTTTTTGGTGAAATATATTACTCCCCTTTTAAAGTCTGACTATTTAAATGCCTCACTCACTGGATCATCACCTCGTCATGGTGAGTGGGTTTGCACGTTCCTATGATCCTTGTGAGTGAAGCTGACGGGAGTCTCGTACTCTCAGCAGGGTCACCCAAGGCAGTAAGCTCAAAGGGGAGGAGCTAGACAAAGAATGATCCAAGAAGTCTTCAACGGCAGAACAGGAGAAAGATAAGTGGCATGTTACAAAGGCTGTGAAGGCCGACGAAGGCTGCAGCAGATAGGAATCTACTGGTTGTTGTGATACTCCTGCCATAGGAATAGAGCCTTACTGCGAAGACTGTGCATTGGTCAGCGTGCACAAAACAAATTCATGCACAGACGTCTTCCAAAAACTCATCCTAAACCCAAAAAAGTCCCATGACGATTGGCAAGTGGTAATGGGGGAACCATGAAATCTGAAAGTCCCTAGTCATGAACATGGGCGATAGATACAGATTCAGTCATTCTGACTCAAGGAATGCGGCAGTTGAGTATCTTGGGAGCTGTATCCATGACTGAGCAATCCTATTTAGGATCCACTCTGGTCACCCTGAAAAGGGGGAGAGGCTAGAAAAGGTGCTATATATATATATATATATAAATCTAACTTCCATTTCCCTGACTTGATTACTGCGCCTAATGGGGTCACCACCCAGCAGTCATAAAAGACAATTGAGCTTTGGAACATGGAATATACGTACTTTGTTGGATAACACAGATAATGAGCATCCCAAACACAGGACTGCCATCATTGCAAGCGAGTTGTGACGTTTTAACATCAATATTGCAGCGCTTCAAGAAACTCGAAGAGCAGGAGAGGGACAACTGAAGGAAGAAAAAGGAGGCTACACTTTCTTCTGGAAAGGTTTACCTGAACAAGAACGTCAAATACACGGAGCAGGCTATGCTATCAAAAACAATCTTGTGAAAAGTCCCTGCTGGAATTAATGAGCGACTTTCAACCCTTCAAATAAAACTCGCCAAAAACCAACAGGCTACTATTCTAAGTGCATATGCACCAACACTGGATGCCAATGGAGACATTAAAGAAAACAATTTACTCTCAGCTGGATACCATCCCATCAGAGACGCCTACGTTTCCGAGCACAATTCAAAGTGTTGGTGCTGACCTTTAAAGGCCTAAACGGCCTCGGCCCAGTATACCTGAAGGAGCGTCTCCACCCCCATCGTTCTGCCCAGACACTGAGGTCCAGCGCTGAGGGCCTTCTGGCGGTACCCTCATTGCGAGAAGCAAAGCTACAGGGAACCAGACAGAGGGCCTTCTCGGTAGTGGCGCCTGCCCTGTGGAACGCCCTCCCATCAGATGTCAAAGCGATAAATAACTACCTGACATTCAGAAGACATCTTAAGGCAGCCCTGTTCAGGGAAGTTTTTAATCTGTGATATTTTAGTGTATTTTTGCTTTTTATGGAAGCCGCCCAGAGTGGCTGGGGAAACCCAGTCAGATGGGCGGGGTACAAATAATAAATTATTATTATTATTATTATAAGGAGGATATCCTCCTGGGTGATTTTAATGCAAGAGTTGGGCAAGATTTCGATCTGTGGCCTGTGACTATTGGTAAAGAAGGAAATGGCAACATTTGGAATCTTACTTTAGACTATATGTGCAGCGCACAACCTTGTTATTACAAACACACTCTTTCGACAAAATAAATAAATTTATAAAGCCCAAGCTATCTGGAAGACTGTATTCCCTCATACGAACCTTCCTGGGTTTTGAGTTTTTCAGGAGAGGCCCTTCTCTTGGTCTCACCATCCTCACTGGCATGCTTGGTAGGGATGTGGGTAAGCGGCTTCTCACTGGTGGCTGCTCCCAGAACTAACTTCCTGGAGAAGCCAGACTGTCTCCTTCCTTGCTGTCTGTCCTTCTGCCAGCAGTCGAAGACCTTCCTATTACAACCGGCCTTTGGCAACTGACTGCTTTTCATAGGCGAAGCCGGGAGGGCAACTGTCTCCACCTAAAGCAAGTAAATAAATAAAAATAATTAACTAAAAGTAGAAATTGTAGAAAGATTTTGACAGATTTTTCTGAGCAGTTGGGGTCAAACGAAAGTAATTTAAAACAACTGTTGTTGAGACATTTCATTCCGAATCTGCTAAACAGAGCCGGACAGAGGATGACAACAGGTGGGTGTCCTGCCCCCCCATAAATCCTGCCTACGCCTATGGTGCTTAAAATGAAAAGGTTGGTGCCGTGCTGTTTTTATTATAATAATTTGTATGTTTTCAATAGATCAGACACACATACATACAGAGCAGACCCTACAAGTGTCCATATTTTCCAAGGACAGTCCCGGATTTACAGAAGCTATCCTGCTTTCTGATTTGATCCCAGAATGTCCCACTTTTCATCAGAGAAATGTTGGAGGGTATGGAATGACATGACCCCCGAGCCAGGGAGATAAGTAACTATACAACCTTTAGAAGACACCTGAAGGTAGCCCTGTATAGGGAAGTTGTTTCATGCTTTATTATGTTTTTATATATGTTGGAAGCCTCCCAGAGTGGCTAGGGCAACCCAGTCATGTGGGTGGGGTATAAATAATGATGATGACGATGAATAGGGCGTCCTTAGTTTCACTGGAGAAATGTTGGAGGGTATGACACAGGAGCAATAATTTAAAAGCTTTTTAATGATTGTTTCCTTCTCCGTCCATGTTTTTAGCTACCCTTATTTTATCTGTAAGCTGCCTTGAATCCCTGTAAGGGGGAAAAGGCATAAATAAGTAAAAACAACAACATTTCATATTAACTGGATGGGTTAACTCCTCCCCGCCTCATGTTTTTAGCTTCCCTTATTTTATATCATCTGCCTCGAGTCCTTGTGAAGGAGAAAATGCAGGGTATAAATAAATACGTAATAATAATAAAATTTCATATTAAGACAACTGCCTAGGTTTACTCCCCACCCCATATGTTTTTAGCTGCCTTTATATTATCTGTCAGCGGCGTTGAGTCCCTGTGAAGGAATGGGAAAGGCAGGGTACAAATAAATAATAGTAATAACAATAATAACAACAACTCGCATTAAGACAACTGGATGGGTTTGCTCCACCCCTCCCTATGTCTCCAGCCGCCTTTATTCATCCCTGAGTCCCTGTCAGTAATTAAATGCAGAATACTGGCGGTAATAATAATAATAAAAAATCAGCAGGACAACCTGGGCGAGGTTACTCTACCCTTCATAGCTCTATGCGCGCGGTCCTTCCCTCCCGCCGGGTAAGGAAGCGGTAGAGGACGCAAAAAAGGAGCGACGCTTTCGACGCCCGTGACGTCATTTACGCGACAGCGGCTGCGGCTGTCTGTCTGACGGTGCACCTGCCGGCAGCTCAGAAGGATGGAGCCTCCCGGCGGAGCGCGGCACTCGGGGCCGGCGGGCGTCAGGTGCGGAGAGGCGGGGGATGGGCGGCTGGAGAGTGGGGGGGGGGGCGTCTGGGGAGGGAAAAAAACAAACCCCTCCCCACCGAGTCATATCATAGACTTGCCTCGGTGGGGGTGGAGAGAGCCGGTGGCGCGTTTGTCTGGTAACCGGAAGGTGGGCGGTTCGAGCCCACGCAGGGCAGGATTTTCTGCATTTGGGGGGGTGGACTAGATGACCCCCCCGGGGAACTACCCCCACCCCCCCGACTCCTCAGGTTGTACGATGCACCCGTCATGGGTGCCGTACTGGAGATCCCTGCATTGCGGGGGGTTGGACTAGATGACCCCCCCCCGGGAACTCCCCACCCCCACCCCCGACTCCTCAGGTTGCACGATGCTAAGAGGTGGTTGGATGGGCATCCATCATGGGTGCCGTAGTGGAGATCCCTGCATCGCGGGGGGTTGGACTAGATGACACCCTGGTTAAGGGACCCCTGACCATTAGGTCCAGTCGTGACCGACTCTGGGGTTGCGGTGCTCATCTTGCTTTATTGGCTGAGGGAGCCGGCGTACAGCTTCCGGGTCATGTGGCCAGCATGACTAAGCCGCTTCTGGCAAACCAGAGCAGCGCACGGAAACACCGTTTACCTTCCCGCCAGAGTGGTACCTATTTATCTACTTGCACTTTGACATGCTTTCGAACTGCTAGGTTGGCAGGAGCAGGGACCGAGCAACAGGAGCTCACCCCGTCACAGGGATTCGAACCGCGACCTTCTGATTGACAAGTCTTAGGCTCTGTGGTTTAACCCACAGCGCCACCCGTGTCCCTTTTATAAGCTCATATAAAAAGGTAAAGGGACCCCTGACCATTAGGTCCAGTCGTGGCCGACTGGGGTTGCGGCGCTTATCTCGCTTTATTGCCCGAGGGAGCCGGCATATAGCTTCCGGGTCATGTGGCCAGCATGACAGCCCCTTCTGGCGAACCAGAGCCGCGCACGGAAACGCCATTTACCTTCCCACTGGAGCGGTACCTACTTGTACTTTGATGTGCTTTCAAACTGCTAGGTTGGCAGGAGCAGGGACTGAGCAATTGGAGCTCACCCTGTCGCGGGGATTCAAACCGCCAACCTTCTGATCGGCAAGTCTTAGGCTCCGTGGTTTAACCCACAGCACTACCCGCATCCCCGATGACACCCCGGAGCCCCTTCCAACTCCACACTTCTATGAATCCCAACCTGGCCAATCCACTAGGGTGGTTGTGCGAGGGGTGTGTCCCGAGGGAGGGACGTGGGCACTTGTGTTGCTCTCAGTGCCAGATTTACGTATAAGCTAAACAAGCTGTAGCTTAGGGCCCCACTCTCTTGGGGGGCCCCCCAAAAATTTAAGGGAAAAAAAATCCACTGGATATACATATACAAGATATAAGATAAAAAAAGAAATTAAATAAAACCTACACAGAGCAACAGTGTTTTGTGTTGTGTAGGCTCCTATGATGTAAGTCATGGGCCCCGCCTGCTAGCCTGCTTCCTAAAATATCACTGGTTTGCTCATTTCTATATATAGGGTTCCTGCATTCTGCATGTGCAAATGGCTTTAGATACCTATTAGGTCCATAAATTACCATATAGCATATATTCAACCCAGAAACAGCCATAATTGGTTGTTGACAAAGGACAGCTGGACATATAAAGGACCCCATTACCTTCAAGTAGCTTAGGGCCTCATCAAGTCTAAATCCGGCCCTGGGGTGAAGACAAAACTTTGGGTTAAATGATGTTGCCTCAGCTAGACCTGTGCAGGTGAACCTGCCTGCACTGCCCTAAATCCGGCGCTGCTCTGTAGGTGGGCGAGATCCTGTCAGGGAAGAAGCGGGGCACAAATTTATTTATTTACTTACATATATTTATCTGTCTCAAAGTTCACACGCTGCTTGATTGTTAAAGCAGTTCTCTTAAGATTACTTTCATGCACGGTGGACTGCCCTGCCGCATTCCTTTTTAAGCAGCTGCTTTTTTTAAAAAAATAATATTTATTAAAGTTTCAACAATTACAGAAAGAAAAAATAAACATACCACATTAAACAAAAACAAAACAACACACCACAATATAAAAAAAGAAGGAAAAAAACCCCAGAAAAATAAAACCCATTAAACAAAAACAAACACAAGAAAGAAAATGCATCAAATCTCCTCATTACTATTCTTTCATTAGCTTATTTCCTTGACCTCCTCACACCTCCCTTTTTTGTATTCTAGGTCAATTATCTATTTCAGCAAATCCTTTCCCTCTTTTAAAATTTTTGTCCTGTAAATTTTCTTAATATGATATATCTTATATTATATAAGCAGCTGCTTTCTTGACTTCCTTTTTTTTTATTCCAGAAAGCAGTTATTGGACCTGCCCTGGGAAGACATCCTCTTCCCCCATGTTCTCTCGTATCTCCCTCTGAGGCAACTCCTGAGCCTGCAGAGGGTCAGCAAGGCGTTTCAGTCTCTAATTCAGCTTTACCTCACCAACATGCGCTGCTTTGATTCTAGGCAGGTATGGGTAATGTTGTGCATGTGGTAAGAATGTGTGCGTTCAGTCACATGGCAGAGTGAGTGTGGGGCTGATTGTTTCTGTTGTTTTTAATATAGCAATTCAGAAAAATATACTGAGCGGCAACACCATCACTATCTGCCGCGCTTTGTGAAATTAGTTGTAGGTGCTTGGATCAAGCTCTCTGGTTTCTCAATTAGTGTTGGGAATAAGTCAGTGTAAGATAAGAGTTAATATTCCTGGTGCTGAACTTTTGAGCTTCAGCAGTGAGTTTGTTCAGTAATTGATCCTGGGCAAAAAGAATTTCAAGCCTAGCTGTGCAGAAGAAAGCAGGGTGGCACGAAAGACAATTTATTTCTAGGAAAAATAAACTGTTATCTGACCCTTATTCCACCAGATTTTTGGATGTAAAATATAGCTTGAAAGTTAATAGTTTTACAGGGATATTTGGTCATATAGAAATTCACATCTATACGTATGTGATGTGAGCATTGTGTACGTAAAGTTGGTGCTTAAATCTCCAATTATGCATATAAACTCCACAAATTGCCTTTTTTTTAAAAAAAAGCATTCTCCAGATTATAGCAGAAGTTTCTAGAAGAGTATGCTTACTTTAACGCACAAGAGGAGTATGCAGAGTCAAAACAGGAATAGTTACTTTATGCAAAGTAATTTTAGGATGGTTAAAATACGCTTGCTCCCTTCAATTTTTTAATTATTATTTACAGATATTATCTTTCTGTAATTTACACCCTACCCTTTAATGCCAATTGCGTTTATTAGCTCCGCAAACGAAAATTAGGGCTGGAGGAGAGCGCGCTTGGATTATTAAAATGCTGCAGCAACAACCCATTTTGTCTTCTCGCCAATGGCAGGTGGGACCAAACATTCCGAAAGCTGCATTCTGCATCCTGCTTAAAGACAACGAGGTGTTGCAACAGCTGGCACTACAGAACTGTTCTGATTGGCTGTCTGACAAGGAGCTGCTTCCTGTGATTGGCCAGAACCACCATTTGCAGCAAATTGAGTTGAATGGCTGCGTACAGCTGAGTCGCCATGCCCTGGTGGCCATCTCTTTGAGTTGCCCCAATTTGCGCCGGCTTTCTCTGGCTCATTGCGAGTGGGTGGACAGCCTCTCCCTGCGGAGCCTGGCTGACCACTGCAAGGAGCTGGAGTCCCTGGACCTTACAGCCTGTCGGCAGCTGAAAGATGAAGCCATCTGTTACCTTGCACAGAGGTGTAACAGACTGAAGTCTCTCTCGCTGGCTGTCAACGCGAATGTGGGTGACGCGGCAGTGGAGGAGATTGCCAAAGCCTGTCCCGAACTGGAGCACCTCGACCTCACAGGCTGCCTGCGGGTCAAGAACAACTCCATTAGGTAATGGGTGCAACAGTTCCGTGTGTATTTAATGTGTTTATATCATGCCTTTCACCCAAATAGTAAAGGTAAAGGGACCCCTGATCATTAGGTCCAGTCGTGGCCGACTCTGGGGCTGCGGCGCTCATCTCGCTTTATTGGCCAAGGGAGCCGGCGTACAGCTTCCGGGTCATGTGGCCAGCATGACTAAGCCGCTTCTGGCAAACCAGAGCAGCACACGGAAATGCTGTTTACCTTCCCGCCAGTGTGGTACCTATTTATCTACTTGCACTCTGACATGCTTTCGAACTGCTAGGTTGGCAGGAGCAGGGACCGAGCAACGGGAGCTCACCCCGTTGCGGGGATTCGAACCGCCGACCTTCTGATCGGCAAGTCCTAGGCTCAGTGGTTTAACCCACAGTACCATCCAAATAGCTCAAGGCAAAATATAGGGTTTCATCCTCATAACAACTCTGATAAATAGCGACTGGCCCAAGGCCACCCGGTGAGCCTTTTGGTAGGGTGGGTTTTAAAACCCAGGGCTCCCCAGGTCTAGTTGGACATACTAATCACTAATCAATATAAATCCTATCCTATGATAGCTTTTATTCAGTTTATTGCTTATAACTACAGGTCATTCCAATATAAAAAAACCAGGTGGGGTGGAGGATGATAGATTTTATATGGCAACTGAAATGAGAAATTAAAAACAGTCAAGCATAAATCAATAAATTAAAACACGGAGGTCTTCTCAAATTACCTGGCATGCAGTCCTTTTTGGGCCATTTTCATGAAAGAGTAAATCACATTTTCCATTGATGGATGTATTTAAAATGCCACAAACTTTCCACAATACTTTGCAGCTATTTTTTCTTGTATTTCTTCTGGTTATTTTTATAGTTGTGTCCCCTCCCGTTCCACTTTTGTTCCTTTAGCTTGAAGGATGTGGAAGTTCCAGCCTTTGAAACTTATATCCGTCCCGCTATGTTTTAAGCTTTAACTAAAAATTGCTTTTGCCTTGCAATGTTCTCACCATGAGAGCTACATCTTTATTTTTGGAATACGGAAGTTGACATTCTCTGTGCTGGTTTTTGGTGTTTCTTGCCCTTCGGCGGGATTCTTGGATGAACGATGATTCATTGGGACCTGTCTGTTCTAAGCAGGGTCAGTTTGATTTTGAATGTTTAAATAGTGTTGTTACCCTCCTGATCCAGGGAAAAAGTAAAAAGTAAAACATCAACTTTGGATTATTTTGGCTTTTCACAATGGCAGTAAAAGTACTGGAGTTTGTGGAATCTTATACCAAAAGTACAGATTCCGCAGCTTGAAGCCTAAATTTCTCCAGCCGCAGTAAATGCAAATTTTACAGCATTGTGGGCTTACAATTTGTTTGCACATATCATTTTGGCTGGGCCTATTTTCAGAGACCAGCGAATGGAAAGAGATTACTGGTGTTCTGAAAGGCTACTTGGAGACTTGTGGGCTAGCAGAGGTAGGGAAAGCCATGGGGAAGAACACCAAATACCCCTTTCCTTGATTACCAGAGACTTTACTCTGCCCCTCCAAGGGTATTTACAGCCACTTCTCTTTTTACAATATGGAACATCATCTTGTAACCCTGGGCCAAGCTGATTAATTTACAAGACCACTGTCTTGAATTTCTGTATCAGAAGAACTGCAAAACCCCCACACGTCGTACAGCAGTTATGTAACTTAATCCCTAGTCTTTCTGTGCTATGATAGGCAGAGACAATTTGCTGGATATTAGCTGGACAGTAGTAGAGATGAGGGATGGAGGTTTTTTGCTGCTTGCTGTTGAATTTCTTGCAGGATTCCTACAGGCATTGACTCTAGGATCCTCTGAATCTAAAATGTGTGCCTTATTGGAGTAGCCCCACCTCAGCTGGTTTGGGCAACTCTGATGCTGGCAGGAGACTGCAAACTTAAACTTCTTGCATCTTCTCTTTTGATAGGACCTTGGCAGAGTACTGCCCCAAGCTGCGTGCTCTGAAGGTGAAGCACTGCCACGACGTGGTAGAATCCAGCCTCAGCATCCTTCGCAATCGTGGTGTGGAGGTAGACGTGGAACCTCCACTACAGCGCGCCCTGGTTCTCTTGCAAGATGTAGTGGGTTTTGCCCCTTTTATCAATCTCCAGATCTAATGAAGGCAAGGCACTGTCCAGTGGTCCCTGGTGGCTGCCTGCAGGAAGACCTGTCGGATTCTGCTGCTGAGGAGGCAGAGAGGGTTTACGTCTCATCCCTTCAAGCCGGGCTGGTTCTGAGCTACCAATACCCCTTGTTGGGAACCTGTACGCGCATTAGAAAAACAAACCCACTTGCATCACAATGGACAACAAGGATGTGTTTTGATGCATCCTGGCCAACAGATACATAGCATGTACGTTCAAGGATATTCTAGAGTTGGATTTCGGGCTTGCTGCTGTGAAGCGACTGCTGGCAGGCAGTTGCATTGATGTTGAACCCATTTTACCCAACTGCACTTCATGTGGACCTCCAAAGATAAATAGGGATTTTGGGGTGGGTGGGCGGAATCTATAATCACTGGAGAGTAAGGTTGACAGCTGGCAATATTAGTATGACATCCTTTCTGCTTTGAGTTGAGTGCTGGATAAGTCCTTACCCTCCTAGAGAGAGTGGGGAGAGATCCTTCCTTCAGGTGTGCAACAGACTGTTGTGCCCTTAAAGGCTTCAGGGTAGATAGGGGAGTGCTGGTACCAGAGTGCTGAGAAGAGTGGCATTCTCCAAATACCCTCCTGCTTTTAAGGGCAAATGTGGACCACACCTGTGCTGGTGCATGTAGCTTTTTCTGTGTATGCGGTTAAAGGGGGAATATTTATTAGATTCTCACCTTCTCACAGCAAAAGGTGAGAAGTGGATGAACGAGTGAAATTCTTAGAGCCGATCTTTTAGAAACCAGTCGGAAAATAGCTTTCTAAAAGGAAGCACACTTTTTGACTCTGTAGCAGTCAGGGAAGCTAGCTTTACTGTGTTAGGCAAACGCGATCATACATTATGCACAAATTTCAAATGACTTGTCATAAAACAACACAAGCAGCACACTAGCGTAGTAAACTCCTGTAGGGAAAAGGACAGAGCAGGAGGAGGAGGAGCTCCTACAGTCACCATAGGCCCTGCTTCTGTATACGGAGAGTTAGTTCTCAAGCATGTAAACACAAACTTCTAATTCTAAATTTCATCCCCCAGATAAATAGGCAGAAGGGTTTCTTCGCTCTTGGCTGGTAGATGGTGAGAAAACGGCTAAAACGAGTACCCAAGCAGAAGGCATGTGGCCCAGAAGACTTGAGTGGCCCTTAGTGGAATTTATATTTCCTGGCTGGCTTGAGACTGATGTACGTTCTCTTCATTTCTTCACTCTCTGCCTTCTTGATATCCTTGTATCGTTCCCCTTTTGTACTTACTACCTGATTGTCAATGTAGCGAATCATCTTCTTGGGAGCCTAAGGGCAAAGAACGAAAACAGAAGCTGAGTTGCTTTCCAATCTGAATGGGCTGTTTCTTTGTGAATTGGTTGGTGGAAAAGTTAATTTCTTGCACAAATTACTGCGCTAACGCAAGGCTCCTTCCTGGGAGCTCAAGATGACCCATCCACAGTGGAGACTGGCTGCTACATCTTTGCATGACGCACTGGAAGCTGGAAAGACCAGAACACACAGCCTCTGCTGGGAATTTGGCTGTGGTTGCATTATTTAATGACCTACAAGACAGAGACGCAGCAGAATCTGCTGTTTAAACAAAACGTGTGCTCAGAAGAGGGAAATACATAGGGAAATGGCCTCTCTTCATGCGGAGTTTCTTCAATTTCGGTGCAGAAAATGTGCTTCAGTTATACTTTGGGGAATACTATACTGCATGTAAAGGACTCGTTCCAAAAGGGCTGCTGTGTTTAGATAGGAATTCATTGCAAGGCGGGGGGGGGGGGGCATCCTCTTTGGGGTTACAGTAACTTAAGATGTAGAGCTATACATCTTGCTGTATTCTAGAAGGGTAGGGACTGTACTTGAGGGATACACTCTGACAAACCACCATAAAAAGACGGTAGCTTTCAGGATGTAATTGGATTCTTTTGCTTGAAGTTATTTGCTTTTATGAACAGTTCTGGAGGACATCTAACTTGTGATCTCACTTAATTGAAGAGACTGAGGGGTTAGATTATGTGGACTGGGTTCCCTTCCAACTATTTGTTTTTCATAGGGCCCCCCCCACCCCCCCAAAAAAATCCTGTGATATGAAACCTGGCCTCTTGAGTTCATGGAACTCATGCACGGAACTCATGCAGAGCAAATAGTTTTTCCCTACCATTTATTTGCAAGACCCCTACAAGACGTGCCTGTCCCAGAGATTCCTTTCTGAAGCAATTGTATATCTGGAAAAGCATGGCACTATCTGATCTCAGTGCCCGGATGAATGCTTACTGAAATCTACTATTGCCAAGTCCTGTGTGTACATAAAATAGCCCCGATGACGTTGGCATCTGTTGCAGTTTACTAAAAGTGAACACAAAGGCAGTAAAATGGGGGTAGTAATAGTCTGGTGCTAGAGATGTTGAGATGGGGGTTGATGCAACTTTTTAAGCTATTATCCATCCCCCTAGCTCTGAGTGGAAAATCTACTCTAAAGCCATTTGTCTGCTTTTTGCTGGTTCCAGGTTAGATGCCCACAGTTTGTCTGCCCGACCTCAAACCACTGTAAATAATGATACAAAGCAGTGAGGCTGGGTTATAAAAGTTCTTTCCCCTATTTCAGCTATTGGCTTGCATACGTTTGTGTTGCTTACCTCTTTGGGGGGTGCTGGCCTGTGTGTTTTCTGATCCTCTTCATTATCTACCATCATGTACCTAAAACACACAAGAAATGCACAAAGCCCTCTCGAGAGGTGGGTCTTTTAGGAAAGTGCAAAACGCTTTGCCGGTGGGAAGTTTCCCCTTCTTCCTTTGGAGAAAAGTTCCCACCCTGTTGGTTTTAAAGTTTGTTATATAGAGGGCACGCCCTTTCCCACATGGCAGAGCCATATGTGCGATCGACAGGTAACTTAAATTTAGCAGCCAGTTCTGCTGTGAAGTGCTGATTCCATTGACTCTTCTGTGGTAAGGATGCAAATGAAACAGCATATAGATTTTTAAATAAAAATGCCTCCACAAAGCTTTGTGACTGTACCTTTTTGCTGTTGTCTCCCCCAGTAGGTCCTGCTGTACAGAAGTAAGTACCGTATTTTTTGCTCTATAAGACTCACTTTTTCCCCTCCTAAAAAGTAAGGGGAAATGTGTGTGCGTCTTATGGAGCAAATGCAGGCTGCACAGCTATCCCAGAAGCCAGAACAGCAAGAGGGATTGCCGCTTTCACTGCACAGCGACCCCTCTTGCTGTTCTGGCTTCTGAAATTCAGAATATTTTTTTTTCTTGTTTTCCTCCTCCAAAAACTAGGTGCGTCTTGTGGTCTGGTGCGTCTTATAGAGCGAAAAATACGGCATTTTGATCATCTAAGGTCAAATGTTGAGAGAGATGTATTCCTCTTCTTGATAGTACAGCTGGACCTGTTTTCTCCTCTCACATTGTTCAGTTTTCTTTCCAGCCACAGAAATTCAATATATCGAAAATACAGTGTGGCTTGCACTATAAAGAGAGCCAACAGGGAATTGGGAACACACCCAACTCCTTTCTCTTGACCGAGGCCCGTTTAATATAGTCCGGGATGCTTAGAACAGTGATTTTGTTTGAAACCCATTGGTTAATTTACCTATTTAATCAGCTTGAGTAGCTCAGTTGGTTAGAGGCCGTGGTGCTGATAATTCCAAGGCTGCAGGTTCTATCCCCGTATGGGACAGCTGCATATTCTTGCATTGCGGCAGTGGCGCCCACCCTGTGGAACGCCCTCCCACCAGATGTCAAGGAAATAAACAGCTGCCTGACTTTTAGAAGACATCTGAAGGCAGCCTTGTTTAGGGAAGTTTTTAATGTTTGATTTTTTTATTGTGTTTTTAATATCCTGTTGGAAGCCGCTGAGTGTGGCTGGGGAGGTCCGGCCAGATGGGTGGGGTATGAGTAATGAATTAATTAATTAATTCATTAATTACTACTACTACTACTACTATGGGGGAAAGGGTTTGGACTAGATCATGGGTAGGCAACCTAAGGCCCGGGGGCCGGATGCGGCCCAATTGCCTTCTCAATCCAGCCCGCGGACGGTCCAGGAATCAGCGTCTTTTTACATGAGTAGAATGTGTCCTTTTATTTCAAATGCATCTCTGGGTTATTCCCCCCCCCCCAAAAAAAAATATAGTCCGGACCCCCCACAAGGTCTGAGGGACAGTGGACAGGCCCCCTGCTGAAAAAGTTTGCTGACCTCTCGACTAGATGATTGTCAGGGTCCCTTCCAACTATACGGTTCTGTGAAAGCTGATGTTTGGCACTGATGTTCATTTTTGGTGTCCCGAGCTCATATCGAAAAAGCCAGAAATTGTCAGAGTTGCCTTACGCTTCAGGGTCGCACCTAGCAGTCATATTTAGTAACATGAGACTTAGCATCTGTGCCCCCCGCTGAACGACATTAAACTGCAGTAGAATAACGTACACGAATAATACTAGTGCTTATGCTCTGTGTGTATTTAAATCAGTATTTGCATTTGACACATCATCATCTGTGCCTGGGGTACTGCATTCACCGGGGGATAATTCACTGTTGCTACTGTTTTACGGATGGAAAGCTGAACATTCAGGGAACAGGCCTGGAATGTCTCTTATGGGGCAGACTCCATATATAATCCCTTGCTGGTGGCTACAGCCCTGGCAACACTGACTGCAAGGAAGCTCTTTCACAATTACAGGTGACACACACATATTTCTAGAGCTGGACTGAAAGCCAAAATCAAGCCTGACCACTTTGAACCACACTTCCTGAATTGATTTTTGTGGCTTGTTACTTACTTCTCCAAGATAAATTGCTTTAATTCGCCTTGCTTGGGTGTCTTCTGGGATCTGGAAGCTTCCTGAAAGGAAAGAGCAGGACAGGAAATGCAGAAACAGAAATACGAGAAGGTGAGACTCGCATTCAGCTGTTGCCTGGGGAGTATTAATACAGCTTAGACTTAGAGAATACTGGATATTTGTGAGCATCATGATCCCAGCAACCAGTTTCCATAACTGCTGTTATGCAGGGAAAGCTGAAAGGTGCCTTGTCAAAAAAAAAGAGTGTGTTCTAAAGTTTGTGAGGTCCGTCAGAGAACTATCCATCCCCTGCACCAGTTTCTAAAATAAATGTATTACGTGCATGGCTGTTTAAAGCTTGATTATAACACAGAGGTAGAGACATCACCTTACCAACAAAGGTCCGTATAGTAAAAGCTATGGTTTTCCCAGTAGTGATGTATGGAAGTGAGAGCTGGACCATAAAGAAGGCTGATCGCCGAAGAATTGATGCTTTTGAATTATGGTGCTGGAGGAGACTCTTGAGAGTCCCATGGACTGCAAGAAGATCAAACCTCTCCATTCTTGAGGAAATCAGCCCTGAGTGCTCACTGGAAGGACAGATCGTGAAGCTGAGGCTCCAATACTTTGGCCACCTCATGAGAAGAGAAGACACCCTGGAAAAGACCCTGATGTTGGGAAAGATGGAGGACACAAGGAGAAGGGGATGACAAAGGATGAGATCAGTGGACAGTGTTCTCGAAGCTACCAGCATGAGTTTGACCAAACTGCGGGAGGCAGTGGAAGACAGAAGTGCCTGGTGTGCTCTGGTCCATGGGGCCACGAAGAGTCGGACATGACTAAAGGACTAAACAACAACAACAACATAACACAGAGGTAGGAAAAGGACATGGTATATTGTAGGAGTGGGAAGGCTAAGATCAACCTGAAAGAATAGGAAATGCTGGAAGGGCTCCAACTGCATACACCGACAGATCTTGAACTAATCAAACCTTTAACATTTTAAAGCAGAGCTGGGACACGTTTGTTTCACAGGCTGAGTGTGGCCCCCCCAGGCGTCACTCTCAGGCCCTTGGGACCATCCCTAGGCCATGCCCCTCTCCAGTCTTGCTCCGTGCTGTTCTTGTGTGGTGTTTGCATGGCTGCAACACAGCCTTTGAAATGTGATAAGACATCGTTTGCCCGGATGGATATACGCACATGCATAGCAACCTCTGGCTTTCCTGGCTCTTGCATGCAGCATAGACTGGCACCTGTCACTCTGCTTGCTGTGGCCTTGCTGTGCAACCTCTGGAAGGAGGAATGCAGCTTGAGAGCTGAAAAGGGTTCCCCGCTCTTATTTTAAAGGTTTTATGGAGGAAACCTATATTCTCCAATGATAAAGAAAGTGGAATCACACACAGCTTCTGTACTGAAATGTAGACTTTCTAACAGGCTACCATTTGAATTTTGATTCCCAGCACAGGTGGAATACTTGGCAGTTCGGTCCAGAAACTCCTCTTTCACCTGGCTGAAAATGACCTGGTTTCTCCCAGTCTGCTTCCTGGCATGGCACAGCTATGGGACAATACCCGATTCTCTCCCACTTGGGACTACAGTGGTACCTTGGGTTACGTATGCTTCAGGTTACAGACGTTTCAGGTTACAGACTCCACTAACCCAGAAATAGTACCTCAGGTTAAGAACTTTGCTTCAGGATGAGAACAGAAATTGTGTTCTGCTGGCGCGGCGGCAGCAGGAGGCCCCATTAGCTAAAGTGGTGCTTCAGGTTAAGAACAGTTTCAGGTTAAGAATGGACCTCTGGAACAAATTAAGTACTTAACCCGAGGTACCACTGTACTGTAATGTGCTCTATGTGGGGCTACAGGGTGACTCGGAAACTACAACTAATGCAGAACACAGCAGGTAACTGGTGATGGAGTGGCCACTGGGACCATATAACACCAATCCTGAAAGACCTACAGTGCTGGCGCTGATCTTTAAAGCCCTAAATGGCCTTGGCCCAGTATATCTGAAAGAGTGGCTCCACCCCCATTGTTCAGCCCGGACACTGAGGTCCAGCTCTGAGGGCCTTGTGGCAGTTCCCTCATTGTGAGAGGTGAGGTTACAGCAGGGAACCAGGCAGAAGGCCTTCTCGGTAGTGGCACCTGCCCTGTGGAACACCCTCCCATCAGATGTCAAGGAGATGAGTAAGTACATAAGCTTCAGAAGACATCTGAAGGCAGCGTTGTATAGGAAAGACTTTTGATGTGTGATGTTTTGTTTTGTTTTTATATGTGTTGGAAGCTGCCCAGAGAGGCTGAGGCAACCCAGTCAGATGGGTGGGGCATGAATAATAAAATTATTACTATTACCTGTATGGTTGCATCCAGGGTGTTGAGTTGCACCTTCTCCTCTAGGATGAGCTGTGCTGCCTCTTCCAGGTTCCCCAAGGCCATGCCTAGAGCCTTTTGGGCTTGGCTCACCGTGCAGGATGGAAACATCTCCAGAATCATTTCCACTGGATCACCATGTGTTTCCTGGTCAAGGCAAGGAAGAAACAGAATGAATCGTAGAGTTGTAAGGAACGACGAGAGTCATCTTGTCCAAGCCCCTGCAATGCAGGAATCTTTTGCCCAACCTGGGGCTTGAACCCACAATCCCGAGATGTTCTAGCAACGGACCAAACACACATTTATTGCAACCCCACTCTGCAAAGCAAACCCTCTCGGTTTTCAGGGAAGTAATCAGCTGCGATGGCACGGCGGACAGGAAAAAAAGAATTTCACAAGGAAATCCACCAACCAGAGTTAGCTGAAGAGGCCACTAAAGTTGAACCTCCCAGTCCATACCTCTGCTGGGGCTCCCTCGACCGGGGAACACGACAGCCTGTTGTCCTCAGACACACTTGCTCCCTCTTCACAAACATGGGCCGTTGCTTCAGATTTTACATGGCTCCTGCTCTGCATGGTGTATTCTGGAAGATGCACAACACCTTTAGACACAAAAGACCCTAGCAGACCCACCTACCTGCCGCTCAAAGAGAACAAGACAATTTGTACCACTTTATTAATTTTTTAAATTAAATTTTCTGTTTTACAATATAAAATATCCATTTAAAGGTAAAGGTAAAGGTACCCCTGCCCGTCAGGGCCAGTCGTGTCCGACTCTAGGGTTGCGCGCCCATCTCGCTTAAGAGGCCGGGGGCCAGCGCTGTCCGGAGACACTTCCGGGTCACGTGGCCAGCGTGACGAAGCTGCTCTGGCGAGCCAGCACCAGCGCAGCACACGGAAACGCTGTTTACCTTCCCGCTATAAAGTGGTACCTATTTATCTACTTGCACTTAGGGGTGCTTTTGAACTGCTAGGTGGGCAGGAGCTGGGACTGAAAGACAGGAGCTCACCCCGCTGTGGGGATTCGAACCGCCGACCATACGATTGGCAAGTCCTAGGCACTGACGTTTTACCCACAGCGCCACCCGCGTCCCTCCAAAATATTCATTTAAACAACCTTAAAATATTAGTGACTTCCTGTCTTCTCTTTCCATGGTTCATTTTGCATAACATAAATCCCTGCATATTTTATATAAACTAAACCATTCAGTATTCCATTAGTACATCTATCAAAACTTATTTGCACTGTTTAATTTATCTTAATGCTACCAATGTTTTCAAATGTACACAATACGCCCCCATATATTCAATATATGTTTTCCAATCTTCTTTAAATGTATGCTCCTCTTGTTCTCTTATTCTGTAAGAATAAGCTACACATATTCCATCAGTTTCAGCTGCCATTCTTCTTTAGTTGGGACCTCGCTCATTTTGCATTTGGGGGCTAATGAAACACGGGCCGCAGTAGTAGAATACATAAATAACCTTTTTTGACACCTGGGAATTTCCATCTGAATTATCCCCAACAGAAAGGACTCTGGTTTTTTTTTTTGGGGGGGGAGGTGCTTTTAAACATATTTTTCAATTCATTATAAATGATTTCCCAATACTCTTTTATCCTTTTACAGGTCCACCACATATGAAAGAACATACCCTCGACCTCATTGCATCTCCAGCACTTATCTGCTTCAGTCTTATACATCTTAGCAAGCCATGTGAAACACTGCCTAGGCAGTTTTGTATTTATACTAGACACACTGTGTTTATAGCATAGCTTATCTAAATGATGTCAAAATGGACCGTGGACCTCTCACGTTCTAAAGCTGCACATATGGGCGAGGTAGACTGGCTTAAATGAGAAGTTGGCGGCACAGAACTCTACACAAGTGTTTTCATATATTCAGTGTCATGTTTCACCGTGAAGACACTGGCTTGTCTCTTCTGGCACTATTACAGTGGTACCTCGGGTTAAGATCTTAATACGTTCTGGAGGTCCGTTCTTAACCTGAAACTGTTCTTAAAGCTAGTTCAACTCTTGACCTCTCCAGTTACCATCATTGGTAAGTTTGATTTATTACCTCCCCTCCACCCTAAGCGCCATATATTAAATACAACTTTAATATAGTAATCAGGTATTAAAAGGTCAAGCTAAATATTATTAATTATCATTCACTGAATTTGTTAGTCGCTTTCTCTTGCCCAAGGCAACTCAAAGAGACTCACAACCCAAAAAAGATTCAAAATGGGTGGCAAAATGCCAACTGTGCTGGGTTTTTTTGTATTCCTCTAGGGCCAGGGCCCGGTGTCTTCCCACCCACCCAAAATCACTTTATACTAAGAAATTATGTGTGGTATCCAAGACCCTGATGTATCTTAATTCTACCTCCTCTTATTCAGTGTGCTACAAGCCTTGTATTCCAGTTAGCCTCTTGGACAACACCTTTAGCCAGACAATACTGCCTGTCACCCGAGTGCTCATCGCACGACTTACGTTTACTGCGGGCTTCATGGAGCCTTTCTGAGAGAGAAAACATCATTTCACAAACGTTGCTACTGCAAGAAAAGGACAGAGCATTATTGGCAAAGACCAGATTGAGGAGCAACCAGGAAATTTCCTCTCCCATCGCAGTATCCAGTCTAGTGGAGACAGAGGTAAGGAGAGCAAACGCCAAAGAGACTCTATTCATCGCAAAACATTCCAAAATGGCAAAGGCATGCAGAACAATATAATTTGTAGCCACATGATCATTCTGAATAACTTCAGTCAAAATGCTTTGTTCAGACCCCACTGTTTGAAATCTGCAGGACTGAAGTAGCGCTGGGAAAACCTAGAAGGACTATACGATGACTGTATTACGTGAGACCTCCCATGAAGACATGAGTTCATAAGGCATGGAAGTTCAGTAATTCCTGATGGAAAGAAGACAAAGTCCCTACCAGAGAGGAATGGCAAGTTAAACTGATGGACTACACTAAAATGGCAAAGCTGACTGGAAAACTCAGGAACCAAGAGGACAAAAACTTTTTAAAAATGGGGGAAATTTATAATTTATCTAGGAGACCACTGCAAGCAGATGGAAACATTAGCAGGATTTGAAACCTACTTGTATGTAACAAATACCATGGATAATATGGATTGATTTAAAATCTAGAATATGGAATAATATGCAGCTGTAAATGTTGACAATAGGACCCATGGAGGGGATGTGGGGGGGGGGGGAAGTCTTGAGATTCAGAGTAATCTCTCTATATGGACATGCATTTGGATGTTATACATTTGTATTTGTAAAATCAAATAAAAATGATTTTTTAAAAAAGGAAGTTCAGTAACCCCACCCCCGAAAGTTAGAACACAAGTTCAGAAACTTGAAAGCAGGAGACCTTTGTAGCGACGACCTACCTATTATCTAATTTGTCTCCAAATTAACGGGGGACAAAGTTGGAAACAAAAGATTGGCACTTGCTGTAAAATTAATAAGCTGAAATTCTCCACCACTGAAATCTAGCAAATACGAGCAGAAGGAGATCCAAATGTTGACAACAGCAGAGCAAGACTCTGACAGCTATGGCCTAGGCAGCACATATCAGAAGAGCTCACTCACTGAGCTCAGGTGTGATCACATCTTTTAAAAGCAGTAACATTTACCTGTTGATTTCCGCAAAGCCAGGGACGTACGCTCCCATCATTTCCATAAAGGTGTCCATGTCAAAATTCTCTTCAAACGACTCGTGGGACCCAAGCCCTTCCAGGACGCTTGCCATGTAGGAGAAAACAATGTCATCCAGACCACTGGGGGTGGGGAAAGGAAAGGAAAGCAAAAAGATTATAGAAACCCGACAAGTTCCATTTGCTTATCACACCCTGTTGGATAAAAGCCACCTGATTCCTTAAGATGAACTGCAGTTAATGTTTCATTTAGATTTCTTCCCCAATCAGCTTTATAAAACATGTTTATGTTAAAAAGCCATGAACGGAACAATAAAAAATATTGGCGCTCCTTTTTGCTATGTTGTTGCAGCGACCCAAACATTTTGAATCCTGTGAACAATGTGTTTTGTTAAGTCACTATTCAATAAGCACTGTGCAGTTTTCTTTCCACCCTAGTCAGATTGGCCAAATGTGAGGAATGATGGGAGCTGAATTGCAACAATATCTGGAGGGCTACAGATCTCCCAGCCCTGCTCTAAATTCTTCACCATCGGCCAGGTATCTCCAGAGAGGACCGAGAACGAAACCTGCCTGAGTCAGCGTAGACCAAGGTTTCCCAAAGTTGGGTCTCCAGCTGTTTTTGGACCACAACTCCCATCACCCCTAGCTAGCTGGACCAGTGGTCAGGGATGATGGGATTTGGAGTCCAAAAACAGCTGGAAACCCAAGTTTGTAAAATCCTGGCATAGACAATACTGAGCAAGATTGACTAATGCTATGAGGCAGCCTATTAAGTCCCTATGGAAAAGCTTTTGCTGCAGCCAGGAACGTTTTGTTGTTGTTGTTTTTTTTAAGAAAACCTTTGATTCAAAGGCAAAGCCAGAAATTAAAACTGGAAATCCATCTTCAACAATCTCTTCAGCCTCTAGAATAATTCAACATTTGCTGCCTGCTCCCCTGCTCTACTGCCCCAAGAATGAAACTCTTAAAACTAACTATTTAAAATATCCACATCAATGATTATTTACAGTTCATAGAAATGGAAGCTGAGGGATACTATTTCCACAGAAATGTACAGTTATGCCGTTTATGTAAAATACTGGGTTTGCCATAATTTGTGTGTCTATAAAATTAGGATTTTTCATTTTTTAAAGGAAAGAGTCTGACCTTTCCTGAAGTCCAGAGTGCCAGGTAAGCTATAGACAGAAGGAAAGCTTACTGGTGAAGAATAGAGAGGGGAGCAGATAATTATTTTGACACTTAAGCTTCTCCCACGAGACATTTAACAATTATGCAATTATTTTTCTAGCATAGCAATTAACAAATTATTAATTAAATGTTACATTCACCATTAATGACGATATCATCTGACATCTATGAGTACAGCTAAATAAAGACTGAGGAGTACCTATGGAAGTAAGGTAGTAAAGGGACCCTTCACCATTAGGTCCAGTCGTGACTGACTCTGGGGTTGCGACGCTCATCTTGCTTTATTGGCCAAGGGAGCCAGCGTGCAGCTTCCGGGTCATGTGGCCAGTATGACTAAGCCACTTCTGGCAAACCAGAGCAGCGCACAGAAACACCGTTTACCTTCCTGCCAGAGCGATACCTATTTATCTACTTGCACTTTGAGGTGCTTTTGAACTGCTAGGTTGGCAGGAGCAGGGACCGAGCAACGGAAGCTCACCCCCTCACGGGGATTCGAACCGCCAACCTTCTGATCGGCAAGTCCTAGGCTCTGTGGTTTAACCCACAGCTCCACCATGTCCCTTTACCTATGGAAGTAGGAGGATCAATAAGCCATGATGACATTCTAATACTGTGAATAAGACCCTCTTTGAAAAGCATCAGAGAAAAGGGGGAAAGGGAAGGAGAAAAGGAGGTTGCACCCATAAATTAATTTGTTTACACATCCAGCTTACTCAGCCATAACAACTTGTTAAAATTATACACTCCATCACTCTAATTTTCTACAAAAACAAAACATATTGAATCCCCACAGTGCTACAGCAAGCCAATTTTGGCTTTGCTCCAGTACAGTAACTAAAAATACTCATTACGTAAGGTTTGTGGTTTCATAGAATCATAGAATCAGAAGAGACCACAAGGGCCATCGAGTCCAACCCCCTGCCAAGCAGGAAACACCATCAGAGCGCTCCTGACATATGGTTGTCAAGCCTCTGCTTAAAGACCTCCAAAGAAGGAGACTCCACCACACTCCTTGGCAGCAAATTCCACTGTCGAACAGCTCTTACTGTCAGGAAGTTCTTCCTAATGTTTAGGTGGAATCTTCTTTCTTGTAGTTTGGATCCATTGCTCCGTGTCCGCTTCTCTGGAGCAGCAGAAAACAACCTTTCGCCCTCCTCTATGTGACATCCTTTTATATATTTGAACACGGCTATCATATCACCCCTTAACCTCCTCTTCTCCAGGCTAAACATGCCCAGCTCCCTTAGCCATTCCTCATAAGGCATCGTTTCCAGGCCTTTGACCATTTTGGTTGCCCTCCTCTGGACACATTCCAGTTTGTCAGTCTCCTTCTTGAACTGTGGTGCCCAGAACTGGACACAGTACTCCAGGTGAGGTCTAACCAGAGCAGAATACAGTGGCACTATTACTTCCCTTGATCTAGATGCTATACTCCTATTGATGCAGCCCAGAATTGCATTGGCTTTTTTAGCTGCCGCATCACACTGTTGGCTCATGTCAAGTTTGTGGTCAACCAAGACTCCTAGATCCTTTTCACATGTACTGCTCTCAAGCCAGGTGTCACCCATCTTGTATTTGTGCCTCTCATTTTTTTTTGCCCAAGTGCAATACTTTACATTTCTCCCTGTTAAAATTCATTTTGTTTGTTTCAGAAGAAGGAAATCCTACAGTTGGACAACAGGCACCGTGAAGGCCACGCCATGCAGTTTCAGTTTAGGAACTTGGCTTCGGTAAACTGGATTTGGAACTGAAAAATCACCATAGAGGTCCCAGAGACACAAAGGCTAGTAGATGCCAGCCCACTCTGTAACGCAGTTGTGACACACCGCTAATGAAAATCCACACAGTGATTTCGCATGGAAAACATAACACGCTTCTGTATGGCTGTCCTAGACCCAAAGTGAGATAAAACGTACCTCAAGTCAGCACCCGGGATATGATTCTGGATGAAGACTGACAAACTATCTTGGATTATTCTCTCCGACTGCATTTCCTTTGAGGAGTGTGTGCTGGGGAAGAGAAAACACACACACACAATTTCAAAGTGCAAACCGACACAAGCTCCAATGCATAATGCTGAATTTGCAGGCCAAAATACGAGACGTGCTCCCTCTGCCAGATCAAGGCACCACTCAGATGATTTTGTACTGTACAAAATCTGAAATGTGTCAAGAAAAATCACAGGCCCCAGCAGTTCTTCCCTGGGGAATCTACTGATTTCGAGCCACGGCCTCAGGTGAAGGAGAAGTGGAATATTCCAGCCAATAACTCAGCTTAGAGCCAAATTCTGCATGATCAATGCACAAGTGCATTTAGCATACCAGGTGGGTTTTCTCTTTTAAGCCACCAGGAGTCATGATCAGGATCATGCCCCACTGCATGCAATAATAATAATAATTTATTATTTCTACCCTGCCCATCTGGCTGGGTTTCCTCAGCCACTCTGGGCAGCTCCCAGCAGAATATTAAAAACACGATAAAACATCAAACATTAAAAACTTCCCTAAACAGGGCTGCTTTCCGATGTCTTCTAAAAGTCAGATAGTTGTTTATTTCCTTGACATATGATGGGAGGGCGTTCCACAGGGCGGGTGCGAATACCGAGAAGGCCCTCTGCCTGGTTCCTTGTAACCTTACTTCTTGCAGTGAGGGAACCGCCAGAAGGCCCTCGGAGCTGGACCTCAATGTCTGGGCTGAACGATGGGGGTGGAGACGCTTCTTCAGGTATACATGTGTGTCTAGGAATACAATTTTTTCCCAGTCTCCTGTTGAAAAGCAACCCCCTCACCCCCACTACGGACACCAATAGTACTTGGTGTGTGATTTTCATCAGGTAAACATTACATAAACCCCCTCCGCCCTGGAGTCTCAGTCCTACCTGCAATTTATTTAGCTATAGATGAAAATGTTTCAGGAACAGAACTGCGAGGTAGGAATAGCACATTCAAGCATTTGTTTTTGCTGGGCTCGTATCGGGATGATGTGATTAGAGCTGTCAAAGGCTCCATACGTAATCATTTGCGTTCCAGATGTTCTGGAATAACGACAATGATCTGTCTTGGCGCACGGCGGCAAGAATATCCAATGGAAAGGAAGGAGTACTGGGGGAGTAAGCGCATTGATACGAATGAATGGCGTTTAACTAAAACCAGGTGTAAATATGTGCAAGTACCACAACGGTAAGAAGGATTTTGTGTCCTGCGTTGTAAAGAGTGCCATAGAATACTTTCCCTAGCATGGCAGTGAAGTCATGGGGGCGGGGGGGGGGTGGAGAGAAAGGTTCTCACCAACTCGGTTTCTGCATGTCAGGCTGCCCTGAAAAGGAACCAAAAGAGGACCAATTTACAAATATGAAGGCAAGCAGGACCATAAAGAAGCTGGATATTTCTGCAGTCTGTTGCAAAAGCACACACACACAAATAATTATCATAATATTAGTAACCGCCAAATAGATATGTGTGCTTTTGTAATAATTTGGAAAGGGTGTCTGAGCAGCCTGAGCATCCTTTGCCCAGGCAGGATGGGGGAGGCCATCATTAGGGTGCCATCATTAGGCCAAGTAGGGCACAGTTTTAGGCAAACTAGTTTTCTTTCGCGCTTGAGAAAGGCAATTTAAGATCGAGGCGCTGCTTTTTCTTGCCATTTAAAATAAACTTTGCAGCTTCAAGTTTTCATTCCGCCCCCCCCCACCCTGTAAGGCTTTTGAAAATCGAAGTTAGCAGGGGAGGGGGGCGTTTTGGGTGCGCGCGCGCAAGTATTTAGCTTCGCCTAGGGCGCAAAACAGACCCGGCACCGACGCTGCCGCGAGAGCAGCAGGGGACTCCGCCGGAGGGTGAATGCACTCTGCACATGCTCAGGAGGCGGCGCAAAAAACGACGACAAGCAGCTAAAGTAAAGGGCTTCTGGAAACACTCACTAGGGGCGTGCCTGCCTGTAGGTCTGTCTGTCTGTCTGTCCGTCCGCCGGGCGACCTGCGCGCCTCCTCCGCCCGCTCCCGCGTAGAGATGTTGAAAGAATCACGTGGTTCCGAATCCTCCTTCATCCCAAAGCGGGAGGAGGAGGAGGAGGAGGAGGAGGAGGAGGATGTGGTCCAGATTAGCATCACTGCGCATAGACTTAGAAATGCAGACTGATCACTCGCATCCGAATAGGAGACTTCCTGGTAGCTTTGGAAGACTCACTCGCTCCTTCTTCTGTCAGAGCCAATGTGCGCCTTCCTAGTGGGCTGCTAGCGTATATATTGCGAGTTCAAATTGGATGGGCACATGTGAATTAATCAATCCAGTAAATCAATGCAAAATACACCATGAGAAAGGAGAAGGAACTCAGCAAAGAACAATTAGAAGAGCTGAACATAGCAGACCAAGTAAAAGAGGCAGAAATCTTTCACCCCACCACACAAAAAAAGTTCTGCTCGTTTCTGCTGCTCAGCCGCGCACCGAGTAGCCATTCAGTACCTTATGGAGAATAAAGACCTGGCAAAGGTCGACAATGACAGAGGTGCATTGCGTCAGTGGGTGTGCTTACTAAGTGTGCAGAAAAACCACACTGGGCAAACAGGAGGAATTTTAGGTTTTCAGCAAATCAAAGAAAATGTATTTTAGTTTAGATTTTTAAAATATAATTTTGCAAAATATACTCACTAGCTGCAGACCCTCCAAGTGTCCCTATTTTTGAGGATCAGTCACAGATTCACAGAAGTCATCCCGGTTTCTGATTTGATCTCAGAATGTCCCTATTTCCATCCCTATTTTCCCTGGAGAAAAATTGGAGGGTGTGGAGTTATGCAACCCCTGAGCCAAAGAGATAAGTAACTATGCAAGCTGTAGAAGACATCTGAAGGATGGCGGCTAATGGATTGAGGTTGAATCCTGACAAGACAGAAGTACTGTTTTGGGGGGATAGGGGGCGGGTGGCTGTGGGGGACTACTGAATGGGGCAACTGTGCCCTTGAAGGAGCAGGTGTGCAGCCTGGGAGTTATTTCGGACTCACAGCTGTCCATGGAGGCGCAGGTTAATTCTGCATCCAGGGCAGCTGTCTACCAGCACCATCTCGTATGCAGGCTGAGACCCTCCCTGCCCGCGGACTGTCTTGCCACAGTGGTGCATGCTCTAGTTATCTCCTGCTTGGACTACTGCAATGTGCTCTACACGGGCACATGAAGGTGACCCGGAAACTACAACTAATCCAGAATGCGGCAGCCAGACTGGTGACTGGGAGTGGCCACTAAGACCATATAACACCGGACCTGAAAGACCTGCATTGGGTCCCAGTACGTTTCCGAGCACGCCAGGCACTCCTGTCTTCCACTGCCTCCTGCAGTTTGGTCAAACTCATGCTGGTAGCTTTGAGAACACTGTCCAACCATCTCGTCCTCTGTCATCCCCTTTTCTTTGTGCCCTCCATCTTTCCCAACATCAGGGTCTTTTCCAGGGAGTCTTCTCTTCTCGTGAGGTGGCCAAAGTATTGGAGCCTCAGCTTCATGATCTGTCCTTCCAGTGAGCACTCAGGGCTGATTTCCTTCAGAATGGATCGGTTTGATCTTCTTGCAGTCCATGGGACTCTCAAGAGTCTTCTCCAGCACCATAATTCAAAAGCATCAATTCTTCGGCAATCAGCCTTCTTTATGGTCCAGCTCTCACTTCCATACATCACTACGGGGAAAACCATAGCTTTAACTATACGGACCTTTGTCGGCAAGGTGATGTAATGGTTTTACATTCTGTTAATTCAGGAGCATGAAATATTGCTGAACGGGTATCTGCCAATTTCTGTCTTTGCGTTTGGAAATGTTCCTTAAATCGCCACTTCCCGATTTTGGCCCTGCTGCACTATTTATGACTACAAACAATAACGTCAACAGAGAGCAGTGCCACATTTCAACACTTGATGTCACTCCAAGGCCACATTATTAGCAGCAAGGTTCTTCCTGCAGAGTTGCCAAAGGATCCAACTCATAATGACAGAACTAGCGCTACGCGTAGCAAAATGTCCCCATGGGGGAATTTTTTTAAAATTCTGTTTTAATTTAGGTTCATCAGCATTAAAGAAAGAAAGAAAATGAAACCTGCTCTTTCAATTCTGGTTCAGACACAAGGTTTCCAAAATACTTCAGCAGTTTCAGCCTCTTCGAATCAGTAGGGATAGATTTTATACAGATTATACAAAAAAAGGTTTAAAATTGCAATGTAATTTCCACAAGATACATACAACAAATATTTCATTTAAGAAAATATAATTCAGAATGCTGTTCTCATGCACTCCCCCCCCAAATCAGGAAGTCATTTACTTGTTTAAGATGCTGCTTTTTGGAACAATCACCACACAAAGCGATGTACAATCTTTAAAATTCATAACCGTTAATGCCACAATGAAATCCACCAAATTTATCCACTGAAAGGACAGAATGATTTTAATCCCTAAATGTTCTTTTCTGCATTCATTTATACCGCAAGAACTTTAGCTCATTTTGAGTATTGTCCATTTTAAATCTCCTGTTGCTGTAATGCCATTATATACAGCAATCATACAGCAATGTTTGGAATACTTTGTGTGGATACCAGAGCTCAATGAAAGTATATCATGGAGCCTTGAAAGTGGCAGAAAAGAAACTAAAATGACCAGAAGGGAGAAAAAGAGAAAAGGAGTTGGAACTGACCAGAGAGTTATGGTGGTGGGCTTCCTTGTATTGGGAGAGATGCTGTATTTTTTTGTCTCCCCCTCATAATACTAGAAATCAGAGATATGCAATGACTCCGATCAGCAGCAGATTCAGGATGATACATGCAAGAAGGAAGCAGTTCTTTACAAAGTACTTAACTTGCCACAAAATGTGGAGATCGCTACACTCTTTAGATGGCTCTAAAATGGTTCGGGCAAGTTCACACAGCATATGCCAGTCAAAAGTAATCCACCGTGATATTTAAATGGAATCGCTATGAACTGCCTCTGTGTACAGTATCTATCTAGACTGTATAGCAGGAACCAGAACTGGCCCATTCATGAGGCAAGATGAGTTGACCGCCTCAGGTGGCGAGATGCACGGGGGCAGCAGATCCTGATGCAGATCTTCATGTCCCCCTTGTTCCAATGTTTCTTCTTCCCTGGTGGGGAGGGTAGGAAAAAGTGCTTCTGGCTACATTCATTCACCGTAAGTGGATAACTACGTCTTGTTCCATGAGTTGCGGCATTTTCTATTTCCATTTATAGCAAGTACTTAAAACAGCAATGTTTGGCTTCCCACTTTATCTTTATGGCTTGGGCTCATTGGCGGCAGCTGCCCACTGTTTCTCGTAGGGGGAAGATCTATCAGGGCCGTCTTACCCATTGGCGCTAGGGGTGCAGGGCACCCAGGCACCAGGCTCATAGCTGTCAACTTACAGATTTGAAAATAAGGGACCAGCAGCCTCGAAAATAAGGGATCAGCAGGCAAAATAAGGGATTTTCCAAGCACAGGTATGTTCAACTTCTGAGCCAAAGGCAGAAAGCCCAGCCAGCAGCCAAACGAAGCCTCAAGAGGTGGTTCCCACAGCACAGCAACCCGGCAAAGGGGATGCAGCAAGGAAAACCACCGTCACCTCTCTGCTGGGAAGCGCTGAGGCAAAGACGAGTCCCCAGGCAACGCGGGCGATTTGATCAGCACAAGGCATGCAACCTCCCCACCCCCCAGTTGTTCTTAGACTCCTTATTGGGCCAAGCAACACAGTTGGAGTCTCCCTCCTCCCTGGCCGGCAGGGAGGGAGGGAGGGAGAGGAGCTGCTTCCTTTGAAACCCGGGAAATTTAAGGGACATCATCAATAAGGGACAGCAGTGGGGCATGGCGCTAGGATAAGGGAGTTTCCCGCCAAATAAGGGACTGTTGACAGCTATGACCAGGCTCTCAGGGGCACCAGGCCGAGAGTCCAGGGACTGAGAGTTGAGTCAGGGGAAGAGCCCGCCTGTTGGCTGGGGGCGACCGAGCCAGCGAGACGCTGAGGTGGTCGACTGGCTCCGCCCTCCTGCGCACCTGGGACTGGGCAACCGGGGGGCTCCCACCAGGCGAATCTTTGCACCCAGGCTCCGCATATGCTTAAGACAGCCCTGAGATCTACACAACTTTTGTTACAGATAGGTAGCCGTGTTGGTCTGCCATAGTCAAAACAAAACAAATTCCTTCCAGTAGCCCCTTAAAGACCAACTAAGTCAGTTCTTGGTATGAGCTTTCGTGTGCATGCACACGAAAAGCTCATACCAAGAACTGACTTAGTTGGTCTTTAAGGGGCTACTGGAAGGAACAACTTTTGTTGTTTTGCTGAAACAGACTAATACAGCTGCTGCTCTCGAAGTTTTTATCCTCTAAGCCACCCAAACCCTGCTGAAGATTTTGAGCCTTTTCTTTTTTTTCTTTTCCCTCCAGCAACATCCATCTTTAGGGGCCCTCCTTCTGTTAACATTGATCTACAGGGGAAATAGAAAACATGGCCGTGTTGTTATATACCCGGTTTCAATTTCTGCTGCAATGATTGAGTGTACATACAGAATCTTTGAAACATGGTCACTCTAACTTATTTTGTCTTCCTGTCAATAGCACGACACTTGTTCAAATAATGGGTCGATAGCAGCTGATCTTTTTATGTTAAACTGCCATGGAATTGCCTCTCTTATTAGAGATGCAGTTTTTCTCCTGACAACGTTTAACTCAAGAATTTTTGGGGGGGAAATGGGGAGGAAGGGATTGGTTAGGTGCCAATTATTATCATCATTATTTTAAAAGAGGAATGTGTCCACAGAAAGAAATATAGACAAATATTTATCCTTAAAGTGGATAAATGTTGTGTGTCACAAGGGCATACAACACTGTTCATTTTAAGGGGGGCAGATCTGTGCTTGGAAGTCTCAGTTACTGGCAAGGATCTCTGAAACAAAGGTTCTCTCACATGTTGCATTGAAACATTCACAAACCAAGGTCATATGTACCTGTCCAGCCAGTGATATGGTCATGATGAATCCATCTCTTTCCAGGTGTAAAGAAGGGTTGTTTTGTAAGGATGAGAGATGTTTTTCTCTGAAAATACATAATAGAGGTGGAAGGATCACAACTTTCTTCTATCTGTTGTTGTGAAACATCAAAGAATATCATGGAACTTTTAGTTTGGGTTTGACTACGGCTATTTCAGAAACAACTGTCAAACCCTTTCTTTCATTATCTTGAAAAGTCATCGTTCCATATGCGCTGCTTAATTTTATTACTTTTTCTATTGAACCATGTACTTGGAGTCTGGAGCAGAATTAAAGGTATAAGAGATAATAACTGTCTGGGGGCAGCCCAAGAGAACACATGTTTAAGGAGAGTGATTTTCCGTGGACTTCTGTCATTTTCTGTTTGCTCCCAGCTCTAGTTTTCCCATTAAAAAAAATATTAATCCTCAAGTTTAAAATATTGGGTGAAATATGGAAGGTAATCTGAAAGAACTGCTTTCAAGAACTGCAGGATTAATGACAGAACATGAGTTTATATATGTAAATTTGGCGGGACATTCCCAGGCAGGGATTGGGGAGGAATTTGTTTGATTTGCATTTTTATGCAAACTTGCCTCATTCACATTTCTCAAATGAACAAGTTAACCAAAATATAGCTCTCTTTCAACACTTGCAGCTCTCTGAATTTTGTGATGCAGTTCTTCCATGTATCCATGTATGCACAAAAATGCATATATCTGGGGAAATAATATTCAGAACTACATTACCTTAGTAAAAATTGTTTGCATATTAGGCAAAATTGCACACAGAGGAGCATATATTAGGAGAAATGTGTTTTTTTTTAAAATCACAAATTGATGCAAAAATTCAATGAACTAAAGATTGGGGAAATGAGAAATGCAGAGAAACAAAAACTGGTAACATCAATCTATACCCCCAGATAAGGGATTGCAGACTCAACTACCTATTCTAAAAGCATGATGCACAGTAATGAATTCCAGTCAAGCACTAAAAGAGTTTGCAAAGGATGAACTGGAATCTCCAGGTATTTCAAACAGTTTCATTTTTAAATATTGTAATATCATTATGTATTTTTATAATTCCACAATATGCACGATGCAAATTATAAGCTTTAAAAAAAGCTCAACAACTTTTGTGTCCAGATTTTCACTTTCTCAAATATGATAACCCTCATATATGATAAAAGATAAATGTTACTGGTCCTATAAAGCCAACGATAAACATCACTGGTCTTCAAATAATCAAATGAAGTCAGATATACAATGTCAGAAGTCAACTCTCAAATGCTATCAGTTGTCAAGTTTCACATCGTGCCAGATGCTAAATAGGTGTCAAATAAAATGCCACGTGTCAATCATCAAATAGCCTCAAATACCAAATAACGATTTCACTGGATGTCAGATATTGACACCAAACACCAGATACTGAATTTTCAAATGGATATTTCACCATAGAATCGGCAGCGGATAATTTTCAGGAGGCAAAATAGCCCTGGCTGTAGAAGGTATTTGTACGTCTTGTCTGAGCTCCACAATGACCCTTTGCTTTGCTTATCCAAACTATGGTCAATCTGGGAGGCACTTGACTTCTCAAACCATTTGCAGGCTCCAAGACATCTTGTCCCACGCATGCTCTACACAAACAAGCCTTTGTCTCTCCTGAGCATTTAAGAGCTCTTGCTGCCGATGAAGAACCTCTTGTGCCAGACAAGTACTCTCTCAAGGCGCAGCTGAAACCATGATTCCTTCCCATTCGCCTAATGAAAAAGAAACACAGGATGTGGCCCAACATATTCCCCTTTATCTTGCCTTTGGCTTTCTGGTCTATGCTTCTATTTGGGTGACGATATCCAACTAAGGTGTACTCCTAGGAGACCCACTGAAATTGGTGTGGACCATGGATACTGAATACCCTCCAATACTTATCTGAAGAAAATAGGGACGTTCTATTCCATAATAATAATTTTATTATTTATACCCCACCCATCTGACTAGGTTGACCCAGTCACTCTGGGCGGCTTCCAACATATATAAAAATACAATAAAACGTTTTTAAAAACTTCCCTATACAGGGCTGCCTTCAAATGGCTCAGGGTATGGATAATTCCAGACCCTCCAACATTTCTCCAATGGAAATAGAGACATTCCGGGATAAAATCAGAAACTGGGACGGCTTCTGTAAATCCAGAGCAGTACCTATTTATCTACTTGCACTTTGACGTGCTTTCCAACTGCTAGGTTGGCAGGAGCAGGGACCGAGCAACGGGAGCTCACCCCGTCGTGGGGATTTGAACCGCTGACCTTCTGATCGGCAAGCCCTAGGCTCTGTGGTTTAACCCACAGCGCCACCCAGCAGCATAAATGCAGTTTCGCTGCTGCTTTCTACGTATTCACCTTTGGAATATACATTTGCTAAATGTCTTCTGTCTTGCACGTGTGAATGTATTCAACTGAGACCAAACAAAAATGATCTCTCTCTCCCCCATTCACAGGCAGCAAGACAGGGAGCATTTTGACCAATTTGTGTTGGCCAATTTGTGATGGCAACAGCATCCCCGCCCTTCCAGAAGCCCCCATCAGGGCAGTGCTACATCATTCTGTAATGTCACTGCTAGGAGCGTTTGGGAGAAGAAATGGGGGCCAGGAAAAACGTCACCATCAACCTTCAGCAGTGGATGCTAAATCCTTCCACAGCGTCACCCCCACCTCCTAACTTTTGCTGGAGTTTGGCTCCTCCAAACCACAAAAAGCAAACTGAAGGTTCTTCCCTGCTTAATATGCATCTGGACCATTTTGTAGCATACTCCAAGCATCCCATTTTGAGTCTGCCATGTTTTGGGGCATGACCGTGTCCTCGCCCACATCTCCTTTCCCATCTTCTGGCACCCCTCAAGAAACCAGCCTCTATTCCTCCCTTTTTCTCTTACCCGGATCCCATCGGTTGGTAACCCACATCGGTTGGTAACCCACACCTATTCCTTAGAACAATTCTGACACTCCTCCTCCCACCGCCACCCAGACTTTGGCCCTCGTAGAGATGGTGACATAACAGCGGGAAAGTAGAAACCCCCCAACCCAAAGTCTCACTGATTATCCCAACATTCGGCCTCTCCAGCGTCATTGGGGGGGGGGGGGATATTCCTAATTAACCGTCAGACAAAGGAGCAAGGAGCTGGTGTCCAGGAATCCTGGGGTTTGGCGACTGCTGCTCATGCGTGCAAGCTGCTTCTTGGCTCCGTGGTCAGCCTGGTTCCATGCAGACACCTCCACCCATTACAGTCCACCCCACCCCTTGCAACCCTCCTACCTCTCAGGCATGTGGATTTTATGAATGAAACTTTCTGACAGTTATGGGTTTGGCAGGATCCCATTCATTCCGCCAGGGAATGTGTGACCATCAGCCTTCATTAGAGGCTTCTTCCAGTCAGCTGAGAGCTCATTAACTTAAAGTGGCCTCTTGTTTTAAAAACTCTGAGGCAGAGGTTGGGGGCTCCGAGAAGGGGGAGGTGGGCCGGGGGCCGAGGGTCCATTGTTCCACATGCCACCGCTCCTGTGAGATTAGGTGCCCTTGGAGGCGTGTGAGAGAGGCTAAAACAACTTTAATTAGTTATTTTCAAAGATTTCTTTCCCCTTTCCCTCCCCCCCCCTTTGTGTATATCAGAGAGGGGGGTTTCTTTCTGTGGTAGTTTTTTCTGCATGAAAGCATTTCTTGTTATTATGCTTAAGTCGAGGTCCTTAGCCTTTGTCTCCCTCCCAACAATAGGAGTTGGTCAAAAGCTTCTTCCTAAATTCCTGGAGATCTGCTGAAAGAGAAGGGCCATGAAGCTGGAGATCCCTTTGGTACCGATGCCTTTTCAAAGGCTGCTGGGGGTGGAGTGGGGTGCCAAAATATTTTTTTAAAAAACTTTAAAAGCTGGATGGTTGGCTGAGGCCCCCACTGTGAACACTGGCCAATATGGTGATAAGAGGGGTGACAGAGATTGCACCCAAACAGGGAAGTAGATAATGTGTACTTTGTTCCATGGACTCAATGATGGCTGTTTTCCCACTTTGTTTGGTAGTCATGTACAATGTAAGTACGAAGTCTCAGGGAAAGCCAAAAGACACTCCTAGGAGCTGCAACCTGCTCTTTGTGGAAAGTGCTTTCAGGGCACTTCTGTTGTGCCAAATCAATACTGAAATGAACAAACATTGCCCAAGCACAAACACGGCTTACACAAGATGCTACTTAGCTGGTCCTCCTTCCTCCCCTGGTTAAAACACTTTATCCATAGCCTAGAGCAGGGTTTCCCAAATTTTGGTCTCCAGCTGTTTTCGGACTACAATTCCCAACATCCCTGACCACTGGTCTTGCTAGCTAGGGATGATGGGAGTTGTAGTCCATAAACAGCTGGAGACACAAAACACTGGTCTAGTGTATCCCTGGAGCAAAGGGTGGATGGGAATGGAGAACCGTTTGTCATGTGAGATGTTGAAAAAGACTATGAAAAAAAAAGGTACCACCTGAAGCACACACACACACACAAACACACACACACACACACACACACACACGAAGCACATCCACCCTTCTGCCCATCCTGTTTACCGTTGAATTGGAGCAAACGTCAATTGGGTTTTCTCCGGACTGATGTTTGCTCTCATTTGGCGCTGAAGAGCAGATTTTCTGGGGGAGTCGGGGGGGGGGAGTGGCAGGCCAAACAGAAGTGTGGACAGGTATATAAAATCAACACACACTTTTGCTTTGTATGAGAGGTAGTCTTGGGCACCTCCTTAAGCACACAGATTTGAGCAGGGACATGGTTTGAAAATTGTAAGTAGCATGGTGTCAAGTCTGCACATTTCGCAAGATGATACCCCCCCCCACTTCGTTGTACCACAAGGCTGCCTACAGACTCTGAACAGTCAAGCCCTGGAGCTAAGTAACCACCACCCTCTCTATTTTTGAGTGAGTTATTACAAATAGTTTGAGTGAGAGTCTGTGACTGGGGTGGACTGTGTGGATGTTAATGAATGGAGAGTACATGAAGTACCGTATTTATTGTGTGAATGGTTTGCATGTTCACCCTTGGCTATGGTTACCAGATTTTTTTCAATGAAGCCAAGGCAAAAGACCCTGGGCCCAAGCAAACGTATTGTATAAAGGTGCAAAGCCCTTCTTTCGCACCCTGTGAAACATAAATGGGCAGAGTTTTTTAAAAACTGGGCAACAGACGACCACCCGCAACTCCTGAGCCTCCCCCAATCAGTCAAAACAAAGGGGGAAGGGGGCAGGAGATATATACACTGGACGTCCCCGGTTCCCCTTCGGCAGTGGCAGCAACAGCGGCAGTCAGCAGTCCAGAGCCAGCCTGGTAGCACCATTTTGCCTTCCAGAAGTCCCCATATGTTATGTCTTGTGCACAACACATCATATGGGGACTTCCGGTGCGGAAAAATGGCGGGCGCCACGACAGCGAGCAGCAACTGAAGCCAGCCAGAGCCAACTGCGCTACCAGGCTGGCTCTGGGCTGCTGAGGCTGCCGCTGCCATGTTTCCCAGGTACAGATTTGCAGATCTGGGGACATTCCAGGGATGGAATTTGTCCGGGGACAGATTTGCAAATCTGGGGACTGTCCCCGGGAACCAGGGACGTCTGGTAACCCTGCCCTTGGTCCCACTCATGTTTGGATTTGACCTTGTCCAGCACAGCCTCCCATCCTGCCCAAGGAGACCCAAGAGACCATGTGGTTTTCAGGTGAAATGTGTTAGAGGGTTGAGCAGGCCAATTCTCTCTTCTATTCCAGACCCCAAGTTCGTTCATTCGTTCGTTCGTTCGTTCGTTCGTTCCTTCCTACCTTCCTTCCTTCCTTCCCTTTCCCTCAACAGTTCATCCCTTATGGAAGTTGCAGGTCCCTGTCAGTCTGTTTTGTGGGGTTAAATTTTTTTTTTCCCTTTAAAATTTATAGACTTACAGGTTTCCACATACCTAGAGTTGCTCCTCAAATTTATAGAAACTACAACCTTCCAAGTGGCCGCATTCTGCCACCAATCTAGTGTACATCCAGCCACCTCAGTTCGCTCTTAGAGGGATGAATGTTTTCAGTTCTTGAATTCGTTTTGCAAGCCTTATTTGAAGCTATAGAAGTCTATCTTGTGCAACCTGAACGAAAGGTAAAACTAACAAAACAGCCATCTAGCTATCAGGACACCAGACTTGCTCTGTTCTGCTTGTAAATTCTAAAGATGTAATTAACATTTTAAGCAGAGGCAACTTGCTGAAAAGGCCAGTCCTGTGCATGTTTACTCATAACTGCAAGACTCACCTCCTCCTTCCTGTTGCTGGCTTGTGTGTCACCCTGTCATGAAGCAGTCACATGCTCCAATGCCCACCTGGTCTTCTGTCGCTCTCTGCATCTACAATCTATCACACTTACCGTATTTTTCACTCTATAAGACGCACCAGACCATAAGACACACCTAGTTTTTGGAGGAGGAAAACAAGAAAAAAAATATTCTGAATCCCAGAAGGCAGAACAGCAAGAGGGATCGCTGCTTTTGCTGCACAGCGATCCCTCTTGCTGTTCTGCCTTCTGGGATAGCTGCGCAGCGTGCATTCGCTCCATAAGACGCACACACATTTCCCCTTACCTTTTAGGAGGGAAAAAGTGAGTCTTATAGAGCAAAAACACAGTATTTCCCTCCCACTTTTCGCAACCTGTAACGATTAACGCATGCCGTTCTCCCTATCCCAAATGAAATATAGGGAAAGCACAGGGACCTCATGCCTGTTTCCCCATCATAGGAACAAAACACATGATTTAGTAACAGCGCTGGGGAGATATTTTAGCACCAATGTAGAGTCTCACGGTACCAACAAGGCAGTAAGTAGTGTCAGTCCATACAGCTGGTGGACTGAGCAAGCAGAAGGACTTTCCCCAAGGTCGAATAACCCAGGCGCAAGTTAGTCCAACCCTCCCTATTAGTGGTGTAGCAAGGGATATTCAGCAAGCGTTGGCATGGAGGAATTGGGTAAATCAGTGCCGGATTTATGTATAAGCTAAACAAGCCATAGCTTAGGGCCCCACTTTCTTGGGGCCCCCCCAAAAAATTAAAGAAAACAACAACTGGATGTACATTTCCAAAATAAGATAAGAAATAAAATAAAACCTACTTACAACAACAGCGTTTTGTGTTGTGTAGGCTCCTATGATGTAAGTAATGGGCCCCGCCTGCTAGCCTGCTCCCTAAAATATCACTGGTTTGCTCATTTCTATATATAGGGTGCCTACATTCTGCATGGCAATATGTGTAAATAGCTTGAGATACCTATTAGGTCCATTAATTACCATATAGCATATATTCAACATGAAAAACGGTCTCTGGACCGTAATAAAGGTTGATGATGATGATATATTCAACGCGAAAAACAGCGACGATGTGTTGTTGACAAAGGACAGCTGGACATATAAAGGGCCCCATTACCTTCAGTAGCTTAGGCCTTTTCAAACCTAAATCCGGCCCTGGGGTAAACCCATCCCAATGGTCAAGCTCTGGCAGGCATTCAACCACTTCAGATTGTCATAGTCCTCTGCTGCCAGCTACGGCAGAGCTCAGGAGAGGGAAAAGCCAGCCAACTGGCCGAGTCTTGGGCTGGAGACAGAGTCCGTATACAAGGTTCAGTCCAGTCCTAAGGTCAGGAATATCTCTGTTCACATAACCAGACAATCTGGTGTGTGTGTGTGTGTGTGTGTGTGTGTGTGTGTGTGTGTGAAGAATGCCAAGGGTCCAATGTCACAAGAAGCAGCAAGGTCTGGCCAGGAATGTTGTTTCCAGCAACTGACTGAGACTGGGAACCCTGCTTAAGAAAGCTGGAGACAGCTGGTTCTCGTCAGGAGCAAGAAGGCTGATCAGCAGCAGGTGGAAGCCGACTCTTGGCCTATGACACAGATAATGGTCAGGAGTGGTGTTTCACCAAAAAAAAGTTTTAATTGACATTTGTAAAAAAAACACACCAAGCATTTTTGTTAGGGATTGTAGGACAAGACCTGCCAAGAAAACTAAATAACTTATTTATGTATGCTGCAACTGCGGCAAGAATCTTGTTAGCACAAGGATGGAAGAATGAGGAAATCCCAATGGAAGAACAGTGGCAAGAAAAATTGATGAGTTACGCAGAACTGGCCAAACTGACATATAAACTGCATGAAAAGGACAACTGTGACTTCAAGGAAGAATGGGAACTTTTTACAAACTATTTAAAAAGACAGTAAAACGAACTGGATCCTTTGGCAGGTTTTGAATAAACATTCACAAATTTATTAGTGAATGCATTCCTTGGAGGCTGGATCTGTTGTCTCTGTGGGTGCTGCCGCCCGAGGCAGTCACACCCCTTTGCCTTAAGGGTGGGCCGCCCCCGGGTTGCCATATGTCCTCTTTTCCCAGGACGCATCCTCCTTTTTTGGTGTATATAAAAAGAGTTGTCCTACCGATCCATCGTTAAAAGTAGATGTCAGCCCATGAATCCTCTTTTTTGCTCTTCAAAATATGGTTATCACTCACACCCCTGTGCCAAAATTCTGCAGCAAAATTGGCCATGCTTTCAGACAGGGTGTACAATACAGTGGTACCCTCGGGTTAAGAACTTAATTTGTTCTGGAGGTCTGTTCTTAACCTGAAACAGTTGTTAACCTGAACCACCACTTTAGCTAATGGGGCCTCCTGCTGCCGCCATGACGCCGCTGCACGATTTCTGTTCTCATCCTGAAGCAAAGTTCTTAACCTGAGGTACTATTTCTGGGCTAGCGGAGTCTGTAACCTGAAGCGTCTGTAACCTGAAGCGTCTGTAACCCGAGGTACCTCTGTATGTGGGAAAAGTTCCTAACATCAGAGAGCTTTGCCTAGCCAGAGGAGCACAGTGCAGGAAATATTCAACAACAGGACATTTTGTTATCGTGTGTCATACCCAGGAGGTGCAAGAAATAACCATGGTAATAGAAAGCTATTTTCCCTTAGGCGCCATATTTTATAAAGGCCCTAACCCAGCCTGGACTCGAGAGTGAATTTATTTGTGGAGGAATTGTTAATTTCAAAATAGTTTCAGGTGTTAATACCAAGGATTCAGGAACCCTTCAGACCTGTATAAAGCAGAAACTGTTTTACACAGCCCAGGGGGTACCCTCTACTATCTCGGATGCTTTGACATACATGGAAGTGACAAAGAGAAGCTGTTTGTGCTCATTGTGTATATGATATGAGGTCATAACCTGAAGTCTCATCATTGAGGGGAGTAGCTGTCAGAATGGGAAGACAGAAAACAGCAGGATGAATGGAAGACGTGTTTGAAGACACAGGATGTTGCTTTAAGACCTGATGCCAAGCCATATCATGTACAAACAGACCATACAGTTCCCATTTGGTTGCTCTGGAGCTGAAAAGAGTAGAGAGATGTGGTATAATTTAAGTCAATTGCCAAACCAATCTTGTGTTCACCAATGGTCACCAGGAAACAAAATGGGAGAATAGGCATCTGTGCAGATTTTTTTTAAAAAGCTTAATGAAGCTGTAGTCAGAGATAAATATTTATTTCCGGTATTAGATGACCTTTTCCCAAAAGGGACAAGTGCCAAAGTATTTTCCAGATTAGATGCCCCAAGAAGCTTTTGACAAATGCCTTTGACAAACAGGAGTGCTAAATTGATTGCACATATCACAACGTTTGGGAGATTTTGTTTTTAGGGTTTGCCATGCGGAAACACAAGCACTTGCAAGTTTTTTTCAAAGGGAGACGACAGAACTCCTTTGAGACATAACAGGAGCCATTGGCTCCATGGGCAATACAGTGGTGCCCCGCAAGACGAATGCCTCGCAAGACGGAAAACTCGCTAGACGAAAGAGTCTTCTGTTTTGGAGGTGCTTCGCAAAACGAATTTCCTATGGGCTTGCTTCGCAAGACGAAAATGTCTTGTGAGTTCCTGCGGTTTTTTCCCCTCCCCCCTTTTTCTAAGCCACTAAGCCGCTTATCCGCTTATCTGCTAAGCCGCTAAGCCGCTAAAAGCCGCTAAACCACGAATAGCACTAATCTGCTAAGCCGTCAATGGGCTTGCTTCGCAAGACGAAAAAACCGCTAGACGAAGAGAATCCCTTTTCGTCTTGCGAGGCACCACTGTATATTAATATGTGGTGCATCAGTGGAAGACCACGACAAAACCCTCATTTTAAATTGGCTCTATGGATCTGGACTGTGAGCTAAACAATAAGTGTGTGTTTTTGATTATCATTAATATGAATTTGCAGTAACCTTTCCCAACCTGAGACCCCTCCAGATTGTGCTATCTGGGACTTATGGGAGTTACAGTGGAACAGTCTCCCTTGGGTGGTTGTGGACTCTCCCTCCCTGGAGGTTTTTAAGCAAAGGTTGGGTGGCCATGGATCTGCCATTGATGCATTGCAGGGGTTGGACTAGATGACCCTCAGGGTCCCTTCCAACTCTACAATTCTACGATTCTATGAATGGTTAAAGGTAAAGGGACCCCTGACCATTAGGTCCAGTCATGGCCGACTCTGTTTTTTTTTTTTTTAAATAATATTTATTAAAATTTTATAGGTTACAAAAATAAAAAATAAAAATACCACATTAAAAAAAACAACAAAACAACACATCACAATATAAGAAAACAAGAAAATAAAATCCATTAAGCAAAAACAAAAACACAAGGAAAAATATATCAAATCTCCTCATTACTTATCTTTCATTAGCTTATTTCCTTGACCTCCTCACACCTCCCTTTTTTGTATTCTAGTTCAATTATCCATTTCAGCAAATCCTTTCCCTCTTTTAAAATTTTAATCCTGTAAATTATCTTAATATAATGTAACTTTACTTTTCCTCCTTTCACCAATTAACAGTCAATTATTCCCAAATCCTTTATATCATTTCTGCTAAATTCATATAATATTATTCCAACATCCTTCTAACAATTGTTAATTTTACAATGTTTCTGTAAATAGTCTTTAAATTTCTTCCAATCTTCCTCCACCGACTCTTCTCCTTGGTCTCGGATTCTGCCAGTCATTTCCGCAGTCGTGGCTGTCTCTGGGGCTGCGGCGCTCATCTCGCTTTATTGGTCGAGGGAGCTGGCGTACAGCTTCTGGGTCATGTAGCCAGCATGACTAAACCGCTTCTGGCGAACCAGAGCAGCGCACAGAAACGCCATTTACCTTCCTGCTGGAGCGGTACCTATTTATCTACTTGCACTTTGACATCCTTTTGAACTGCTAGGTTGGCAGAAGCAGGGACCGAGCAACGGGAGCTCACCCCGTTGCGGGGATTCGAACTGCCGACCTTTCAATCAGCAAGTCCTAGGCTCTGTGGTTTAACCCACAGTGCCACCTGCGTCCCCTCTATGAATGGTTAGTGGTGATGCAAATAGCTACAGATCAGATCATGCGCTTCTACACCTTTTGTTGTCACCTGGAAGCAAGTGGAAGCAACAGAAACAACCCTCTGCAAGGCTACATCTTCCTCCTCTCCTTATTATGATTACACAGACTAATAGGTTGCTTCATGGCATTAAGCCATTGCAAGTTGAAAACAGAATAAAACGCAAATAGTAAATAAAAAGTCAAGCTCTGGAAAAGAACCCAACACCATCCATACAAACTCCCCCCCAAAAGAGGCGAAATAATTGGAGCTAATCAGCATTTCAGTGAAAAAAACAAGGGGGGGGGGAAGGATTCAGATTGAGGAAATGTCATGGGAAGAAAGAGTTCAACGTCTTCTCCCAAAGCACCACTTCGCTGATCTTCAAAGTAGCCTTGCGGAGCTGCTAATTGGTTAAACAAAAACTGTGGGAGAGCCTAATCACATTATCGTCCACATCATATCTAATGGGCAAAGTGAAGAGGGTGAACAGGGAAGGGCATGGCAAAGAGGCAGGAGGGCAACTAATGCTGCAAAATGCAGGAGCCACAGGTGTTGTGCCAGTTCACACCTGAAATGTCATATTGGAAGCATGGGGCACAGGAATGGAGAACAACAGGGAAAACACTGGAAGGCTACCATTGTTTGAGGAACAGTGCCTGGATCCCGATGAATAAATTGATGAACATATTGTGTCAACACCAAAGGAGAAGGCAAGTGTGGCTGTCTTTGATCAGTGGCTATCTCCAAACCCCATTTGCTTGGCGTTGTAAAGCTCATAATGGAAAATCACGTTGCCGAAGCATCAAACTCTACAGCGCCACCTGGTGCCACAGTGTTATAACGCATTTAAAACACCTTTTTTTACTAATGTAGCTGAGTCCCAGGCAAACACGGGCTTGCAAATGTGTAGTTCCATCCTGATGAAGCAGCGTAATCACATCGCTTTATTCACTGATTGTGTTCATATCCCACCTTCTTCTCCAAGGAGCTCAAAGTGATGTAGGCACTTCTCCCTCCCCTCATTTCACCTCCAGAACAACCCTACGAGGTAGGTTAGGCTGAGAGTAAGCGATTAGCCCAGGGTCACCCAATGAGATTCAGGGCTGAGTAGGGAATTGAAGCCTGGTCTTCAGCACTCTTAACCACCATGCCACACTGTCTTCTGCAAACGCGCTGCTCCTTCTGCATTTTTAAAAAAATAATATTTATTAAAGTTTCAATAAGAAAAAAATTACAAAAATAGTAAAAAGAAAATACACAAAATACAGAAACCAAAAGAAATAAAAACAGTTAAAAGTAAATCCCTCTTTCTATATCTTGCCATTCATTTACTTATTTTCATGACTCCCTCACACTTCCCTTTTTTGTATTCCAATTCAAATAGTTAGTTCAGCAAATCCATACCCTCTTTGTTTTCTCTTAATTCTTTATCTTCACATATTGTAACTTCGAATTTTCATCTAATATCAATCTATTTTTAAATATTCCTGTTTAACCTTATTGCTAAAACCGCTTCATTTCATTCCAACATCATTTTAACATTCAATAATTTTACAGTGTTTCTGTAAATAGTCTTTAAATTTCTTCCAATCTTCTTCCACCAACTCTTCTCCCTGGTCTCGGATTCTGCCAGTCATTTCTGCCAATTCCATATCGTCCATTATTTGCATCTGCCATTCTTCCAAGGTGGGTAGATCTTGTGTCTTCCAATACTTTGCGATGAGTATTCTTGCTGCTGCTGTAGCATACATAAAAAAAGTTCTATCCTTCTTTGGCACCAATTAGCCGACCATGCCCAGGAGAAAGGCCTCTGGTTTCTTCAGGAAGGTATATTTAAATACCTTTTTCATTTCATTATAAATCATCTCCCAGAAAGCCTTAATCCTTGGGCACGTCCACCAAAGGTGAAAGAATGTACCTTCAGTCTCTTTACATTTCCAGCATTTATTATCGGGCAAATGGTAAATTTTTGCAAGCTTGACCAGGGTCATGTACCACCTGTATATCATTTTCATAATATTCTCTCTTAGGGCATTACATGCCGTAAATTTCATACCTGTGGTCCACAACTGTTCCCAGTCAGCAAACATAATGTTATGTCCAACATCTTGTGCCCATTTAATCATAGCAGGTTTTACCGTTTCGTCCTGAGGATTCCATTTCAACAGCAAATTATACATTCTTGATAATATCTTAGTTTTGGGTTCTAGTAGTTCTGTTTCCAATTTTGCTCCTTCTGGATTTTCCTGCTGTGAAAATGGATGTGGGCCAGAGGCAGGGCACACATGCAGAAGATAATAATAATAATAATAATAATAATAATAATAATAATAATAATTTATTTATTTATACCCCGCCCATCTGGCTGGGCATCCCCAGCCTCTCTGAGTGGCTTCCAAAAAAAAATATATTAAAACACTGAAATACATCAAACATTAAAAGCTTCCCTAAACAGGGCTGCCTTCAGATCCAGGAAAGTCATCGGACATGACCCAGAAAATGGGGGGATGGCACAGAAACCTTCTGAATTTCAGGAACAGAAGAAGAAAAACCCGCCAATCGAGATATGCAAACTCCATACCCTACGACATTTCTCCGATGAAAATAGGGATATCCCATTCCATAATGCTAATTTTACGATTTATACCCCACACATCTTACTGGGTTGCCCCAGCCACTCTGGGCAGCTTCCAACATATATAATAACATTAAAAAAATAAACTTTTTTTTTTAAAAAAAACTTCTCTATGCAGGATTGCCTTCAGACAGCTCAGGGGTTGGATAATTCCATACCCTCCAGCATTTCTCCAATGAAAATAGGGACATCCTCAGAATGCCATCCTCTCTTGCGTTTAAGTGTGCGGTTATGGTTTTGATTTGTACCTCTCAGTGGATTAATGACATCAGCAACCTTTCCATTACAATCAAAGACCAGGGTAGGTGTGGATAGGCTGGGAGGGCTGGCGGATGAGGCCCGAGGCTTGCAAGCGGAAAGCCTCATGACCACAGCATTGATAAGGCTAAAAGATGAAACAGAGCTTCATTGGCAGAAGAGAGGCCAGGAAATGCCACGACAAATTAGCCCTCAGCTTCGCTGCTTTCTCCTTCATTATCCAAGCCCCCTCCGGAGAAGAATGGAGGAGGTTATGACCCTCTCCTGGCAAATGCACTGCTCTGCTTTTCCGTGTGTTCCTCTCAACAGCGCTGGATGGAAGGGGCGCAGGGACCTCTGATGCTTTGCGGTCAGGGGCGGAATCTACACACACGTTAAAAAAGTGAAAATGCTTTTTAAAAATAATAATAACCGTTTTGAAAAATGCGTTGAATTTGCTGTAACTCACAGTTGCCATCAAGTGTCAGAATTGCATATTGCACTTCACAACACATTCAAAACGTTTTACAGTGGTACCTCGGGTTACGTACGCTTCAGGTTACATACGCTTCAGGTTACAGACTCCGCTAACCCAGAAATATTACCTCGGGTTAAGAACTTTGCTTCAGGATGAGAACAGAAATCGTGCTCCGGCGGCACGGTGGCAGTGAGAAGCCCCATTAGCTAAAGTGGTGCTTCAGGTTAAGAACAGTTTCATGTTAAGAACGGACCTCCATAATGAATTAAGTACTTAACCCGAGGTACCACTGTATTTGCAGCTGTATAGCTGAGACTGGGGGTTTCTACTCAGGTGACTCCCACATCAAGCTCACCCACTTCTCCCTCAACCTCACCCAAACAAAAAGACGCCCACAAAGGCATCCCTCCTCTGGCCCACTAATCCTACATCGGTGCAATTCTCCCCAGGGGCAAGATGAAAACAATATTTAAAATCCTTCCTCGATGGATTCTCTGTCCTATGACCCATGATCTAAGCATTCCATCACATACTACACAGTTAAACTGTGGGCTTGTCCATACACCTGCCTTTCCCACACCTAAAAAATCATGGATCTTAGTGGTTTTCTGCTGCTCCAGGTTGTTTTCCTGGCATAGGTCCTTGGCAGTTTTTTCTTTGCCCCACTGCTTACCCCAAGAAAGCTCTCTCTTTAGCATTGGAACCAACGGCAATCGTGGAAAACCAAACTGCCCTTTGTTCCCGTTCAGCGTTAAAGCGCAAATTTGCACTGGGGGGAAGCAGCGGGGCAAACAGAATTGTGGGTAATCCCTGTGGAATTTGCCCCACAGAAGGTGGCGATGGCTTTAGCAGACAATGTGCCAAATTCATGGAGGCTGAGGCTAGCGATGGCAGCTGTGTTCTGTCTCCGTTGGTGGAAACAATACGCCTCTGAAGACCAGTTGATGGAAATGCCCAAGTGGGGCTTGCTGATGTTGCTTGCAGGTTTTCACATTGGTACCTGGGGCTGAGTCCAGTCAGGGGGAAAGACGGGGGTGCAAATAAAAATATGAAAAGAATAAGAATCTGGTTGGAAACTGGGAGAACTCAGTGCTGGATTAGGTGGGTCCTTGGCTTGATCCAGCATTACTCTTTTTATCTCTTTACCTTGACTATTATCCATAGCCTTCTTGAAGGGACGTGGGTGGCGCTGTGGGTTAAACCACAAAGCCTAGGACTTGCCGATCAGAAGGTCAGCGGTTTGAATCCCTGCGACAGGGAGAGCACGTTAAAGTGCAAGTAGATAAATAGGTACCACTCCAGCGGGAAGGTAAATGGTGTTTCTGTGCGCTGCTCTGGTTCGCCAGAAGCGTCTCAGTCATGCTGGCCACATGACCCGGAAGCTGTACGCCTGCTCCCTCGGCCAATAAAGCAAGATGAGCGCCGCAACCCCAGAGTCGGCCATGACTGGACCTAATGGTCAGGGGTCCCTTTACCTTTACCTTAGCCTTCTTGAATCTGTCTAATTCCCCCTTTATATCCATGAAATCCACATTGTGAAATATTTCCTTTTGTCTGCCCTGAACAGACCAACATTCAACTTGATAGGAGAGCCGCAAGGCCTAGTATTATGAGAGAGGGAGAGAAACTCAACGGTGTGCATAATTTCATATACCTGGCTTGCGTCTCCCCTTACTCATTACTCCCTCCACTAAACTAAATACCATATTTTTCTGTGTATAAGAGGATGCTTTTTGCTCAAAGAAATTAGGAAAAAATTGGGTGTCGTCTTATACACGGACAGTGAAAGCAGAGGGGGGACGTGTGATTAATGACAGCAGCAAGCAGGAGATTGGCAGTGGCGATTGGGCGGGTGATTGGTGGCTGTGGCAAGACCTGCTGGTGATTGGCTGTGGCAGTTGGGCAGGTGATTGGCAGCTGTGGCAAGGTGGGCAGGTGATTGGAGGCTGTGGCGAGCGGGGGTGAGCTGTTGGTGGTGGTGAGTGGGCAGACAATTAGCGGCTGCTAATGAGGTGTGCAATCGGCAGTGGCTGTGGCAAGTGATTGGCAGTGGCGGACAGGCGGGTGAGCGATTAGCAGAAGTGACCTCCCCCACCCCCCAAAAGCTAAACAACTTCATTTCTTAATTTTGGGTTAAAAATAGGCATTGTCTTATACATGGGAGTGTCTTATACATGGAAAAATACAGTAGCTTTTCTTCACAGGGAATCTTCCCAGTTCTTACTTCTCACACCAGATCCCAGCCATCATTTAAGATTAAGTCTGGGGACATTTCCTTTCTGGTTGGTTCCATGACCAACTGCTCTACGGCACAGGAATTAGGGCATCTAGAAGTTTTGCATCTTTGTGTTTACCAGAACATGTGGAGGGGCAGCCAATATTGTGCCCATCAGATGTTTTCGACTCTCAACACCCATCAGTCCCAGTCAATGCAGCCAGTGGTCAGAGATGATGGGAACTGCAGACCATAATACTAAGAGAGCACCAACTTGGCTACCCCTAATCTAGCGTATGTAAAGGTAATGGAAGCTAACCATTAATACCACACTTCCCGTTTTGTATGCCTCCATGATTTCTCTCTCCACCTCCACCTCCATTGGCTAGGATTGCCAAAAGCTGTTGAGCTTTTTGGCAAAATCTCCAAAAAAAGTGAGAGAAGTTTTAAGGTGTGTGTGTGGTTTTTTTTTTGAAATTTGAAATTAAATCAACAACACCTTTGATATGGGCTGTCATACGCCCAGGTTTCCCTTGACATTTTTATGGATGCCATTTTTGATGGGCAAATCCTGGACATATGGCAGCCCTGCCATTGGTACTCTCAGCATTTAGTTGGTGGGGGGTGTAGCGGGAATTGTGTCTGAAGTACTTTTGAATACAGTGGTACCTCAGGTTACAAACACCTCGGGTTACAAACACTTTGGGTTACAAACACCTCGGGTTACAAACACTTCGGGTTACAGACTCCACTAACCCAGAAGTAGTACCTTGGGTTAAGAACTTTACCTCAGGATGAGAACAGAAATCATTTGCTGGCGGCGCAGCGGCAGTGGGAAGCCCCAATAGCTAAAGTGGTACCTTAGGTTAAGAATGATTTCAGGTTAAGAACGGATCTCCGGAACGAATTATGTTCATGACCAGAGGTACCATAATAATAATAATAATAATAATAATAATAATAATAATAATACAATAATTTATTCTTCATATGCCACCCATCTGACTGGGTTTCCCCAGCCACTCTGGGCAGCTTCCAACCAATTAAAACACAGTAAGACGTCAACACCATTAAGAACTACCCTATATAGGCCTGCCTTCAGATGTCTTCTAAAACTCAGTTATTTATCTCCTTGACATGTGATGGGAGGGCATTCCACAGGGAGGGTGCTACTACTGAGAAGGCCCTCTGCCTGGTTCCCTGTAACCTCACTTCCCGCAGGGAGGTAACTGTCAAAAGGCCCTCGGAGCTGGACCTCAGTGAACGATGGGGGTGGAGAAGCTCCTTCAGGTAAGTTGGAGTCTGGTATTGCCACCCACACAGATTTTTGGAGGAGGGTACTCCTCATGTATTTTTTAGTTTAGGTGTTCATGGGCCAGAAATATGATCAGAAGCGTGTTGGTCATTGACGTGTGTATGTACATCTGCCTGTATAGATATCTTGCGAATACAGAGAGAGGAAAGATTTTTGTCCCCCTTTTAACAAAGTGGTGCCAAAAGGCCAAGAAGCAGGAGCAAAAGACTCTCCGAGTGTCCCTATTTTTCAGGGACAGCCTCAAATTTACAGAAGCTGTCCCGGTTTCTGATCTGATCCCGGAATGTCCTGCTTTTCCTTAAAGGTAAAGGGACCCCTGACCATTAGGTCCAGTTGTGGCCGACTCTGGGGTTGCGGCGCTCATCTCGCTTTATTGGCCAAGGGAGCCGGCGTACAGCTTCCGGGTCATGTGGCTAGCATGACAAAGCCGCTTCTGGAGAACCAGAGCAGCGCACGGAAACGCCGTTTACCTTCCCGCCGGAGTGGTACCTATTTATCTACTTGCACTTTGACGTGCTTTCGAACTGCTAGGTTGGCAGGATCAGGACGTCCCTATTTTCATCAGGGAAATGTTGGAGGTTATGGAGCAACAGCAGTAGGTGTGCTGCGTGGAACACAAATGAGACCCAGGCCCATGAAGGCAAGTTTCACCCCTCACAACGATATCTCAATCCCCTCACTCCCCCGACTGGTTACTGAGCACACTCAAATCCTGCAATGCTGTTACAGTGGTACCTCGGGTTAAGTACTTAATTCGTTCTGGAGGTCCGTACTTAACCTGAAACTGTTCTTAACCTGAAGCACCACTTTAGCTAATGGGGCCGCCGCGCCGCCAGAGCACGATTTCTGTTCTCATCCTGAAGCAAAGTTCTTAACCTGAAGCACTATTTCTGGCTTAGTGGAGTCTGTAACCTGAAGTGTATGTAACCTGAAGCGTATGTAACCCGAGGTACCACTATATTTGTTTTGGAAGCTGTCTCCACTGGGGGCTTGGGGATGCAGCAGTCAAACTGTGCTGGCTAGGCTCCACCACAAGAATCTTCTTCTTCTTCTTCTTCTTCTTCTTCTTCTTCTTCTTCTTCTTCTTCTTCTTCTTCTTCCTGCCCCCCCCCCACTCCAAAGTGAGTAATTGAATGAAAGAGGCAGTCGGTGCTGGTGCGGGGAGCTGACTTCCAGCCCAACATCATTAGGAGAGCTGCACACAATGGGGGATGACAGGGAGATTCAAGTGTCCAATTTCTCTCTTGAACTCTCTAAACAGGAGGCTCCAGTCAGGGAAGTCCCCTGCCCCCCCCCGTCCCTCCCTTCCCTTCCCTGACAGTTTCTTTATTAATTAACAGAGTTGGCCAGAGGACGGAAACAGAGGACAATAATCAACACAGATGGGGCCACAGACCTATTTTTAATAATGTGCATTGCATCCATCCTAATTGGGAAAGAAACACTGACCTGATTGGAATGGCTGGGCGGGAGCCCCTTGGGCTCTCTTTCTTTCTTTCTTTCTTTCTTTCTTTCTTTCTTTCTTTCTTTCTTTCTTTCTTTCTTTCTTTCTTTCTTTCTCCCTGTACTCCAATTTTTGTTTGGTGTAAAAAAATCTGACCCGGTGGGGGACAGAGGGGCCGTAAGAAAGACAAAACCTGAGCCTTTAAGGGGCAAACGTTGAGAGCGGAAGGGTAGGGAAACCAGGCAGAGGAGCTCAGGATGGAGTTGAGGCGGGAGGGGGGGGAATCGCCTCATTTAGTGGCAGTATCACAAAAGGAGAGGCGGAAGAGCCCAGCTGCTACCTAGGGAGATGTGTACGCGGCCTAGCAGGAAGCCCGGGGGGGGGGGGAGGGGGGGAAGGCAGAGAGGGGTGTACGTGTTTGAGTGTGTGCAAGAGAGCAGGGAATCTCATCGCAAGGGCCAAGCTGCCTGCTGAGCAATTATTACAACCCATGCTACTGTATAGCACTTGGCAGCCTTCATAGAAAGGCAAGCACTAGGATCTATATGAGTTAATTTTTTTCTTTTAAAAAAAGACATATTCATGGCGGTGCCAAAAATAGCAGGGTGTGTGTGTGTATGTGTCATAGAATGAGAAGCAACAGTATAGCTATGGTGGGTGGTGGGATATGGTAGGCTTGACTTATCTCAGAGTTTTGTTGCCATCCAGTCTGCCCGAGATTTTTGCCTGTCTTCATCTCCTGCCCATTGGCTCAGTAGAGACCATGCAAGAGAAATGTTGGAGGGTATGGTAAGGTAAAGGTAAAGGGACCCCTGACCATTAGGTCCAGTCGTGGCCGACTCTGGGGTTGTGGCGCTCATCTTGCTTTATTGGCCGAGGGAGCCGGTACAGCTTCCGGTTCATGTGGCCAGCATGACTAAGCCGATTCTGGCGAACCAGAGCAGCGCACGGAAATGCCGTTTACCTTCCCACCGGAGCGGTACCTATTTATCTACTTGCACTTTTGGGAGTGCTTTCGAACTGCTAGGTTGGCAGGAGCAGGGACCGAGCAATGGGAGCTCACCCGGTTGCGGGGATTCGAACCGCCAACCTTCTGATCGGCAAGCCCTAGGCTCTGTGGTTTAACCCACAGCGCCACCCGCATCCCTATAAGAGGGTATGGTAGGACATCCCTATTTTCATTGGAGAAATGTTGGAAGCTATGGAGTTATGCAACCCCCAAGCCAAGGAGATAACTAACTCTACAACCTTTAGAAGACATCTGAAGGCAGTCCTGCATAGGGAAGTGTTTTTAATGTATAATGTTTTATTATACTTTTATATATGTTGGAAGCTGCCCTGTGAGATAGGTGTGGCATAAATAATAAAATTATTATTAGTAATATTATGGAATAGAACGTCCCTATTTTCATTGGAGAAATGTCCTTTTCAACATGTTTGTGGGAGGTGGGCTCTTGGTTTTATTTGTTTTTCTTCTTGTTTTTTTTATTATTTATTGTCCTTTTTTATTTTGCATTTTTATGAGATCTTCAGACGAAGGGCAATACAGTGGTACCTCAGGTTACATATGCTTCAGGTTACAGACTCCGCAAACCCCAAAAATAGTGCTTCAGGTTAAGAACTTTGCTTCAGGATAAGAACAGAAATCGTGCTCTGGCAGCGCGGCGGCAGCAGGAGGCCCCATTCGCTAAAGTGGTGCTTCAGGTTAAGAACAGTTTCAGGTTAAGTACGGACCTCCGGAATGAATTAAGTACTTAACCTGAGGTACCACTGTATACAAATTTAACAAACAAGCAAACAAACATTATTAGAAGTACTTTGTGCAAGTCCCATTCTGAAGCATGGAAGTTCCCTACTCACTCTGGCCTTGCCATTTCCCGTCCTTTACACCCATGGGAGGCATGTGCGAGTGTTATACCCTCCACCCACAGACGACAAGGACGACAGAAGAATCAGAGGGAATGGCGATGGCGCCATGTCCTGTCACCTCGAGGAACTTGCCAGTACACCATATAAATCAAGGGCAACACTAACTAATTTCCTGGGTCGTTCATGATGAAAACACCACATTTCATGGCTTGTTGCCTATTCATAGAAAGCTCCCATTAAAACTTGGCAGATTATTGATACAATTTAAACAAACGGCGATAAAAATTGTGCGATATTCGGTGGCCAACAAAACGAAGCACTGAATATTGAATATGTCGCTGGTATATGTGGTAAAGAGGAAAGGAGGCAAACCTCTGTGGTTTCCCCCCTGCCTATCCCTCTCCACCCAGGAGTATAAGATCTTGCCTGCGTGGGGTGGGGTGCGACCCTTCGACTGAAATAATCCTAATATAATTCTGTGTTCTGTTTATCAGCTCCATCTGGTACGCAGGCTGAGACCCTACCTGCCCGCAGACTGTCTCGCCAGGGTGGTGCATGCTCTAGTTATCTCCTGCTTGGACTACTGCAATGCGCTCTATGTGGGGCTACCTTTGAAGGTGACCCGGAAACTACAACTAATCCAGAATGCGGCAGCTAGACTGGTGACTGGGAGCGGCCGCCGAGACCATATGAAAGACCTACACTGGCTCCCAGTACGTTTCCGAGCACAATTCCAAGTGTTGGTGCTGACCTTTAAAGCCCTAAACGGCCTCGGTCCAGTATACCTGAAGGGGTATCTCCACTCCCATTGTTCAGCCAAGACACTGAGGTCCAGCTCCGAGGGCCTTCTGGCGGTTCCCTCCCTGCGAGAAGCCAAGTTACAGGGAACCAGGCACAGGGCCTTCTCGGTAGTGGCACCCGCCCTGTGGAACGCCCTCCCACCAGATGTCAAAGAGAAAAACAACTACCAGACTTTTAGAAGACATTTGAAGGCAGCCCTGTTCAGGGAAGCTTTTAATGTTTAAGAGACTATTGTATTTTAATATTCTGTTGGAAGCCGCCCAGAGTGGCTGTGGAAACCCAGCCAGATGGGTGGGGTATAAATAAATTATTATTATTATTATTATTATTATTATTATTATTATTATTTTCAATTTAATGGAATATCAGCAGAGCACAGTGCTCCTTGCCTTCTTCCCAGAACAGCCATCTGTTTCCACACCTTCCAGCATTTCTCTGATGACAATAGGGAGGTCCTAAGGAAAAGCAGGACTTTCCGGGATCGTATCAGAGACCGGGACAGCTTCTGTAAACCTGTCCTTGGAAAATGGAGACCTTTGGAGGGCCTGCCGCCTACCTGCCTCATGTACCTGTCTTTGCCTCCCTTGTTCTATCTTGCTTCTCCCTTGTAGCGAACTTGCTTTACATGCAGAGAGTTCTTAGTTCACTGCCTGGCATTTCCAGGTATGACTGGGAATGTGCCCTGCTTGAACCCCCGGCAGACAATATTGAGCTCGCTGGACCAATGGTCTGGTACAATATCAGGCAGCTTCCTGTTCCCCAATGTCAATCTTCACCAGTCCCACACAACTGACATCACCATCCTGTCCCTTCTGCCACAGTCACCCAGCTGAAGTCCTTTTCCACTGCCGAAGACTGGAGCAATTGCTGAAGAAATGAACCGACCTTTCGATGTTAAACCAGTGGTGAAGAACTAGTTTTACTATTCTGAAGGAAATCAGCCCCGAGTGCTCACTGGAAGGACAGATCCAGAAGCTGAGGCTCCAATACTTTGGCCACCTCATGAGAAGAGAAGATTCCCTGGAAAAGACCCTGATGTTGGGAAAGATGGAGGGCACAAGAAGAAGGGGACGACAGAGGACGAGATGGTTGGACAGTGTTCTCGAAGCTACCAGCATGAGTCTGACCAAACTGTGGGAGGCAGTGGAAGACAGGAGTGCCTGGCGTGCTCTGGTCCATGGGGTCACAAAGAGTCGGACACGACTAAACGACTAAACAACAACAACAAACGTGGAGAATGAGGGACAGTGCTTTTCAGGCAAAGCCTGGACTTTCCAGAGAGGAAGTTTTGGTTGCCAGATATCTTACTGGAAACTCTCCTGCCCTGCTTTTGTCATTGGTTTGATGCACAGAACATCAGACAGAGAAGCTGCTCGCAACAGGGGGATATGCATTATCACCCAATGATGCCTGCACATCAAGCTGCTGTTGGAAGTCAGTCACAATGATGAGCTGAAAGGCTGGCAAGCTTTGCTGAAACATCTCCGACAGGAAACAGGAGTGAGGAATAGGAGGGAAATGGAACGGATGATAGCTCAGATGGACCACTGGATAGTTCAGTTGGTTAGAACATGGTGCTCATAATACCAAGGTCGCAGGTTCGATCCCAGTATGGGACAGCAGCATATTCCTGCATTGCAGGGGGTTGGACTAGATCAGTGTTTCCCATCCTTGGGTCTCCAGCTGCTGTTGGACTACAATTCCCATCATCCCTGACCATTGGTCTTGCTAGCAAGGGATGATGGGAGTTGTAGTCCAAAAACAGCTGGAGACCCAAGGCTGGGAAACACTGGACTAGATCAGGTTTTCACATACTTGCATCTTTAACTGTTGTTGGACTACAACTCCCATCATCCCTAGCTAGCAGGACCAGTGTTCAGGGATGATGGGAGTTGTAGTCCAAAAACAACTGGAGATCTGAGTTTGGGAGACCCTGGACTAGATGATCCTCAGGGTCCCTTCCAACTCCACGATGCTATGACACTAATTCACGTCCAGTTTTTTGAACCAGCAAAGATTCAAAATAGGAGCAAAATTGGCAGTGCTTTGGAACATCAAGGACTTTACGCCTGCTTTGTCCTTTTGAAGGACAGCGGATCACCGTGCCTGCCGCCTGCAACATTCAAACAAAGGCTTTTAAGAAGGTGAGGAGGCCAGAAAGCTGGATTGACCACCTGGGTTTGAAAAAGGTAATTGGCCAGCAGGGAGCACCATAACCTTTGTTTTTGCTCGGCGCTTCTCACTTGACTGGGCAAAGGCAAACACACAGCAGTGTTGTGTGTGCAAACACCCACAGACTGCGTGCCTGCAAAAGAAGTCCAGCTCCTCTCTGCAACCACAGAGCTCTCAAGCACCCAAACGTGCGACCAAAGGAAGGCATGAAGCACGTTCACTCTCAGAGGAGCTAAAGCAGTTCCTTTCAAGAGGAACTCTTGCCTAGCGCAGGATGGGGAAAATACATATGGCACATATAGGAGACAAGGTCTGCTCTGTTGTCCAGTCTAGTTATATCTCACGGCATCAAACAGTTTTATTATTTCTAAGGTTTCAATAACTGCTGGACAGATATAAGCTGAGCCAGGTCCCTGACTCAATCTTGAGCCACAATATAGCAAAGGAAGAGAAATATGTTTGCATTCTCATCCGCAAAGTAATGATATTTCCTAGGGGGACAGGGGCTGGGTGGGGGACTCCCTGGTCTTGAGTGGGGTAACTGTGCCCCTAAAGGGCCAGGTGTGTGGCCTGGGAGTCATTTTAGACTCACAGCTATCCATGGAGACGCAGGTCAATTCTGCGTTCAGGGCAGCTGTCTACCAGTTCCATTTGCTACTCAGGCTGAGACCCTACCTGCCCGCAGACTGTCTCACCAGAGTGGTACATGCTTAGTCCCACTTGGGCTACTGCAATGCACTCTACATGGGGCTACCTTTGAAGGTGACTAAGAAACTACAACTAATCCAGAATGCGGCAGCTAGAACGTTGACTGGGAGTGGCTGTCGGGATCACATAACACTGGTCCTAAAAGATCTACATGGGCTCCCAGTACGTTTCTGAGCACAATTCAAAGAGTTGGTGCTGACCTTTAAAGCCCTAAACAGCCCTGGCCCAGTATACCTGAAGAAGTGTCTCCACCTTCATCGTTCTGTCCAGACACTGAGATCCAGCTCCGAGGGTCTTCTGGTGGTTCCCTCACTGCGAGAAGTAAAATTACAGGGAACCAGGCCTTCTCCATAGAGGCACCCACCCTGTGAAATGCCTTCCCATCAGATGTCAAGGAGTTGAGTAACTATGCAACCTTCAGAAGACATCTGAAGGTAGCCCTGTATAGGGAGGTTTTTAATGTTTGATGTCCCTACCCTCTCTTTGCTATTTTTACCATGAAAAGCTAAATGGATGAAGCTGTGAATGTAGAATATTCCTGTAAAGCACATTTGAAACACATTTCCCCCCTCAAAGAATTATGGGCACTGCAGTTTAGCCATCACAGAGTTATTATTTCTAGAACCCCTTGACAAACTACAGTATCCAGAATTCATTGAAGGGGGAAATGTGTTTTGAATATGCTTTGATGGTATAGTACATAGAGATCCAAAAATTCATTGAAGTGCTGGTATTCCCCACATTTGAGCATAGATGCCTGTCTTTTCCTTGTTTTGTCCTGTACTTTAATCAAAAAGAGATCCTGATCTACTTACACAAAATAGAATAAAATTATAGATAGTAGTCCAATGTGACAATGATTAATTACAAACACAAAGATGGCATCTCAGTAGTTAAAAGCTTGAAACTGCATGGTTTTCCAAAAAGCTCCAATGACGGTAGAACTTACATTACCCAAACAGCCCCTACTTGCGGTAAGTACTTTTTCTGCAAAAGTGCAGGAGGAAACGGAGGCCGTTCAAAACAAAACGTTGTATGACTACATGACATGTTCAAATTGATCTATATCTCTTGAAGAAGTTATAAAAAGGGATGAGGTGGGGGAAAGCAGGTCTTAAATCAAGGAGGTTGAATCACTAAGTTTCGGAGCAAAGACAAAAATAGTACAAGAACTCCAAGCCTTAATCATATAATAATAAATTGTACAGTACAAGACATCCAGATATTAAACTCTATATCTAAAGCATTATTTAAAGGTGCCCTCCCAGCCAAAATGATTTTTTAAGAAGTCCAGTATATTTTGGATCACAAATGGAACAATGTAAGAACTATTGACCATAAGCAATTCACACCTAAAAATATTGTTATACGGCTATAGTTCACAATGACGATATAAAATATGGTTATGTTTAATGGTATGTTTAAAACAGGGGTGTCCATGGAAGACAAGATTTGGTTCAGAGCTTGCTTCGGTGCTTTGTATAAAGGTAAAGGTAAAGGGACCCCTGACCGTTAGGCAGAGTCACGGACCACTCTGGGGTTGCGGCGCTCATCTCGCTTTACTGGCCGAGGGAGCTGGTGTACAGCTTCTGGGTCATGTGGCCAGCATGACTAAGTCGCTTCTGGCGAACCAGAGCAGCACACAGAAATGCCGTTTATCTTCCCGCCGAAGTGGTACCTATTTATCTGCTTGCACTTCATGCTTTTGAACTGCTAGGTTGGCAGGAGCAGGGACCGAGCAACGGGAGCTCACTCCATTGTGGGGATATGAACCACCGACCTTCTGATCGGCAAGCCCTAGGCTCTGTGGTTTAACCCACAGCGCCACCCGCATAGTGGGGTGATTGGGTGCCAACTGCTTTGGAGACCCACTTTCCATTGAGTCAGAATTTTGCTGAACCTTCATTTCTCCACATTTCAGATCATGTGGAAAGACAGACCCTCCAAGGACCCCTATTTTCCAGGGACAGTCCTGGATTTACAGAAGCCATCCCAGTTTCTGATTTGATCCCAGAATGTCCGTATTTCCACCCCTATTTTTCTTGGAGAAATGTTGGAGGGTGTGGAGTTATGCAACCCCCCCTAACCAAGCAGATAAGTAACTATGCAACCTTTAGAATACATCTGAAGGCAGCTAGTATAAGGAAGTTTTTTTATAATGTTTACTGTTTTATTATGTTTTTATTTATGTTGGAAACTGCCCAAAGTGGCTGGCGCAACCCAGTCAGATGAGCGGGGTATAATTATTAAAATCATCATCTTTCTTTATCGTCATCATCATGATGGAACAGGGCATCCTTATTTGCATCGGAGAAATGTTGGAGAGTATGAAAGCTGTGGGGAAGCAGGAATGTAGATCAGCCCTGATTGTGGGGCTTCCATTTCTACTCTAATGGTGGGTTGGGGCCTGATTTGGGAAAAGTTACATGGTTGTAGTCACAACCATTGCGTACCCTTGTGACCCTCCAGCCAGTCAATGTCAGATTTAGGAACATATGCACATTTCACAACCTTTCTTTTGCATTTAATGCCTAGTATTCTAGAATTTGGATCTCGTGGGAATTTCAGAGATTAGAGGAGCAACTACATGCCTGCCTGAACTATGGCAAACTTCGTTACTGCGCTGAAAGTTTGTCTGCCGTGGGTAGTAGAGTCATACCTTGTGTTGCGTTAGGTTCATGTTGCGTCTTTTTAGCTTGTGAATGCGGCAAACCCGGAAGTTTATACTTCTGGGTTTTGCCGCACGTGTAGAAGCATTCTGCATGCTTTGCACATGCACAGAAACGCCGCTCTAGTTGTGGACTTTTTGGGGTGCAAATGGCACCCCAGAACGGATCGTGTCCGCAACTAGAGGTACCACTGTACTTGGACTTGGCACCATTGCCTCTCTCTTTTGAACTGAGCTCGCAAACTGCCTGCTTGCACAAATCAGAGGGAAGTGGCACAAAACATATGGCACCCCCCATCCCCTCCACAAAGAAACTGGGGCGATGATTTTGCAAGTCCTGCGCAAATGAAAACATTGAGGCTCCGTTCTGGATCTTTAACAAAAGTTAAGACATTTTGCAGTAGAAGAAAAAGCATTTTCAAAGAAATTGTTCCAGAATAATGGCAACCTTGTGTGGCAGCATGCCAAAAAATCCCCACAAATCAGCAACTACAGCACAACACTATAAGGGGCGATTGCAGAAAGTGAGATCTGTGGTCCTTCTACCCCAGTACTGTACTGCCTGGTATGACTGGCAATGGCTTTCCGGGATTTCAGCATCCTTCAGCCCTACCTTGAGATGCAGGAATGGAACCTGGGACCACCCGTCATCCACATCACGGCATCTTCTGTTGTCAGCACTGCTTCTTAGCTGAATTGTCTATAATTTTATTGCCCGGGGCCATGAGGAGCACAGGGCCATCCTTACCGCCTCCAAAAGGGCTTGTCCTTTTCTTGTTTTGTTTATGAAGTTAGTTAAAGTTTAAACAGAATAATATCCAAAATACAGAGTAGATTCACTGAAATCAACAGAGTCTGAGCATGTTGGATATCACCAAGTGCTTTAAAATAAAAATGTTTAGGGGTACTCTCATTTTGACTCAAAAAACCCAAAATTTTATAGTTCAAATCAGGGAAAATAAATACTATACGGTAAATGGACAAAAGTACAAAGATTCCCAAAATGTTTAGGGGTATGCGTACCACTGTGTCCCCCCAGAAAAAAGCACTGTCTATCACTCCCCAAAACTAATCTTGTGTACGACAATCACAAAAGCTATGCAGCTTGCCATTCTTGGAGTGGGGAAGTGATAATATATTTTTCTGTATTCATCCTGTTTTGACAATCAAAAAAGAGTAACCAAAACTCATCAAAATGTGCTTGCATTAGCTTTGCCTTCCCCTAAAGTTCCCTTTTTTTTAATCGAATTTTATTTATTGAAATAATAAGTTTGGCCATAGCCATAAATTTTTCCTATCATTTCCTCACATTGTCATTGTTTATAGACATGAAAGCATCTTAGCAGCACAAACAGAAAAATACCTCCGATTCAACAGTCAATAATGTTTTGAGAAAGTTGGTATTACTATGATCCAATATGGTCCATTTCTAATCATATACAGTAAGCTCAAAACTGCTTCTTTAAAGTTTAAAAAAATTAAAGATTTTGGACTGAGAGACCATAAACAACATTTTGGTTTAAAGAGACTCAGTTTCCTCAGATAACAACAACAACAGCAATAATTTGTAAACTGTTGCATACCCATAGGTCTTAGGGTTGTTCACAAGAGAAAGTTACCATATAAAAGCACAACATACATAATAAAAATAATTAAAATAAAAAACAATTCTAATGTATATAAACGAATGAAAAATACCCTCCCCAGCAAAAGCCCCCAACAGTCCCCCCGCCAACAAATACAAACACCCAAATTAACATATAACAAATACAAGTACAAGAATCCAAATTAACATATAACATTTAAAAACAATTTGAGAGCAACCCCACCCCAAAGAAAACATCACCCACCCGAGTTAAAACCCCATCTCCCATTAAAACAATATAGCAAAAATATATAAAACTTGCCACCTCTTCTTCCTATAAATGCAGTGAATAAACGAGCCCCTGCCCTGTGCATTGACAGGCGTCTATTTCAGTCTATAATAATATTATTTTAAAAGGTGTAGGCTGTGGGTTCCTAGATAGCATCATCTGTAGGGCTGCCATACATCCAGACATTAATGGGATTTCAAAGACGGAATTCATGCCCGTTTTGGATTTTAGGCAAAAAAAAAAGAGGAAAAAAAAAGGGGGGGGGTGTCCTGGTTTTTACTTTTTGAAATATGGCAACCCTAATCATCTGTTGGTTTTGGGAGGCCTCCCAGTGCGCTGTAATTGCTTTCTGTCTCAAACCTTTGCAGTGATTGGGAATAAAAAAACGCAACTATTACCAGAGCTTCTAATTCCTGGTGTACATTACATTTAAGGTGAGGAGTGCAGAGGTGCTTTGTCATATTTCTGTTGCTTTTGAAAGCAGTAGCTAACGATAGTTTAAGATACAGGAGCAACAACTGAGCGTGACATTCTAGAGTGTCCATTTTTTCCTACCTAACAGAGAACAGTTCTCTATTTTATGGTCTGTCAAAGAATCATCTTTTATTTGAAGGTTCCATCAGTACGAAAGGCTGACTAATCTGTGTCTGGGGAAAAGATAAAACCCCCTAAGAACATACCCTCCAACATTTCTCCGATGAAAATAGGGGTGTTCTACTCCACGATGATGACCCATTAGCAATGGCAGTAACTCAGCTTCTTTCCTTTTGGATGAAGTTAATCTAGATGAGATGTGCTTTCTTACGACTTTTCTCCAGTGAAAATAGGAATAGCGGGTCTCTCTCTGGGATCATATCAGAAACCATGACAGCTTCTGTAAAACTGGGGCTGTCCCTGGAAAATAGGGGCGCTTGGAGGGTTTGCAGTTGTAAAATAAAATGCCAATTAGAGTCTGTGGCCCTTAACGCCAATCACAGCAGAGACAGGGGTTTTTTTATGTGTGTGTATGGCAAGTAGTTTGGTGTTTGGTTCAAACAGTAGAGAGGGCTCAGCAAGGCCTGCTTTGGAAACACAGCGGAAATAGTGAGGATTGTGAGGAATTCATTCCCCAAATTATACCTCGGGTTGAATGTGCTTCAGGTTGAGCATGTTACTTCCGGGTTTCGCCGCACGCACAGATGCTCAAAATGACGTCACGTGCATGCGCTGAAGTGGCAAAACGCGACCCACGCATGCGCAGACGTGCTGTCGCATCGTATGTTCTGTTCAAGATGCGAACGGGGCTCTGGAACGGATCCCGTTCGCATCCCGAGGTACCACTGTACCTCGGTTTAAGAACAGTCCTGTCTATGAACGATTCGGTTTACGAACTCTGCAAAACAGGAAGTAGTGTCCCAGTTTGTGAACTTTACCTCGGTCTAAGAACGGAAGCCGAATGGTGGAAGGGCACCGGCGGTGGGAGGCCTCATTAGGGAAAGCGCGCCTCGGTTTAAGAATGGTTTCGGTTTAAGAACGGACTTCTGGAACGGATTAAGTTCGTAAATCGAGGTACCACTGTATAGGACTTTGCATTCCAATTCTTGGTGGCCTTGCTTTACACAAGTCTGTGTCCTTTGTGTTGAATCGTGGCCCCCCAAAGCCCCTGCCACCCAAATGCAGCATATTCCCGGCATTAAGGAGACTGTTTCTTCTCCCTCAATCGCCTTCCCCGGTGTGCGCACCAGCTCCTTTGGCCTTGCTTGCCGAATTTATGAAACGCATCCCCCGGGCTTGCAGGAGTCAGCCCTTCCTCCCCCGAGTGTGCTTCTGTGCTCGTGTGAGAGAGCTGATAATTGTGAGCGCTCCCTAGGAGAATCTGTGGGGCCATGGGACACAATAGGCAAGGTTTGAGGGTCTGAAACTGTAGACTTTAATAAAGCCACTGACAGCAAATAAAGAGTCTGACATGTGACTCAGATTACGGACAACAAGGGCTGCTTTGTAGCTCCATCTGCACCCTGATCGGGTCCCATACAGTAGCTGAAAGAACAGAACAAACTGCTGCTGCCTCCAGTAAATACAAGAGTGACACAAAGGCGGCCAAACAGACCAACTTTGTGCAGCTCTGCTACAGCTGAGCTGCCCTCCCACCTTCGCCTGCCCTCACCCCCATTCCTGGGCTCAGCCTTCCCTGGGTCCTTCCTTCCCATTGGGAATAACCAGGTGCTAACTAAATATAACACGCAGCCATATGAATTAAAAGCCTCGTTGCTTGCTCCTTCTGCTGAGAAGCAGTGATGGGAGGGAGATCTCGGAACAGATAAGGGAGGGGTGCCTCCATGCTTTCTCCACCCAATGGAAATCATTTGCAGCGTTCCAGACACGTTGACCTCACAGACAATGCATCTGGAACCCTGCAAGGTTGGGAGAACGACGGCCACTTTCCGTGGAGGCAGGGAAGGTCTCAGGAGTAGCCATCCCCCTGCCAAGGTGCCTCTGACCCATCCTGCTTTGCAGGAAACCAGCCCGCCTATAATGTTTAAGGTAAAGGGACTCCTGACCATTAGGTCCAGTCGTGACCAACTCTGGGGTTGCGGCACTCATCTCGCTTTATTGGCCGAGGGAGCCGGCGTGCAGCTTCCGGGTCATGTGGCCAGCAGGACTAAGCTGCTTCTGATGAACCAGAGCAGCGCACGGAAACGCCATTTACCTTCCCGCCGGAGCGGTACCTATTTATCTACTTGCACTTTGAGGTGCTTTTGAACTGCTAGGTTGGCAGGAGCAGGGACAGAGCTACAGGAGCTCACCCCGTCGCGGGGATTCGAACCGCCGACCTTCTGATCGGCAAGCTCGAGGGGCTCAGTGGTTTAACCCACAGCGCCACCCACGTCCTTTCTATAATGTTTAGTTGCCATTAATTGATACTTTTCTGGATCAGAGCTGATTTAATAACCTATGTGCGCATGTTGAAAGAGACAGCATAGTGCATATTGAAGGAGACCATATATTGCTTTTAAAAACAACAACCCAGTACAGGACTAACAAAACAGGACTAGCTCTGAAACTGCCTGCGCCAGTCCATTCTCCACTCGAGCAGCTTTCGATTCTTTCGGAGCGGCATGCAATGCAAACAAGGAATCTTCTCAGTCGGCACTCACCACCCTTGGGGCCTGGAAGGCTACTGAATCAGTGAAGCATTGGGGGCTACCCAATGCAGAGAATGGGGCACCCCCCCCAACTTCAGTCTGCCCTCAGCCAACCCTCATCTGCCTACCTTCTTGCTTACAACCAGCCCAGGGTGTGGCATTGGCTCTCAGATTCCTCCCCCATAACTCAACAGCAAGGAAGATGGCGGTTGGGAAACAACTAGTCATCTGTACCTATCATAGGCTGTGTCTTCGCCTTCTGTTGGCTTCCTTGACTTCTGCCTTATCGTTCCTAATAGGATTCCAGTGCACCTCCAAAGAGGATTCCTCCAGTAGCAGGAAGCTGTTCCTATCAAAAGCACTGCTAAAATGGAGGGTTTTTTGCTCCACTGTAGCTGTTAGGGTCGCGGGTGGTGCTGTGGTCTAAACCACAGAGCCTAGGACTTGCCGATCAGAAGGTCGGCGGTTCGAATCCCTGCGACGGGGTGAGCTCCTGTTGCCCGGTCCCTGCTCCTGCCAACCTAGCAGTTCGAAAGCCCGTCAAAGTGCAAGTAGATAAATAGGTACTGCTCCTGCGGGAAGGTAAACGGTGTTTCCGTGCGCTGCTCTGGTTCGCCAGAAGCGGCTTAGTCATGTTGGCCACATGACCCGGAAGCTGTACACCGGCTCCCTTGGCCAATAAAGCGAGATGAGCGCTGCAACCCCAGAGTCGGCCACGACTGGACCTAATGGTCAGGGGTCCTTAGCTGTGGTTTCAATGCAAATCGCTTCCTGCTCCCATCAGCTGATGAATGGTGAGATTGTTCTTTGCTCCAGCAAACTGGGAGCAACCAGGAGCTCACTTTAAGCTTCTGACTGTTCCTTTGAAGCCACATCTGTAGGGAAGATCTGCAGCCAAAATGCCAATTTATGTTTACTGCACAAGTTTATGAAGAGAGCTGAATGCCTAGAGAGAGCACCTCCGTGATATCATTTCCCTTTAATTCTGTAGCGGGAAACATAGGCAAAAGATTTAAATCCTTAGTATTTCCTCCTTGCCTCAGATCACTCTCTTTTTCATCTGCCTGCTGGTGGAGATGGACGTGTCGTTTGCTCTTAGCACATTTTAGAATGTAGAAAGTAAGAATAAAGTATCACTGCCTGCCTTGTATTCTTCACAGTGGCGTAGCGTGGGTTGTCAGCACCCGGGGCAAGGCAAGTTATTTGCGCCCCCTAACCCATGGATTTGCGCCCCCTAACCCGTGGATTTGCGCCCCCTAACCCTAACCCCCAGATGTTGCGCCCGGTGTGGCCGGCCCCCCCTGCACCCCCCACACTATGCCACTGATTCTTCACCGTAGAATCATGGAATCATAGAGTTGGAAGATACCACAAGGGCCATCGAATCCAACCCCCTTGCTGAAGCCTGGCAAGACTTAAATGTGAGTAAACATAGCATTTTTTCTTATACTTACTACAGAGTTTGTTGCCTGATTATTTTTGTAGGAGAGAAAAGGGGGAAACTCGGACTGCTAAGGCAGTCTTGATAAGCATATTTAAGGCTAAACAGCCTAGTCTCAAGTTTCCATTTTACTCTGCAAAGGGATGGCAATATTTTAAATCAGTAGAGTTCTAAACCCCACTCAACTGAGACTGGGGAGATAAATTAAGTTTTATATATCCTCTCCTGCTTATTGAAATCCACCCAACAACTTTGGTACATGCTCTATACCTGACATAAAATGTGATATCAGATAGGGAGTAGTTTGGTTCGTCAGGAAAAACTCCCCCATGGTGGGTCAATTTGGGACCCCTCCTGGGACAAATTTGGCCTGTAGGTTGGAGGTTCTCCACCTCTGCCCTAAACGATCCAGGATTGGAGTATCTGAGTAACTGTCTCCTTATGTACAGAAATTGGCCAAATCTTAAGATCTCCTAATAGGCTGCTCAGTATCTCCCACCCATTGGTGAAATTATAGTGAATAGACTCCAAGGAAAGAGTCTTTACAGTGCCAAGAAAATGGATTACCCTATCCAAAGATGTTTGGCTGGCCCTGCTCACCTTTTGGCAGGCAGCTAAGATTGCTTCCAGGGATAGGTCTTTTTAGGCACAGTCTTTTGAAACGGGTTTTGCTTTGTATCTCTGTGTTTTTAAAAATTCCAATCTGTTTCTGAGTCACTCTGTGCTCTCTCTCTTTCTATCTATCTGTATTTTGGGTCCTGAGCTGCTTTGTATAAAACAAAGCTCTGTGATCTCTATTCATTCCAACAAGGAATCTACAAACCTTAACTTTCCCCCCTTGGGGGCCAAAGTGGATGAAATTTACAGGCAGAGCCCATGAACCGACAGAAATATAGAGACAGATGAAAACATAAAGCTATACGGTACAGGAACAGCATAGTAGCATCAGGCAACTGGGTTGGGTATGTTACTGACATCACACTTCAACTTGCGGGGAGAATACCCATCACCCCAACAACTCATGTCTCATTATTTGGTTCCCCCAAAGAGCTGATGTACACCCCTAGCTTTTACTGCTGCTTTTATTCCATTGTAAACTGCCTTATACTTTAGTTTTATTTTAGAATTGCATCATCGTCATCATCATCATTTAAAATGTTATCATAGGTGGTCACCTTGATTCTATTGTTTTACATAGGAAAAAAACTGGTTTTAAATGAAATAAATAAATAAATGCCCACCTTGTTTGAAGAAGAGAGTGATCAGGTAAAAAATTTACTGACTCCTGACTGCTTTAGATGCCAAACAATCCTCACGGTGTCTCTACACTATGGAAGTGCTCACATGCACTTTTAAAGCAGGTGAAACTAAAAACTCCTGTTTTCAGCAAAACTGCAAGCCTGTCCAGTTATGGGCCCAGTAAGCTGCTGCTGCAGCTGTTCTTTAACAGAATTTATATACCGCTGGATTGTAAAACAAAAAAAACAAGCCCCACCTCTAAGGGATTTACAAAGATATAAAATAAAACTTTAAAACTATCATTACAAAGTTAAAGAAAGAAGAATGCACAAGTAAAGTGATGGGCTATGCTGAACCGAGCAAGTTAACAGCTAAGAGAACTTAATGATGATTGCTTTATGGAAAAAATGGACTATTTAAAGAAATATCATAGCATGATGAATTTGCCAGAAGGATTTGAACTATGAGCAACAGAAGGAATGGGAGATTATTGTATTATTGTTATGATAGTTATAAGAGGGAAGATCAGGTGCAGCAAGGGGGAGAAATAAAAAAACACAGTGGAAAATGGGATGGGAAGTTGACAAAACAAAACAATTTTTTTTAAAAAAATAATATTTATTAAAGTTTCAAAAACGTTACAAAAGTGAAAAAGAAAAAGAAAAGAAAAAGAAAATACAAAATACAAATTTTTTTTTTAAAAAAATTCAATCTTTCCATGTCTTGTCTTTCATTTACTTGTTTCCCAGACCTCCTCACACCTCCCTTTTTTGTATTCTAATTCAATTAGCAATTTCAGCAAATCCTTTCCATTTTTGTTTTTATCTTAGTAATTTATCTTAATATATTGTAACTTTACATTCCCACCTATTCATAATCCAATTTTACCTAATTCTATAACATTACTGCTAAAACCACATAACTTCATTCCCGCATCCTTCTAACATTCCTTAATTTTACAGTGTTTCTGTAAATAGTCTTTAAATTTCTTCCAGTCTTCTTCTACCAACTCTTCTCCCTGGTCTCGGATTCTGCCAGTCATTTCCGCCAGTTCCATGTACTCCATCACCTTCATCTGCCAGACAAAACAAAACAAATTATTATTTAATGGAATGTTTATGTGAAATTTCTGGAAATTTAATAAAACCTATCTTAAAAAACATTAAAATTATTGTATTTAAAAATATTCAGAATATGATTAAAATCAACAGGAGCTAAAATGATAAAGCACAAGTAACTGATATGTGTCTGGAAAAGTTTGCCTGATTAAAAATATTTTTAGAAGGTGTTACCAAATAAAAAGTTCAGCGAAGATGCCTGTCTGATGTAAATAGGTAGGGAGTTCCCAAGTTGTAGGTGTCGCGGCACTAAAAGACTGAATGAGCATTAATTGGCACCTGTAACAGTTTGAAGTCGGATGAGTTGATGGGAGTGGCTGCCGAGACCATATAACACTGGTCTTGAAAGACCTACATTGGCTCCTGGTATGTTTCCGAGCACAATTCAAAGTGTTGGTGTTGCTCTTTAAAGCCCAAAATGGCCTTGGCCCAGTATACCTGAAGGAGCGTCTCCACTCCCATCGTTCTGCCCGGACACTGAGGTCCAGCATCGAGGGCCTTCTGGCAGTTCCCTCCCTGCGAGAAGCGAAGTTACAGGGAACCAGGCAGAGGGCCTCCTTAGTGGTGGCACCCGCCCTGTGGAACACCCTCCTATCAGATGTCGAGGAAATAAACAACTACCTGACTTTTAGAAGACATCTGAAGGCAGCCCTGTTTAGGGAAGTTTTTAATGTTTGATGGCATTTTTAATATTCTGATGGGAGTAGCCCAGAGTGGCTGGGGAGGCCCAGCCAGATGGGCAGGTATAAGTATTGCATCTAGATCAAGGGAAGTAATAGTGCCACTGTATTCTGCTCTGGTCAGACCTCACCTGGAGTACTGTGTCCAGTTCTGGGCACCACAGTTCAAGAAGGACACTGACAAACTGAAACGTGTCCAGAGGAGGGCAACCAATATGGTCAAAGGCCTGGAAACGATGCCTTATGAAGAACGGCTAAGGGAGCTGGGCATGTTTAGCCTGGAGAAGAGGAGGTTAAGGGGTGATATGATAGCCATGTTCAAATATATAAAAGGATGTCACATAGAGGAGGGAGAAAGGTTGTTTTCTGCTGCTCCAGAGAAGCGGACACGGAGCAATGGTTCCAAACTACAAGAAAGAAGATTCCACCTAAACATTAGGAAGAACTTCCTGACAGTAAGAGCTGTTCGACAGTGGAATTTGCTGCCAAGGAGTGTGGTGGAGTCTCCTTCTTTGGAGGTCTTTAAGCAGAGGCTTGACAACCATATGTCAGGAGTGCTCTGATGGTGTTTCCTGCTTGGCAGGGGGTTGGACTCGATGGCCCTTGTGGTCTCTTCCAACTCTATGATTCTATGAAATCATCATCATCATCATCATCATTATTACTATGATCCCACAAGTGAAAATAAAGAGAATCTTGGACCCCTGAATGGGATTTTGGACCACATTTGAAAATGAGGGTGAACGATTTACAGCGAGGGGAGGGGATTTACAGGGAGTGGCCACCCCGCCCTGCGGTCTTGGGGAAGGAGAGCGGTGCCCGCAGGAGAGGAAAGGTCCCCGACGAGAAGCTGTTAGCATCTTTCAGGCCTCGAGTGCAGGAAAAGAGAAGCTGCCCTCGATAACACCACTCAAGAGCAATTTCCCCGCTGAAAGGTGGCCTTGACGAAGGGAAGGAGGAGTAGCCAGAAGCAGCTGCATGTCACTGCTGTCAGAGTTGGCCAGGTCTGTCAATTAAGAGAACACAGAGCAATCTGTGATCGCTGAAAGAGATCCCTTCAGTCTGCTTGGCGGCTGAGAGACAGGCCTTTTGTCTGCCTGCATGTCTCAAATAGTTGCAGGGTCCTGATAAGAAGGCATCCCATAAAAAAACCCGGCCTTATGTGGCAGCTCCGGCATACCTCAGCTGGGGCGCAGGAGGTGGGTGGGAGAAGAGGGAACAGTGCACCTTGGTTCACCAGGAGGCAAGTTAGTGACAGATGCCTGGTTTGGTGGTCGCTGCGTAAAAACCTGCTGTCACAAACTCTTGTTGATGGATGGCGTAATTTACCTCTCCCATCTCAATGGAGTTTCATAATGGACGAAAGGGTTATGACAGCGCAGAACAGAGGGGCAGATCATCAACTTTCAACATGTAGCAATGCCGGTGATGAAAGCCTCTTTGAGTGGGGAGCAGGGAGAGGACCACCAGCGTTCTTTGAACAGTGTACAGGATTTGAACCCAGCGCAGTTGTGAGACTGGGAGACAAGAGAGAGAGGTGTCTTAGAATCATGGGACCTATGCGGACGCTGCTTGTTTGAGATGTTTCCTTTGTCTGCCTTGGACAAAGATGGCGTTACTGCAATCATGAATTTATTTATTTTTTAAAAAGTGTGCCAGAGGCAAAATCATATAACTGCTTCTAACTGTTTGACATTTGCAGCCACTACCCGTTGGATGTGTCTGGTTCAAAGGCATACCAGTGTTTTTGGCAATTATATGTGTTAATGGCAACAACCAGGAGAAATGTTGGTCTTTCCCTGTTTTCTACTCATCTGCAACAAGATGTCTGGCTCAAACTGTTTCCAAACCATAAGGTACCATACAGGAGCATGCAACCACCAGCCTTTGTAAAGTATGAACAATTGTGGAAAACAAAACTTTGGGAGATTCCTAAATTTAGACATTTCACCTTGAAATTTGAAATGCACCGAAATTCATGCTCGCTTTGTATGCAGTCTCTTGGTTCTGGTGAGGTGTTGAGGGGATATTTTAAAATTTGTTAATATGGTTTCCCATGTCTTGAAACTTCCTAGCTGGATCGGAAATTATGTGAACAAATGAGGGTTGCTCGAATTGAAGGGTTTCCCCCCACCTATTGGCCATTTGAGACAGGCTTGATTGAATCTCCCCTGCATCTCTTTCCCCATCAGACTGTTGACTGGTAGAATCCAACTAAGTTTGCCCTATTTTGTACAGGTGTCTTGCAAATAAAAGCACAGAGGCACTGCTGTTGTTGGTAGCTGCCTGTCAGTGCCCTGGGGCTCCTCTTCCATTATTTATTTTCCTCCCTGTTTAACACCTTCCCCTCCCAATGCCTGGTGTGTGTGATTTTCAGCAGAACTGACACAGAAGGGCTAATTTCTCCCTCCCTGCTTCCCGAATTCTTGATCCTGATTACGCACCCCCACCTGCTATTTGCGGTTGCTAAAAGATCCACACATCTTAAACCAAAGCACGCAATGCCACGAGTCGCTTAGTCCTGAAAATCTCCAGATTTTCAGTAAAAGAAAGCACTCTTTAAAAAAGAAAAAAGAAGAGACTTGACCTCTGCTAAATGCCTCTTGTGTGATTCTCATAAAACACTTGATGTGAGAGACCACTTCTCATGGGTCTGATTCATGTTTGAGTGCTTTGCAAAAATTTTGTGTCATTTAACTGTTGCTTCTACTTAACACCCACAGTTTCATGATAATAGATATCCTTGTGTCTACCTGGCCCAATCCCTGGAATACTTAACAGATATCCGCAGGATAATTTGATGTGGTTGTAATAAGGGGCAGCTCAAGATGTTTTGCCGCCTGAGGCAAAGGACAAGCTGGCATCTCCTCCCGGTTTCATATGTAGGAGCCAACTGGACTGCACTTAAATCTTGCTGCAACACTGGTGGCAGGATAGCATCCCACCACGTCTGAGACAGCAGGCCGGATGAGAAAGCACAGAAGAGGTCATGTGGCAACAAAGGAGAACAGTTGGGGGTCCAGAACTGAGGGGCTGCTGCTGTCCTGTGAGCATTTGCCACCTATTTCCCTCTGCCTAATGGTAGGGCCGGCCCTAGCTTTAATTCTTTTCTCTTTATTGCACAAGTCTGTGATTGATCTGGCCTGTTCGCCGTTATTTCATTAACTAACCTCCTTTTGCCTTGAAATCTTTTGATTTATGTACATGTGAACAAAGCTGTAGCATCGCTTCTGTGCTGGTCAGTGTCCGGTGCAACGGCATTTTGTGCATTCTCCCCCGCTATTGATTTATTGCTTTGGGTGTTTCCAATAATCTACATCACGTCCACTTTCTGGAACAGTGTAATATATGTCACACCTCTGCAGCTGTTTATGGCTGATGTGTGAACACGTTGATGCTGAGTCACAGAGTTTGCAACGAGGAGGAGCACATCCTTTTCACCAACCACTGAAGGTGCAAAGGGATGCTGGCGTAGGAGAGGGCTGCCAGCCTGCTTTTTTAAAATTACTTTTTTATTCAAAATTAAAACAAAACATATTGTCCAGAAACATATCCTTATTTCACCCCTTTTTTCCTCCCTCCTCCTCCCTCCCCCCACAGAACCCCCCCCGACTTCCCTCAGTTCCAGTCTTTGATATCTCTAAAAATGCTGTTTTCTGCATGTTACACAGTTGTATAGATCCTCAAACTATTTAAGTAATAATTATCAATAAAAAGTTTGTGAATGTTTATTCAAAACCAGCCAAGGAGTCCAGTTCGCTTTGTTGCGTCTTCAAATACTTTGTAAAGGGTTCCCATTCATCTTTAAAGTCACAGTTATCCTTGTCCCGTAGCTTGTATGTCCGTTTTGCCAGTTCTGCATAGTCCATCAATTTTTCTTGCCATGATTCTTTAGTTGGAGTTTTTTCAGTCTTCCATCCTTGTGCTATTAAAACTCTCACGGCCATTGTCGCATACATAAAGATGTTTTTCAGCTTTTTTGGCAGATCTTTCCCTACAATCCCTAATAGAAATGCTTCAGGTTTTTTAACAAATGTTAAATGGAACATTTTCTTCAATTTGTTATATATCATTTCCCAAATTTTTTTAATTACCTTACAATCCCACCACATATGATAAAATGTCCCCCCACCTTTTCTTTACATTTCCAACATATATTTCAACTAGTTTTGTACATTTTCCCTAACTGCACTGGTGTTATATACCATCTGTACATCATCTTCATGTAATTCTCCTTCAGTAGGGAACAATCTGTAAATTTTAAATCAGTTTTCCATAATTTTTCCCAATCTTCCATCATAATCAGTTTTCATCTTGTGCCCATTTAATCATAACTGATTTTACCGCTTCATCTTTCATCTCCCATTCTAATGCCAGCCTGCTTTCTGAACTAACACAGACCAGGTCAGCTCTGTTTTGGGACTCATTCTAGAATAGAGTACTATTTCAGAGCCCAACTTTGACGGCTGCCCTGTTTCCCAGATTAAAGCAGCCATCCTTCATTCTTCCTTCCAGGTGATGACCCTGATATTCCTTCCTATTGCCATGAAACTTCCATGATTGCCTTGAGTCTATAGACTTAGGATCCAGTCCTGCCTGGATCCTCAGTTATAGTTCCAGACTCTCCAAGTGTCCCTATTTTCCAGAGACAGTCCCGGATTAACAGAAGCCGTCCTAGTTTCTCATTTGATCCCAGAATGTCCCGCTTTTCCTTAGGACTCCCCTATTTTCATCGGATAAATGCTGGGGGCTCTGGTAGGACATGCCTATTTTCAGTGGAGAAATGCTGGAGGGTATGGAAACATGGATGTCTGTTTCTGGGAAGAAAGTATGGAGCACTGTACCAGCTGCAGTGCCAGGATTCCCATTCCATTCTCCTCTCCTTTCTGCAACTCAATCGGTTTTTTAAAACCTCAATGGCAATAGCAAGGGCTCCAGCCAAAATCCTGTTCCCCTGCTCTCAGTATACGGTACATGCTTTAATTTAAAACATCAAAGGGGGTGCAGGGCTGGGGGGGGGGCTTCTCCTGCTGGGGGGGGGCTTCTCCACCCTCATAGGTGGCCATGGGTTTTGTGTGTGTGTGTGTGGGGGGGGGTTGGTTAAATCTTATGAAGAAAAAACGAAGCTCAAGTTTCCACGCACTGGTAGGTCCCAAACCTGAGCTGAATGAATCAGTTCAGCTCCCCTCTCCACCTATCTTCCACTCCAGGTGGCAAGGAGGTCGCAGAGAAACTGTCTCTTGCAGTAGGGTAGGCAAAATAAGGCCCAGGGGCCGGATCCGGCCCAATCGCCTTTTCAATCCGGCCCGCGGACAGTCCAGGAATCAGCGTGTTTTTACATGAGTAGAATGTGCCCTTTTATTTAAAATGCATCTCTGGGTTACTTGTGGGGCATAAGAATTCGTTCATATTTTTTCCCCAAAATATAGTCTGGCCCCCCACAAGATCTGAGGGACAGTGGACTGGCTCCCTGCTGAAAAATTTGCTGACTCCTGGAATAGACTCTTTCTCTTTCTCATAAAAAAATCCTGGGGGAGAGCATGAAGACACCAGTGCCTCTTTTGTTCCATTAAGAAGAAGGATGCAGGAGGTGCAGCAGGTGGAATTAAAACAAACAAACAAACAAACAAACAAACAAACAAACAACACAACACAACACAACACAACACAACACAACACAACAATAACAAGAAGTGCTGTTTTTCTAGAAAAAGAGGTGCCAGAACTCACCATGAACACCACCCTTATAATGGCAATGGCACCCACCTGAGAGGTGCCAGAACTGAGCTCTGGCTGAAAAAAAGCCCTGATAATAATAATAATAATAATAATAATAATAATAATAATAATAATAATAATATACCACCTTCTTGCAAGGATACATGTCACAATGCCTGAAATAAGGACGGAGCTATGTAGAGGCATTTGCTGGCTTTACAGTGCTTCCCACACTGTGATTTTTGCAGTGCTTTTTTTCCTAAAAAAAAATGTTTAGGGGTACTCTCATTTTCCTCCTCATATTGAAATACTGCCCCTCAATGATGCCAAACTTAAGATTCACAAAACTTTTAGGGGTATGCGTCCCCCCAGGAAAAAAGCACTGGATTTTTGCATAGCATACACACACATCATGACTCGCAATATATTGCCAGGTCAAAAATTATGAAGCCGATATCACGATAAGGACTCCAAACCAGTTTTGGACAATATATCGATACATCACTCAGCCCTAGTGCAAACTGGAGTGGATATCATCCAGTCGCAGTGGATTAAAGTGTACTCATTTGAGAGAGGCAGTGGTGTACAGTCATTGTTTCAAAACGTGGTGTCAATCCTGCGAAGAATGGTTCTCCGGGGATAACTGAGACTGCTCAAAGATCACCCAGCGACACCAACATGAGATATAATATCATCAACCTACAGATTGGTAGCTTGTGGGAAGAAGCTAGTTCAAGTGTGTCTAGGATAGGACAGCCATTCTTGGTGAATCTCTTTCTCTCCACCTTTAAGAGACGATTCTGTTCCTGAATGGCTGAAGAAGGAATTGGGCCTCTTTGGGGCTCTTAATGTCTTCACTGCCTCTAGTTTAGCACCTTTTATCTCTTAATGCCCTTAGCCAGCCAGCCAGCCAACCAGCCAGGGAGGTAACTGAAATCACCACCCAGCCATTTGCGTTTCCTTTATTTTCCCTGGTTGCCTCCCTGTGTGCGAAGAGCCTGATTTCAAGAGAGAGGGAGGAAAAGAGAAAAGAAGGGAGAGAGAGGGAGAGGCGCTAAAAGCTCATTTTCCTGGTAATTTACTCTTCTCTTCAGTTGGGTCCTGCTGCTCAGAAGCCTATTCCTGTTACAATATTAGATATAAACAAGTAAACTGTGTAATGGATCACATTAAGCAGACCCTGCATCTTGAGGCAGGATTTAATTTGCATGGCAGATTATCTTGTCTGCAGTAGGAGAGACGCCCTGGGGCACCAACCGCATTAATAGGATCTACTCTCTTAAAATCCATTAAGTCAATTGAGTGGACCACTCTATAATCTCATTTCAAATACAGCGTGAAAATGCTTAAACACTGGCCCCTATGACATTGACAGCAGCGGGGAAGGGGCTAAAGGGAAGCTGGAGACCTCACTGTACCATATTGCTCGCCTGCCTGCGGCAAGGGGGAGGGGAAGGGGAGGTGATGCTCTCTTTCAGCAAACTCTGTTCGCAAAGAGCTTGACAGCAGGAAGGAACGGGGACCAGAACAGGAGGCAGGGGCTGCACAGGGAATGAGCCTGGGCTGCGTTCCAAGTCGCAAAGAGCTGCTGGAACCAAAGTGCGCCGTTTTCCTACGAGGGTCTTAGGCCTAGGAAAAGGCAGAGTAATGGCAACTTGGCTTTTACGCACCTCCTCACAGTTCTCTGTTTATCTACACACCTGTGCCGATCCCTGCTTGGGTTACTTTGCTCTCGTTCAGACGTACAGTAGTACCTCAGGTTACATACGCTTCAGGTTACAGCCTCCGCTAACCCAGAAGGCAGCAGCAGGAGGCCCCGTTAGCTAAAGCGGTGCTTCAGGTTAAGAACAGTTTCAGGTTAAGTACGGACCTCCGGAACGAATTAAGTACTTAACCCGAGGTACCACTGTATGTCGTAGTTACTCACAAAACAGGGCTCCTAAGTTGCCACAGGTTCTCCCCACACACCATGTGCCAGAACTGAGAAGATGCTGCGTTTGAGGAGGGTGTGCCTGCCAAGCATTTAAAAATACAGTGGAACCTTGGTTTTTGAACGTCTCCGTCGACGAACAATTCACAACTCGAATGCCAAAAACCCAGAAGTAATTGCTTCCGTTTTCGAACGGGCCTCAGAAGTCGAACGGCTTCCGAGGCATGTTTCTCCATTTTTTCAAAGGATTTTGCTGACTGCCCTTTGATCTTCGGTTTTTGAACATTTTGGAAGTCGAACTGTCTTCTGGAACGGATTACGTTCGAAAACCGAGGTTCCACTGTATTCTGTCCCATACTTTCCTGATCTGGGCCAATTGTTAAAACAACAACAACTAAAGACTTATATATGAAATTGAAAGGAAGTAGAGAGTGGCGGGAGATATGATATTGCTGCCCCTCTTGCCTCTTGTTTAGCCTTGACCACAAAGAACCATCTCCATTGATGGTTAGGAGGGCGGAGATACCAAGGTCTTTGACTTGAGATGGATCTCTCAAGAGAAGGTATTATACAATCACATGACAGCAACTGGGAGAAGAGACATTGACTCTCAGGGTCCTGCTCCCTTTCCTGCGCTTCCTCTTCAGCCTTGGAGCACTTGCAAAGAGCGGAGGGAAAGTGTTGGAGAACTAAGGGCTGAGTTTCTCCTGAAAGATGTCAACCTCTGAAGATGCCTTCAGCCTTGGCCACAGTACAGAAGGAGTTCCATGGGGGAAAGCAATGCATCACCTCATTTTCCAAGACATTGCAAGTTAGGTGACGATTATTGTCATTCTTCAAATCGGGGAAATGAGGCACAGGTGAGTGGAGATGTTCAACCTGCACACTCTTTCCAATGGACTTGCCTTCTTCCCACCTCAGGGAGACACCCTTGAAGAATGGGTGTGTATGATATTTAGTACATGTGTCTTTACATGGGAGAGCAAGCAGTGGCTTGGACCCCAATATTTTGCTGCATGGACTGCTTTGGCCCCGAAGTTCAGGAGGATCCCCAGAACACCTTATGAGGTAGTGGGTGGTGGGGATACAGATATTGTGATTGTGTGTGTGTGTGTGTGTGTGTGTGTGTGTGTGATAGAGAGAGAGAGAGAGAGAGAGAGAGAGAGAGAGAGAGATGCAAACAACAATTGCCCTACTTCAGGCATGTCCAAAGTCAGGCCCGGGGGCCTAATCCTGCCCACCCGTCGGTTGAATCCGGCCCCTGCGTCCGTTTATTTTCTTAGGTAAAATCCTAAAACCAGGTGAGCAGCTTCAAACCTAAAAAAAGGTCGGCAACATCCGGGGGAAATCCCCCCAAAAGTTCAACGACTTGAATGCTAAAAAAAGCTCAAGAACCTTAATCGTTAAAAAAGCTGAACAAATTTGATGTAAAATGCAAAAAGAAGCGCAACAACTTCAATCCTAAGAAAAGGTCAACAACTTTGGTCAGCCCTCACGCATGTTCACGTCATCAGATCTGGCCCTCTTTGAAAAGAGTTTGGGCACCTCAGCCCTACTTGAAAGATGGTGGCAGAGGTTCCCTTCTACTTGAAATGATTGGAGTGAAGGATATTGAAATATTATTTCAAACAAATATGTTGCAGTGAGTTTCCCAAGAACTGATAGTCCTTATTTAAAACAACAACAACTCTGGAAGCACATGGTGTGTGTGTTTTAAAGGAGATCTAAGAAAAGCTGCGTCATCCATCATTAAAAAAAGAGCTGACAAAGTGAGGGCTGGAGGTGAGCCTGCAAAACTCACGTCTTTTTACAAAAGGTGTTAAGGGCAATCATGGGAATTACAGGTCTCAATGAGCCTCACATCTGGAGCAGGAAGAATTGCTGAGTAAATCATTAAAGGCAGAGTTATAAATGTCGAGATGTGCAAGGATAATCTAGTCAAGGGAGGCCAGACAGTTTCTGATTGGTGGCTCTTAATCTTGCCTCTGAGAAAATTCATGAAAAACAAAAATAGAAAAAAAGTATAAGGACTAGAAGACTACAGAATTGAAAGGGGGGCCTTGTCTTGGTATCCTTTACTAACCACCATGGGCGTAGCCAGGATTTTTTTTGGGGGGGTGGGGTGGGGAGCAGAACCTAAAAAATGCTGAACTTTTTTTGGGAGATCACAGACATTTTCTTTAAAATGTAAAAATCTGCCCCCCCAAAATACATTACGGGGAGCAGACTTTTGATTGGGGGGGGGAGACTTCTGCTGGGGGTGGTGGAGGCAGAATCTCAGTTTCTTAAGTATTTTTAATGCTTTTTATTACTTTTGGAGGATTTACACCCATGCCAATCAACCAGGAATATCTTGCTCTGATCCTGAACAGTAATAAATAATAATAATAATAAAAAAATTTTATTTATACCCCGCCCTTTCCAGTTCAAAAACTGGGCTCAGGGCGGCTAACAACAAATTTAAAACACTTTAAAACACTTAATTATAAAAGCAGCATAAAATACAGTATAAAAACATGAATAACAATAAAAATCAAAAATCAGTTAGATAATCCCCAGGGCTAGCTGGATGAATTGGTCCTACTTGGGCCAGCGAGGAGGCCAGGGGAGAATGAGCTGGGGGTAATGGATCATGAAGCTGAGGCTCCAATACTTTGGCCACCTCATGAGAAGAGAAGACTCCCTGGAAAAGACCCTGATGTTGGGAAAGATGGAGGGCACAAGGAGAAGGGGACGACAGAGGACGAGATGGTTGGACAATGTTCTCAAAGCTACCAGCATGAGTTTGACCAAACTGCGGGAGGCAGTGGAAGACAGGAGTGCCTGGCGTGCTCTGGTCCATGGGGTCACGAAGAGTTGGACACGACTAAACGACTAAACAACGACAATGCTTTGGAAAAGTAGTACATTGCAGCTATAAAGTTTTGCAGTGCAAAGGAGAGAGATTTCTTTTTCTCTTGAGCAAAATGGCACAAACTCACGGACAAGACAGCAGAAGATCGAGTCACACACATTTGTGGTGTGCGGAGGCCATCCCAATTTGCCTTCGGGAGAGTGGAGAAGGGAGAAGCAGCTTTGTTTTGCTCTGAGTTGGCTGAGAATCAGTTCTAGCACAACTTTATGCTGCACCAACATTGATAAATAATGCATTCTGTCCAATGGTAAGGCATCTATCTATTCATGGGGCTGAAAGGAAAGTAATTTTCAGTTATACATCCCTCCCCCACTAAGCCTGATCCAGGAGATTGGGGGACCTTCCATAGCTGACACAGGGGGTGAAGGGGACTTTAGCGAAGTGGGGGATTGTTGAACATTGTTTCCTTCCCCATTCCATTGACGGAAGCCTTACTGTTAAGTCTCACTGTTGGATCCAACCCCCCAAAAATATGTAAAAGAGAGCATAAATCTCTATCAGAGGAAAGCACAGCATGAAAGTATGTCTCCAGTACTGTAATTAGTTGGAGAATCTATGCAGGGGCAGCCAAAATGGCACCCATTGGATATTGTTGGACTCCAACTCCCAGGAGCTCCAGCCAGCACAGCTCATCAAAGATCATTGGAATTAGCATCCACAAACAAGTGGAGAGCACCCCATTGCTCCATACCCACAGCTGTAATCCATGTCTCCAGATGACACCCTACCTGAGGGAGCTTCAAGAGCACTGCTCTTTGTTAGGAGCCCCATCTCAGCTGTTGTTGTTGTTTTGTCGTTTAGTTGTGTCCAACTCTTCGTGACCCCACGAACCAGAGCACGCCAGGCACTCCTGTCTTCCACTGCCTCCCGCAGTTTGGTCAAACTCATGCTGGTAGCTTCGAGAACACTGTCCAACCATCTCGTCCTCTGTCGTCCCCTTCTCCTTGTGCCCTCTATCTTTCCCAACATCAGGGTATTTTCCAGGGAGTCTTCTCTTCTCATTTTAAGGGCCATAATTCAAAAGCATCAATTCTTTAGCAATTTGTTTTTTATCATATTTTTTGGAAATGTACATACAGGTTTGTTTCCTTTACATTTTTTTTAGGGGGCCCCAAGAGAGTAGGAGCCTAAGCTATGGCTTGTTTAGCTTATACGTAAATCCGGTACTGAGTTTGCACATTATCTGCTCCTTTTGTCAAAGAGCCTTAGCAGTCTTCCACCCCTTCCCGGCTGAGAGTTTGCTTTGTCCAGTTCATTCACTGAGCTGCGCTCTGAAATTCCTTCATTTCCCCTCTGCCAATTGACTTTGCCTGTCTCCTCGCTCTCCCCCTTTCTCAAGGAAACCTCGCCAGACCCATCTTTAGAGGTCATCCATTTAATTTGCTGCTTGTTAATCAGAAGGGGGTCCTGGTCTTCCTTCCTTCCTTCTCTCTCTCTCTCTCTCTCTCTCTCTCTCTCTCTCTCTCTCTCTCTCTCTCTCTCTCTCTCCCTGCCTCCAGAGTTCAGACTGGAGTGCCACCACCCCAACACACACACACACACACACACACACCACACACCACACACTGCTTTTGCTCATCTAGCCTCCATCTGCATCTCCTTTCCTGGATTCCTCCCCAAGTCTCCGTTATAAAAAAAGAAAAAAAGTACCAGATTGGAGTTACTGTGTAAAAGTGTTCATTTGCCATTTGCCACCATATGGGCCCAAAAGCAAAATCGTCAGCTAGGCGATTAAATCAAGTATGTCGAACAAAATGTTATGAACTGACATTATGGGTATATAATTTTATGCCATTTGTTGCCATCTGTTTATCTAAACAGTGCCTGTTCCACACAAACACACACAAATCTCTGCCACACACAAGGCTTGCCGCACAGCAGCCAGCCAGCTCTTGAATCTCTCTCGCTATTCTGCTTCTCCTTTTGCCCTTCTTTCTGCTTTTTTCCTTCTGCCTGACTCCCAATGACAAGGGGCAGAGAAGCAGCAACACCTGCAATTTTACTGTGGCGGATTGGGGGCGAGGGGGTGGTGGCGGAAGGAAGGAAGGAAGGAACAATTCAGTAAACAGTAGGAGCACCTCTTTAATTTCAGTCCCTTTTGCTCCTCTGTATTTATATACCAGCTAAAAGTCATAATAATAATAATAATAATAATAATAATAATAATAATAATTACCTGCCCCTCAGAATAAGATTCCAGGACTTTTTAAAATAAAATAAAATGAGCCAGTACTCAACATAAAGTGATAGGTTTACTATAAATGCCACATTTTTATTTTTATTTTTTTAATTTAATATAAATTTTATTAGTATTTTCCACACAACAACACGAAAAATATCAAAGAATAACAATACACAAAAACCAACATTCAGAAAATAAAACAAAAATCCATATCTTACAAGTTAACAATATAAACACTAAAATGAAAAACAAACATTGACTTCCACCAATCCCACAGCACCTCCTTTATCTCTCATTGTGTCTTCCTGTTTTCCTTATCATCTCTATCCTAACATCTAGATATAAATCCCTCTTTCTTATCCTTTCACTTCACAAGGTTATTCCAGATTCAGCCAGATTTCTGTCCTCGAACCTTGACTTTTAAGGTATTCATTTAGGCACTCCAATTCTTTTTTTTACTTCACTTTTTGGTTTTTGTCTTATTAACGTCTTTCAATTTGGCTACTTCTTAATATTCTGAGAACTTACATAACCATCCTGGTGGCTAAGTATTGGAAAGGGAATCAGTTACCCACTAGGGGAGAGTGGTTATGTAAATGCCACATTTTAAACATTTTTTTGTGAGGGAGGGGAAGTTGCCAGTTACAACCATGTAAAAATACATTAAAATTAGTTAAAACATGATGTGCTATCCTGGGTACTGAACTCCAAACATTTCGTTGTTTAAGAGAATCCCTGGGCTTTATAGAAGTGCATTAGCCCAAATTTATAACCCAGCAAAAACCTCAAATTAGCTTAAGAAAACTATGAAACCGAACTGCATTTGCAGTGAAAATCAGGTGTTTTGAGACTTCGAAAACGGAATGTTGAAGTGCACTCCTTGGTGAAGTTGAAGGCCAACGTATCTCAAAGAAGAAGTTGTTTAGTCTGTCATGATATCTCACTGCTTCTAGACAAGGTCTGATTTGGTACTGATTTCCTTTTTAATGGAAAATATCCCCCCCAAGGGACGCGGGGGGTGCTGTGGGTTAAACCACAGAGCCTAGGACTTGCCGATCAGAAGGTCGGCGGTTCGAATCCCCGCGACGGGGTGAGCTCCCGTTGCTTAGTCCCTGCTCCTGCCAACCTAGCAGTTCAAAAGCACGTCAAAGTGCAAGTAGATAAATAGGTACCGCTCCGGCGGGAAGGTAAACGGCATTTCCCTGCGCTGCTCTGGTTCCCCAGAAGCGGCTTAGTCATGCTGGCCACATGACCCGGAAGCTGTACGCCGGCTCCCTTGGCCAATAAAGTGAGATGAGCGCCGCAACCCCAGAGTCAGCCACAACTGGACCTAATGGTCTGGGGTCCCTTTACCTTTACCTTTATCCCCCCCTCCCCAGCAAAATAAATAAATGTATTCTTCAAATTATATTTGGATTCTGAAATGTAATGTGTGAGATTCAGGAACCAAAATGTTGGATACTGAGATACTGAGTGTAAGACTGAATTTCAAAATGCTTATAGTGTTTGTCTCCAGTCTCCACCGCTCCTGCCCTACAGGGATTTTGCTGCCCAGATAGCAGTCAAGGTGCAAAGCAGAATGTTTTCTGCCTGGGAAAAATGAATTCTTTCCCAGATAAACACGTCCACAGCTTTTGAAATTGCCGCAGATTGGAGTTGTACTCCATGGAAATTGTTTTATTCAGGAGCCCACAACTGTATCCAGTGTGGATCCTACTCAGAGGAGATCTGTGACATGAATGGATCTGGTTAACATAGAGTAGATTCATTGAGTAGTGTTTGGTTGGCTACAATGCCAGTTGTTATAATAATAATTTATTATTTATACCCCGCCCATCTGGCTAGGTTTCCCCAGCCACTCTGGACAGCTTCCAACAAAACACTAAAATACAATAACCTATTAAACATCAAAAGCTTCCCTAAACAGGGCTGCTTTTAGATGTCTTCTAAAAGTTTGGTAGTTATTTTTCTCTTTGACATCTGGTGGGAGGGCGTTCCACAGGGCAGGTGCCACTACCGAGAAGGCCCTCTGCCTGGTTCCCTGTAACTTGGCTTCTCGCAGCGAGGGAACTGCCAGAAGGCCCTCGGCGCTGGACCTCAGTGTCCGGGCAGAACGATGGAGGTGGAGACGCTGTGAGTATGATCTGCTCCTCTGAAGGAGAAGCTCCTGCAGATGAGGGTTCTGCTTTGGCTTTGCTCAACAGCAGGAAATTGTTCTTTGGAGTAGCTTTTCCACCATCGTTCCCTTGATTTCAGGAGGGCTTGAGCTATTTGCAGGGGCTAGTGTAAGAAGGCTTGCAATGAAGGCCATCTCCCTGTTCAAGGAGTTTTGATTAATCATGTCAGTTTCGTTCTATTAATTGGACGGTTTGCGTATAAACAAAATGGAAGTTCTGGAGGGTGGGAAGCATGCGTTGCTTTTAGATGATGCACCCAGGTGTCGCAGGAGGAATGAGTCTTCTACAATGATTCCGTAAAAGATGGCTACCTTCTATGAAGGCTCTTTTGAAATTAACCTAACCAATTAATTGACTACTTATAACAGGCCTACTTCCAAGCTATCCTTTGTCCAGTGTGCTTCTCCTTCTTCACACAAGACTTGGACCACCAGGTCGAATAATCCAAATATGCATGTGGAAGGTGTTTATGTTACCAATCACCTGAACTTGATGTTTCTCCTTACTCCACCCCAGCATCTTCTATCTGAGGTAGCTGCCTCACTCTGCCCAATATTGGAGCTGGACTTGTCTCTCCTGTCCGATTTCTACCCAAACACACACAACAAATATTTTAAAAAAACTAAGATCATGGCCACTGGTCCCATCACTTCCTGGCACATAGAAGGGGAAGAAATGGAGGCAGTGAGAGAATTTACTTTCTTAAGCTCCATGATCACTGCAGATGGTGACAGCAGTCACGAAATTAAAAGACGCCTGCTTCTTGGGAGAAAAGCAATGACAAACCTAGACAGCATCTTAAAAAGAAGACATCACCTTGCCGACAAAGGTCTATATAGTTAAAGCTATGGTTTTCCCAGTAGTGGTGTATGGAAGTGAGAGCTGGACCATAAAGAAGGCTGATCGCTGAAGAATTGATGCTTTTGAATTATGGTGCTGGAGGAGACTCTTGAGAGTCCCATGGACTGCAAGAAGATCAAACCGATCCATTCTGAAGGAAATCAGTCCTGAGTGCTCACTGGAAGGACAGATCGTGAAGCTGAGGCTCCAATACTTTGGCCACCTCATGAGAAGAGAAGAATCTCTGGAAAAAACTCTGATGTTGGGTATGATGGAGGGCACAAGGAGAAGGAGACGACAGAGGACGAGATGGTTGGACAGTGTTCTCGAAGCTATGAACATGAGTTTGACCAAACTGTGGGAGGCAGTGGAAGACAGGAGTGCCTGGCGTGCTCTGGTCCATGGGGTCATGAAGAGTTGGACACGAGTAAAAAACAACAACAACACATACAGCAACAGTGTTTTGTGTTGTGTAGGCTCCTATGATGTAAGTCATGTGCCCCGCCTGCTAGCCTGCTCCCTAAAATATCACTGGTTTCTTCATTTCTATATATAGGGTGCCTACATTCTGCATGGACTGGTTGCATGGCAACATGTGCAAATGGCTTTAGATACCTATGAGGTCCACAAATCACCATATAGCAAATATTCAACACAAACGGTGACAATTGGTTGTTGACAAAGGATAGCTGGACATATAAAGGGTCCCATTACCTTCAGTAGCTTAGGGCCTCATCAAATCTAAATCCATCCCTGTGCAAACTGGATTTTTCACAGGAGACAGAGTTTAAAAAGCAGGGTTGGAGATGGGGGATGGGGACTATCTTCTAATGTCAACCAAGATCAGGCCTGCTATTGGAAATGATTTGGCATGGCACCCGCCTGTGCCAGGCGTGATGTTCAGGGGAGGCACTAAGCAAAGGCATACCTAGGCTCCTGAAATGTACTCGGAGTCCTGTATTGATTTCATGCTCTTCATTGCAGCTTGTAAAACAGTGATTGAATTGCCCCCCAAACCTCAGACTTTTATATACATTATTTACACAATGAGTCCCATCTGACTGGCTGATTCGGCTTCCCTCCTGGATCCTGATTGGTCTTTTCCTGCAGGCCAATCAGTTGTTGCATTCTACGATCCTACCAGCCTAATAGGCTGATTAACTTTCTCCTGGAGCCTGATTGGTCTTTTCCTTCAAGCCAATCAGTTGTTGCATTCTAGGATCCTACTTGCCTGTTGTTCTAGGATCCAAGCTTAGTACATAACAGCTCCCTTGTGCCCTTGGCAAGGGCCCTTGAATCAGTGCTCCCTGGTCCCCTTGGCAAGGAGCTGAAAGCACTTCCTGCTGACTGGGGAGGGGGCCCCACAAGGCTGCTGTGACAGAGCCAGAATGGAGAGGCACTACTTTTGCACATACACCCCAAAGATATGCCCTTGGCAGGTGCCAACCTACTAACCCCTAGGTACGCCCCTGGCACCAAGTGCTCTAACTGACCTCACACTTAAGGCAGCAAGGTGGACTATACAGATGAGAAGACCTCTGCAGACCCCATGCCACCTTGCTTAGCAATTAAGGAGGAGGAAGGACTTATGGATTGCCACATTGCCATGGTCTCCTTCCTTTTTAATGCGCAACCAGGTTGTCCCCTCTCCAGTACAAATGGCCATCTGAGGTCAAAATGCAGTGAGGATAACTGACTGAGCTAGACTTTAATTCTTAAAATCCCATTCAGTAAAAGAGTGGGTGACAGGGCGGCATGGGAAGCATCAGCTGGGCATGAATAATTTGTCCAGGCCAGAAGTTAATGTAGGCAGTTACAGACCCTCCCTGTTTTCCAGGGACAGTCCCAGATTTACAGAAGCCATCCCAGTTTCTGATTTGATCCCAGAATGTCCCACTTTTCCTTAGGCTGTCCCTATTTTCAATGGAGAAATGTTGGAGCATATGGAGTTATCCAAGTCCTGATCCATCTGAAGGAAGCCCTGTATAGGGAAGTTTTTTTAAAAATGTATAATGTTTTATTATGTTTCTATATATGTTGGAAGCCGCCCAGAGTGGCTGGGGCAATCCAGTCAGATGGGCAGGGCATGAATTGTAAAACTGTTGTTGCTGTTACTGAATAGGACATCTCTATTTTCATCAAGGGACGCGGGTGGCGCTGTGGTCTAAACCACAGAGCCTAGTGCTTGCTGATCAGAAGGTTGGCGGTTCGAATCCCCGCAACAGGGTGAGTTCCCGTTGCTCGGTCCCTGCTCCTGCCAACCTAGCAGTTCAAAAGCATATCAAAGTGCAAGTAGATAAATAGGTACTGCTCCGGCGGAAAGGTAAATGGTGTTTCCGTGTGCTGCTCTGGTTCGCCAGAAGCAGCTTAGTCATGCTGGCCACATGACCTGGAAGCTGTACGCTGGCTCCCTCGGCCAATAAAGCGAGATGAACGCCGCAACCCCAGAGTTGGTCACGACTGGACCTAATGGTCAGGGGTCCCTTTACCTTTACCTTTATTTTAATCAAAGAAATGATGGAGGGTAGGCAGTTTTAGCAACTGCCAAGAGGACCTTCTAATTTCTGCAACTTCTCTCAGAAATATTTGCAAGGGGGGAGTATTCTGGCTCCTGGTTCAGGTACCCTCTTCATCCCATGAAGCACTTTCTGGGCCCTGGCTTCTTGCAATTTAGGAACACACTGGGACTGAAAGGAGGGGGTCACACACCACATGGCCTAGAGAGAAAGTAGGGGTGTTTGATGCTGTGGATTGTTTGCACCCAGAAAGAAAGCGCAAGGTGTGCCCTTTTCGAAACAGTTCTAGTCAAGTACTGTGACTACAGCTGCCACTAAAATCTACCACCAGAGATCACTATATATGAAGCTCTGCTTGCTGGTCTTGCATCTGTTATCCTGAACTCAGGCGCAACATGGATGCTGTACAGATCACCGGTACTGAGGAAACAGCAAGCTCCCCCTTCTTTGCAACATAACAGTTTATCCTTCCCTTGCATTTGGGAGAATCTGGTAATGCAAGTACTCAAATAACTCATGTCTGCGGTCATTTACCCCCTGCCAGCACAAAGCGGCTGTGCATCTCTTTCTCACAGTCACAAATGCCAACAGAATTGCCACAACTCTACTTTCCCCACCAGTCCCAGAAAGCACCAATGCCATTTTATGGGCTGGCTGCCTTTGCCAAATATCCCGACTGGATGTTGGTTGTCAGGCAGAGTTCACCTTGATTACACACAGGACTCACTTCTGGAGTCAAACAGGAAGAACCAAGCTTCCTTAAAACCCCCTCAGTACTTTGACATACATCTTCCTTTGCTCTTGCAAAACACCCTGAAGCTATTCTGTCACACCACTGTGCCAAAATTCACATGCCAGACACAAGCCAAGATGGAAGTGTAGCATATAGAGAGACACGACACCATGTGGAATCACAGAAAGTTAATGTGGTGGCTCTCATTTGTGTTGTCTGAATCTTGACTATGGAATTCAGCCTCCATACAGGTGTCAGTAACTTAACAATGGAATATACAGCTCAGAGAAATTCCCCTGCATCCGAAGACAGGCTCTGGTGGACTGAGCAGATGAGACCAAAGGTGGTTTCTGTTCAGATATCAAAATGATGAACTTTTCACACAAGAAAGGAGGCCTTTCGTGGGCTATTTTAAAAAATTACTGTGGTCAAAAGAAATTGCGGGCAGGATTCGAGATAAACTCAGTGGAAGAAAAACGATAAAATAATTGTAATGGAGAAACTATGTGTAATAGATAAAGCTACAATGCAGTAGAATAAAAGGTAAAGGGAGACCTGACCATTAGGTCCAGTCGTGGCCAACTCTGGGGTTGTGGTGCTCATCTCGCTTTACTGGCCGAGGGATCTGGCGTACAGCTTCCGGGTCATGTGACCAGCATGACTAAGCCGCTTCTGGTGAACCAGAGCAGTGCACAGAAACACCATTTACCTTCCCGCCGGAGCGGTACCTATTTATCTACTTGCACTTTGACGTGCTTTCAAACTGCTAGGTTGGCAGGAGCAGGGACCGAGCAACGGGAGCTCACCCTGTCACGGGGATTCGAACCGCCAATCTTCTGATCGGCAAGTCCTGAGCTCTGGGTTTAACCCACAGTGCCACCCACGGCCCTAATGCAGTAGAATAGGTTTGGGTAAAAACACCCATGTAGGAAAAAGGAAATGTCTTCGGGAGCAGAGCATTTGTTCCCTTCTTTTGTGGCATAATGCAGTTCACTTCGACTGCAGATTCCTGCTTGGCACCCACCCTATTTTCTGTGACTCTATTTTTTATTGTAAGTTTTAAAAACTGCCCTTAACGTTGCATTTTAAATTGTCATAAGTAACCCACCCTGGGATCTTAGGCTGAAGAGTGGATAATAAATTAATACAATAGGAGCGTAGGTTGGTATTTGGAGGTGCTGAGCCTAAGTGAGATGGTTCTGGATCAGGGTTCGCCAACGTGATGCCCTCCAAGATGCTATTAGTCTCCAACCATTGCCCATGCTGGCTGGGGTTGATGGGATTTGTAGTCCAACAACACTGGGATGGCACCGAATTGGCCATTTCTGATCTCGATTGTGTCCAGTCTCCATCCCACTCCTGGGCTGGGCTGGCTGGGCTGTGAAAAAGAACAACCTGCCTCAGCATTTGATGCTCAGCCAGCCCTAATCTCTGGAACGAATTTCTTCGAGATCCCTCTTTTGTCCGAGTCCCTGCTCCGCTGATTCAAAAGGAGCTGCCAGCCAGTCGCAGCCGCCGCCCAGATCCTGCTGAATCAGCTGTCCACCCGGGTGGCAAGCGTGCCTCTGCGTCGTATCTGATTGCAAATGAAGGACACCCAAACTGGGTCTCTCTGCAGCGAACAGTCTCCGGGAATGGGATCACTCTTTGGCACGTACCTACCTCCTCCAAGATCCCGCTTAGCATCATCCCTACTTTTGTAGGGCTCGGTTTACAAGGTACTGTAATGAAGGGGAGCTTGCAACTGAAGACTTCATCATCTTCCCCTACACCTCCAGCCTCTGGCCCCGGAACTATCCCCCCTTTCCTTTTTTTCTCATTTCGTACCATTCCTGGCAGTTGGCAACAGAGACTGCTGGAGACAAGAGAAGCTCCCTGGTGCCTCTTTTAATTGCCATTTAGTTAAATGAGAACAGAGACCTACAAATAAACGTCCCCCCTCCCTTCCCTACTCCCCACTGCCAGAAGCTCCGCATTTCAGTCAAGTGCTCACTGGAGAATTTGCCCATTTACTCTTGTTATTTGCATGATAAAGGCGGCTGTGCCAGCCCTGGCGCTGCTGCACTCAGCTCGAAAACCCACCAAAGTTGTCCCGAGCAGGCAAGGAGAAGGGAGGGAGGGTTTGCGGAGCGCAGCTGAAAGCCCTTTTTTAGTTTCGTTTTCAGTCTTGTCAAAAAGCAGCTCCGCTTGTCAGGGTGGAAGGAACTTGTAGAGGTGTGTTCTATAAAATGGATCAGGAGCTCCTCTAAAAGGCTCCCCTGTAAAGGGAATATCTGGAGCCCATTGCAGTGCTTGCAGCCATAGGAAGAAAGAAGACAATTTTCAATTATGCTGAAGTTTTGTTAAGCTAAAACTGCAGCCAACGTATACAAAATACAAAGCAACACCTGAAAGCTGATAATGATCTGTTACAGGCATGGGGAAACTCAGGCCTGGGAGCCAAATGTGGCCCTCAAGGCCTCTGGCTCTCAAAGCTCTCCCCATTGTTTTAGCAGGGGATTCCATGTAAGCCCCTACTAAACTGAAGAGGGGGGAAATCCTCCCTTTTAGCAGCAGCTTGCAAGGTGCTTTGAAGTCCCAGCTTTGGGACTTCAAAGCCCCTTAACAGGATACAATTGTGAAATGATGTGATTGACAGGTGGATAGCCCTGCCCACTCATCTAATTTGGCCTGTTAGCCTGATAAGGATGTGTCCCACGGAGGCAAAAATGTCCCCCACCCCTAGCCGAAGAGACACGAGGGAAGGAGTTGGTGAGGTCTTTGGAGAATGGGAGGGTTAGCAGGGTCTGGAGGAATGGGGGAATAGTGAGGTCTAGGGGGAAGAATACTTTCCAACATTTCGGTCCCCCAAATCGGGACGTCAGGAAGGGCTTCCAGTCAGGCACTCTGACAATCATCAGCAAGGTCACGTCAGAGCTCTGGTGTGACCCTGCTGACTTGCTTCAGAATAAGTGTCTTTTGGTCCAATGTTTTGGTGTGAGGACTCATGCATCAGTACAGACCAAAACACAGGGCATTCAAGGGTCCAAACAGAAGCCAGGATTGGATTCTGTGATCTACGATATCCCACTTAAAATGGGACACTTTGGGACTGGCAGAAATGACCGGCAGAATCCGAGACCAGGGAAAAGAGTCGGCGGAAGAGGACTGGAGGAAATTTAAAGACTATTTACAGAAATATTGCAAAATTAATGAATGCTAGAATGATGTTGGACTGAAATTAAGTGGTTACCAGCTGTAACTTTATAAAGGCTGAGTAATAAGCTAAAATAATCTATATTAAATTACAATAAGAATTTGCTGAATTATGATTTGATTTAGAATACAAAAGGGGGAGGTGAGAGGAGGTTCGAGACATAAGGTAACGGAAATAAGTGATTGGAATTATATTTGTTTTATTTTGTTTAAAATTGTGTGTTTTTGATATTTTTGTTTTTCCTTTTTTTGTGTATTATTTGTTTCTTTTTTGTGGTATTTATGTTTGTATTAAATTGGAAACCCTAATAAATATTTATAAATAAAATAAAATAAAATAAAATAAAATGGGACACTTTGCAGGGCATGGGGGGAGTGGAGAAATGGGTGGGGTTTGTTGAGGGGTGTGGGTAGGTGTGGTTGGTGAGCTAAATGAGTGTATGAGTGTGTGTGTATGTATTTCTTCAAGTGTTCCAGGTGCGTCCTCAAAATTTCATCTTGTTTCCCTCCTCCGGTAAGAAAGCATGCTAAAACTCTCCAAAGCTGGCTTCTAAGGGCTTGCTTGACGAAACCCTTATACTGCATTTAGAAATGCCCTTATCCCCTTCATAAGTTATCTTTCACATGTTACAAGCAGGGCCGGCCCTACCATGAGGCGAATTGAGGCAGCTGCCTCAGGTGGCAGAATCCTGCGGGGCGAGGAGAAGTTGTGGTGGCAGCTTCCAGCAAGTCTATGAGATCTCACCAGAAGCCACTAGACAACCCCAGTTAGTGAGGCATTGGTAGGGGTTGGCAGTGGGGGAGCTGGCACCTTCCTATTTCACCTCAGGTGGCAAAATGGGATGGGCCTCCCCAGCTCTTGTTCTTGCCTGCTCAACCTCCAAGCCTTTGTGCTTGGCGGGGGGGAAGAGAGATCTGAGGGGCTCCTTTGTGTGATCAGCTATAGGGGCAGGGGCGTCTTACCCATAGAGGCTAGTGGCTCAGGGTGCCAAGTTCTGGAGGGCGCCGGGGAGGAGGTGGAGGCTGGACGTGGCGCCTCCTGGCATCAGCTCGCCGCCCTCGCCCACCTCCGCCATGCCGCACTGAAGCAGCGCTGCACACGGAGCCTCTGCCTGCCATGGCCACCACGGCACGAAGCGGTCAGCTGAGCCTGGAGCCGCCACATCCAGCCTCTGCCTCTTCCCCACCGGAGGAGCTGCCCTCCAGCTGCTGGCCACCTCCTCCATCCCCGCAAAGCTGGGTGCGTCGCCAGCAGCGCCGTCCTCCCTAAAAAAGGTCGGCCACTGGGGGGGCGGGGGGGAACTTTGCACCACAGTGCCGGATATTCTTAAGACTGCCCTGTATAGGGGCTCCAGATTTCACCCCTCCCATATCCCAGAATCTCCTGACGAGTCTGCTGATTCTCCAGAGAGGAGGAGCAGTGTTCTGCTTTCTACTTATTCAGCTCCAGCACCAAGTCAGTCAGTCAGTCAGTCAGTCAGTCAGTCAGTGTGTCCGGGAGAGAGAAAGAGACTGAGTGTTAGAGATCGTGTGTAGAGATAAGGTTGCTGCTAAGAGCAGCTGCAGACACTCAGTGCAGCATTCATTTATGCTTAGACCTATTTAGCTCTGTATATAGTTTTGTATTATAGTTGTAGTTATAGAATAAAAGGAGATATTCTACAGAGCTGCTCTCCAAGTTGTTTATACACTGCCAGACTCTGCTATACTCTGCTGTGCGACGACTGTATTGTGGAAGTGAATCCGGTGCTCACAACTCTAAGCTGTGAGTCCACAGCACTTTGACCTGGTGGTCTCTGGAAGTGCTACCCAGCTCGCCTAGCCCAGTCGGGGTTGAAGTGCATGAGTCCAGTTGGTGACACTGGCTCAAGGGCGATGCTGACACTTACATGCTTTCAACTTACGGGTAGGTAGCCATGTTGGTCTGCCGTAATAGTAATAATAATAATAATAATAATAATGATAATGATAATAATAATAATTTATACCCCGCCCTCCCCAGCCAAGACCGGGCTCCGGGGCGGCTAACAACCAATAATAAAAACAAGTTGATTAAAATACAACTTAAAAGACAAGATTAAAATACAACATTCAAACATTAAAATGCAGCCTCTTCACAGGAGGAGAAAGGAAAAAAGAAAGAGGGGGAGGGAATCAAATTGATTAGTAGTCAAAACAAAATAAAAAAATTCCTTCCAGTAGCACCTTAGAGACCAACTAAGTTTGTTCTTGGTATGAGCTTTCGTGTGCATGCACACTGCTTGTCTTCCACCCAACAGTCAAAGGTCTGGGGGTGGAGCCACTGGGGGCAGGGAAGGTTGAGGGTGGGGCCAGCACCCACAGACCCCGCTCCTGCCTGCCTGTGTTCCTGGAATCTCTGAAAGCCGCTGTCGTGTCTCTTTGCTGCAATGCTTTAGACCCAACAAATCATTCCCTGCGATTTCCCCCAAACTATCAGATTGGGAAATCCTAACCTGCCCTTTTCTACAGCTTGGCATATTGTATTAAATCACTCCCATACCATCTTACTGTCTTAACAGCATATAAACATTTATTGATTTCTTTTATAACTGAGGATTTTAACAAGGACCTAGGTAGAATTCCAATGATCAGATGAGGAGGCAGAGAGTTAGGTGGGGAAATGAGAAAAGGGATCGTCCCTAGAAAAAGAATACAGTCCCATCATACAGTCCCCTGATAGGCCAGTCCAACCGGTCTGAGATCTGGACATCAGTTGGTCTTGAGCACAGAAAGAATGACTTCACATCACAAACTTGGGGCTTTCTCGTGTGGTTCTACCACCTGCCCCAAGAAATGCCCCAAGATGTTTTGGTGGCCGAAGTAATACACTGTAATGACACTATCTGGGCGATGACATAAATGGTGCAATCCTATGTGTGCTTATATGACTGTTGTCTTTGTCCATGGAGTTTTCTCGGCAGGGATACTGGCTTGCTGGTTCCTCCTCCAGGTGGATCACGTTTGATCAAAACTCTCCACTATGACCTGTTCATCTTGGGTCCCCTGCTCGGCATAGTTCATAGCTTCTCTGAGTTATTCAAGCCCCTTCGCCACGGCAAGGCAGTGATCCATGAAGGGGGAAAAGAGGAGAGCGCAAAATATGGTCTGAAGCTCAACATCAAAAAACGAAGATCATGGCCACTGGTCCCATCACCTCCTGGCAAATAGAAGGGGAAGAAATGGAGGCAGTGAGAGATTTTACTTTCTTGGGCTCCATGTTCACTGCAGATGGTGACAGCAGCCACAAAATTAAAAGACGCCTGCTTCTTGGGAGAAAAGCGATGGCAAAGCTAGAAAGCATCTTAAAAAGCATCTTAAAAAGCAGAGACATCACCTTGCCAACAAAAGGTCCATATAGTAAAAGCTATGGTTTTCCCAGTAGTGATGTATGGAAGTGAAAGTTGGACCACAAAGAAGGCTGATCGCTGAAGAATTGATGCTTTTGAATTCTGGTGCTGGAGGAGACTCTTGAGAGTCCCATGGACTGCAAGAAGATCAAACCTCTCCATTCTGAAGAAAATCAGTCCTGAGTGCTCACTGGAAGGACAGATCGTGAAGCTGAGGCTCCAAGACTTTGGCCACCTCATGAGAAGAGAAGACTCCCTGGAAAAGACCATGATGCTGGGAAAGGTGGAGGCGACAAGGAGAAGGGGACAACAGAGGACGAGATGGTTGGATAGTGTTCTCGAAGCTACCAGCATGAGTTTGACTAAACTGCGGGAGGCAGTGGAAGACAGGAGTGCCTGGTGTGCTCTGGTCCATGGGGTCATGAAGAGTTGGACACGACTGAACGACTAAACAACAACATGTGTGCTTATTCAGAGCAAGCGAGAGTCAAATGGAAACAGGCTGATCATAACTGGGCTTTCAGATTTCGTAACCTCAGTAGGCAGAATTTTACTGGCGTGCCGGGCTCCATAACTCATCAAACCTCTGGCTATTTTTCAACATCATTCAGGGCATTTGCTGGTCTGGCTTGACTTTACTCTGACAAGAACTTCCAAATACACACAGTACTGTACTCAATTTAGCTCTGACTTGGGGATATGCCCTCACTGTATTGAGGAGGCAATCTATGAGCCATGCTGCGCACTAGGTGATCAGGCTGACGGTTATATCACCTTGAGCTCAGTCACAGGTGGGTAGTTGAAAAATGTTTTGAAGGTTAAATTACATGAGGAAACCAGACACATGTTCAGAAAGAAAGAAAGAAAGAAAGAAAGAAAGAAAGAAAGAAAATGAGTGCTTTTATCTAATTCATCAAGTGTCTTACTGCAGTGGTGGATCAATTCATGATGCTATCCAAGTACATTTGTGTCCTGCCAAAATAATTCTCTGGTCTTTCGAAGGAACTTGGCGTTTCCCTGCCCATAGATGGTGGAAATTCCTCCGGTTTACCCGTTTGCCATTTTGAGGACACAGACTTATCATTATTATTATTCAACAACTACCAGACTTTTAGAGGACATCTGAAGGCAGCCCTGTTTAGGGAAGCTTTTAATGTTTGATGTATTATAGTATTTTAATATTTTTTTGGAAGCCGCCCAGAGTGGCTGGGGAAGCCCAGCCAGATGGGCGGGGTATAAATAATAAATTATTATTATTATTATTATTATTATTATTATTATTATTAATCAGTGTTGTATGCTGCCTAGAGATAAGCTGTGCGATCTGAGGACCTGGTTAAGAGTGTTTCCTTATGTCTGAGTCTAAAGGGACTAGAGAAGCTGGTTTGTTAACTTCTCCTTTAGATTGGTGGTTCCGGGGCGAGCATTGAGCATTTGTGTGATGCAATGAGGGGTGCATGGGCCCAGCATCACCATCTCTAGGTCACTGTGGGCCCAAAAGCTGATTTTCAGGTCTGTGTGGAATTTTGGGAGAACTACAATGGGGTATTGTTCCGAAGGGATGAGATACTGTTTGAAGTTGAGCTGCAGCCTCCTCCTGATTTAGCTGGCAGGTGGTGTCCCCAGGCCTGCCCTCCAGAACAGGGAAGGGAAGGGGTGATTAGAGACCTAACTTTCCTAGGATTCCCACCCCCATCTTAGTCACAGTTCACCTGTGTGCTGAGGAATTTTCTAATTGCGCAATGCATTTCTTGTGGAGTAATTAGGGCCCTGCCCTTATTAATTCCCTTACTTCTAAGTCCTCCAGGGTTGTGCGATTCGTTAGGAATGTATTTTGCGGTGCTTGCAATTCAATATTCTGTTTGTACCACAGTACGCGGGTGGCACTGTGGGTTAAACCACAGAGCCTAGGACTTGCCGATCAGAAGGTCGGCGGTTTGAATCCCTGCGACGGGGTGAGCTCCCGTTGCTCGGTCCCTGCTCCTACCAACCTAGCAGTTCGAAAGCATGTTAAAGTGCAAGTAGATAAATGGCTACCACTCCAGTGGGAAGGTAAACGGTGTTTCCGTGCGCTGCTCTGGTTCGCCAGAAGCAGCTTAGGCATGCTAGCCACATGACCCGGAAGCTGAACGCTGGCTCCCTTGGCCAATAAAGTGAGATGAGCGCCGCAACCCCAGAGTCGGCCACGACTGGACCTAATGGTCAGGGGTCCCTTTACCCTTTACCTTATGTTTCCAATGTGGATTGTGGCATAGCCAGGGCCTCCTCACATCACCAGGTGCAGCATTTTCCAGCTTTGGCTCTATCAATGATTTACTGCAAGAGGGACAGGCTAGAGGTGCCTGGAACCTACGAAGGTGTGTTGCTCTGCATCTGTAGCAGCATCTAGCCCAGGGGTCAGCAAACTTTTTCAGCAGGGGGCCGGTCCACTGTCCCTCAGACCTTGTGGGGGGGCCAGACTATATGGGGGGGGGGATGAACGAATTCCTATGCCCCACAAATAACCCAGAGATGCATTCTAAATAAAAGCACACATTCTGCTCATGTAATGACTGCTCCCCACATTAAATGGGGGCACCCTTTGCGTGGTCGCGCACAGCCCCCTGGACCCTATGCGGCACCATTAGCACAGGCTTGGCTTCACCTTCCCCCAGGTGGGATACCTGGAGGTCTCCGCCTACCTCAGTCAGTTGTCCAATCCCGCCTGGGGGAAGCATTGCCAAGGAGACCAGGCCAGGTAGGGGAGGGACTACCTGCCCACACAATAGAGGGAGGATCTTACCTGGGAATCCTCAGTTGGCTCCAGAGCTTCTCCCACCCTACCCACCCTCAGGCCTTGGGCGGAATCCTTTAGTCTATCTTCCCTAAATGGGGTGTGTGTGTGTGTGTGTGCAGCGGTGACCCACGCCCCCTTCCTCTTTGCAGCGGCGATACCAGGGTTCCCCGTTAAAGGGGTTTCTGAGGGGAGGCTTTGACGGTACGCCGAGAGGTCGTCATTGCTCTCCCCTGTGATGGCGCGTAACGGGGGTGGCTATCTCTGCTTGAACATATGTTCTCCAGAGCCGGCCCATCCCCCCCCCCACTGGATAACCCTGGATAACCCCTGGATCTCCAGCTTTGGACTGGGAGGGATAAACGCCCAATGCCTGAGCCAAGGTCTACCCACATCTGAAATATAATAAAGTTGTGGCCAATTTAATCCCATAGCATGTTGTCTTGAGTCTTTATTCCACATTGGGGGGGGGGCGCAGGGTTTGGGGGACTCCGCCTGTCCATGCAAAAACACACTGATTCCCGGACCGTCCGCAGGCCAGATTGAGAAGGCAATGGGGCCAGATCCGGCCCCTGGGCCTTAGTTTGCCTACCCATGATCTAGCCGTATGGCAAGTCTTCTCTAGGGCCCTGCATCATTTTTGATACTTTAGATTCTGTGAGCAGCTTTGGGGCGTTTCCCATTTATCACTTGTTAGGATACTTGTAGGTCTTTGTGCTCAAGGACAGGCAGTGCGACCTACATTGGCATTTTATGTCAAGGTGCTAGGCAAGGTGGCCCTAGGTAAAGGTAAAGGGACCCCTGACCATTAGGTCCAGTCGTGACCGACTCTGGGGTTGCGGCGCTCATCTCGCTTTATTGGCCGAGGGAGCCGGCGTACAGCTTCTGGGTCATGGGGCCAGCATGACGAAGCCGCTTCTGGTGAACCAGAGCAGTGCACGGAAACGCCGTTTATCTTCCTGCTGAAGTGGTACCTATTTATCTACTTGCACTGGGGTGCTTTCAAACTGCTAGGTGGGCAGGAGCTGGGGCCGAGCAACGGGAGCTCACTCTGTCGCGGGGATTCGAACCGCCGACCTTCTGATCGGCAAGTCCTAGGTTCTGTGGTTTAACCCACAGCGCCACCCGCGTCCCTAGGTCCCTAGGTGGCCCTAGTGGTGTTTTTAAGGCCTCTGAGAAGTTAGATGGCTGGATTCAGAGAGCTTCAGGTCACCACCTTTGGTCGGGCAAAATAAAGGACGGGTTGGAGGGAGGGATGTGGCTGGGTAAAAATTACTTAACCTGGTGCAGAAATAACTTCAGAGCCATCCACTGCAATGGCACACAGCAGTTACAGGGGTTTATTCAACTGAAAAAACACACACAAAAAACACATCTATTTTTTAGATGTCCCTTTTACGATGAGGCATGCAGGGAAACCATCGACCCCTCTGCTGGTGAGGCTTGCTGACCTCCCAGTAAAGCAAAAATTCGATCTTCTCCTGTTAGGCAAAGACTACAAAATGACCCAGATTGTCACCAGATTCTGCACACAGATCATCCCCCGATTCAATCTAGTTTGTTAAGAAAATTCCCAAACCCGGATCCATGGGCGACTTGGGGTCATTTCTCTAAGGTAGTCTATTTTAAAGTTTTTATGTGTTTATATGCCTATCACACTTTTAAATTTAAATTACATTGCTGTATATTGTTTTAAATGTTTGTTTTGCTATTGAGATTTGTAGTTCCATTTGTGTTTCTCAAGCTGGTCTCTGACCATAATAAATTCCATGCTATGCCACACAAAGCGCTATGAATTGCAACTGTAAGGGGGGGGGGAACCCTCTCTCTCGCTCTCTGACTTCGAGTCTCTGTCTCCGACCCAACCACCCCTCTTTCCCCCTGCTCTCCACCAGGATTGCTCAAACTCCCTCTCGGAGTCTGACGCACCCTGACTCTTCTGCCCATGCAAAAACTCCCCACCCCATTGTACCAGACACCTGCAAACCCCTTCTCTCGCTCTTCAACCCACCTGCCACCCCCCTTACCCGAGCAAAACCCTCTGTCTGTGTCCCACAATAACTCTCACTCTTGCCTCTCCCAATTCAGGCTCTGCTCTCTTCCTCCCACTGGACCCACCCTCTGCCTGCATCGTTTTGAGGAAGAGAAGCTCAAATGTGTGAAAAAAGGGATGCCGTTTGGACTTCAAACAGGACAAGGGACACTCCCCCCCCCCAAGAAAGCACAATAACATTTTTCTAGGGATGGGTAGCAACCCTAGGAGAGCTCTTAGGAGAGCTGGTACTGTGTCACATTTATCCTGTTCTGTTCATGACTAGGCTAAGGTGTTTCAAGCAGGTATTGTCTCGTTCAGCATTTTGGTGCTTAAAGCAGCTCTGCTGAAGGCCACCTTTGGGTTCTTCTGGCTCAGTGAGTTGCTAATCAAATCAAGTTTGAACATAACGGATAGAGCAGGCATAGGGAAACTCGGCCCTCCAGATGTTTTGGGACTACAACTCCCATGATCCCTAGCCGAGTTTGCCTATGCCTAGGATAGAGCCTACATATAGCAGAGAAGATGATAAAATTATTGATTTAAAAGATTCTTCCTAAATGTCCCTATGCATATTTCATGCAAACTGGCACCCTCTTTTTTTGGCAGTGAATAAATGGCAAAGCCAGTGCAGGTTATGGGGTACGTTTAAGCTATGGATGTTGGTGAGTACCCCCAGGCATCACTCAAAGAAGGTTTCTCCATAATGGTCTTTGGGGTTACTTGACTCAGGGCACTTGGGACAAGAATCCTCTACTTCATTTGCTAGAGAAGCAATGACAAACCTAGACAGCATCTTAAAAAGCAGAGACATCACCTTGCCGACAAAGGTCCGTATAGTTAAAGCTATGGTTTTCCCAGTAGTGATGTATGGAAGTGAGAGCTGGACCATAAAGAAGGCTGATCGCTGAAGAATTGATGCTTTTGAATTATGGTGCTGGAGGAGACTCTTGAGAGTCCCATGGACTGCAAGAAGATCAAACCTATCCATTCTTAAGGAGCCCTGAGTGCTCACTGGAAGGACAGATCCTGAAGCTGAGGCTCCAATACTTTGGCCACCTCATGCGAAGAGAAGACTCCCTGGAAAAGACCCTGATGTTGGTAAGTTTGAGGGCACAAGGAGAAGGGAACAACAGAGGACAAGATGGTTTGACAGTGTTCTCGAAGCTATGAACATGAGTTTGACCAAACTGCGGGAGGCAGTGGAAGACAGAAGTGCCTGGCGTGCTCTGGTCCAGGGGGTCACGAAGAGTCAAACACGACTAAACGACTAAACAACAACAACAACTTCATTTGCTTGGTGCTGGGGGACTCTATTAGGCCTTTTTTGGCCCATCTTCGATGTGTGGCTCCCCATAGGAGTGTGAGGAGGGCAGTCGTTTCTCACTCTGTTTGATTTAGGTACCTTGATTTAGGTGTTGATTATTTAAATAGAATTAAAAGTGATTTTTAAAAAAGCACTGCACATCCTTAAGTTAACCAATCAGGCTATAGCCTTTCGTTTTCCATTGTCTTGAACCCTGTCTCTTCCTGTGTGCTATTGTATTTCTTCCTGAAGTCGCTGCAACTTTGTGCATTGTCTCTTTCCCTGTTGCAGCTCTCTGGAAAGTGAGGAAAGAAAAACAGAAAGTGTGGGGTGGGGTGGGGGGGTTTAGGAGAAGCAGCTGTTTCTCACCGTCTCCTCCACCCTCTTGCTTGATGGGGTCAGAGGTCAGGCCAGGCAGCTTGCACCCAGCAGACTCCATGCTGTCCCTTCCAAGAGGAGTTGTGTTTTTATGACTGCCTTGAATTAAGATTGATTTTCCCAGGGATTCGCAGCCGCTTCCCCTGGGTCTACACTCCAAATACCAAGTGACATAGAATGGACTAATTAAAAGCACCATTTATCAGCCTTTCAAAATAGTACTTAGGAGTTTATTTAGGATTTGCTTCACCCCCCCCCCTTTATTGCTAAGGAAAACTCTTGTGCTTAAAGTACTTCTATGTCCCCCCCCCATACAACAAGGGACATTTCAACTGCCATGGGAAAATGGTTAAATCACCCTCTACCCTGTGCCGCCATTTCAATCTGAATTCAACTCCTCTTCCATTTTCTAAAAATGTGGCAATCCCTCCATCTTGTCTCTATGCTTTAAAACACATAGCTCCTTCTGTGGGGGCTTTTACAGGCAATGGGGTCACCAAGCTAGAAACATGAGGGAATAATATTGTAGAAGGATCGCTGGAGGATTTGACCAAGCACCTTTCTTACCTGCTGTTAGTAGGTAAAGGGACCCCTGACCATTAGGTCCAGTCGTGACCGACTCTGGGATTGCGGCGCTCATCTCGCTTTATTGGCCGAGGGAGCCGGCGTACAGCTTCCGGGTCATGTGGCCAGCATGACTAAACCACTTCTGGTAAACCAAAGCAGCGCACAGAAACGCCGTTTACCTTCCCGCCAGAGCAGTACCTATTTATCTACTTGCACTTTGACGTGCTTTTGAACTGCTAGGTTGGCAGGAGCAAGGACCGAGCAACAGGAGCTCACCCCGTCGCGGGGATTCGAACTGCCAACCTTCTGATCGGCAAGCCCTAGGCTCTGTGGTTTAACACACAGCGCCACCCGCATCCCGCTGTTAGTAGAGATGCTCCCAAATTTCACAACCATAGTATTCCTCTACAGCCCTCTTTCTAAACCTGGCACCGTCCAGATGTTCTGGACCTCAGCTCCACCATTCCTGATAGCTTATGTGGACACTGACCAGAGATGGACTCCCAAACAGCTGAAAGGCTGGGCAAAGGCTGCTGTAGAGAAACTGCTGTTCCAGCCCATTTCCCCCCAGCATGGCGAATGGGAACCACATGCAAGTATAAATGCAGATATTGGGTCAAGCATTAGGTTTTCCTTGAAGGGAAATGATAGGCAGTTAGTTGGCTACAGGAAGGAGGTAGGTTTCGGGAGAATTTCATCCAAATGGTAAAGCTGTGCAAAAATAAGAATGATTTTTTGTTTTTAAAAAACAGGGAGCAATATGAAAGGATTGTAGGTATTTTCTAATAAGTTTAAGTATGCAGTCCTAAACTCACTAACCTGAGAGTTTTCCCCATGGAACTGTATTGAAAAGGATTTCATGTACAGGATTGCGCAGTAAAGCTGTAATCCTGTGCACACTTACTTGGGAGTAAGGATCACTAAGTTCACAGTCATGAAAAGTTGGGAAAAGTCTGTGCAATATCCATGAAGCTTATGAAAAGAGGAACAGCTATGATAGCAAAAGTGCCTTATCTGTTTAATGTAGAAAAGGCCCTGGTAGATGATAATAGTGTATAGCTACTGGAAAAAAATAGCCACATTTGGGGCTTTTTGTCTTAGAACAACAAAGGTGTGTGCACAGGGGAGGCCCAATTGCAGGTGTCTGCACAACATGGAGGAAGTGAATAGAGCTTTTTCTCCCTCAAACACAGGGTCATCAAATGAAGAAGAAGAAGAAGAGTTTGGATTTGATATCCCGACTTTCACTCCCCTTCAGGAGTCTCAAAGTGGCTAACATTCTGCTTTCCCTTCCTCCCCCACAACAAACACTCTGTGAGGTGAGAGGGGCTGAGAGACTTCAGAGAGGTGTGACTGGCCCAAGGTCACCCAGCAGCTGCATGTGGAGGAGCAGGGAAGCGAACCCGGTTCACCAGATTACGAGTCCACCGCTCTTAACCACTACACCACACTGGCTCTCATGGTGGGAAGCTTAATGGTGGGAAATTTCAAGAGACATTAAATACCGTAAATTTCTTTATTTAATAGTTAAACAATGGAATCTGCTACCACAAGCTGCAATGATGGCTGCCGACAGTGTCACTGTGCTCTCAATTGTATTAGATTCATGGAAAATAATAAATAGTAAATAGTAAATAGTAAATAGTAAATAGTAAATAGTAAATAGTAAATAGTAAATAGTAAATAGTAATAAATAATAAATAATAAATAATATTATTTTGTACCCTGTCCATCTGGCTCTAATGGTCAAGATTCCAGATACCATCCACTGGGGAGCACAAGCAGCATAATGCTGTTGCCTTCGTCTAGACCACTGAGCCTCTTGGGCTTGCCGATTGGAAGGTCGGTGGTTTGAATCTCCGCGACGGAGTGAACTCCTGTTGCTCTGTCCCCGCTTCTGCCAACCTAGCAGTTTGAAAGCACGCCAGTGCAAGTAGATAAATAGGTATCGCTGTGGCGGGAAGGTAAATGAAGTTTCCATGCGCTCTGGTTTATGTCACGGTGTTCTGTTGCGCCAGAAGAGGTTTAGTCATGCTGGCCACATGACCCAGAAAGCTTTCTGTGGACAAACATTGGCTCCCTTGGCCTGTAAGCAAGATGAGCGCCATAACTCCTTAGTCGCCTTTGACTGGACTTAACCGTCCAGGGTCCTTTACCTTTACCTTTACCTACTTTGGGGTTTTCCAGACACATCTGGTTGGGCACTGTAGGAAATGGGATGCTGGACGTGAAAGGCCTTTGGCCTGATACAGTTGCAATAGTCATGGCACAAAATAAGGGTGTAGACAAGAGATTTCATTGAAAGGACGGTGAGGAAGGGCTCTATTTTTCTAACGTTCTAAAGGAAGAAGCAGGGACATGGGCGGCGCTGTGGGTTAAACCACAGAGGCTAGGACTTGCCGATCAGAAGGTCGGCGGTTCGAATCCCTGCGATGGGGTGAGCTCCCGTTGCTCGGTCCCTGCTCCTGCCAACCTAGCAGTTCGAAAGCACATCAAAGTGCAAGTAGATTAATAGGTACTGCTTCAGCGGGAAGGTAAACGGCGTTTCTGTGCCCTGCTCTGGTTTGCCAGAAGCGGCTTAGTCATGCTGGCCACATGACCCGGAAGCTGTCTGTGGACAAACGCCTGCTCCCTTGGCCAATAGAGTGAGATGAGCGCCGCAACCCCAGAGTCGTCTGCGACTGGACCTAATGGTCAGGGGTCCCTTTACCTTTACCTTAAAGGAAGAAGCTACTCACTGGAATTGGGGGTCAAAAGAGAGGAGAAGGAAGCAAGGGCCTGATGAATTATGCTTCTGGTGGTGTTCTTGGAGCCAACGAGGGTTTGGGAGGAATAATGGGAAAGATGGGAAGTTGGTCTCAGACTTGACAAACTATACTGACTGGGCTACACATGAGGAACCTGTCCCACTGAGCTGGAGAAATTAATAGATCCGGTGTCTTCTAGACCCCAATGCTTGGAAGACACTTGCTTTGGATCAGATGCTGACTTTGTGGGCCGGTGTTCCCTATGGGCCCCCTGCGGACTGAGCATCGCTTTCAAGGCACGGGTAGGGCATGCTTGTAAGGTGGCCAGGTGCTTCTCAGCTGAATGCATTTGTTCCACAGTATTACAGCCGGCTGTTTCTTTTCCCCTGCTTTCCAAAGCTGCTGCAACAGACGGTTGAGGCAGGCACTTGGGTCGGGTCCAAGATCTCGTGCAGCTCGGTCTCTTCTCTTCTCGGATTCTCACTGTGCACGGAGCTGGCCCCCCTGCCGCTCCGTTTCCAGCTTTTACAGCCACCCTGCCTGTCAGAACAAATGGCACAACTCAGAAAATAAACTTATCTCATTTGTATGAAAACACAACCCCTCCGGTTAGAGTGCTGTGCTGCTGCTTTTAACAAGGCTTTAAGTTCTCTGATTCAGAACATATAAGCAGTCTCCAAAAACTGGTCCTGTCCAAAAACTCTCCCCCACTTCCATATTTGCATGCTCACTAATATACCTAGAACATCATTATTGTGCTTAGAACACTCTGCAGCAGTGTTAGAAACAGACAGGAAAGCTAGGAGCTCAATGGCACCTTAAATCTAGGTTATGGGAGTCACAATGGAATGTCTAGGTGTGCTTTTTTATAAGAATACACAGCTGAAAATGAGTGAATGAAGGCTAAAACATTGTGTTCATTTTTCACATGGTCTAGTCCTTCCCCTGCCCACCCCCCTAATATTCCTAAGAAGGTCTCTTCTCCAGTCTTCAGGGAGTAGCTGGAAGTGGGGAGGCAGAAAAAGCTCCTCCTTTTCTTCCACTCTGCAGCTTTAATCTGAAATCTTAGGCGCAGTACCGTGCCCAGAGCCCAGAAACTGCTCGCACTAACGAAATTCCCTGTCGCAAAATGCGCCTAGGACAATGGGAGTTTCGAACCATGCTCTGCAGCCTGTAGAAAGGCAATCTGTAACCTCCAGTTACATTTTACAACCATGGCTTTCTCCTTGAAATGAAAATTATACAAGCCTGTTTTATAAATCTCAGATGTACTATTTTTATTTTTATTTATTAAATTTGTATACTGTCCTTCATCCGTAGATGTTGGGGTGGTTCACAACATAAAAAAAAAAAATGTATGGAGAAAATGAGATTTCAGTGCATTTCAGTCCATGCAACAATCTCTTTCTTTCAACACCACCTTCAAGAGCCTTTTTCTGTTCTCGCACATCACTTTGAACCATAGTTAAAAAACAAACAATGGCTTATTGTCATAGCTGTCAACTTACAGATTTGAAAATAAGGGACCAGCAGCCTCGAAAATCAGCAGCCAAAATAAGGGATTTTAGTCAACCAGCTGAAATACAAAGTTAAAAGGGACCAGTTAAAAGCGCCCAAATGGTTTTTAGCCCTTCGTTTCCAGAGGTTGCTGCTCAAGACACCAGCTGATGAAACACTGCAATTAAATAACTACAAGCAGCAACCACTTTTCGTGCAAAACGAAGTCCAAGCTACGAAGATGCTGCGCAGTTCTGTATCTTTTCTCTCATGCTCCATCTGCAGCTCTCAGTTCCATCAGGCGGGGTGGGAGTAAGAGGGGGGGGGGGAATAGCTACCGAAGTATACCCGTAGCTCAGACCATCTATGCTAGTGTACCACTACAAATCTATGGGAGAAGCGCTTGCGGTCCTTCCTCCGCTTTCCCCCTCTACAGTTAGCCCTTGGAACACCCGCCCGTGCCTCTGCCTCCTCCTCCTCCTCTCTCTGAACTGCTTTCTCTATGGTTGCCCTCACTCTCCTCTCAAGGCTCCTCAGCATTTCATAGGCCGCGCCAGGCTGCCCATCCGGGTCCCTCGGCGGCGCAGCTGCAGTATGGCCTAGTGGGAGTGGCAGCGATGGGCAGAGAGGAGGCCCCAGGCAGAGATGCTCAGTTTGGCGGCCGCAAGGAGGATGGCGGTGGAAGGGCCCAAGGCTCCCGCCAGTCCCGGCAGGGAGGGGTTCCCGGGGGCCAAGGCTGCTGAGAGGAGGCCGGAGGGGGGCGGGCCGGGCAGCCAAGCAACACAGTTGGAGCCTCCTTCCTCCCTGGCTGGCAGGGAAGGAGGGAGAGGAGCTGCTTCCTTTGAAACCCGGGAAATCTAAGGGGCATCATCAATAAGGGACAGCAGTGGGACACTGCGCTGGGATAAGGGAGTTTCCCGCCAAATAAGGGACGGTTGACAGCTATGCTTATTGTGAATGAGCAGTGGGCTGGTTCATGCTGCTGAAAAGTTATCAACCTCCTTCTCCCCCTATGCCTACTGGCACACTGCTGGGAAACATGCCAGAGTCAGTCAGTGGGCACTCTGCATATGCTAGGAGATGATGTTGGGGAGAGCTAGAGCAGCAGTGGATGGTAGAATCATAGAATCATAGAGTTGGAAGAGACCACAAGGGCCATCGAGTCCAACCCCCTGCCAAGCAGGAAACACCATCAGAGCACTCCTGACATATGGTTGTCAAGCCTCTGCTTAAAGACCTCCAAAGAAGGAGACTCCACCACACTCCTGGGCAGCAAATTCCACTGTCGAACAGCTCTTACTGTCAGGAAGTTCTTCCTAATGTTTAGGTGGAATCTTCTTTCTTATAGTTGGGAACCATTGCTCTGTGTCCGCTTCTCTGGAGCATCAGAAAACAACCTTTCTCCCTCCTCTATGTGACATCCTTTTATATATTTGAACATGGCTATCATATCACCCCTTAACCTCCTCTTCTCCAGGCTAAACATGCCCACCTCCCTTAGCCGTTCCTCATAAGGCATCGTTTCCAGGCCTTTGACCATTTTGGTTGCCCTCCTCTGGACACGTTCCAGTTTGTCAGTGTCCTTCTTGAACTGTGGTGCCCAGAACTGGACACAGTACTCCAGGTGAGGTCTGACCACAGCAGAATACAGTGGCACTATACAGTGGTACACAGAGCCAGTGCAGGAGTTGGGGGGAGGGGGGAACCAAGGGAAGGGTAGAATAACTGTATGCACAGGGTGGTGAGCAGCGATTGCTACTGGTGCCAGAGAGCTGGCTTTGTAGACAGAACTTGGACCAGGGATGCTTGTGTCCAAATCATCACTCAGAAATAATAATAATAATAATAATAATAATAATAATAATAATAATAATAATAATAATAATTTATACCCCACCCTCCCCAGCCAAGGCTGTGATCAGGGCGGCTAACAAGAAATAATAAAAACAAGTTGAATGAATACAACTTAAAAACAAAATTAAAATACAACATTAAAATATTAAAATATTAAAATTAAAAAATAAATGAGGCTTACGTCATGAGCAGCCTGGGACTAGTCACTGTCTTCCAGTATGACCTGGGATGGTAACACTTGGAGCAGGGGCAGGATATAAATATGATAAAATAATTAATAATACTGCAATAACAAATAATGCATAAACAATACTGTCTTGGAAAAAGAAGCTCAAATCTCCAACTTCAGCTCACGTTAGCTTTTTGACTTTTCCTCATTTGCTCTGATGGAATTTGTCTAACCTCAGAAGTGGTGGCAGTGCCGAAAATATGAATTTGAGCTCTAACATCGTAATATTTTCATTTTTTAATCTTTTTATTTAATGCAAACGGGATTTTTTTGTATTGTTTACTCAAGAACACCCATATCTGCACAGAAAAATATTAACGCTAGATAGATCTTCCCAAGAATTGGTAGGATTGTTCCTTGCTGGCTTTTGCAATGGGTCCGACAAAAACTTTTATCAGCTGAGATTTGTTGCTATTTCTCCTTTAAAGGTGTCTGCATTAAATCTGGAATCATGGAGCCACATGATGTGGAAAAACATATATTTCCATAATGGTTAACTGATGGTCTCTGATTTATTTATTTTTAATGTGTTTTTATTATATATAGATATCACTGTAAACCACTTTGCTATCTTGTTATGATATGGCAGCATATAAATAATTTTATTGTAAAAATACAACCCGAGATCTCTTGACATCTTTTCATTTACATAAAAGTAAATGATTTGGAAGCTGATTTGGAACAAGGCTGTGGCACTCTGATCAGGGCTAGGGGAGCTAACTATTTCCTGGATGCAAGTCCCCTCCCCGCACTTAGCTGTTGAAGGAAGAAACATAGAGATACAGTGGTGCCTCGCAAGACGAAATTAATTCGTTCTGCAAGTTTTTTCGTCTAGCGAATTTTTCGTCTTGCGAAGCACGGCTATTAGCGGCTTAGCGGCTATTAGCGGCTTAGCGGCAAGACGTTTTCGTCTTGCGAAGCAAGCCCATAGGGAAATTCGTCTTGCAAAGCACCTCAAAAACAGAAAACTCTTTCGTCTAGTGAGTTTTTCATCTTGCGAGGCATTCGTCTTGCGGGGCACCACTGTACAAGTTTCTAGCTAAAAGCAGCTCCATGGAGAGTGAGGAGCGATTTGCATCAGAGGATCAGGATGTCTTTAAGGCCTGATCCATCTCTCCTTCAATACTGGGCCTGCAAACCAAGCCGCCCTGCCATAGTAGCTGCTTTTAGGGAAATAGCAGATTGTGCAGAACTGAACTGTAGACTGGAAAACGAGAATCAGAAACGGACATGTTTGCCCCTCCATAGTCTGGTAACAGACTAAATCCACTGTTAGCCTTTTGTGCAGGGCTGGATTTAGGTTTGATGAGGCCCTAAGCTACTGAAGGTAATGGGGCCCTTTATATGTCCAGCTGCCCTTCGTCAACAACAAATTGTTGCTGTTTTTTTGTGTTGAATATATGCTATATGGTAATTTATGGCCCTAATAGGTAACTCAAGCCATTTGCACATGCAGAATGTAGGCACCCTATATATAGAAATGAGCAAACCAGTGATATTTTAGGGTGCAGGATAGCAGGCGGGGCCCATGACTTACATCATAGGAGCCTACACAGCACAAACACTGTTGCTGTATGTAGGTTTTCTTTTATTTGTTTTTTATCTTATATTTTAGAAATGTGCATCCAGTTTCCCCCCCCTTAAAATGTTTTTTGGGGCCCCCAAGAGAGTGGGGCCCTAAGCTATAGCTTGTTTGTTGTTGTTGTTGTTTAGTCGTTTAGTTGTGTCCAACTCTTTGTGACCCCATGGCAGTGGCGTAGCGTGGGTTGTCAGCACCCGGGGCAAGGCAAGTTATTTGCGCCCCCTAACCCTGAGTGAGCCAGGTAGGGGCAGAGAGCTGAGAGTGCGAGCGCCCCCCCCGATGTTGCGGCCGGTGTGGCCGGCCCCCCCTGCACCCCCCACGCTACGCCACTGCTCCATGGACCAGAGCACGCCAGGCCCTCCTGTCTTCCACTGCCTCCGGCAGTTTGGTCAAACTCATGCTGGTAGCTTCGAGAACATTGTCCAACCATCTCGTCCTCTGTCATCCCCTTCTCCTTGTGCCCTCCATCTTTCCCAACATCAGGGTTCTTTCCAGGGAGTCTTCTCTTCTTATCAGGTGGCCAAAGTATTGGAGTCTCAGCTTCAGGATGTTTAGCTTATACGTAAACCGGGCACTGCTTTTGTGCCATGTCGGACTGTGAATGATCTCTGCCTGTAGAATTGGGGGGGCAACCTTCACAGATGTCCTTCCAGAAACAATTCTTGTAAAGAACAGGCCTACCGGAAGTCGGTTTACCTGAGCGCCAACCTGGTGAAGGGACAGCAGCTCCACAATGCAGGATCCTCATTTATTCCTAGACGATATAGAGCTGAAGACCTTGGATCATCACTTTGGCCTGCCTGGACCATAGCCCAGAAAAGGGTGAAGCGAGGCCTGAGCTGAGTCAGCGTTCGTTCCTCTCCACCTTGCCCATCTCCTTCAGCCGTGGTCTCAGCTGTGCTTCTCAGAGGGCAGAGCGGCTGCCTCAGAGGGAAGGAGGCCAACCTAAAGCGATTGTTGCTGCCCACAACTCTCATATTTCATGTCATGCGGAGGAAGCCTGACTGCAGTGGCCAAGGCCTGACTTGGCTCAGAGTCTGCCTCATCTTGTTTCCTTTGCTCGGAACCGCCGATTAAATCTCTCTTCTCTCCTTGATGTCTCGAGGGTTACCAAACCCAGGGTTACCAAATCCAGACACACACTTGTAAGAGCTGCGTACAGGCAAAAAGTTCACCGGGTGCGGCTATTCTCACCAGTGGCATAGCATGTTGCCCTGGGCACAAAATTTCAGCGCCTGGTGCTGCCTCAATACAGTGGTACCTTGGCTCTCAAACTTAATCCGTTCCAAAACCAAAGCGTTCCAAAACCAAGGCGTGCTTTCCCATAGAAAGGAATGCAAAATGGATTAATCCATTCCAGAAGTCCGTTCCAAAACCAAAGCATTCCAAAACCAAGGCGCGCTTTCCCATAGAAAGGAATGCAAAATGGATTAATCCGTTCCAGACTTCTAAAAACAACCCCTAACACAGCAATTGAACATGAATCTTACTATCTAACGAGACCATCAATCCATAAAATGAAAGCAACAATCAATGTACAATTAAAATTAAAAACATTTCTTACTTGCACTTATGATAGTCATTGTTTGGATGGGGGGGGGGCTTTTTTCCATTTCCGCAGTCACAGAATCAATCAGTAGCTGAACTGGGTTCCACACAGTCACAAAAACAAATTAACCAAAAAAGCCTCAAAAACGCAAAATAAATAGCAAAAACAAAAGCGCCAAACTTAATCCGCTTTGGAAGTCTGCTTGACTTCTGAAATGTTCGAAAACCAAGGCACAGCTTCTGATTTGTGCATGTGCCCCAGAAACAATAGCCGCCAGCTGCATCGGATGTTTGGCTTCCGAAAAACATTCAAAAACTGAAACACTTACTTCTGGGTTTTCGGCGTTAGAGAACTAAGGTACCATTGTACTTCTGTTGCTGGGCTCTGTTGAAAATGGCTTCTTCATGTGAACCAGGAAGTGACCTCTCTAGACAACAGTAGCAACTCTGCAGCTGTGATCTGCTAGGTGATATGGATGCTGTTAGGCAGTTTAATGCACATGCATATTGTGCCCATTTCCATCCCCACTCCCTCCGCGGGTGCCCGGGCACTGGCAACCCATGACACACCACTGTTTCCCACCCCAAGAAAGACTGCATCTGGCAGAACTTTCCCCATGAATCTTTTCAGCTTGCATTTCACTTGGTCACCTTGCCCACCCATCTTTCTGGATCCTGTATCTCCCTGCCTAAACAAGTTCGCCACCTTTTCGTTTCCCAGCCTGCTTCTGCGCCTTTAACATTGGTGAGGTGCAAAGCAGGTGAGAATTTTTACCATTGGTTTTCTTAAAAAGAAAAATGCTTGGCTCGCTGAAGGAGGCACAGAAAAAGTTGGCAACCACACTGTCCGCTTGTCTGTGGCCCTTTGTGTTCTTAGGGTTGCCAATTTTTCCTTAAGCTAGGGCTCCTGAATCCTTACAAGCTACAAAACAGACCTGTATGTTTGCCCATAACACCACCATTTTCCCGATCTCTCCCTTTCCTCAGCACCATCCTTCCATGTGCAATTCATCTTTAAGGTTATGGCATACACACAAACATATATTTTTAGGCGCCAGGTGAGAATGTTCAACTTCAGCTAAGCTTTGAGCTAATTGATATTCTACAGCCTCTCAAATGTGTCTGTGGGAAGGGGGGGTTATTGTTTTGCTGTTTTGTTTTACTCATTTTTATCCCGTACTTTAGGGACGCGGGTGGTGCTGTGGGTTAAACCACAGAGCCTAGGACTTGCGATCAGAAGGTTGGCGGTTCGAATCCCTGCGACGGGGTGAGCTCCCGTTGCTCGGTCCCTGCTCCTGCCAACCTAGCAGTTCGAAAGCACACCAGTGCAAGTAGATAAATAGGTACCGCTCTGGCAGGAAAGTAAACGACGTTTCCGTGTGCTGCTCTGGTTCGCCAGAAGCGGCTTAGTCATGCTGGCCACATGACCCGGAAGCTGTACGCCGGCTCCCTCGGCCAATAAAGCGAGATGAGCGCCGCAACCCCAGAGTCGGCCACAACTGGACCTAATGGTCCCTTTACCTTTACCTTTACCCTGTACTTTATTCTGTGAACCGCCCTGAGATCTTATGACGAAGGGAGGTATACATACCCTCCAACATTTCTCTAATGAAAATAGGGGCGTCCCATTCCATAATGATTATTTTATTATTATACCCCACACATCTTACTGGGTTGCCCCAGCCACTCTGGACAGCTTCCAACATACATAAAAACATAATAAAACATTAAACATTAAAAATAAAACCCCATCCCTATACAGGATTGCCTTCAGACGGCGTGGGGGTTAGATAACTCCACACCCTCTCAACATTTCTCCAATGAAAATAGGGACATCCTAATGAAAACGGGGACATTCCAGGATCAAATCAGAAACTGGGACAGCTTCTGTAAATCCGGGAACATCTCTGGAAAATAGGGACACTTGGAGGGTCTGCGGTATATAAATCTAATAAATAAAATAAACTGGACAATCTAGTCCTGCTCCCTGACCCTAAATCATCCCTATCCTTTTCCTCACAAGTCCAGCAGTGAACCACGTTTAGGGAGTTGTCTGCAATGAAACGTGACAAAGCGTGTTCTCCTTCATGGAGAGCACGTGTTGCGGTGGGGGCCGCCAGGACACTCCAAAGTTGGGGGGCGGGCTAATTGATCGTTGGCCGCTGATGCGATTGGGGCTTCCCTTGTTGTTGGGAAGAAGTTAATGTTGCCATTTATTGATTGACAGCCAGAAATAGTAAAACTCCTTGCACGAGGCTAGGGCTTCCTCTTTTCGCCCGTGCATCGGATTGCCCGTCCCCCCCTCCCTAGAATAGGGTTGTTCGCTTTGACCTTGCTATGCCTGTCATGGGGTCGTCTGCTTTGGAGCGGGGGCCTGGTAGGAATTTTGTCCATCTGGCTGATTGGCTGGGGCCATTTGGTTTTTGCCTACTGCGTAGCAAATTGTCACAACTTGTAAGGTTCGCGGTTAGGCATTGGTTTATGGTTTGGTTGGTTGAGGGGCATGGATTGGCTGTGCCTGCCCCTCTAATGCTGCTGCTGCAAGGGATTCCGTTAAAGGAATCGGGGGCTAACTATTGCTTGTCCACTCTGTCAAGGGGGCTCGGGCCATAGCAATGAGTTCCTGGTTGCATTTGGGGTGAGGGCAGGTTCCCTGCTCCGTGTAACCCCCAAGTGTATTCCCCCATTCTGACTTTCGCATCGTGCGGAATGTCAGTCTGTCCCCCATGGTGGGGGCAGATAGTCGCAACCAATGCCTACGCAACCACTCACAAATTTGTATTTTAATAAAGTTGTGGCCAAAATTATGCCAAGAATCTTAAACAAAAAATTTCTGTGTGATGTGTGAGTTATTGGGGTGGACCTGGGGACCTTGACACACAATACTTTACAAAACTCCACTGTTCTTGTCTTCAGCGGATGGCTTGCTTGCTCTTTATGGATGCTGCATTCTTGTACGGTCTGTGCCATTTCTGGGCATACCAAGGCTATGGACCTGTGGTGGGCAGTGAAGGGAGCAAGCAAGTGGAAGAACAGGATGAGCGACCGGAGGCCACGAGCCCAAGATGGCTACTTTTTAGCTTTGTGCCTTGCATGTTCCTTGGCAAACCACGGCAAGGGATACAGAATGCCACAAGTAGTCAACCTAGTTGGTGCGTTCCGGCTCTCGCTATATGAGTCACCCCAACAGCCCCCTTCTTCCCCAGGCAGTGCAAAGATGCCACCAAAAACAAGGAGAAAAGAAAGCCTAAAAGGGCGAAGAAGGATTTTCATTATGAAGTTAATTAGCTTCTCTGAGTCAAGCTGCACCTTTTCAAGAGGAGGAATTAGAGGGATTTAATTGCTTTATCAGCCTTCTCTTTGATTTTCAGCAATCAGGCCGATTCCATTTAATTTAACTGCCACAGATGAGAAGAAAATTGATGCACTCACCTGCCTTGGAGCAGAAAAGAGAAAGCGAGATGGGGGGAGGGGGGGGAGGAAGGAAAGGAAAGTCAAGAAATTGGCAGATTAATGAAAACCAACAGCATTTGCTCCCAATTGGAACGATGTGCCTTGCCCCGAGGTGTTGGGATCTTTGTGTGTGTGTGTATGTGTGCTTCTGCAGTGAGGTGCACAGTGATGCGAGACCCATCTTAATGGTAGCAATGGGGAGAAACAGGGGGCTGCTCTGCCTTCGGGAAGCAAGGGAATGCATTCTCAAGGAGGTCGGGGACCAATTAATGCATATATACATGGATGATGTCGAGGAAGAACAAATTAATGGCTCAGGAGCTGGTAGCCTACGAAGTCTTGGCTCACTCTTGGCAAGTCCTTCCATTGGGTGATCATCAACTACCAACCGATGCCAGTTCCATGCTATGGAAACTGTAGGCCTTGCCTAGCTGAAGAAGATTTACCACAGGCTCTCTCCCCATATAATCTACTTTTATTTATACCTACTTAGTGCCTGATCCCCTCATCTGTCTCCTGAGAAATCTCTATGTGGGACAAGACGTTACAGTTAGAACTGGATATGGAACAACTGATTGGTTCAAAATTGGGAAAGGAGTATGACAAGGCTGTATATTGTCTCCCTGCTTATTTAACTTATATGCAGAATTCGTCATGCGAAAGGCTGGGCTGGATGAATCCCTAGCCGGAATTAAGATTGCCGGAAGAAATATCAACAACCTCAGATATGCAGATGACACAACCTTGATGGCAGAAAGTGAGGAGGAATTAAAGAACCTTTTATTGAGGGTGAAAGAGGAGAGCGAAAATATGGTCTGAAGCTCAACATCAAAAAAACAAAGATCATGGCCATTGGTCCAATCACCTCCTGGCAAATAGAAATGGAGGCAGTGAGAGATTTTACTTTCTTGGGCTCCATGATCACTGCAGATGGTGACAGCAGCCACAAAATTAAAAGATGCCTGCTTCTTGGGAGAAAAGCAATGACAAACCTAGACAGGATCTTAAAAAGCAGAGATATCACCTTGCCAACAAAGGTCCGTATAGTAAAAGCTGTGGTTTTCCCAGTAGTGATGTATGGAAGTGAGAGCTGGACCATAAAGAAGGTTGATCGCCGAAGAATTGATGCTTTTGAATTATGGTGCTGGAGGAGACTCTTGAGAGTCCCATGGACTGCAAGAAGATCAAACCTCTTCATTCTGAAGGAAATCAGCCCTGAGTGCTCACTGGAAGGACAGATCCTGAAGCTGAGACTCCCATACTTTGGCCACCTCATGAGAAGAGAAGACTCCCTGGAAAAGACCCTGATGTTGGGAAAGATGGAGGGCACAAGGAGAAGGGGATGACAGAGGATGAGATGGTTGGACAGTGTTCTCGAAGCTACCAGCATGAGTTTGACCAAACTGTGGAGGTAGTGGAAGACAGGCGTGCCTGGCGTGCTCTGGTCCATGGGGTCATGAAGAGTAGGACACGACTAAATGACTAAACAACAACAACAACAACAACTTGGCTGCATATGCTCGTACATTTCCATTCACAGCATCATTGAGGGACTTGGTTCTGTGCTGTTTCCCAGCATTCTTTGTTTTGAATATTCACAGAGGCATAAGTTGGAGATTAATAGGTTCTTATCATCACATCTTTATTAATTCATAGAAATATTTATATACTATTACTTCATAAAATATATCAAAGCAGTTTAAAACCAAAGTACATAAAGCCATACAGTAAAAAACCATGTCAAAAAGATTAAAAGCCAGCCAGCAATTAACTATTGTGGAAAGATACATTGTGGAAAGATACATTTTTAATTTCCCGCCCAGGCCTGGTAGAATAGAAAAGTTTTCAGCGGGCATTTAAAGGTGGAAACAGAAGACACCTGCTGAATCTCTACAGGCATTTACAGTCACCCATAATACTGGACCAGGGGACGCGGGTGGCGCTTTGGGTAAAACCTCAGTGCCTAGGACTTGCCGATCGTATGGTCGGCGGTTCGAATCCCCGCGGTGGGGTGAGCTCCCGTCGTTCGGTCCCAGCGCCTGCCAACCTAGCAGTTCAAAAGCACCCCCAGGGGCAAGTAGATAAATAGGGACTGCTTACTGGCACTAAGGTAAACGGTGTTTCTGTGTGCTGCTCTGGCTCGCCAGATGCAGCTTTGTCACGCTGGCCACGTGACACGGAAGTGTCTCCGGACAGCGCTGGCCCCCCGGCCTCTTAAGTGAGATGAGTGCACAACCCTAGAGTCGGACACGACTGGCCTGTACGGGCAGGGGTACCTTTACCTTTATAATACTGGACCAATGACACTAAAAGCTCTATTTCTTGTTTTCAAACGAGTCTCACCAACTTGAGGAATGACCAACAGCACTCATATGAAAACCCTATTAGAAGAAGATTGTGTTGATTGTTTCTCACGTTCAAACATACTTTCCCTTCACTTCAAATCATGATTAATTTTCCAGATTTTGAAAAGTGCCCCAAGTGTTAAATATAAATGAACAACACAGGAACCGAGTGTGTTGTGGGTTAGATACAATTCTGTCCATGGTACATTTGACTGGATTTGTTGTTAAAGGTAAAGGGACCCCTGACCATTAGGTCAAGTCGTGACCGACTGGGGTTGCGGCACTCATCTCGCTTTATTGGCCGAGGGAGCTGCCGTTTGTCCGCAGACAGCTTCTGGGTCATGTGGCCAGCATGACTAAGCCGCTTCTGGTGAAACCAGAGCAGCACACGGAAACGCCGTTTACCTTCCCGCCGGAGCGGTACCTATTTATCTACTTGCACTTTGAGGTGCTTTCGAACTGCTAGGTTGGCAGAAGCTGGGACCGGACAACGGGAGCTCACCCCGTCACAAGGATTTGAACCGCCAACCTTCTGATTGGCAAGTACTAGGCTCTGTGGTTTAACCCACAGCGCCACCCGTGTCCCTGTAGTAGTGTATAAATTGAATTGCTTATGTTTTGAATCATAGGGCTGGAAGGTAATGTGATCCAGCTCCCTACCTTGTTTGCTTGTTCGATTATTATCTCATCTTTTATTTATTTAATATCCCAACTTTTTCTTCCCCTTCTATCCATCCTAGTTTTCCTTCCACCCCTTTTGTAGCAGTATATTGGATGTTGCTTGTAGTATGCCTTTACTTTAACGTTTCTTAAAAAAACAACCACACACGGCTCACTATGTAAAAAGCATCAGGGATTTCAGGGTCTCCTGAAATGTTTTAGGTTTGTTTTTCAGTGCCAGGCAAAGTTCATCTCGTTCTCACAGTGGTTTTTAGGATCTTTTTATTGGCCTTAGGTGCTGTCCTTATCAGGCTGCTTCTTTTGCCGTTTTATCTTCTGTAGTTTTTATGAGTCTTTTTTATGATATATGTTGTTTATTATGTTTTAATAAGGGGTTGTTCTGCAAGTCACTTTGCAGGCACTTGTCAAAAGGCAGGATATAAATCCTATAAGCAAGCAAAGAAGCTAATGAACGGGCAAACCAACAAACCAACAAACCAACCATGGCCTCCAAAATGGAATAGCAAATCCCAGATTCTTGGTTTACATTGGTGGCACTAAACTCCAAAGCTTGAGACTTATCTCAGTTCTCATGGCTGTTTAATGCCCGCTTTTGATATACATGTCTGAAATAAAAACTGAAAAAGTGTCCCAGATCGATCAATATTTAGCTAAAGGAACTAGAATTTAGGGGCACGGAGAACCAAGAAGGTAGCTCTTCTCCACGTTCCCCCACGTTGAAAGGGTTAATTGGGAATTATTTCCCCCCAGGACTTCCAATTATAAGTCTCCTCCTTGCCAGCCTGCCACCCTCTACTGAGCTCAGGGAATCAAAGGCTGGTTATCGTGAATATTGAGCTGCTATAACCTCTGTCCCCTTTTATTAAAGTGGCACTGCCATGAATTTCTCAGTTAATCACACGTTGGCTTGCAGAGGTCAGGGAACTAAAGCAGAGCAGAGGAAGGTAAAATGGTATTATGCAAATGGACTCGGACGGGAGTCCACCCAGGAAGAAGGGGATAAAGCAAATAACTCTTCGAGGGAGAGGCGTGAATCTCTGGCACAGGTTTGCTCAACTTCTTCCCGTTGGGAAGAGCAAGATCAGGGGCGAAACCAGGGCCTTGGGAAGCTTTTAATGTTTAATAGATTATTGTATTTTAATATTCTGTTGGAAGCCGCCCAGAGTGGCTGGGGAAACCCAGCCAGATGGGCGGGGTATAAATATTATTATTATTATTATTATTATTATTATTATTATTATTATTATTATTATTATTATTTTCAGCTGCTTACACTTTGCACAGAGGGACTTGAAGGCTATGTCTTCATCAGCTTGAATACAGTATCCCGTAACACATACCCACTGGAATTGTGGGGTGTGTTTGTGTGTGTCGAGGTTCCAGTTTGCAGCCTTTTGCCTCTCTACCCGTTCATAGTTATGGGACAGCAAGCTGGCCAGCTTTTTCAAAAAGCCAGCTCAATGTCATGTACACGAAGAGCGACGTGTGCGAAGAGTGAAGTCCGAGACGTGGGGTTTTGTGACAAATAAAATAAACTGCCATAATGAATGCATTTCTGTCATGCCTCCCCCTCAGAAGCCTTTCCCCCCTAAACTAACTTCAGCTGTTGTAGGCTTTCAACTGCTATAGCCCCCTAATCACTTGACCTGCATCGTTTCTGTCTTTCTGACATGCTCCCCCCCCCCCCCAGATTGGATGGCCAGAACTTTGTACAATATTCCAAGTGTAGCAACATCATGCATAAAGACACGATGGTGGTCTTATCAGCAGGAATGGAATACTTGTATTGAATCTCATTTTGTTGTCCATTCACCCAGTTTGGAGAGATTCCCTTTGAAGTTCTTCAGTGTCTGCTTGGGCTCCCACCATCCTGAATTACTGGGCGCCATTTGCATATTTGGCCATTTCACTGTGCACCAAACATCTCCAGATCGTTAATAATTAAGTTGAAAGCATTGGTCCCAAAAGATGCTCTGGGGACCACGCCACTTTTGACTTCCCTTCCTTGTGAGAAATTCCTCTTTTTAAAATGTTCTCTGCTTCTTGTTCTTTAAGGTTTTCATTTATTTAAGCTGTTAGTTGCTTTTATCTGCCAAAGGCAACCCAAAGAGACTTACAACCAACCCAACTTAAATCCAAAAGAGGACTCACCATGAGTTTTGGCCATAGACTTCTTTGGAAGTCCAAATATTTTCCTGCTTGCTCACACTTCCATAACCCAAAGGAGAAATATTAAATGACATCTACTTCTATTCCCTGAAGCTCCTGACATCCATCTTGCACAGTCTTCTTAGCATCTTCATAATAATTATTTTTATTGAATATTTTTACCGCCCTTGATTTGAAGATCACAGGTGGTAGTCAATATAAAAACACTAAAATGCATATTATAAACAAACGAAGACAATACCCGCCCCCTAGTTTAAAAGGCAATATATTGTTTAATTATCCAAAGGCCTGGAAGAAGAGGAATTTTTTTGCTTGTGTTGCATACCCTCCTTCATTTTTCTGATGAAAATAGGGATGTCCTATTCAACAACAACAACAACACCCCTCCCATCTGCATTAAACATTAAAAAACCTTTCTATAAAGGGCTGCTTTCAGATGTCTTCTATCTATAGTGATAAAGAAAAAAACCTGGGGTATGGATTTACTCCGCTACCCAGCTCATCGAGGTGCCTCTCCCCACTGGTCTCTTGGGTCAACAAAAGAAGGAGTCTCCAGCCAAGTTAAAGAAGCAAGCAGCGGTCAGTAGACCTGATCTTTATTTGTTGCAACAAGCTTCAAACACACAAAGAGTAGGAACCCTGAGCATGGGGTTGTGTGAACTTTTAAGACCTCCCCATTTCCCATAATACATTCTCCAACAGCATCATCAATGCATCACAAATGAAATATACTTGGAGTCGAGAGTGGATTTCATGCTCTTTATTCAGCTCATAGTGGTGAGGAGGAATGGAACTTCCCCCAGAATGTCTGCTTTATATACATCATTTACACAATGGGCCCCACGTGATTGGCTAATTCCAGGATTCTCCTGTAGGCCAATCAGGTTGCAGATTAGGTTGTGGATTCGCTTCCACCTGGAAAACAGGAACCCTTGGAGCTGGCTTCCTCCACCTCGGCCCTCCAGATGTTTTGAGACTACAATTCCCCTCCCCCTTGACCGCTGGTCCTGCTAGCTAGGGATCATGGGAGTTGTAGGCCAAAAACATCTGGAGGGCCGAGGTTGAGGAAACCTGCCTTGGAGGGTTTGACAAAGCCATAACTTCCTTACCCCAATTCCCTCTCCCCCTGGTGTCCCCAACTTTCAAAACTAGATACTTACATGTGGTACTGGGAGTGGAAAGTATTGCATTGCCATCACTGGCTCATGCCCCCCCTTCTTGGGTTACACTTCTCACTGGCTCTGTGCCCTCCTTAGTGCTTTTGCCTGGCTGGAATTGGTGATAATACCTTATGTTTCCTTGGACGTAGAGAGGTACATGTGGAAAGATTTTGTATGGCTGGAAAAAGCATGCTGTCCAAAGGTAAGAGTCGTCTCCGTTGTCTCACACCCTTTTGCCTCTGGGCCCGCCCACCACTTCTCTGTGGCCCTCGGAAGACTCCCCATGAGGAAATGTGGCCCTCGGGCTGACAGAGTTTCTCCAGCTCTGCACCAGCCCTGTTTACCTTTGGTGACTGATAAGAGATATCGGGGCTATTTCACAATTATGAAGCTCAACATCAAAAAAACGAAGAACATGGCCACTGGTCCCATCACCTCCTGGCAAATAGAAGGGGAAGAAATGGAGGCAGTGAGAGATTTTACTTTCATGGCTGCTGTCACCACCTCCTGGCAAATAGAAATGGAGGTGGTGAGAGAATTTACTTTCTTGGGCTCCATGATCACTGCAGATGGTGACAGCAGCCACGAAATTAAAAAACACCTGTTTCTTGGGAGAAAAGCAATGACAAACCTAGACAGCATCTTAAAAAGCAGAGACATCACCTTGCCAACAAAGGTCCGTATAGTTTTCCCAGTAGTGATGTATGGAAGTGAGAGCTGGAGCATAAAGAAGGCTGATTGCCGATGAATTGATGCTTTTGAATTATGGTGCTGGAAGAGACTCTTGAGAGTCCCATGGACTGCAAGAAGATCAAACCTATCCATTCTGAAGGAAATCAGCCCTGAGTGCTCACTGGAAGGACAGATCGTGAAGCTGAGGCTCCAATACTTTGGCCACCTCATGAGAAGAGAAGACTCCCTGGAAAAGACCCTGATGTTGGGAAAGATGGAGGGCACAAGGAGAAGGGGATGACAGAGGACAAGATGGTTGGATAGTGTTTTCGAAGCTACCAGCATGAGTTTGACCAAACTGCGGGAGTCAGTGGAAGACAGGAGTGCCTGGCATGCTCTGGTCCATGGGGTCACGAAGAGTCGGACACGACTAAACGACTAAACAACAAAAATAGCACTTCTGACTTCTTAGTGCTTTGCCAGCACACCATGAAAAAGAGTCAAGACAACCAAACGTGGATAAATAGGTTATATATATTACACAGAACAACTTGAGGATCTGCAAAACAAAGTAACTAGTCAGCTTCAACCAATGGAACCTAATCAAATTAAGTCTGGGCAGGTGTTCATTAAGAGATGGGGGTAATTTCTATCTCCATCACCTGGGCAAGTTATCAGCTGTGGTCATGCAGCAAAGTTTATTGTGATTCCTCCCTCACCACTGTGTGGGCCTTGGGTGTAAGAGGCAAAAGGCAACCCCCAGGATCCGTAGGCCATGCCCGACAACAAGGATGCCCACCACCCAACGCTGCCTCAGGTAAGTGTTCCCATTCTTTCCAAAATCTTTTCAAATGCCCATACTGCATGCCAACTAACCAAATTTAAAGAACACCACTCAACAGCGTGGAGCAGGGGAAAAAAGAGAAGGCGTAGAGCCAATTAAGGTCTCTCCCCCCCCCCCAAACAAAATCCTACTCAGACCCTGGAAAACAAACAAACAACTAGCCTGTAGGCCCACACTGCAAAAGCCGAATAAAGAAAGAGGGAGGGAAATATTATTTTATTATTTATTAAATTTGTATACTACCCTTCTCCCAAAGATCACAGAGTGGTTCACAGCATAAAAATACAAAATGAAAACAGGCCGGGGAAGAGAGCCTGTGCTTTTTGTTTGCGTTAAAACATGATTCTCTGTCGATATAGAGATCACTCTTCCGCATTAGGAAGCCACTGGCAGAACGTCTGGTTAGAAGTGTGGTCTTGCAGGCATAACAAGTTCACTTTGGGTGGTTAATGCATGCTCTTATGTGTAACACATTTTTGTGCAAGCTATGCGAGCAATGGTCCAGGGCTCTGCCAACTCCACTTTAGGAAGGAAGTTAACACTAGATACCCATTCATCCAGCTAGGAAAACCCACCAGAACAAATATCTTCAAGCATTTCTGGTTCTGCATTTCCATTCCGGAGCATGTAATAAAGCATCTTACTAAATCAGCAAGTTATTACAGTAGCACGGAGCACAAAACGATTGCTTGGATTTATTTACAATGAGGAAGGGTGTGGCAAATTTGTTCATGGGTTGAAGGGCTCCATCTGGTACACAGGCTGAGACCCTAATTGCCCGCAGACTGTCTCGCCAGAGTGGTGCATGCTCTAGTTATCTCCCGTTTGGACTACTGCAATGCGTTCTACGTGGGGCTACCTCTGAAGGTGACCCGGAAACTGCAATTAATCCAGAATGCGGTAGCTAGACTGATGATTGGGAGTGGCTGCTGAGACCATATAACATTGGTCCTAAAAGACCTGCAGTGGCTCCCAGTATGTTTCGAGCACAATTCAAAGTGTTGGTGTTGACCTTTAAAGCCCTAAACAGTCTCGGCTCAGTATACCTGAAAGAGCGTCTCCACCCCCATCGTTCTGCCCAGACACTGAGGTCCAGCTCTGAGGGCCTTCTGGCGGTTCCTTCACTGCGAGAAGCCAAGTTACAGAGAACCAGGCAGAGGGCCTTCTCAGTAGTGGCACCCACCCTGTGGAACGCCCTCCCACCAGATGCCAAGGAAATAAACAACTACCTGACTTTTATAAGATATCTGAAGGCAACCCTGTTTAGGGAAGTTTTTAATGTTTGATGTTTTCTCATGTTTTTAATATGTTGTTGGCAGCTGCCCAGAGTGGCTGGGGAAACCCAGCCAGATGGGTGGGGTATAAATAATAAATTATTAGTAGTATTATTGAGTCTGTCCCTCACAATGGTCTCGTGAAAGGCTCAATCACTGTTGCTCCTAAGATTTAGTAGGAAAAGTAAGGTAGAAGGCTTCGCAAAGAGTCTAAAAGTGAAACGAGAAGCTGAATGGGGTTCTGCCAGGTGGTATAGTGGTGAGATGTTGAGGAGAGAATAAGCACAGCGGGGCCCTCCAGAACAGACCATCTAATTAACTGCTTGCTCTCATTTTATTTCCTTCAATCTTTCCACTCCTGCATCATTTGTTCCCTTGTTTAAGTGAAACAGCAAGATACTTCTCAAAATTTTAATTCTGAAGTGCTGCAGTTGAGTCCTGTTGGGCGGGATGTCCTGGGGGCTTTCTTCTTGATGGCGTTGAGAGAGCCGGCGTTCCTGGGGTTATCGAAACTCAACAGGTTTGGGGGAAATGGAAGAACTAGGATATCTGCAAGGGACCTGAAAGGGCATTTGTGCCGCTCACAACCATGACGTTATTTGCCCTCACCCCTGGCCCTGTCAGACTTTGAATGATGTTGCCTTTCCATAGCTGTGTTGCTGCGATGGTGGTCGCCATTTTTCTTCGCTACCGAGGCCTTGTATCGAGGGCAGAAATCAGCTTTTTCTGAGGGGAAGCTGAAATCGTAGGAAAACAAAATCTCTTGGATTTCTGCCTATGCTCACATCTACACCAGAGATTGAAAGCCCACTGTTCTCCAGCTAGATAGCTCAGCTGGTGCTGGTAATGCCAAGGTTGCAGGTTCTCCTCTCTGCAGGAGGCTGGACTTAGATGATCCACAGGGTCCCTTCCAACTCTACGATTCTATGATTCAAAGAATCATGGGAGCTGTAGTTTGTTAAAAGTGCTGGGAATCAAAGCTCTGCAAGGGACACACTACAGTTTCCAGGGTTCTTTGGGGGAACTGGTGTGTTTTCATGTAGCTCAGGCTTCCTCAAACTCACCCCTCCAGGTGTTTTTGGCCTACAACTCCCATGATCCCTAGCTAGTAGGACCAGTGGTCAGGGATGATGGGAGTTGTAGTCCCAAAACATCTGGAGGACCAAGTCTGGATCTAATCTAACCTCCTACGATGCAGAAATACACAGCTGTCCCAAACAGGGATGAAACCTGCAGCTTTGGCACCATGCTCTAACCAACTGAGTTATCCAGGCTCATGGACTAAACAGAAATGTGGGGGAGCCCTTTGAATGTTCTTTGAACGATGGGCAGTGGGTTCAAGACTCTTCAGGAGCTGCAAATAAAGGGAACTTGAAATGGCTACCAAACCAGCATGTTTCAACCAGAGCGAATATTTCACTATGGTAAAGGATGCGAGAAATCGCCCCACCTCAAATTATTAGTGCCTTAGGTTAATTTTCTGTTTTCAGGTAGGAAGTCTCTTCCATCCCTACCTGGTACCATCTGCACACAAGGCAAATATTCTACATACCCTCCAACATTTCTCAGATGAAAATAGGGATGTCCCATTCCATAATGATAATTTTACTATTTATACCCCATACATCTTACTAGGTTGGGGTCATGGGAGTTGTAGTCCCAAAACATCTGGAGGGCCAAGTTTGGGATGCCTGGATAGGTGATCCTCAGGGTCCCTTACAATTCTACAATTTCTAGGCACAAGTCCTTTCTGTTTGCCCCACTGCAGAAAACCTGATTGATGTTCTGATTCATTTTTTAAAAAAATATAATTTTATTTTTATTTTTTCAAATTAACAACAATAACAATCAAATACAAATACATATAGTTGTTTGGACTCCCCTCCTCTCCTTCCTTGGTTCCCTATACAAGCATTTGCAAAAGTGCATCTCTTCCTTAACTCCTTTATTACACTTTATACTTCTTCCAAAGTCACCTTTTAACTTTTGTTGTTTAGTCGTTTAGTTGTGTTCGACTCTTCGTGACCCCATGGACCAGAGCACGCCAGGCACTCCTGTCTTCCACTGCCTCCCGCAGCTTGGTCAAACTCATGTGCGTAGCTTCGAGAACACTGTCCAACCATCTTGTCCTCTGTCATCCCCTTCTCCTTGTGCCCTCCATCTTTCCCAACATCAGGGTTTTTCCAGGGAGTCTTCTCTTCTCATGAGGTGGCCAAAGTATTGGAGTCCCAGCTTCAGGATCTGTCCTTCCAGTGAGCACTCAGGACTGATTTCCTTCAGAAGGGATAGGTTTGATCTTCTTGCAGTCCATGGGACTCTCAAGAGTCTCCTCCAGCACCATAATTCAAAAGCATCAATTCTTTGGTGATCAGCCTTCTTTATGGTCAGGCTCTGACTTCCATACATCACTACTGGGAAAACCATAGCTTTAACTATATGGACCTTTGTTGGCAAGGTGATGTCTCTGCTTTTTAAGATGCTGTCTAGGTTTTCTCCCAAGGAGCAGGCGTCTTTTAATTTCGTGACTGCTGTCACCATCTGCCGTGATCATGAAGCCCAAGAAAGTAAAATCTCTCACTGCCTCCATTTCTACAGTGGTACCTCGGGTTAAGGACTTAATTCGTTCCGGAGGTCCGTTCTTAACCTGAAACTGTTCTTAACCTGAAGCACCACTTTAGCTAATGGTGCCTCCTGCTGCCGCCGTGCCGCTGAAGCACGATTTCTGTTCTCATCCTGAAGCAAAGTTCTTAACCCAAGGTACTATTTCTGGGTTAGCGGAGTCTGTAACCTGAAGCGTATGTAACCTGAAGTGTATGTAACCCGAGGTACCACTGTACTTGCTTTTAAATTAGCCCTGCTAATGTATTTAATTGTTTTCAATAATTTTTTTAATAATCCACATATCTCCCCCATTCTTTGCTGCAAGTTATTTTTTCATGATTTCTTAATCTTCCCGTGAGTTTTGCCATTTCTGCATAGTCCATTAACTTGCCATTCTTCCTTTGTTGGGGCAGTACCCTCCTTCCACCTCTGGGCAAATAGCATTCTGGAGGCTGTGGTTACTTACATAAACAATTTTGCCTGGTCTTTCGGTATATGCATTCTGATTCAGCAGCAAACTGCGTGTTTTCCTGAGTTGGTTGAAAGAACCTCTTGGACCTGGGACTCAAACTCACGGGACAAACGAGTTTGCGTGAGCCTTCAGTGAAGGCAGTTCTGAGCTTGTGGCCCAATGGTCTGACTCAGTACGAGACAGCTTCCTTTGTATGTATTTTCTGCCATGCTTGGTGAATGGTGCATGTCTTAAGCCAGGGGTCAGCAAACTTTTTCAGCAGGGGGCCGGTCCACTGTCCCTCAGACCTTGTGGGGCAGCCGGACTACTTTTTTTTTTTAAAGAACCAATTCCTATGCCCCACAAATAACCCAGAGATGCGTTTTAAATAAAAGGACACATTCTACTCATGTAAAAACACCAGGCAGGCCCCACAAATAACCCAGAGATGCGTTTTAAGTAAAAGGACACATTCTACTCATGTAAAAATACCAGGCAGGCCCCACAAATAACCCAGAGATGCATTTTAAATAAAAGCACACATTCTACTCATGTAAAAACACGCTGATTCCTGGACCATTTGCGGGCCGGATTTGGAAGGCAATTGGGCCTGATCTGGCTCCTGGGCCTTAGTTTGCCTAACTTAACAGGTGTTATATGGCGATGGATCGTGATAGTGAAGATGCAAGGAATGAACTCGTGGAACAGGAATGACACTGTGCATCATGGATATTTTGAAATACCACATTCAAGATGGAGCTTGAATTGGTGGCAGTAATTTAATTGCAGCTGGGAGGGGGGGCGGCAGGCTGACATTTTTTATTTACTTTGTTATTCTCAGGACTTCCAATATTGTGCTACTTCAATGGAACTTTCTTCCTTTCCTCGCCTCCTCTCTTCTCCTCTGCCTTCTACTCTTCTGTCTTGAGTTTGCTGCTTCTTGATTAAAATGTTGACTTTAACTTGGAATTAACCTGATTAATGTAATTGAAAGTAAAAGTCCGCTGCTCAGCACTTTGGGTGATGAGTGGAGATGGATTGAGAAAGAAAGCTTTCAGATTGAATATACTTCTCTCCCCTGGCTGTTAATTGCTCCGTTTACTGGTACCTGCCTCACTGACCGTCACTGTTTAGTCCAGTTAATGATGATACACAGTCCATACTTTCCAGAGATAATTAAAAAACATTTCAGCACATAACGGTACTGCAGGGAGTTTTCCTCTCAGTCACAGGGAAAAAAAGACCTCAGAGGGGAGCGGTGCGCTGGGAGGGGAACATGCGCTGTCGCAATCTCTGTAGAGTTTCACCCTTTGGGGAAAAAAAGAAGCATCAACTTTAAGTGCTGTTGCTAATATCTGTGCAGGTGTCGGTCTTAAGGAAGAGACAGGTAAGGAATCTGCTCTGGGGAGAAATGAGAGAGAAGTAAAAACAAATTAATGCAGGGTGGAGAGCCCCTCTTCCTATCATTGATACCAGGCACCCCCAAACTCGGCCCTCAAGATGTTTTGGGACTACAGTTCCCATCATTCCTGACCATTGGTCCTGTTACCTAGGGATGATGGGAGTTGTAGTGTACTGGGGGTGCCTTCCCTGCTTTTGAGGTTAGGGGCGAGAGTCTTGCTATAGGGCAGGAGGGGAGAAGCTGCTGTTGGGCTGCAACTCCCATCAGCTCCATCCAGCATGGGTGAGAGTTGATATTCAGCAGTATCTGGAGGGCTACAGCCTCCCTGTAGGACGTGAGAGTCCTTGGTTGAACTCTTGGAAAGCCCAGCTGGGGCGGGGATTGGATGGCTTCTTCCAGTTTCCTAAGAAGAGAGCTTTCCCTTGTTGCAGGACCCCCCCCCCGCCAATCATTCAGTTTGTACAAACACGCAGTGGCGTAGCGTGGGTTGTCAGCACCCGGGGCAAGGCAAGTAATTTGCGCCCCCTAACCCGTGGATTTGCGCCCCCTAACCCTAACCCCAGATGTTGCGCCTGGTGCGGCCGGCCCCCCCTGCACCCCCCACGCTACGCCACTGCAAACACGACACAAATACACAAACACACACACAACATATGCAGTGTTTCTGTTGTAAATTCATAGTAAATCAACCATACATCGGATTTACACTGGTCCACTTTTATTTTACTCCATGAAGGAAGGACTATCAAAGGGGGATGGTTTGATACAGGACGGCCATAATCCCTTAACCATACCAGCACATACACAGGAGCCCTACCCAGTTGGCATGACAACCTTGATGGTCCCAAAAAGAAGACCATCCAGGTCACAAAGGACTTGCATATGGGAGTGGATTCAACATGGACCAGAACAAAGGACAATGATCAGATTTTCCCTCTGGGGGCAGGAAACTGCCAACTCCCCTTTGTCCTCTGGAAATGACTCATGGGGAGGGGGAGAGGAGGAACCAGCCAGGTGACAAGATACTCAGGTTACTCCCACAACTCCTCCCTCAACCCCTCCTTTTTTGTGATGTAGTTGTGATGTAGTCTTTGGGGTGTAGTTTGTGGGATTAGTAACTAATAAAAGTTGGGGTCTTTTGTTGTTCTGGACTTCCGTTTTGCTTCATCTTGTTGCGGGTGGGAGTCCTGTTGCGACAGTATTCAATAAAGGCCAAGCCTACAGGCTGCTGTTTTGCTCCAAGTTATCCTGGTTGGTGTCTTTGTTTTTGTCTAAGGAAGCCCTCAGATTCCTCCGTTAATACCCTCTTCCTCCTTAGCACCCCAACACAGCACTGCAATGAGGAAGAAACCCCCTCCACCCTTTTGCCGATTGACAAAACGTTTGTGAGGAGTGTGAGTGCAAGCGATGTGTCATGCAGTCCTTGGAGGGAACCCTTCTGTGCCAGAAAAAGTTAACTACTTCTGTGCTCTCCCCATCTCATCCCCTATCTGATCACCATTGGTTTATTTGCATAAAATGCCATTTGCGTGAATCTGCAACATTTAAGGAGGTGTGAGCATCTAAAACAGGGTCTCCAGCTGTTTTTGGACTACAGTTCCCATTATCCCCGATCACTGGTTCTGCTAGCTAGGAATGATGGGAGTTGTAGTCTAACAACAACTAAAGACCCAAGTTTGGGAAACCGTGATCTAAAAGGATCGATACATTAAAGAGCTACAAGTGTTTTCCATAACTGCAGAATGAGGCTCACGACTAGGAAAAAGTATATACAGTGGTACCTCGGGTTAAGTATTTAATTCATTCATTTATTTAATCAATTACATTATTTCCCCCCCTTTAATCCCCCCCTCAACCCTCCATCTCCCTCCTACCAAGGACTTCCCTCAGCTCCCCTCCCTGATTTTTTTACATATCTTGTTTTCTGCACGTTATAAAATTGTACATACTCTTACTTTATCTATCATATGTTCAACTAATAAATTTGTGAATGTTTATTCAAAACCTGCCAAAGCATCCAGTTCGTTTTGTTGTCTTTTTAATACAGTGGTACCTCGGGTTAAGTACTTAATTTGTTCCGGAGGTCCGTTCTTAACCTGAAACTGTTCTTAACCTGAAGCACCCACTTTAGCTAATGGGGCCTCCCGCTGCTACTGCGCCGCCGGAGCATGATTTCTGTTCTCATCCTGAAGCAAAGTTCTTAACCCGAGGTAATATTTTTTTTTTTTAATAATATTTATTAAAAGTTTCCAGTTATAACAATATATATAAAAAAAAACATCCAAATTTAAGATCTTGTTTTCCATAACATCTTTCCAGGACTTCCCCTCCCCTCCCCCTCTTATATTCCAATTCTTACAAATAAATTCAGCAATTTATTATCCCAAATTTGAACCTTATTATCATTAGCCCAATTTAAAAATATTTTCCCATCTCCTAAGATCGACCTATTCCCTTCCACGCGTTCCCCCCTTTAATATACATAATAGATTAAAATATAATAAAATAAAATATGATTTTACACCCTTTGGATTCCAAATTTCCCTCCCCCTTTTCCTGGTTGCCTTAACCCGAGGTAATATTTCTGGGTTAGCGGAGTCTGTAACCTGAAGCATATGTAACCTGAAGCGTATGTAACCCGAGGTACCACTGTAATGGCATCCCTGAGTCCGTCTTTTGGAAAATAGGCTTTCACCATCTCTTTCTTTTTCTCAGTACGCCATGCAAACTTTATTGAAAGGTGAGCATGATCTTTGAATACGAGGCACATGTAACAAGCATTAAAAACTGAAATTAATTTAAAGGCAACCACCTTTTTGATATGGACACAGCGGCAGAGATATGGGGGGCATATGGGGAACTGCAGCTTTTAATGGCATCTTTGTGATCAGGTTTGTTCACAGGAACCTGAAAATGAACAGACACCAGATAATCTAAAATAGCTCTATTTCATGCAGACTAAAGATGGCTGCTTACAGTATACACCACATCAGCTACAGACAGGGAAACCTGTTGGGAGCAAAAAATAGAGTCTTAGTATTGCTTAGGAAAGCACTCCCAGGCAAGGAGAACAGCCCAGGGTTCGAGTTGGCAAAGTTAGCTCAGTGGGCCGCAGAGCCAGTCACACTGAGCAAAGAGTCTCAGCTGCTGTCACATATAACTACATCCAGCTGAGGGGCTGGCCCATTGACTTTTAATGGATCTACGGTACAGAATTGCAAGCTGAATTTTGGTTCTGCCTCATACATTCTTAGCAAATGCATGAGTTAAGTTCCAGCAGTAAAGCCTTCATTGCTGATGATAATGGACAAAGTGTAAAGAAGCCAGCTGGAGCTACTCATTTCAGGTGCACTGTTTTGTGACACTGCAACCCTGTGGGAGGCAAGGAGGGAATTATCTTTTTGGCTGGTGACAGGGTAGCCCCACTGGAAGGTTTCCTGAATGTCCCGGAAGGAAATCGACCCCGAACCTGTCTTTTCCCATCCCTGGGGTTCACAGGGACCAACCAAATTGGCATCTGCAGGAGATTCTTCTCTTCATTTATTGTTGTTGTTTAGTCGTTTAGTCGTGTCTGACTCTTTGTGACCCCATGGACCAGAGCACGTCAGGCACTTCTGTCTTCATTTTTCGATGCTGCCCATCTGGTGATGTCCATGTGTAGAGTCGTTTCTACACTTGTTCTCTTGACAGAACTCTATTAACCTTTGTCCTGCTTTGTTTTGATCTCCAAGGCCAAACTTGCCAGTTGTTCCTTTTATCTCTTGATTCTCTACTTTAGCATTCCAATCCCCTATAATGAGAAGAACATCCTTCTTTGGTGTCACTTCTATAAGGTGTTGTAAGTCTTCATAGACTTGGTCAATTTCAGTTTCTTCAGCACCAGTAGTTGGTGCATAAACTTGGATTACTGTGATGTTAAAAGGTCTGCCTTGGATTCGTATCAAGATCATTCTATCATTTTTGAGATTGCATCCCAGTACAGCTCTCGCCACTCTTTTGTTGACTATGAGGGCCACTCCATTTCTTTTACGGGATTATTGCCCACAGTAGTAGATATACTATTCATGGTCTCTTCATGGTGTCCTACAACTCTTGAGAAGATAAAAGGACCCTAGTGACCACCAAGAATGGCAAAGCTGGCCAATAAAACTATACCCAAAATTGATTATAGTTTCAGCTAGAGGTGTACATTAACCTTGTGTGGGGGCTGAATAAGGCAAATTGAGATGATTTGGGGGTCCCCCTCCCAAATCAAAGTACAATGTCAACAACCCCTTCCATGAGTTGAAGCAGGGACAAAGTCTTTATCTGTTGCTCTATATCTGTACTTTTCTGCGTTGAACAGTTCTATATTTTCCTGTATTGCTATATTTCTCTATGTCTATGGGCTTTGCAAAATTCAGCTTTGAAATAAGTGGAGCACTGACATTGTCTGTATTATAAATTTTTTAATTAAAGCGCAGCAGCGTTTGGGTTTTTTTTAAAAAAGTAGAAGCTTAATTTAAGTTTATTTTAAAATTCCAGGTTACTCTGCTGTAACAACAACAACAAAATCAAACACAAGGTCTAACACAGAACACAAAGAAGTAGTGGAGAGGGAAGACTGATGTAAAGCTGCAAACTTTAAAATAAATATGGGGAAGAATCAATGATCTCTTCATTATCGTAAAGTAAGGTAAAGGTAAAGGTACCCCTGCCTGTACGGGCCAGTCTTGACAGACTCTGGGGTTGGTGCGCCCATCTCACTCAAGAGGCTGGGGGCCAGCGCTGTCCGGAGACACTTCCGGGTCACGTGGCCAGCGTGACAAAGCTGCATCTGGCGAGCCAGCGCAGCACACGGAAACGCCGTTTACCTTCCCGCCAGTAAGCGGTCCCTATTTATCTACTTGCACCCGGGGGTGCTTTCAAACTGCTAGGTTGGCAGGCGCTGGGACCGAGCAGCGGGAGCGCACCCCGCCGCGGGGATTCGAACCACCGACCTTTCAATCGGCAAGCCCTAGGCGCTCAGGCTTTTACCCACAGCGCCACCCGCGTCCCTTTTAATCGTAAAGTAGGGAAGGGCAAAAGACAGCATTCCCATACACAAAGTATTAGGAAAGTGAATCTCTTTTACTTTACTTTCCCCACAAAAAGCAGCTTGGACCTATTTGTCTGCAATTTGGCAGGCTTAATCCACTCTGACGGCAACTCCTATGCCTGTAAATTTCATCCACTTTGGCCACGATGGGGAAAATTATAGCCAATGTTAGCTTCCCTATTATAGTAAATGGGGACCAGAGAGAATTGTTTTCCACAGAGGAGCTTGGAACCCAAATTACAGATCAAAACAAAGTGAGCATAAAGTGATATGGGAACAGATTGGAATGTTTTTAAAAATGCACAGATACAAGGTGAATCTTGGGACCTGTACACCACCCTAGTTTCATCTCTCACAACTGCAGTCCATTTGTCAAGCAGTGACAAGTTTTCCAAGTCGTGGGTAACCATGTCAAAAGAAGGGTACTGTAGAATGAATTTACTAGAACTAGGATACACAACTTTCTTCTACTACCAGCTCTACTAACAGTGTGCAAAGTAGTGAAAGCTGAAGTAGAGGCTTTTATGAAAGGTGATTGCCCTCCAATTTTTCAATATTTTCTAGCTCATTGACACTAAATTACTTATTAGATAAGCATGGACAACAAGACAGATGTCGAAATATGAACAACAAACCACAAGACACAAAATCTGATTAGGATAAAACATGCTCTTTACAACATAGGCAACTAGAACTAGAGCCAATCTGAAAAAAAATATTGGGATACAGTTCTAAATTTACAAACTTAGGAGCAAGAAGGGTCATGGATATTCAATAATTTACCATCTAGTTTAATGTATATAAACCTAAAGGAGAGCTTCAATTAAATGAAACGTATCATAACACTCCAGGCTCTAAAGGCTAACTCAAAATCAACTTTACTCTTTTATGTAAAATAATAAAAACAAGAAGTCGACCCTCAGCTTATCATAAATCTTCCAGATGCAGCAAGGATGTGTACTACTCATTGTTCAAAACCAACAGAAATACAGTGGTACCTCAGGTTACATATGCTTCAGGTTACATACGCTTCAGGTTACAGACTCCGCTAACCCAGAAATAGTGCTTCAGGTTAAGAACTTTGCTTCAGGCTGAGATCAGAAATTGTGCTCCGGCGGCGCAGTGGCAGCAGGAGGCCCCATTAGCTAAAGTGGTGCTTCAGGTTAAGAACAGTTTCAGGTTAAGTACGGACCTCCAGAACGAATTAAGTACTTAACCTGAGGTACCACTTTACCTTGTAGATTATGGGTAGGCAAATTGCCTTCTAAATCCAGCCTATGGACAGTCCAGGAATCAGTGTGTTTTTACATGAGTAGAATGTGTCCTTTTATTTAAAATGCATCTCTGGGTTATTTGTGGGGCATTGGAATTTGTTCATTCCCCCCCCCAAAAAAATATAGTCTGGTTCCCCACAATGTCTGAGGGACAGTGGAACAGCCCCCTGTTGAAAAAGTTTGCTGACCCCTGGTATAGATGGTATACAATTTATTGCAATAGGTTTTTTTTAATTGGTTTGAACTGGTAGGGTGGCTTTGATTCTTAGCAAATGCAGTTTTCAAGCCATGCAGTCATGCATATCCATTGACAATCTGTAAGTTGCATAACGTCTTGCAGGCCTGATAGGGTCACGTGCTGCTTTTCAACCAGGTGTCAAAATACCTGGGTAGTAGCAAAATCCGTTCTAGGATTGCTTTTATGAAAACCAACACGCAGCATTTGCTCCCCACACACCATACGCTGAAAATACAAAATCCATTTCCGCGGAAAGTCCAGATTTAGTAGATCTGAATTTCGTCTTTGTCATTATTTAAAAGCTGAGACCTAAGATGTAAGTCTGAAAATTCGGAACTTGCCACTGCAATATGAATATTGCCGCTTTTATCGCTGCTCCAATATTAAATACTGAAATCTCAGTGATTCCCCGCTCCTCAGATTCAAAATGTGATAATTGAAAAGGAAATGTTGCATTTGAAGTGGACAGAGGGAAAAATGAACATGTGAGAGTGCTGGCTGCCATTTCTTCCAAGAGAGCCTAAAGATTACTGGTTCACTCACTTACTAGACCAACTAGAGTGATGTTTGTAAGTGTCTTTCCTGGGATCTCATACCAGCTGTTTCTGTTCCTGGCGGTGTTTGTTAGCTGCCTGGGCTCCTAATTCTGCTTCAGCTACAATTGCCAGACAAAAAGGAGATTCAGGCAGCAACTGTATTCCAGAAATACAGCAGACTCGGAAGCAATTGTTATTACAATTGGGGTGGTGGTAGTGGCATTGTTTTTGTTTGTTACTATGGTACTTTTTTGTGTTTTTCTATTGCAAACCGCCCTATGATCCTTAGATGAAGTATCAAAATTTAATCAATTAGTAATACAAATAATGTGGGACGTGGGTGGTGCTGTGCGTTAAACCACAGAGCCTAGGACTTGCCGATCAGAAGGTCGGCAGTTTGAATCCCCGCGACGGGGTGAGCTCCCATTGCTCTGTCCCAGCTCCTGCCAACCTAGCAGTTCAAAAGCACATCAAAGTGCAAGTAGATAAATAGGTACCGCTCCAGCGGGAAGGTAAACGGCATTTCTGTGCGCTGCTCTGGTTCTCCATAAGTGGCTTAGTCATGCTGGCCACATGCCCCGGAAGCTGTACGCCGGCTCCCTTGGCCAATAAAGCGAGATGAGCGCTGCAACCCCAGAGTCGGCCACGACTGGACCTAATGGTCAGGGGTCCTTTTACCTTTACCTTTTACAAATAATAATTGCAACATTTGTGAATGAATGGCGTACAACCATTGTTTTCTCAGGTTGCGTGACTCCACCACCACCAGTTCAGATTCAAGACCATAAAGAATTAATATTACTATTACTTCTGCCCCATCTTTCCTCCCAAAGGAGTCCAGGGTGGCAAACAACAAAGCAGGAAAACAATACAATAAAATGTTGAAATAGATTTTTTTAAAAAAAAAACCTTTGGAAATTTATGCAGCGCATCTTGGACTCTGGTAGGATCCCAAGCTGCACAATCTAATTAACAAGGAGGGCTCTGTGTCTGAGCACTGCTCCTTGCAATGAGCATGTTCATGCCCCTGTGATATAGTGCGGCCGACAGCTGGGAATTACCTGGGGTGTGTTGAAAAGTTGGATTGGACCAGCCTTCTGCACCATGAGATTTGGACTACAACTCCCATCATCCCCGACCAGTGGCCATGTTGGCTGGGGCTGATGGAACTTGTAGTCCAACAACATTTTGGAGGGCACCAGTTTGGGGAAAGCTGGTTTAGACACTCTTCACCTACTCCTGCCTATCTGTAAGTAACCCACAATGGCCGGGGAGGGCAGGGAGAACTTCTGTAGATCAGCCCTGGTCTCAACGCTCGACCCTTCAGCTTCCATTTAATTCTGCAGACTTCTTTCTGCATTCCCTTTGCCTGCATGCTGTGGGACAATGAGCAGTAAAGGTGATGAGTCCACACTGAGACAGTGACGTGTCCCCCTTGCTGTTACATATAATTAATAAATAAAGCACAGGGGGAGTTCTTACCATGTTGGCTGCTATGACAGGGGCTGTCTACAGTGCACTTAAGCATTAAATGACCAATTTCTGTCAGACTAACTTCCCAAGCCTTCCTTCTCTCTCTCTCTCTCTCTCTCTCTCTCTCTCTCTCTCTCTCTCTCTCTCTCTCCCCCCTCCTTCTCCTCCTCCTCCTTTCTCCATTTGCTTTCTCACTTACAGAGCAAGTCTCCTCGCTCTCTGCACTTGGAGTTTTTCAGCAACTGATGGTTCCTGGTTCATTTCTGTGGAATTAATTGGTCCCTGAATGAATTGTTTTGACAGGGCAATTTATCATGTGTTTGGGTTGACAGTGCTGTATACCGGAGGGGTTCCTGGAGGGGAGGAGGGGAGATGGGCAGGGCAGTGGATGCCTGTGCCAGGAGTTTGCAAAGAAAGGAAGGCATGGGAGGAGGAAGAAGAGGAAGAGGAGGAGGAGAGAAAGAAAGGAGGAAAGGCGACAACCGGGAGGCAGTTAAAAATAGAAAGAGCCACATTCCGTTCACCATCTCTTCCCCCACCCCACTCCATCATGTTGAACAGAGGACAGTGTCCTGGTTATTCTCTCACCCTCTTCGCAAATGCAGACACTTCCTTTGCCAAGTTCCAGATTCAAACATGGACGGGACCCACAAGAGCCGGCAAAAGTTTTCTTGGCTGCCTGGGGTATATGTAGTTCTTTCTGGGCCCAATGTTCGAGTGGGCTCTTAGCATTCAAGTCACCAAGACCAATCACGAAGCCCTAAACCCTACGGAGGCAGCCTTGGATTAGCACACGACTGAGTTACTTCTCATTTTAGAAGAATGTGACAAATTTGACAGCTGTTATTTGAGTTTGTTTGGCATGATAATCAGGGGCTTAGCAATGCCAAGAGCATAAACAGTCAGATGTACCATTTTTAGCATGCAAAACTTGTGATTTATCCAGATTTGGCTTTTTCTGTTACCTAATGTTTGGATTCTCAATATTCTAAAATCTGTGGACTTAGTGATCATCCAGCCTTATTGCCGATTGACAGACAGACATACTGACGCAACAAATACTTGTCATTGACTGCAACTTCCCCCCATCTGGATGAGTGCATGTTTTGCTGACTAATGTACAGAGTTTATTTTATCTTCCTTCATTTGTCTGCATTGATATTCAGCAGCAAGCATTGCATGATGCTGTCAGATTTCATCCTCGTCCCCATGGTGGAAAACAAGACTAAGAAAAAAGCAGTATGACTAACGATACTGATTACAGGGCAACAATTGAGAGCCCGTTGCAATATACCTTTCTTCCTCCCCTTTTGAAAAAAAAATATAGGTGCAAGGGATTGAGTAAATTCTCAAACCTCAAACAAAAAGCTGTCTGCTATTTCACTGTTCAAGGAAGATGTTGCAGTGTGGTGGATGGTATTCAATGTTTGTCATCTGCTAGTAGAACCATGTAAAAGGTAAAGGTAAAGGGACCCCTGACCATTAGGTCCAGTCGTGGCCGACTCTGGGGTTGCGGCGCTCATCTCGCTTCATTGGCCAAGGGAGCCAGCGTACAGCTTCCGGGTCATGTGGCCAGCATGACTAAGCCGCTTCTGGCGAACCAGAGCAGCGCACGGAAACGCCGTTTACCTTCCCGCCGGAGTGGTACCTATTTATCTACTTGCACTTTGATGTGCTTTTGAACTGCTAGGTTGGCAGGAGCAGGGACCGAGCAACGGGAGCTCACCCCGTCGCGGGGATTCAAACCGCCGACCTTCGGATCGGCAAGTCCTAGGCTCTAATTTCAGGGAGTCTACTCTGTAGACTTTGGGGCTCATCATCCACACTTCTGCTGGTTCCATTCTTAGAAAGCACGTGTCTAAGTGGTTTTTCGTTTCTGCCCCACTTTCCCTGGGAAAACCTGCCATTTATCACTGACTCGGAACAAACTTCAATCCACAGAAAAACCGATGGATGTTTGTTCCATTTCAGCAGTAAGCAGGGGGGTTACCCCAGGGGAAAGCGGTGGACCAAGTGGAAGTGTAGACCTGCCTTAGTGGGTATCGCTCAGACACGGGTGGCGCTGTGGTGTAAACCACTGAGCCTCTTGGGCTTGCTGATCAGAAGGTCGGCGGTTCAAATCCCCATGACGGAGTGAGCTCCCGTTGCTCTGCCCCAGCTCCTGTCAATCTAGCAGTTCGAAAGCACCCCAGTGCAAGTAGATAAATAGGTACCACTGCAGCGGGAAGGTAAATGTGTTTCTGTGTGCTCTGGTTTCCGTCACAGTGTTCTGTTGCACCAGAAGTGGTTTAGTCATGCTGGCCACATGACCTGGAAAGCTGTCTGTGGACAAACGCCAGCTCCCTTGGCCTGAAAGCGAGATGAGCGCCGCAACCCCACAGTCGCCTTTGACTGGACTTAACCATCCAGAGAACCTTTACCTTTACCTTCACCTTTTTCCTTCCTCCGCTTCAAATTGGATATGGTGGTTGTACACACTATTTGATCACCCAATAGAAAATTATATTCCATCCCCTTCCAACAATCCCCCTTGGAATGATGTAGGGATAGCTCAGTTGGTAGAGAATGAGACTGTTAATCTCAAGGTTGTGAGTTTGAGCCTCACCTTGGGCGAAAGATTCCTGCATTGCATGGGGTTGAACTAGATGACCCTTGTAGTCCCTTCCTACTCTATGATTCTAAGGCGATTCAGAAGTGTGAAGGGCAGCTCCCGAGAGGAGTGCTGAGGCCATTACTGTGAGACAAGCGACAGCGGCTGAAGGTGAAAGAGACCAGCTTTGTATTCAGCTAGAAGTCCTCATTGGAGAACCTTTGGCCAAGTCTTTATTAGTAGACTGCAGGTGGATTTCAGTACAGTGGTGCCTCGCAAGACGAAATTAATCCGTTCCGTGAGGCTCTTCGTATAGCGTTTTCTTCGTCTTGCGAAGCAAGCCCATTGACAGCTTAGCGGATTAGCGCTATTAGCGGTTTAGCGGCTTTTAGCGGATCAGCTGATAAGCGGCTTAGCGCCTTAGGAAAAGGGGGAGGAAAGAGGGGAAAACCCGCAGGAACTCGCAAGACATTTCGTCTTGCGAAGCAAGCCCATAGGGAAATTCGTTTTGCGAAGCGCCTCCAAAACGGAAAACCCTTTCGTCTAGCGGGTTTTCCGTCTTGTGAGGCGTTCGTCTTGCGGGGCACCACTGTACAGTGGTAGCTCAGGTTACATACGCTTCAGGTTACAGACTCCGCTAACCCAGAAATAGTGCTTCAGGTTAAGAACTTTGCTTCAGGATAAGAACAGAAATCGTGCTTCAGTGGCGCAGCGGCAGCAGGAGGCCCCATTAGCTAAAGTGGTGCTTCAGGTTAAGAAGAGTTTCAGGTTAAGTACGGATCTCTGGAAGGAATTAAGTGCTTAACCTGAGGCAGTGGCGTAGTGTGGGTTGTCAGCACCCGGGGCAAGGCAAGTAATTTGCGCCCCCTAACCCATGGATTTGTGCCCCCTAACCCGTGGATTTGCACCCCCTAACCCTAACCCCCAGACGTTGCGCCCGGTGCGGCCGGCCCCCCCTACACCCCCCACGCTATGCCACTGACCTGAGGTACCACTGTATTACCATAATTACTATGCTGGAGATGTAAATATTATTCTTTATCACTGATATTTAGTCTCTCGTGTTACCTTCTTTTAAATTAGCATGATATGGCTTAGAACATGAGTAGGCACTCACATATTCTGAAAATACTCAAAACTTGCATGGCCTGGCAGAATTGTCTTCCACAGAAGACCACAAGTATTACTTTTTTAAATGCTTGTAAAATCTTTTAATCCATTCAACATCATTTGGATTTTTGATACAATTTTTCGGCATTTGCTTTTAAGTCAGATAGGATGTGCGTTTTAGAGGATGCAGGTGGCGCAGTGGTCTAAACCACTGAGCCTCTTGGGCTTACCGATCAGAAGGTAGGCGGTTCGAATCCCCGTGACGGGGTGAGCTCCTGTTGCTCAGTCCCAGCTCCTACCCACCTAGTAGTGTGAAAGCACGCCCCAAAGTGCAAGTAGATAAATAGGTACCACTGTGGTGGGGAGGTAAACGGTGTTTCAGTGCGCTGCTCTGGTTTTGGTGTTCCGTTGCGCCAAAAGCGGCTTAGTCATGCTGGCCACATGACCTGGAAAAACTGTCTGCGGACAAACGCTGGCTCTCTCGGCCTGTAAAGCGAGATGAGCGCCGCAACCCCAGAGTCATCTGCGACTGGACTGGACTGTCAGGGGTCCTTTACCTTTTTAGGATGTGCATTTAGCCCTATGAGATTGCTTTTGTTTTCACCGTGATCAGATGGAATCACAGTGGATCTCGCTTGCTGGATTTCATTGTATTGTTGTGAGCTGGATTTTTCGGGGGGTGGTTTGGGCTGTATGTCTGAGTCCTTTCTCACTCCTGGATCCAGCAAGGGTTAAAATCTAATGGAGGATTCCACTGTTGGAATAGCCAGACTAGCTTCTTGGAAATGGCCCCCAAGTATGGGTCATAAATATAAGAAAGAAATCTGCCAGAGGGGAAAGCCGAAGTTGAGCGTATGAGCTAGAAGCAGGAGGAAACCTGAGGGCAAGAGCCATGCCTGATTTCTGCTTGAATCCAAAGCTGTGACTTTGGGAGAAGCAAGACCTACTGGGGTGTTAATGCTGTGAGCCCCTCCATCTTAGTCTCAGGTTGTGATTTGTGTAAATGAACCATACATCATAAAGACATCAGTGTCTCTGCTGTCCCTCTTTCCAAGGAAACTGGATAAGTGCCTGTAACCCCTGGAATCTCTCATCTCTTGGAGACTGAGGTGGTGGGCAACAGTATTTTATGATATTGTTTCAATTTTCCTGTTTTTAACACAGACACACTCACCCTTGCCCAAATAAATTCTGTTTTAGGGTGATTCATAAATATAGTTAAGAAATTCCATGATTCTGGTCAGGACTGATGGTTTTGAACATGTTATGTCTGAGGAGATACGATAGCAAATCTTCAAATATCTAAAGCACTGTCACATGGAAGAGGGTGCTCTGGAGGCTGGGACTCGAACCAATGGCTTCAAGTTACAAGAAAGGAGATTGCGACTAAACACCAGTAAGAACTTTCTGACAGTAAGAGTGGAACGGTCTCCTTCAGAAGGTGGTGGACACTCTCCTTCGCTGGAGGTTTTTAAGGAGAGGTTGGGTGGTCACCTGCCATGGATGCTTTAGCTGAGATTCCTGCATTGTAGGGGGTTGGACTAGATGACTCTCGGGGTCCCTTCCAGCTCTACTAATCCATGATTCTACAATGTGTTCTGGGTAAAAATGGAGGCAGCTTGCAAATGTTGACAAAAGCTCTGCTGCCCAGTGGCGTAGCATGGGGGGTGCAGGGGGGGCCGGCCGCACCAGGTGCAACATCGGGGGGGGGCGCTCACCGCCTCCGGAGTCACCGAAGAGCCTCGGGCGCAGGCTGTAGCAGAGACCCATGTTTCGCGGAACCAACGAACTGTGCGCGCGTCCGGGCTGAAGGCATCCGGCAGGCAGCGGCTCTCAGCGCTCGCCGCAGTCCCCGCGCGTCAGAGCCGCGGAGGGGGTGCCAAGCAGCCCCTCCTCACAGCCCCACCGCCGCCGCTGCTGCTGCAGCTGCTGGGCCATGTTGCATTTTCCTCGCCTCTCTGCCCTCCTCCTCCTCCGGGCAAGCGTCGTCGTTTGGGCGGCAGCGCCAGCGGCAACTCGCCTCAGATCACCTGACACGGACCCGCCGCCGCCGCCACCGTGGCTACCTTACTGTAAATACCCCAGCCCAGGCAGCAGCAAGAAGAAGCTGGCAGCGGTGGCAGGTTAGGGGTTAGGGGCGCCAATTACTTGCCTTGCCCCGGGTTAGGGGGTGCAAATTACTTGCCTTGCCCCGGGTGCTTACAACCCACGCTACGCCGCTGCTGCTGCCCCCTCTGGTGAGTTTGTCTCCTGCAGCAGAGGGGAAGGGAGCTCCACTGCCCCTCCAAGGGGTGGCAGAGCTTTTTAAGGTAAAGTAACTGGAACCTCTAGGGACACGGGTGGCGCTGTGGTCTAAACCACAGAGCCTCTTGGGCTTGCTGATCAGAAGGTCGGTGGTTCGAATCCCCGTGACGGGGTGAGCTCCTGTTGTTGGTCCCAGCTCCTGCCAACCTAGCAGTTCGAAAGCATGTCAAAGTGCAAGTAGATAAATAGGCACCGCTCCGGCGGGAAGGTAAATGGCGTTTCCGTGTGCTGCTCTGGTTCGCCAGAAGCGGCTTAGTCATGCTGGCCACATGACCCGGAAAAACTGTGGACAAACGCCGGCTCCCTCGGCCAGTAAAGCAGGATGAGCGGCACAACCCCAGAGTCGTCTGCGACTGGACCTAAAGGTCAGGGGTACCTTTGCCTTTACCTTAACTGGAACCTCTGCCGCTTCATAGGAAAGGAGGAATCTGTCAGTTTCAGTATCTCTTAAGTTTCCCATTTTTGCCATATTAAGTTGAGTTAACATTAAATAACCATGGAACACGAACCTGTAAAGCAGCTTGGTCAATATAATGCTGACTGCACAAGTGAAAAACCTCACTTTATAGTCTTGGTCAGAGAAGAGCTTTTGGAGGAAATGGCACTTGGTTAATATTCTATCTGAGCATTGTGAGCTTGACAAATTCACCACTTGAGCTTGGGCAGCCTCTCCAGGTAGAAGAAGAAGAAGAAGAAGAAGAAGAGGAGAGTTTGGATTTGATATCCCGCCTTTCACTCCCCTTCAGGAGTCTCAAAGTGGCTAACATTCTCCTTTCCCTTCCTCCCCACAACAAACACTCTGTGAGGTGAGTGGGGCTGAGAGACTTCAGAGAAGTGTGACTGGCCAAGGTCACCCAGCAGCTGCATGTGGAGGAGCGGGGAATTGAACCCAGTTCACCAGATTACGAGACTACCACTCTTAACCACTACAAGAGGAGTTCCCCGAGTGCAGCGTGCATATTATTGCTTTGGGTTTTCTGCACAAATTCTCCACGTCCCCGAAAGCAGGAGAAGTTTCCTTATCAAATGGACGGATGGACTCATTTGCCTAAGAGGGAAATTCAAGAGTGGCTGTGGGATCAGTTAAACAGGGAATGTCCCCCCCCCAATACTGAGGTGTCCCGTTGGACCTATACTTTCAAGGTTGCTTTGCGCTTGATGTGTTCCCAACACAGAGAGAGAAAATTATAGTTGTGAAGCATTGCTGTGAAGAATGGCTGCACCATGACTTGGTCTTCACAGGAACATACTGCCCAAAGCACAGTGATGGCCACCTTTCAGTCCCTAGGTGCCTCTGGGTCTCTGCCCCTCTGGCTTTGGCTGCTACCCACTTTTTGTGGAGCTGGGTTGTCTCGTTCCATTTCCACCTGCAACCTTCTGGAGTGTATTGGGATGGACAAATCTGTCAATTTCCTTTCCTTTCAGTTTCTCATTTTCCAAATCTTCAGTTTAGCTAAGCCCATTTCTGCATCAGTTTGCAGTTTTTGTCTTTCCTGTAATATATGCATTCCCCCTCATATCAGGGCTTTTTAAAAAGTTGGCACTTGCCAGAACTCTGGCACCTCTCAGGTGGGCACCATTGACATTATAAGAAAACAAGGGAGAAGTTCAGGGTGAGTTCTGGCACTTCTTTTTCTATAAAAATAGCACTTTCTTATATAAAGAATTTTCCACATGATTTTCTGTAGATAGGTGTGTGCATGCACACTATTTGGCTGAAGAACTGCACTTCACAATTTGGAGAAGGGCAAATTTTGCAGGATAGCTGCGTTTCGGTTTGCATATTGATTTGGGCAGCACAGATGAGCCAGCTTCATGTTAAACTGTGAAGTGTACAATCCTTTTTTTTTTTTTTTTTAAATATTTTTATTAATTTCACAGAATAAAAAAGAACAAAAAATAAAATACAAAAGTTTCATAAAACATATTTCTTTTACAGGATCTTTTGGACTTCCCCACATCTTCCCGAATCTGCATTATTTATAAAACCAACTTCAGCATTTTGTTATCTTATTTCATCACTTATTGTATCTTTCATTTTGTCATATTACCCATTTCAATATATTTGTAACCCAATATTCATAATATGAAATCTTCAACTATATTATTATCTTATTTCATTACTTATTGTATCTTTCAATTCATTATTATATCTTTTAATTCATTACTTATTGTACCTTTCAATTTCATGTTACCAAAATCAAAGTTATTGTAACCATAGTCTTATATGTTATAGTTAAAACATAATGCAATAAAAATTTCCCTTAATTTCACCTCTCTTTTCTTGTACCTTAGTTTTCATTTCACCTAATTACCGTTGCTGGGGCTAGTATTTCCTAAAAAGTGCATTTTCTTAACATTCATATAACTTGTAATATTTTTGCAAATAGTCCTTAAATTTTTTCCAGTCCTCTTCCATTGTTTCTTCTCCCAAGTCTCGGATTCTGCCAGTCATTTCAGCCAATTCCATATAGTCCATCAACTGCGTCTGCCATTCCTCCAGTGTGGGTAAATCTTGTGTCTTCCAACACTTTGCGATGAGAATTCTTGCTGCTGTTGTAGCATACATAAAAAAAATTCTGTCCTTCTTTACCACATTCTGGTCTACAATGCCCAGAAGGAAGGCCTCCGGTTTCTTAGGCAAGGTATATCTAAGTACCTTTTTTAACTCATTATAAATCATTTCCCAAAAGGCCTTCACTTTCGGACATGTCCACCAGAGATGAAAGAACGTCCCTTCCGCCTCTTTACACTTCCAACATTTATTATCAGACAGGTGATATATCTTAGCAAGCTTGACTGGGGTCATGTACCACCGGTATATCATTTTCATAATATTTCCATAACTTTTCCCAGTCCTCAAACATTATGTTATGTCCAATATCCTGTGCCCACTTTATCATGGCGGATTTGACTGTCTCATCCTGTGTATTCCATTTAAGCAGCAAGTTATACATTCTTGAAAGTAATTTGTCTTTAGGTTCTAACAATTCTGTCTCTAATTTCGATTTTTCCACCTGGAACCCAACCTTTTTGTCTGTTTTAAAAATTTCCCAAATTTGGGCATAATGCAACCAGTCTCGCACCTTGCTTTTTACATTTTCAAAACTCTGCAGCTTCCAATTGTCACCATCTTTTTCTATTAATTCCCAATATTTTGGCCAATAGGCCTCCATGTTAAGTCTCTTACGTGCCTTGGCCTCTACCGGTGAAAGCCACCTTGGTGTTTTGCTCTCCAATAAGTCTTTATATTTTGTCCAGACCATAAAGATTGCTCTTCTAACAATATGGTTTTTGAACATTTTATGAACTTTAACCTTGTCATACCACAAATACGCATGCCACCCAAAAGCGTTATCGAACCCTTCCAGATCTAGGACATCAGTGTTCTCTAACAAAAACCAATCTTTCAACCAGCAGAAGGCTGCAGATTCATAATATAACCTCAAGTCTGGCAGGGCAAATCCCCCCCTTTCTTTCGCATCTGTTAGTATTTTAAACTTAATTCGGGGCTTTTTGCCCTGCCAAACGAACTTAGAAATATCCTTCTGCCACTTTCCGAAGCATACCACTTTGTCCACAATCTGCAGGGTCTGAAACAAAAATAACATTTTCGGCAAAACGTTCATCTTTATAGCTGCTATTCGGCCTAACAAGGAAAGTTTTAATCTTGTCCAAGTTTCCAAATCCCTTTTGATTTCTGACCAACATTTCTCATAGTTGTCCTTAAACAAATTCAAGTTTTTAGAAGTCAAGAACACCCCTAGATATTTTACCTTTTTAACCACATTTAATCCTGTCTCTTTCAAAAACTCATCTGTTTCTGTAGATGTTAGATTCTTAGCTAAGACCTTAGTCTTTTGCTTGTTCAACTTAAATCCCGCCACCCGACCATAATCAGATATTAAATCCAAAACTCTTTTTGTGCTAGAAACTGGCTCCTGTAATGTTAGTACCAAATCATCTGCAAATGCTTTCAGTTTATATTGTTTCACTCCGACCTCAATGCCCCGAACTGACCGGTCCCTTCTAATCATATTCAAAAGCACCTCCAGGACCGAGATAAACAATAATGGGGATAGAGGGCACCCTTGTCGTGTCCCTTTTTCAATATTGAATTCCTCCGTCACCACATTGTTTACTATCAATTTAGCTTTTTGATCTGAATATATTGCTTCTATACCATTTTCAAACCCCCGTCCCACTCCCATCCCTTCCAAATTTTTCTTCATGAACATCCAAGAAATGTTGTCAAAGGCTTTCTCCGCATCAATAAAAATTAACGCCGCTCTAGTGTTAATATTTGTTTGTAAGAGTTCCAAAATGTCAATAATGTTTCTCGTGTTGTCAAACAAATGCCTACCCGGGAGAAAGCCTGCTTGGTCTTTGTGAATCACTTCATTCAGTACTTTTTTAAATCTATTTGCCAAAATGTCTGCAAAAATTTTGTAATCCACATTTAGGAGTGAGATGGGACGGTAGTTCTTAAGTTGAGTCTTTTCAGTTTCTGTTTTAGGAATCAATGTGATGAAAGCTTCTTTCCACGTTTCTGGTGCCTTCTTACCCTCCATAATCTGGTTACATACCTCCATCAAGGGTTGTATCAAATAGTCCTTCAAAGTCTTATAATATTTGGAGGTAAGTCCATCAGGGCCTGGAGATTTGCCTAATTGGAGGTTTTGTATGGCACTCTCGATTTCCTGCTGTGTAACTTTAACATTCAGGGTTGTTCTCATTTCCTGAGAAATTTTTTGTAATCCGTTAATTTTAATAAATTGGTCTATCTCGGATTCTTTCTGCGGCCCTTGTGCATAGAGATCTTTGAAATATCTCTGGAAACATTTCCTAATTTCTTCAGGCTTCTGAACCATTCTTCCTTCAATCTCTAGATTTGTAACTGTATTTAGTTTTTGTCTTTTTTTCAACTGCCATGCTAGCAGTTTCCCACACTTATTTGCTGAATCGAAAGATCTTTGTCTCATTTGTTTAATTTTCCACTCCACTTCTTGGTTTATCAGTTTCATATATTGGGCCTGGAAAAATTTCACTTCTCTCAGCACTTCCTTAGACTTGGGCCTAGATCTTAATTTCCTTTCACCCTCACTTATTCCCTCCAATATCTTCAGCTTCTTTTCATTCCAGAGTCTTTTCTTTACAGTGTTTTGTTGTATTAGAAACCCTCTCATCACCGCTTTACTTGCGTCCCAGATTGTTCTTTTTTCCACCGTAGTGTTCAGATTTATCTCAAAGTAATCTTTGAAAGTTTTTTGGGCCTTCTTCACAATCTCCTGATCTCTGAATAAGGTGTCATTCATTTTCCATCTGAAGGATCCGGTTATGTTTAGTCTCAGTTCCATTTTCAAAGCATTATGGTCGGAGCAAGTTTTTGGGCAGATTTCCACTTTTCTAGTTTTAGGTGCCAGTCCTTTAGATGTCCATATTTGGTCGATTCGTGTCCATGACAAATGAGCTTCAGAAAAGAAAGTTCCTTCTTTTCCTAGAGGGTTCTTGACTCTCCATATATCAATCAAATCCCTATTGTCTGTCATTTCAAAAAAAGTTTTAGGTAGTCTGCCTTCTTTTGTTATGTTTGCACTCTGCGACTTATCCATATTTACAGAGACAACCCCATTCATATCTCCCAACATAATGATGTTGTTATAGTCTAAATAATCCAGTAAAGTCTCATGCAGCTTCTTAAAAAATTCCGATTTTCCATCATTTGGCGCATAGATTCCTAATATCAAAAATTTTTCACCATGTGTATGAATTTCGATAGCCAAGATTCTGCCTTGTTCATCTTTAAATAGAAATTTCGGTGACAGGCTCTCCTTTGCGTAGATCACTACTCCTCTTTTCTTAACTCTGTCCGAAGAAATAAATTCTTGGCCTAACCTTTTATTGATTAGCACTTTCCGATGAAGCCTTGTCACATGTGTTTCTTGCAGACAAATAATGTCCAATTGCTCTTTCTTCAATATATGGAATACTTTCCTTCTTTTTTCTGGAGAATTTCCGCCATTTATATTCCAACTAAGAAGTTGCAGAGACATCCTGAATCAATTTGTAGGCCTTACAATGGGGTGTCTAGTTCTCCCGATCCCGGCGGTGGCAGTGATGGTCCAGCTCCAGGCTGTTTAGTTCCTGGTGGTGGAGGTGGCCAAGACGCAACTGCTCCTTTCTGGAGGTCTTCCCCGTTGTCGTGAAGAAACTTCTGCTGGTCCTCTGGTGTTCTGATTCTTATTTTCCTTCCTTTATAGCTAAATGATAGTCCTTGCGGGAACTCCCACCTATAAGGGATTGTGTTGTTTCTCAACAACTTTGCCAGTTCTAAGTACGAGGCTCTAAGATCCAATAACAATTTGGGTATATCTCTGTAAATTTCAGCCTTTTTACCTTCTATCTCTAGAGATTTTTTGAAATGTAGGCCTAGTATCTTGTCTCTTTCCTCTCTTGATTTCAGAATAACCAAACAATCTCTGGACTTGTCTTTCTTCACCGATCTGCCCAGTCTAAATGCAGTCACAATTTTAAAGTCTTTATCCTCTTCTATTCCCCAAAATTTGGAGAATAAAAGTGTCAAAAATCCCTCCAAATTGCCTTCTTCCAATTCTGGGACAGCTCTCAACCTGAGGTTATTCTCCTTGTTTCTCAATTCCACCATCGACAGGTAGGCCTGTTGTTCCCCTACCTGTCTTTGCAGAGGCTTGATTTCACCTTTAATCTCATCAACTCTTTTACTTGCTTGCTCCGCTTTTTGGTAGGCTTCCACAGCTAATTTATGATTTTCAGCTGTAGCTCCTTGTAGATTCTCAATTGCCTGTGTGTTCTGAGAGACCTTTTCAGAAAGTACGCCAATAGTAGTTGTTGCTTGGTCTATTTTTAATGATTGACTGTCCACTTTTTGATTTAAAATTGCTAGTTGTTCTAAAATTTGTTTCAACACTGTGTCAGATCCTCCTGTTGCCATGTCCTCTTCAGCAGGCTGTTCGGCCTCCATCTCCTGTGCTATCAGGACGGTTGGAACAGATGATCTGCGATGATGAGCTAAAGTTGTTTGGACAAGTTGCACAGGCTTCCTTTCTTTTTCTTTTTCTTTTTCTCTTTCTTTAGCTTTGGCTGCTCTTGTTTTCCCTGTGCCACTCATTCCACACCTGCCTCTTGTTCAAGGTCAAGTTATCCTTTATTCCATGAGAAAGCAAGTCCAGAGTACACACAATTAAACCACAGAAATTCCAAACAAAAAATGTTTCCCAGGCCTCTATAGCTCCACAATCCTCTAGGGGGAGTATCTTAAAATTTCAGGGAAGGAGAAGATTTTTCCGCCATTTAAAGTTTCTGTAATGTCTTTTATAGTTTGTAATTCCAAGACAAAAAGAAAGATTCGCAGAGTCCTTTACTTTTTAAGCTAAAGCCACTAGGAGCCAGACTGGTAATTGCAACAGTATCTTAAACATTTAAAGTTTCAATATATGTAGCGACTTAAAATCTTGTTACTGTAATCCGCAAAATCTTGTTACTGCGTAATCCGCAGTTTGACAGCTCAGTTATATACTGACAGCCCGACGACTTGCGTTCTTAAAGCAAAGTCCCAAATACAAATCCCATAGGCAAAAATAAAGTCTCTCTTGGTCTTTTTAATAAGAAGACTGCAAATTCTGTAAATGCACGATAGTTCCACTTTACAAAGTTCCCATTAAGCGCCTCAGCGCTCCTCTGTACTTTTGCTTTGATCTTGAAAGCAGTATCGGGAGACGGACTTCCTTTTACTCGTCACCCGTTTTCAAACCCGGAAAAAAGATATTTAGAGTCCAAATTATAGTTCACTTTACTCACGGGTATGTTACTTGCCAAATTGATGTTCACAGGAAGAAAGGTCGACGCTCATCAGCAGCAGCTGCGCGGCTTCGCCTCCCGCAGAAAGAGCGATGAACTCACAGCGCCGCTCCCCCTTTCGCGCTCCGGAGCCCCTTACGGGGTCCCTTCCACACTTCTGGGGGAGTTCCTGGCGCCCGCCGAGTCCCACGGCCACGGGCTCCCTCTGCCCGTGGTTTTTTCAAACGGGTCGTCGCTATGCCGCAGCGAACGACCCTTTTCTGCGGAGCCCCTCTTCAGACAATGAAGACAATGAAGAGGACCGCCATCGCTGTTTCGCGCCGCCTCCGGAAGTCCGCCGCCTCCGGAAGGAGGAAATGGCACTTGGTTAATATTCTATCTGAGCATTGTGAGCTTGACAAATTCACCACTTGAGCTTGGGCAGCCTCTCCACGTAGTAGTAGTAGTAGAAGAAGAAGAAGAAGAAGAGAGTTTGGATTTGATATCCCGCCTTTCACTCCCCTACAGGAGTCTCAAAGCGGCTAACATTCTCCTTTCCCTTCCTCCCCACAACAAACACTCTGTGAGGTGAGTGGGGCTGAGAGACTTCAGAGAAGTGTGACTGGCCAAGGTCACCCAGCAGCTGCATGTGGAGGAGCGGGGAATTGAACCCAGTTCACCAGATTACGAGACTACCACTCTTAACCACTACAAGAGGAGTTCCCCGAGTGCAGCGTGCATATTATTGCTTTGGGTTTTCTGCACAAATTCTCCACGTCCCCGAAAGCAGGAGAAGTTTCCTTATCAAATGGACGGATGGACTCATTTGCCTAAGAGGGAAATTCAAGAGTGGCTGTGGGATCAGTTAAACAGGGAATGTCCCCCCCCCCAATACTGAGGTGTCCCGTTGGACCTATACTTTCAAGGTTGCTTTGCGCTTGATGTGTTCCCAACACAGAGAGAGAAAATTATAGTTGTGAAGCATTGCTGTGAAGAATGGCTGCACCATGACTTGGTCTTCACAGGAACATACTGCCCAAAGCACAGTGATGGCCACCTTTCAGTCCCTAGGTGCCTCTGGGTCTCTGCCCCTCTGGCTTTGGCTGCTACCCACTTTTTGTGGAGCTGGGTTGTCTCGTTCCATTTCCACCTGCAACCTTCTGGAGTGTATTGGGATGGACAAATCTGTCAATTTCCTTTCCTTTCAGTTTCTCATTTTCCAAATCTTCAGTTTAGCTAAGCCCATTTCTGCATCAGTTTGCAGTTTTTGTCTTTCCTGTAATATATGCATTCCCCCTCATATCAGGGCTTTTTAAAAAGTTGGCACTTGCCAGAACTCTGGCACCTCTCAGGTGGGCACCATTGACATTATAAGAAAACAAGGGAGAAGTTCAGGGTGAGTTCTGGCACTTCTTTTTCTATAAAAATAGCACTTTCTTATATAAAGAATTTTCCACATGATTTTCTGTAGATAGGTGTGTGCATGCACACTATTTGGCTGAAGAACTGCACTTCACAATTTGGAGAAGGGCAAATTTTGCAGGATAGCTGCGTTTCGGTTTGCATATTGATTTGGGCAGCACAGATGAGCCAGCTTCATGTTAAACTGTGAAGTGTACAATCCTTTTTTTACTCCTGCCCATGTGGTAACATTATTGCTGCTCTCCAGTACTGTGAAAAGGACATAGGAATAGGACCAGGCTGCCTATTGCATCCAAACTGCACTGCGATCTCCTGCAACACCTCTGTCCTCCCACCCTTCCTCTCACGGGGAGGACAAATTCTGTTAAGGGAGTCCCCGGGACTAGAGGGCTTTACTGCGTGACTGGCAAGCATCTTCTGATATGCCTAAGTGAGGCCAGCCAATCGGAGGAGCCCATTCCGCTGCTCTTGTCATCTGGCTTTGCTTGCAAAATATGCATTTGATTGGCAGGTGCATCAAAGTTCACAGTTTACTGGGTTTTGCAGAAGAGCCGGATCTGCCAATTTAAACAGGGGAGTGACACAAAACTTTCCATCTAAACGGACTAATTTCACCATAGGGAATTTCCCAGCAGAGCATGCCAAGGCGGGTGCAACCCAGCCTTATTTTTTAACAAGGAGTGAATGACAAATGCAAACGACAGTCTGGGCCTGACGGTACATCAGCATTTGACACTTTACACAGGGAGCGTGAAATAAACAATAGGCAGAGAAATTGAATTAGAATCGGCTGAGCATCCGTGGTACTGGTGGGGGTAGGGGGACGAGAAGGAAGAAATTAAGGGGAGAGCGGGAATGGGGAAAAGTGGGCGAAGCTGCCACCATTTTGATGTGTACTGCTGGGACTTTCTGTGATTCCACCTTGAATTTCCGCTCTAACACAGGTATGGCTGCCCAATAATCCTTTGTTTTATTAACTGAAAAAAGGGGGTGAAGGAAAGAAAGGGTGCTTCTGGCCCTTAAAGTTATAAGGGTGCTTGAAAAAGGAAGACAATTTGTCCCTTTCCCCTTTGTTTTTCCTGCTGTTACATCTAAATTTGAAAGCACACACCCCTCACTCTGATAGGCCCTCAGGAAGGCTTGTAACACTATAAAGGAGAAATAATACAGATTCTCCAAGTGTCCCCATTTTCCAGGGACAGTCCCAGATTTACAGAAGCCACCCCGATTTCTGATTTGATAGTGGAATGTCCTGCTTTTCCTTAGGACGTCCCTATTTCCATCAGGGAAATGTTGGAGGGTATGCACCCCCCCCAGTCAAGGAGATAAGAAACTATACAGTCTTTAGAAGACATCTGAAGGCAGCCGTGTATAGGGAAGTTTTGTAATGTTTTATTATGTTTTATACGGCCTCGGCCCAGTATACCTGAAGGAGCGTCTCCACCCCCATCGTTCAGCCCAGACACTGAGGTCCAGCTCCGAGGGCCTTCTGGCAGTTCTTTTTTTTTTTTAAAATAATTTTTATTGGGTTTTTACATTTTATAACAACAGACACACACACAAAGACAAAGACAAACAAACACACAAATACAATTACATACCCTAAGTTTCTTTACCCACTTTCATTGACTTCCCCCCACCCCCTCCTCTTACATCCCAATTCCAAAATTAATTCAGCAAGTTCTTACCTAACCTCTTAAAGATATTCACATTGCTTTTAAAAATTAAAATCTTTTGTTTATCTGTATTCAACTATCCAATTCTCTTATAATCATTAACTTCTTTTTTTTTTAAGGTCGATCTAACTTCCCCTTCACAAATTTTCCCTTTATTATATTAATTATAGGTCACATTGACCAAGTAAAACAAAACATAACATTTTAAAATTCTATTCTCTCCCCCCCCTGCCCCGGTTTCTGTCCCTTCCTAGACAAATGTCCAAAAAACAAACAAAAAATATTTCTAGCCCGGATTCCTCACGTCCGAGGCGTCTGATTCTCTGTCAGTCCCTCTCTGCCAGCTATGTTGGTAGTCCTCTTTGATGGTCCTAAGACCCCGAAGGAGTTCAGTCAGAGTCAGATCATATTTTCTTTCATTCAGAATGTTGAAGAGTGTTTGCTGCGAAAGACCATCTAGTTTTCCATACTCAAGAGAAAAGTCCCAATCATATTGCTTTGTTCTTTCTAGTTTTAATATTCCAAGTACTCCAGGGGCTTCTCTCTTCTTCTTTCTCATCTTTCGCAGGTCTGTAATCCAGAGGTCTTCTTGCTCATACTCTAACGCTGCAGATTTCTGGTTGATATTTTCCACTTGTAGTGTCTGAACTCCTTCTTTTTTCTCTGTCAATTCCAAAGGCATCTCTTCCTGCTCAGCTGCAGAATTTTTATCGTACATCTCCTTTGTGCATTCAGCAGAGTTGTTTGTTTCAGGATTCAAGGTCATAAAAACTTTACTCAGAGCCATACTCTGCTCCTGCAGGATTCCCACGAGAAAAAACATTTTTTCTATCTCCGCCAGTAATTTTCCCTCTGCAGCCATTGTAATGTCACTAATTCCCCCTAGGGGGCTTTCAGTTATTTAGTAGTCCTTTTCCAATAATCTGTTACTTTGTTATTATCAATACTTTGTTTCCAATCGCCTCAGTCCAAATGTATCAGCTTTAATTCCAAGAGTTATTAAATAGCAAAATTCTTTACTTTGTCCGCCCGTTTGACAGCTTCTTTGACAGCTGTCAAACTCCTTTCACTTCTTCCTCCGGGACCCAAATAGGACACTCCCGGGTTTTTTGGGGGGGATACACACAAAGTTCCAAATTCCCTTTCTCTCCAGCACAAAAATCTTGTTCTATCAAATTTGTGAGAAACTTTTAAATCATCAAAACAGTATTCATTCCGCCTTAATTCTCCGTTCCTTGCTTTGAAACGTCTATAAGTAGAGGGGGTGCGGACTTCCCTTTAACACATCCCCCGATCGTGCCGAATTCACAGGATAAAATTTTTAAAGTCCAAATTCCACTACTCACGGGTCCTTTGTTATCCAGTCCAAATTTTGGGAAGAAAGTCAGCGCTCTCCGGCCATGGCTTGCGGCTTCGCTCTACTGAGGTAGCGGTCTACTCTCAGCACCACGCCACTCTCCGTACCCTCTCCGCAGCCTTTAAAAAGGCTCTTCGTGGGTCGGGGAGGGCGCTTAAGGTGCCCACCGAGTCACCAAGTCCGCAGGCTTCCGCGCCTGCGGTTTCTGAGGGTCCCCGTGTCGCCGGCACGGCAAGACCCGTCCTCAGCAGAGCCGATTCCCTCCGGGGCTCGGAGGGAATCCGCCATTAGCCGTTCGCGCTAACCCGGAAGACCTGGCAGTTCCCTCATTGTGAGAGGTGAGGTTAAAGAAGGGAACCAGGCAGAGGGCCTTCTCAGTAGTGGCGCCCTCCCTGTGTAATGCCCTCTCATCAGATGTCAAGGAAATAAACAACTATCTGACCTTTAGAAGACATCTGAAGGCAGCCCTTTTTAGGGAAGTTTTTAATGTTTGAAGTTTTATTCTGTTTTTAGTGTTCTGTTGGGAGCCTCCCAGAGTGGCTGGGGAAACCCAGCCAGATGGGTGGGGTATAAATAATAAAATTATTATTATTATTATCATCATCATTATTATTGATGATGGAAGCAGCCCAGAGTGGCTGGAGTAGCCCAGTCAAATGGGCAGGGTATAATAATATTAATATTATTAATAATAATTTAATAGGGTGTTCCTATTTTCATCAGAGAAATGTTGGAGGGTATGAAGTCATAGAACTATGGTCTGTGGTCAACTTTTCAGGCAAAAGGTGAATTGGGCCTCCCTGGACAGGCTAAGCATAGCGACAGAAAATGTATTCCCTGATGCAAGGATGGGGAACTTGTGGCCTTTCAGACGATGCTGAACTACAACTCCCACCATCCTTAAACATTTCCTGTGCTGGCAAGGGCTGATGTGAACTAGAGTCCAACAACGTTGGGAAGGTCACAGGTTCCCCATCCTTGCTCTGCTGCATATTGCATCTCTGCCCATGCCACCTACTTAGACCAAGAGGTCTAGGTGAGAAATCCACATGTTTCTCAGGCTAACACTGAAAAGACAAGCAGCAAGTACCGTATTTTTCGCTCTATAGGACGCACTTTCACCCCTCCAAATATTAAGGGGAAATGTGTGTGCGTCCTATGGAGTGAATGCAGGCTCCTTGGCTTCAGCGATAGCAACACGAAGCCTCCGAAGAGCAGAGGGAGCGCTCCCCCCGCGCTCTGGAGGCTTCACATTGCTTTTGCTGAAGCCTGGAGAGCGAGAGGGGTCGGTGCGCACTGAACCCTCTCGCTCTCCAGGCTTCAGGGATAGCCGCCGGAAGCCTTCGGAGCACAGGCGAGTTCCCGCTGCACTCTGCAGGCTTCAGGTTCCTTTTGCTGAGGCCGGGAGAGCAAGACTCTCCTGGCTTCAGCAGAGAGGGAGAGCTGTGCAGCGCCCCTACAGCGAAGCGGGAGGAGAAATGGAAGGGGCTCTGTTTCTCCTGCCGCTTCGCTGAAGGGGCGCTGAGCAGAGAGGGGGAGAATTTTTGTTTCTTGTTCTCCCCCTCTAAAACAAGGTGCGTCCTATGGTCAGGTGCGTCCTATAGAGCGAAAAATACGGTAAGTGGGAAGGATTTTCTGCCTCTTTGCATTCCCAATAGCAGCATCACTTCTTTGGAGTACTGTGCTAAGGCTGGCCTTTACTTAGCACCCTGAAAACATTATAATAGCTTAACTACCTGGAGCGAGATGAAAGCCAGCATGGGGTGCCAAGTATGCTGATGTCACTGAGAGATAACTGGGTTAAAGTCAACAAACGAAAGCACCCATCAAATCAGCCCAACAAACAGCTGCTCCTCATACTGAGCCATGGCTGAAACACTGGAATTTTACGCATATTAAACTGCTCATACCAAGCAAATTTGGGTTGGCTGAGTACAACCAAAGCCCTGATTAGCCAATCTATTAATTTAGGGGTTAACCGTACAACAAGCCACCAGCTGCTTTTGCTGTGTTGATTTTTCATGCACTCTCAAACTTTGATTTCTGATTTGCTGCCACGTTTCCCAAACAGCTACCCTTCTTCCTTCCTTCCAGGTGAGGACCCTGGCATTCCTTCCTTTTGCCATGAAACTTCCATGATTGCCTTGGGTCTGTTGGCTTAGCATTCAGTCCTGCCTGGATCCTCAGTTATAGTTCCAAACCCTCCAGGTGTCCCTATTTTCCAGGGACAGTCCTGGATTTACAGAAGCTGTCCCAGTTTGTGATTTGATCCCAGAATGTCCCGCTTTTCCTTAGGACATCCCTAGTTTCATCAGAGAAATATTGGAGGGTGTGGTAGGACACCCCAATTTTTACTGGAGAAATGTTAGAGGGTATGGAGTTATGCAATCCACAAGCCAAGGAGACCTTTAGATGACATCTGAAGGCAGCCTTGTATAGGGAAATTTGTTTTGTTATGTACAGTGGTGCCTCAGGTTACATACGCTTTGCCCCGGAACTTTGCCCCGGAACCCAAACGGGGTCCATGAGCTTCTGTTTCTACTGTTGTGTAGCAAATTTCAGTCCCTTGCATAGTAATTAAGCCTTTACTCTTCCCGCTTCTACCCTTGCACTGTGCATTTGAGTCCCCCCGATGGTAATTAAGCCTTTTTTCCTCCCTCTTCTGCCCTTGCGCCACTCATCTGAGTCCCCCCGATTGTAATTACAGTGGTACCTCAGGTTACATACGCTTCAGGTTACATACTCTTCAGGTTACAGACTCCGTTAACCCAGAAATAGTGCTTCAGGTTAAGAAGTTTGCTTCAGGACATAGCTGTCAACTTACAGATTTGAAAATAAGGGACCAGCAGCATTGAAAATAAGGGACCAGCAGCCAAAATAAGGGACCTGCAGCCTCACCTGTTCCAGGCACTCCAGTCTTCCTGTCCTCCTGCAGTTTGGTCAAACTCAGGCTGGGTAGCTTCGAGAAAACTGTCCAACCAACTTTGTAACCAGAGGTTCAACTGAATAGAATCTGAATCACATTCACCACAAGGCCTATGCAGTCTCAACTTAAGATGGCTCCCCGGCTTGGCTTTGTACTGCAAAGTTTGCAGCAGCACGTGCAACAAAATGGTGTCTAGCATTCAAAAACCCCCTCAGCTTGCATTAACTAGCCACACACAAGGCATGCAAGCTCCACCCCCCAGTCGTTCTTAGACTTCTTATTAGGTGAGCAACACAGCGAAGCAACACAGTTAGAGCCTCCCTCCTCCCTGGCTGGCAGGGAGGGAGGGAGAGGAGCTGCTTCCTTTGAAATTTAAGGGACATCATTTAAGGGACATCCATCAATAAGGGACAGCAGTGGGACATGGCGCTGGAATAAGGGACTGTCCCTTCAAATAAGGGACACTTGACAGCTATGCTTCAGGATGAGAACATAAATTGGGCTCCGGTGGCGCGGCAGCAGCAGCAGGCCCCCATTAGCTAAAGTGGTGCTTCAGGTTAAGTACGGACCTCCAGAACGAATTAAGTACTTAACCTGAGGTACCACTGTATTTATATATGTTGGAAACTGTCCAGAGTGGCTGGGGCAACCCAGTCAGATGAGCAGGGTATAAATAATAAAATGATGATGATTGTTGTTATTGTTGTTGTTATGGAATAGGACATCCCTATTTTCATTGGAGAAATGTTGGAGGGTCTGTAGTTCTGTGTCTGTCCTGATGCCTTATGGACTTGTGATCTTGAGTGATGGGCATTCATCCTCATCCAGCATCAATTCAAGGAAGGCCTTAGGATATGTGGCTACTTTTTATTTGCTGTATTTATGTCCTGCCACGTGACACGCAGGAAGCATGCGGTGTGAGGACATGGTCTTTTGTAGCCATGCCTCTGTGTGAAATGTTACTGTTTGGGTGGGCATACACGTCCTCTGGACCACTGACAAGTGGCCCTGTAAGTACACAAGACAACCTAGAGAATTCAGGACTGTCTCCCCAGCCGGTTTGGAACATCAGGCTAACAACTTACGCCAAAAGGTGGCTGATGGAAGCCAATATTTAACAGTGTTGCCACAGTTTTAGTTAATCAGAGAAGGGATGGAAATCCCCATAAAGGAGAATGGAAATTAGAGCTGAATGCTTTAATCAATGCACCCATGTAATTACTGGCAAAATTCATCTGGAACTTATCTTGTGATTCAGCAAATAGGGGTTATGCCAACTTTTGCAAAGTAGATTCCTGGTGTCTTTTCATGCTCAGTGCATTTTAAACCATTTAATTTCCCAAATAAGAAAGGATTTGTTGATATCGTATAGTGAAGCGAAAGCATTGCCTTAACTAAATTGGTTAATAAGGAAGGTTGGACTTCAGTACTTATATATATATATTTATTTTCCTTGGTTCATGAATTCATTAGTAAGGTAAAGTGAGGTGGTTAATCAACAAAAAACAAAACAAAGCCCTTGACAGCTCTAGTTTCAATATTTACTGCTTGTGTGAACACTTTCCCCCTCTAAGCGTTAAAGGTTAAGATCAGACTCTCGTCAAGATTGAATTTTAATGAATGCAGAATCTTGTTTCCAATCTACTGTTCAGTGGAACAATTGGATTCTCAACAACTGCAATTCATACTACTTTAAAATAATGGGTGCAACATCATGCTGTTAGTTTGTGAGGGAAGGAATGCAAAAATTAATTTTATCTGTATCCAGTACTTCACATGGAGAGCTTTCGATGTGGTGGTAACATCTTTGATACCTATGGTGGAGTGCCATTACCATCTAAATTTCTTAATTACATTTTTGCACCACAGTTTCTGAAATGAATGCAGGGTAGCATGCTCTGTTGCCTTTGTGCTTCCTCACTACGCTCTAATTGCATTAGACAGTCATTCACCAGGTGAGTTTAATGGCTACCAAGGGATCAGGGCCATAGGTACAGAGGGGCTAGCCAGGTTTTTTTTGCCTCCAGAGAGGCACCATTGAAGCTCCCTGCCTGTGTGTATGCAAATGTATGTAAGGTGTGTGCACGAAACTGAGTCTTTGACCTGGGTGAAGTAAAGCCTAATTTTCTCCCCTGCCAGGGATTTGCATTTGGGTGTCCCTATATCAGACTGGTTCTTTACAAATATGACCCGTTGTAGCTTATAGCCTCCATGGGGGCTGGGAGGCTAATGTGATTGTGAAGAATGCTAGACCCAACAGTTTTCAAGATTTGGCCATTGGTATCTGTTGCTCTGCTGGTGGCTTTGGAGAGGGGTATCCAATGTGGACCCTCTAGATCAGCCTTTCTCAACCTTGGGTTCCCAGATGTTTTTGGCCTACAACTCCCATCATCCCTAGCTAGCAAGGCCAGAGCTCAGGGATGATGGGAGTTGTAGTCCAACAACATCTGGGGACCCAAGGTTGAGAAACACTGCTCTAGATGTTGTTGAGTTACAATGCCCATCCCTGGCCATGGTGGCAGAGGCTGTTGGCAATGGCATACCAACAACATTTACAGAGCACCATACTGGTTGCCCCCCAGCCTAGGTGATCTCTAGAATGAGATACTGATTAGCAAGGTTGCCTCTATATACAAACGTTCCCACTACCTTTCAGAGGCTTGCTTCCTGGTTAATGGTGGCTAGGGTGTTGAGCCAAGATGAGTGCAAAGCAAGGGGCAGAAACACTGGGCTTAATTTTCCTAAACACAGCATGGAGCTCATTTCCAGGTCTGTACTGTGGCAGGAATAGTGGCAACAAAGGCCTTTTTGTTGCATTTGCACGACAGAGCTGCTGACCCTCCAAGTCTCCCTATTTTCCAGGGACAGTCCTGGATTTACAGAAGCCATCCCGGTTTCTGATTTGATCCTGGAATGTCCCGTTTTTTTCTTAGGATGTCCCTATTTTCACCAGATGACTGTTGGAGGGTGTGTAATTGTGCGGACCCCGAGCCAAGGAGATAAGTAACTATACAAACAAACTTTAGACTCCCTCCTTTCCTTCCCAGCCCTACCTTTGGTCCACCAATATTCCAGTCCTCTTGCCTTTGAAACTTTCATGAAACATCTAAAATAGCACCAGTAGCACTGCCTTAAATATATATATTACCGCTTAGACCTTCTAGAGTTGGGCTGCCCACCCACTTAAATTTGTGGTTAAAACTATGGTTTGTTTTCAATTCAGAATAGACCCTTTAAAGTTAATGAACCCAAGCTAGCCATGTCCATTAACTTCAGTGGGTCTACTCAGAGTAAGGGCTTTTCCCCCAGCCGGAACTCAGTTCCGGCACCTCTCAGGCCATTATAAGAGAACAAGAGAGGTGTTCATGGTGAGTTCCGGCACCTCCTTTTCTGGAAAAATAGCACTGCTCAGAAAAGACTAGTGTTGACTATCACCCTTGTATTCTCTTGTGCCAATTTACAGTTCAGGTAGGGATCAAGTCAGCCTACCCTGACCAAGTGCTGGCTGGTCCTTGTGGTTATTGTAGAGTCCAAAACATACAGAGGACACCAGGTTGGGGATATCCCTTATCTTGGGTATCTCAGAGGTGACTCGATTTAAAAATAAAAGGCTGGGTTGGGAGGAAGTGAGCAAACAGAGATAAGCAAGCTATGGGTCTCTGTGTCACAGGCTGACATAAAAAAGAAATTGGTTGGTTTTTGGCAGATAAGAAATAAAAACAAAGAAATGAAGAATGGCCAGGTTGAGATGCAACAGCTTGGAGGGTGACAAGGACAGAAGGTCCTAGCAGTTGTGGCTCCTCCTTTTTTAGTTTCATCAGTCTGCACCCTAAAATGTGTGGAAACAAAATGGGCAGAAACTTGTGTGGGTAGGATCCAAATTAGGTTAGTTCCAAGCAGGCCTTTTTCCCCAGCAGGAGCTCACTGGAGCTCTGGCACCTTTCAGGTGGGCACCATTGCCATTCTGAGATAACAACGGAGGGTCCATGGCACCTCTTTTTCTAGAAATATAGTACTGGTTCCAAGTTGCTATGTAACTTACATTTGTCTTTCTGGTGCTGTGGTCTAAACCACAGAGCCTAGGGCTTGCCGATCAGAAGGTTGGCGGTTCGAATCCCCGCGATGGGGTGAGCTCCCGTTGCTCGGTCCCTGCTCCTGCCAAACTAGCAGTTTGTAAGCATGTCAAGTGCAAGTAGATAAATAGGTACCACTCCGACAGGAAGGTAAACGGTGTTTCCATGTGCTGTTCTGGTCTGCCAGAAGCAGCTTAGTCATGCTGGCCACGTGACCTGGAAGCTGTACGCCGGCTCCCTTGACCAATAAAGTGAGATAAGTGCCACAACCCCAGCTCCCTTGGCCAATGAAGTGAGATAAGCGCCACAACCCCAGAGTTGTCCGCGACTGGACCTAATGGTCAGGGTTCCCTTTACCTTATCCCCAAAATAAACCAAGCCACCACGTGTAAGTGCTCTTACCGCAAAGGTTATGAATGATTTTAGACAGTTCAGTGCGAGAAAATACTTCAGATTTTCTTTAAAGGAAGACTCAAGAGGAGATAAGAGTGTCATTTGTTTTGTTTTTTTTGTTTTTTGACAGTTTAATAGCTTCACATTGGTCTGTGATTAGTTCAGAATCTTTTCCTCTGTATTTTAATTGTCACTATCCATGGGCGAGAAAACATGCAACAGCCCTGTCTCTCCACGAGGGCTCATCACCACTAAAGACACTATTCTTTTAAAGAACACTTACAGATCACCCAAGGTGTCTGTTGCAACAGAAAATGTCTTGCTCCTCCCATCCCTACCATTCTATAAACTCCCCCCGCCCTCCCGATTCCCCCTTTCTGCGGCTGAGCCATTCCTGACTGACGTAAAGAAGGCTACGGTTCATATTCCCTGTGGACTATGTCAGTGGCAAGAGCTTCTGGGATCCTTTCCCCCAACACAGAAAAGTAGATACAGTCAAGGTTGTTCCTTTTTCTACCTGGGATGAATTTAGGGAGGAGGTCCAGCTGAAGAGGCCAGTTAAATGAAAGAACAACATGACAAGACGGACGAGAGGGAGATAACAGAGGGTAATATTGGTTGCCAATCCGAAACATCCCCCGAGATTTCTCTCCAAAGGTGTCCAAATACTCAGGCGATACTAGCAAGCAAAGAATCACAACACCCCGCCAGGTTAGGGTGTTTTCTTTTTATTCCTATTGTACAGCTGGGGAAACAGAAAGCACAAGGTGGCACAGCATGCCCAAATAAGGTCCCAAGGGGGGGAAAAAAACCCCTCCAAAGTCTTCAATTCACCTATTTGCATTGGCCATCAGACAGCCCTCTGTGGAAAGGGAGTAAAACTATAGGGAGAGCAATGGAGAAATATACCATGGCAGCAAAAGTAGAGGAATCAGGACACATGGGCAGAAATGCAAAAGATGCTAACATTTTTTTCATATTTTTTTCTTTTGCATAGAGAATATTTTCCCCCATTCGATTTTTTGTGTGTGTTTTTCTTTCCCTGCCTTTTCAATTTTTTTGTTTAGGTTTTTTTTATTTTATTAAAAAAAGAGTAGTGGTAAAGTCAACCACTTTTTGGGGGGGGGGCTGCTGTAGGTTGCCAGGGAAAAGGCCTTGTCAGGCTTGTTTGTTCCCACAGAGTCCGAGTTTGTGCTGTGCTTTATTGAACACAGAGCTTTGTTTTCAGTGAGCACAATGCGATTCGAACAGTACAGACGGTGCGTTCTTTTATCTACACGATGAGGTGAGCCTGTTTCAATCACTAGCATGATGAAGATGGAGAATGGGCTTATATACAAGAGGAATTGCCTTCACATTACAAACATCATCTTCCTACAAAGCAGCAAATTTCCCCCCGCAAATAACAAAATATTAAATAATTTTTGCATTTCCCGCATTGTCCAGTCCAGTTGAATCTATATGAATATTGATGGTTGTCTTCCGTAGAATATCATCACGTAAATCCCCCCCTTGTCGGTTACTAAACTTAACTATAATACTGCTTTACAATGCAACCCACCAACTGTAACTCAAAACAGCAGGGGCCAACACAAGAAATTCTTTGGCAAATGTAATACACATTTGCAGGTGGCTCTTCAGAAGACAAGGTAGAAAGACTTAAGACTCAGCCTAGTAGTCCTTTGCATAGGATGTTCCAAATAGAATTGCTTACTCTCTTTATGATCATGCCAGGCCAAATCAAAATCAATGTAACATTATCTATGTCAGCGGGCCCCAAATCAAGCCAGTGGTTATGGACAGACACACATTCCCCTTCTTTTCTACCAGTGTAAGTAAAAGACCATGACTATTCTCATTTGCATCTTCCTTTATTTGTGTTTTCCTGAACCAGATAATTTTAAGTAGGTGAGATGTGTCACTGTTCTTATACTCTCGCTTTTCTGGGATAGCCAAAGTTGGGGCTTCAAGGACCTAACAAGTTTTCAGTTGACCCAGTTAGCTATTTTCCTTCCCAGACATTCTGGGGTACATTTAACACTAGTCAAATGGGCAATAGTACATGGGCCGTTCCCCAAACAGTGTCATAAATACAGGCATGAGTAACTGGTGTGTATGTGTGTGTTTAAATTGTTGAGCGATGTAGGGACCCTAGCTGGATAAAGCTGAATTTGGGATGAGGTTTGAGGAAGCACTGAAACAGTTTCTGTTTGCCCAATATTTCTTTGTGTGCACTGGATGAGATAAAAAAGCAGGTATATTTACAGAATGATTTCCTGCTACAACCTTATAATTTGGGGGTGTTAATGGCATACAGTATATAGCACAGATGTGGATATAGGTAACTTCCGTAGGCCTGGAACATAAAAGCCTGTTCTTGTGAGTGTCTGCGACAAGCAAACAATTGTTTGAATCGTCTCAGACAAATATAGGTGAATTAAAAGAGAGTTGGTCAATTCACCTGGGGCAAGCAGGTTACAGAGAAAAATGGAAAGGCGCCATTGGAGTTCCTGGCGATCAACATGCTTTGTTGATCCCTATAAAAGGTGTTTATAAAGCAAAAGTATTGCCCCAAATACAGAGATCTCTTATTTCCCCTCGGATATGGCAATTTAGAAAAAGAAAACAGGGCTAAAAACCTTCTGCTTTACACTAGTTTGAAATTTGGTCCGCACTCTGCCTTCTGGAGATGTAAACTGGAGGAGGAGGTTGTTTTCGCCCCATGAATGCTTTCCCTTTCCCCTGTTGATAACTGCTCACCACATAGCAGATTTATGAAATATAAAATGTGAGCAAATTTTGTTCTGCCATCTTCTGCTTAAATGTCACCCTTCACAGCCAACCCTGCTGCAAATTCCACATGCAAAAACAATGTCTGTAAACCATCAGTTAATGCAGTTGTGCCTTTCTGCATGAAATGGCTCCCATCTGCATGTTTATTTTTGATCCTGGCATTTTGAGAGTTTGCATAATTTGGGATTTTTTAACCATAGGATATTTCATGGTGTGGTCGCAAGAGGAGACGAGCGCTGCTTACGGAACTTAAAGCGGATGCCAAGATAAGAGGATGGAGAGTGATGCAGGATCCCACCTCTCTGTTGCAGCAACCTTTTATAAGAACGGTAACTGCGTGTTTTTATCTATGGGTCCACAAAGACAGGAAATTAGCCTTAAAATTAAAAAAGAGTGAACTTCTTAGAAATCCAAATTCTGCTCAGTTTTTAGGCATGCAGAAACAAGGAAATGAACAGCCCCCAGGAACAGGGAAGTTGCTGTGCTGACTGATGTAAGACTCAGTTAAAACAAGCTTGAGGTTCAAGGATAAAACACCTGCTTTTTGCTGTATGCCACTATTTCAGAGTACTACAGCTCCATGGAGAGTAGAAACACCCCCCCCCCTTACCCCAGACCTCTAGTCCATATTGGTATAGCAGAAATGGAAGGACAGAGAACCAGAAAACATTCCCAGTTAGTCTGGAATTGTTTTTGTCCAGTGTCACATGCCCGAAATGTTTCTACCCCTTCAGCAGTGATTAATGAAATGTGGCACACCAGTCGCTGGGGGATTTAAGCTTTTTCCTTCATAAATCTTGCTGGAGTTGTGTATTAGGTGAACAAGTTCCCCCACAGAATACACTTGCACTCCTCGCCGCCATGCATGTAACAACTCCGGCGCGTAACAGGAAAAGAATGAAACCTAGGAATGAAAAGGGAGAATTATTCTTCATGTCTGCCGTTCAGGCTGGGGAGCTATTTCAGCTTGTTTTTGCCAGGACTTTTTGATTTTTAGAAAACGGGGGGGATTTGTTCATTTCCCTCCCCTTCTTTTTTGTTTTGTTTTTTTTACAGACCTTCAGGACAAAGCATTAAAAACAGTTATATTTATATATCTATTTATATAGTTCTTGATTTTGCCAGCAGGTTGACATCGCTCCATACTCCTGTCTGACTTGACTGTAGGTGTGTGTGTGCATATGTGTGAGAGACTTGCCATCCCAACTCCAGCCTGTAAGGTTATGACATCGGACGCAGTCGTTCTTCGGATGGAACGGTAAGGAAACCAAGGCCTTATTCAACCAACCTATGGAGGAAATGGGAGGGAAACGGGTCACACAAAACAACCCTTGTCGGACACACAGAGAGGATGACACAGGTCTTTCCCCGCTTTGCTAGACCGAGCCAGAGTTGGTCCCCTCTGGCTTCCGGGAACCGTCGCTTATCATGCGGAGATGTTTTTCACAGACGATCTCTTGGGGGAGAACAATGAGTTGGTACGCAGCATTCTCTCCTTCGTTACCTTCTGTCCAGACCACTCCCAAAAGACGACAGTGCAGGCTATATATTGCTCAGATTCCCCTCAGGCTTAAGAGGTTTGGGAAGCCTCGCATGGAAGGCTAGAGAGCCGAGGAACAATTTGTGTGGGGTGGTCTGAAGTACTGCAGTGGCAATAGTGACAGGAGCAGGAGCACTGGCCGCAGTCCTGCTTTTGCCATCAATCCAGTGAAGTAGCTTGGTTGGGTTACAAGGGGCATGAAGTTCTCAAAAATGTGCGGTATTCCAGTACGTTTCTGCAGTCTGAAAGAGGGCGGAGGGGGCAGAAGGGGCAGGCGAGGGACACGGAGAAAGTTTTCTTCATCCTTCCGAGTGGCGCAGAATGTTCATCAGACAGGTACAATATGGAGGCCTAGGCTGTCACCCTGCAGTTTCATGTGGTTTCCATGGTAACTAGTGGCGGTCATAGGCAGCGGCAGCAGTGGGAGGTGCGGAGCCCCGGGATGTGGCACTATAATAATAAGGGGAACCTGAAAGTTAACACAGGAGAAGAATGGACTGATTGAAAGGACATACAGTAAAATAAAATAAGAAAAGAAAGGAAGAGAAAGAGAGAGAGAGAGGCATATTAAAAGGAACTAGAGACAGAAACCCGAGGATGGGGACTCATTAGTGGCCAATATAAAGAACAGGGAACCTGCATTTGCTAAATTACCATATTTTTCGCTCTATAAGACGCACCAGACCACAAGACGCACCTAGTTTTTGGAGGAGGAAAACAAGAAAAAATATATTCTGAATCTCAGAAGCCAGAACAGCAAGAGGGATCGCTGCGCAGTGAAAGCAGCAATCCCTCTTGCTGTTCGGGCTTCTGGGATAGCTGCGCAGCCTGCATTCGCTCCATAAGATGCACACACATTTCCCCTTACTTTTTAGGAGGGAAAAAGTGAGTCTTATAGAGCAAAAAATATGGTACCTAGTGCTAGTCACACAGAAAGAGTTCTGGTGCAGCAGCTGCATTCTGGATTCCAGTTAGATGATGTTCAGGAGGATAACCTAGATTCATAGGAGCCAACTCCTAGAGGCCAAAGGTCCCTTTGGCCTCCTAGTAACATATTTGAGGGGGTCAGTCCAAGTTGATGGACATTGCCATTCAAATGGTATGTGTCTTGTGATTGATTAGGTGGGGCAAAATATTGGGCCCCACAATATTTATTCAAGTTGGCACCCCTGCCTAGATTCCTCGTGTAGCAATTACCTCATGCCTGCATTCATAGGAATAATTCCCCTAAAGCACCTCATGGATACCAAATGTCAGATTGGAAACCTCTCTGCTGTTCCACCACAATTACAATTCAGAATGTTTTGTAAGGAATGTTATGGTGCTGAAAACTTTACTTGCTTTGTGAGCTTACTGAGCTTCAAGCTTCCCAAATACCTGGGTTGCCTGGTCCACTCCAGGGAGTACTGATCTGGTTTTTTAAATTAAAGAAATGGGTACATAGCCTTCTTTGTATCGTGTTAAATATTCAGCCCTGCTAAATATTCAGGAGTGCTGAAAATCAGGGGAGGAAAAGGGGTGGGCCTTTAAAACAAAGCTGCAAAGCAGACAGCGATTAAACTGATGGGAAAAGGGGAGTTTGTAAAAAAGTGTGACATATTTTACAAAAGGGCTGTTGGCTGCTGCTAAGGGCAAGGCTGATTTTTGCAACAACAAAACCAGAAGAGCACAAACCTGAAGCATGTGGTGCAATGGATCAGTGTGTCTGGCTGTTAGCTAGGCTGGAGGTTCAAGCCCACCCAGGGATGGGTGTGGGCAGATGTCCTGCATTGCAGGGGGTTGGACTAGATGACCCCTGGGGTCCCACCCAACTCTAGAATTGGGTATAGAACATGTCTGCACCTGCCAGTTTTGTGTTACAAGTACTGAGAAGTGGAGCACAGCGTTTTGCTTAAGCAGTCAATTTTAGGGGACTTGAGGTGAAGGTGTAGGAAGGGCCTGAACCAGCAAAAGTATGGAATTGTTTCTAGTCCCTCGGCCTAATAATAATAATAATAATAATAATAATAATAATAATAATAATAATTTATTATTTATACCCCGCCCATCTGGCTGGGCTTCCCCAGCTACTCTGGGCGGCTTCCCAAAAAAATATTAAAATACTGTAATACATCAGATATTAAAAGCTTCCCTAAACAGGGCTTCCTTCAGATGTCTTCTAAAAGTCTGGTAGTTGTTGTTCTCTTTGACATCTGGTGGGAGGGCGTTCTTATGTTGCCCATTAGTTTGTTGCTTATGTTGCTATCTTATGTTGCCCATTAGGAAGCTGGACTAGATATGCCTTTGCTCTGATGCAGCAGGACTGTTCTTATGTTCTTACGATGTGTGCAGAGGAACTGATCAGATTCTTAGGGTGGTGCGTGTAGGACCAGAGAAAGGAAAGGGTGCTCAGTAACAGCCATATCAACTAGGTAAGACCCCCGTGGCTTTTTGGAGAAATACCCTCGCAGGTGGAAGATATCCTTCTCTGTGAGTTTCTTCACACAGTCAGTAAACAACTGCTTTTAACGCACTTCAATTTCTGATGCGTTTACATGATCAAGGGGCTAATCAGATGCAGAAAAGAGATGGAAGCTAATGAAAAGAGCCCCGTGAGAATTAAAGACTCTTGTCTCAAATCTGTTTCATATTAGGATAAATGGCTCTGTAAATAGCTGTGAGGCCCTCATCTCAGGCATGCAGAGATGGGGGTACTTTGGAATTCGCTGCGAGTACACAGGGGAGCTCACGTGGGAAAGTGGGTGGGATAAAACCCTCTGGGGTTCTGTGCTTACACAGGAGGGACTCGATAATATTTATTTTGCCCGTGCATGAATGCTTCTCTAAAGTGCCCAGAGAGCATGATGTACTGAGAGGGAATGTTGCAGGTCATCTTGGGTCTAGGGCTAACTACCGTATTTTTCGCTCTATAAGATGCACCAGACCACAAGACACACCTAGTTTTTGGAGGAGAAAAACAAGAAAAAAAATATTCTGAATCTCAGAAGCCAGAACAGCAAGAGGGATCGCTGCGCAGTGAAAGCAGCGATCCCTCTTGCTGTTCTGGCTTCTGGGATAGCTGCGCAGCCTGCATTCGCTCCATAAGACGCACACACATTTCCCCTTACTTTTTAGGAGGGAAAAAGTGAGTCTTATAGAGCAAAAAAATACGGTAATCCTCATCTGGTCTGACACCTGAGCCTTCCAGTAGCAGTCTGTGGGAGGGCTAGACTGGCCCATGCAGCCATCACCCTGACCTGCTTAAGTAAATTGCAGTGATGCTGGAGTCTGGAGCTACTTATCCTATCTTCTATTATAACAGACCCTCCAAGTGTCCCTATTTTCCAGGGACAGTCCCGGATTTACAGGAGTTGTCCCAGTTTCTGATTTGATCTCAGAATGTCCCATTTTCCCTTAGGATGCCCCTATTTTCATTGGAGACATGTTGGAGGGTATGGAGTTATGCGACCCCCCGAGCCAAGGAAATAAGTAAGTGTACAACCTTGGACATATGGAGGAAGCCCTATATAGGGAAGTTTTTAAATGTTTAATGTTTTATTATGTTTTTATAGATGTTTGAAGCTGCCCAGTGTGGCTGGGGAAACCCAGTTAGATGGGTGATGTACTACTACTGCTGTTGCTGTTTGAATAGGACGTCCCTATTTTCATTGGAGAAATATTGGATGGTATGTTATAATGGTGGTCCAGAAGGCCACATCCTGTCCCGTCAAATTGGCCAACTTTTGCAACAGGAGTTTCCATAGCCTCTTTTTTCACATGCCTTTCATAAAATGGGGGGGGGGGGCAAGCTGGAGACATAGCTGTTAGGAAAACTGAAAGTTGCATGAGTGCTGCACACATTTCTTTTCTGTTGTTATCTTTGTTGTTTTCTGGTTAGGCTTTGCAGGTTTCTGAAATGCTACAAAACCCTACAGAACCAGTTTACCAGAAACAGTTCCAGAATCAGTACACTCTACGGGACTACAATCTGTTTCTAGCCAGTTTGGTCCTGTAAAAACTGAGGTAGGTGGCTGTCTGAACACCACTACCTGCCATTTTCAGGTTTTGAAAAGCTTTGCTAACTTAGTAATAGTGAGATATTAACGATCCTGGAATAAACTTTGACTATTACTAAGTTGAGGGATGCGGGTGGCGCTGTGGTCCATAGAGCCTAGGGCTTGCCGATCAGAAGGTTGGCGGTTCAAATCCCCGCTATGGGGTGAGCTCCTGTTGCTCGGTCCCTGCTCCTGCCAACCTAGCAGTTCAGGAGCACGTCAGAGTGCAAGTAGATAAATAGGTACCGCTCTGGCAGGAAGGTAAACAACATTTCCGTGGGCTGCTCTGGTTCGCCAGAAGCGGCTTAGTCATGCTGGCCACATGACCCGGAAGCTGTATGCTGGCTCCCTTGGCCAGTAAAGCGAGGTGAGCACCGCAACCCCAGAGTTGGCCACGACTGGACCTAATGGTCAGGGGTCCCTTTACCTTTACCTTATTACTAAGTTATTAAAGCTTTTTAAGCCATTGTGTCCCATTTCTTTTCCAGACTATCAAACACTGCCCATTGTCTTATAGGGTTTTCTGTTAATTGATTTTGCCAACGGTGTGTTCTTTATAACCTTACTGTTCGCTGCTTAGAAACTCTGGTGTTAAGCAATGTATACCTTGTTCAAATAAATAAATAGCCTTGCAAAACAGAGACGTGGGCAGGGGTGTGGAGTGGGGGAAATAACTAAAGGTACCTCATTTGTATAAATGATCAGGTCATCCTCAAATTATTAACTGCCAGGAACAATGAACTGAGCTGATGGCTAAATCATGAAGTCATTTGAAGGTGGGAATGTACCCTCCGTCCCACCCCCTGGTGAAATAGAAACAAATAAGGAAAAGAAAACAAGGAGACAAACAGAAGGAGAGAGCAAGAGATGGAAGGGGATGCAAGAGAGATACTCACTTAGTAACGCAGGGTTGCTGAACCTCCAGGCCTCGTTGTAGGTTGTGTACTGAGGGTGGCTGTAAGGATTTCCTGAGAATTCACTCCCTAGAAAAGAGCAAAGGAGGGGGTGAGTCATTCATTAAGTATGTTGCACACTGAAGGTGAGGGAGCAAAATTGTGACAATGCCTAAAAGGGGAGAGGGGGAGCGTGAAGCCACACTTGTGAGTTTTCTCCTTGTTACCCATGTTTCCTTGTGCTTTCTCTATCTCCCCACTTTCATAATAATAATAATAATTTATTATTTATACCCCGCCCATCTGGCTGGGCTTCCCCAGCCACTTTGGTCGGCTTCCAAAAAAATATTAAAATACTGCAATACATCAAACACTAAAAGCTTCCCTAAACAGGGCTGCCTTCAGATGTCTTCTAAAAATCTGGTAGTTGTTGTTCTCTTTGACATCTGGTGGGAGGGCGTTCCACAGGGAGGGTGCCACTACCGAGAAGGCCCTCTGCCTGGTTCCCTGTAACTTGGCTTCTCGCAGCGAGGGAACTGCCAGAAGGCCCTTGGTGCTGGACCTCAGTGTCCGATAGAACGATGGAGGTGGAGACGCTCTTTCAGGTATACTGGACCGAGGCCGTTTAGGGCTTTAAAGGTCAGCACCGACACTTGGAATTGTGCTCGGAAACGTACTGGGATTTCGTACCATGATTTCAGCTTTGCCTGTGTGGACTAACGCAATGCAGGCATTAAACGTCTTCTATTTCTGACGTGCTGTTTCGGAGGATTTGGTCTGCCTAACCTACGGACGCAAATTGTGAGCTGGCGGGAAGGGGTGGTTTCAAAGGGGTGGGTGCAAAGATGCCCTTCCACTTGCCCAAGGGGACGACTCCCTGCTTTCCTCTCCCCCTGCGGCCACCAGCACACCCTCAAAATCTGCTCCAAGCAGTTGGGAGAACCCTCTGGAGCAGATTTTGGGGATGTGTGGAAAGAGAAGAAGAAGAAGGGGCAGTCCTTCTGTGTGAGTGGAATGCTGCTCATACAGTGTTAGGTACAACCTCAAGGTGTTCTTAATATATAAAATACTGTATTTTTCGCTCTATAAGACGCACCAGACCACAAGACACGCCTAGTTTTTGGAGGAGGAAAACAAGAAAAAAAATATTCTGAATCTCAGAAGCCAGAACAGCAAGAGGGATCGCTGCGCAGTGAAAGCAGCAATCCCTCTTGCTGTTCTGGCTTCTGGGATAGCTGCGCAGCCTGCTTTCGCTCCATAAGGTGCACACACATTTCCCCTTACTTTTTAGTAGGGCAAAAGTGAGTCTTATAGAGCAAAAAATATGGTATGTTGTATTTTCTAGGAAAGCTCAATCTCACCTAGGGATGGATGAATTCATTAGTTTTGATTTCTCTCATTTTCCCAGTCTTAAGTACTGTTCACCACATTTCTGAATTAGTTTGTGGAGTGTCGTTGTTGTTTCAAAACCAGCATCTCACATTGCACATTTCTCCTTGTAGACACATTTATGCAAACAGTTCCCCCTAAAGTTATGCATTTTGTATATTGTTTTCACTAATACGTGCATTTTTTTTTGGCCCACTTTCCTCTAGGGGGTTGGTTACATGACGCTCAGGGTCCCGTCCAAGTCTACATTTCTTTGATTCTAATATAACTTATTTTTTGCTCTATAAGACTTTTTCCTGCCTAAAAAGTAAGGGGAAATGTGTTTGTGTGTCTTATGGAGCGAATGCAGGCTGCGCAGCTATCACAGAAGCCAGAACAGAAAGAGGGATTGCTGATTTCACTGTGCAGCGATTCCTCTTGCTGTTCTGGCTTCTGAATATTTTTTTTTTCTTGTTTTCCTCCTCCAAAAACTTGTGGTCTGGTGTGTCGTATTTTTCGCTCTATAAGATGCATTTTTTTCCTGTTGGATAATTGCATCACAAAATTCGTAGAAGTGCAAATTTCAAATGTGCAAATTTTGTGTTTCGGCTTACGCATCGTTTCAGGGAGCGCAAATTGGGTGGCTTTGCAAAAGAATGGAAATTGTGCAGAATTTCTTCCCCCATTCCTGTAAGGAAAGCATGTGCAGGGACTTGTCCAAGTCAGAGAGGAGTTTCTTCACAAAGCCCTATCTGTGTCTGTAAAAAGAAGTCTCAGCTGCTCCCCCTTCTCCCATCTGTATTGTCACCCTAAACTGTTTACAGTGAATCTGAAGTGCAGGTTAAGTAGAGGAGAAAGAGCCTCTCTCTCTCTCTTTCTCTCTCTCCAGAGCAGTCAAGGGGATCCAGGGAGGGAGAAGCAGCGAGTGTGAAAGGTGTTTATTGACGAGGAGTGAAAGGAAACGTGCTGCAGGATAATGAGCTTTTGAGCTCAACTGTGACCAAGAGGAACTGAGCTATCTCCTTCCCCGATCACTAATGAAACACATGTAATTTCCTCATCAGCACTGGATTCTGTTTAACTGCTCCCTTTACAGCAGACCCTGGCTGTGACCTGCTCTCTCTTGGCTGGTCCCAAAGCTTTTCTGCCAAAGCCTAGGATGTTCTGTAAACGTTGCCAAGGAGTCAGAAGGCAAGCGGAGGCCAGGCTTTGGAGGAATAACAAAGGGTCCCCACAGAGGAAAAGGGTCCCTGGACATTACAGGCCTGTCCTGAGGAACCACCACCCCAAATCGCCAGGAAGTGCTGTAATTCAGTATGCTGATGACACCCAACTCTATCTGTTGAGGGATGGCCATCCTGACTCGGCCCCAGACACACAAATCAGATGTTTGGAAGCTGTGGCTGGATGGTTACGTGAGAGCTGGTGGAAGTTAAATCCTTTGAAGACAGAGGTCCTTTGGCTGGGACAGGACGATATGGGATTGGAGGGGCAACTCCCATCTCTTGCAGGGGTGCAATTAGTGCCAGCACCGTCCGTTAAGAGTTTGGGTTTAATCTTCGACACCTCCCTTTCCATGGAGGCGCAGATTGCAGCTATAACAAAGGCGGCATTTTCCCATCTCCGCCAAGCTAAGCAGTTGGCTCCTTACCTCTCTCTCGCCCTGACCTAGCCACTGTGATCCGCGATGGTCACCTCCAGACTGGATTATTGTAACTTGTTCTATGTGGGGCTGCCCTTGAGACTGACCCAGAAACTCCAGCGGGTGCAGAATGCCACGGCGAGACTCCTTACAGGGTCCTTGCTGCGAGATCACATTCACCTGGTGCTACACCAGCTGCAGTGGCTCCCAGTGGAGTACAGGATCAGGTTTAAGGTGCTGGTTTTAACCTGTAAAGCCCTATATGGCCTAGGACCCTCGTACCTACGGGACCGCCTCTCCTGGTATGTCCCACAGAGGAACTTACAGTCTTCAAACAGAAACATCTTGAAGGTCCCAGGCCACAGAGAGGTTAGGCTGGCCTCAACTAGAGCCAGGGCTTTTTTGGTTGTGGCTCCGATCTGGTGTAATGCTCTGTCACAAGAGACTAGGGCCCTGCGGGACTTGACATCTTTCCACAGGGCCTGCAAGACAGAGCTGTTCCACCAGGCCTTTGGCCAGGGCACAACCTGACTCCGTCCTTTGGCAATCTTCACAGAACTCTAGCCCAATGGTTGCCATCAATTTGATTTGAATTACTTTTATAATGAAATGATTTTAGAATGTTGTATTATTTTATTGTTGTTAGCTGCCCTGAGCCCGGTTTCGGCTGGGGAGGGCGGGATATAAATAAAATTATTATTATTATTATTATTATTATTATTATTATTATTATTATTATTATTACAAGTGGCAGAGCATCATCTGTTTTGCATGCAGAAGTTCCCTGCTTAAAAACTCAGCATCTCCAGCTAGGCAGGGGAGAGAGGCGTCTCTGAAATCCAGGAGACCTGCTGCCAGTGTAAAAAATTTTGAGCTAGATGGTTCAATGGTCTGATCAGATGATCCTCAGGGTCCCTTCCTACAATACTATGAGTCTGAGACTCAGTCTAAAGCATCTTCCTACTCCTTTTTCAAGCACCAGGGGATATACCTTCCACTAGCCTCATAGGACTTTGCTGGTCAATGTGGTTCACCGGTGGTGTCCCCGTTTCTCAGGGGAACTGGGGAACCAGGCTTCTCCCAGCTCCAGAAACAGGCTCACATAATATCTCTAGGACAGTGATAGCAACTGAGGGTAAATGTCAGAAATAGAAATTTATCTCCTGGAGACGGGGGAGTACCATCCAGGTGCCAATCATTCAGAAGGAAGGACTTTCCCCAAGTATCTCCTCAAAATTTAATACCCCTACTGTTTCGCCAGAGTGGTTCATGCTCTAGTTATCTCCCGCTTGGACTACTGCAATGCACTCTATGTGGGGCTACCTTTGAAGGTGACCCGGAAACTACAATTAATCCAGAATGCAGTAGATAGACTGGTGACTGAGAGTGGCCGCCGAGACAATATAACACTGGCTTCCAGTATGTTTCCGAGCACAATTCAAAATGTTGGTGCTGACTTTTAAAGCCCTAAATGACCTCGGTCCTGTATACCTGAAGAAGCATCTCCACCCCCACCATTCAGCTGAGGTCCAGCACCAAGGGCCTTCTGATGGTTCCCTCCCTGCGAGAAATGAGATTGCTGGGAACATGGCAGAGGGCCTTCTCAGTAGTGGTGCCTGCCCTCCCATCAGATGTCAAGGAAATGAACAACTATCTGACTTTTAGAGGACATCTGAAGGCAACCCTCTTTAGGGAAGTTTTTAATGTTTGATGTTTTCTCGTGTTTTTAAAATCTGTTGGAAGCCACTCAGAGTGGTTGGGGAAACCCAGCCAGATGGGTGGGGTATAAATAATAAATTATTATTATTTAAAAGACTTCTCTTCTTCACATGTACCTTAAGAATCTCTTTCAGTAATAATAATCAGTATCTAGACAAGTTGCCATCCAACCTGTTGTTGGTTTGCTGCTTTCCCATGATTTAAATCCTCACTTAGTTCAAGCCAACATGAATGCTTAATGCAAAATACGTAGGTTTCATATTCAGGACTGGCAACTCCACAGTATTTCCAAGCTGTTTCAGTTTTGATCCATGTACATTCCCACAAGATGCTCTCCTGCCAGCAATAATGCCAGGATGCGTCTGTGTTTTGTTGTGTGTTCCCCACTTCCCTAAACAGTGGGATGTTCCAGGGCATCACTCTATCACTCTACAGGTGTGGTTTCCTTTGTGTGAGAGAGCTCACTCACACACACACACACACACACACAGGCAAAAAACAGTGGAGGGAAACAGCAGCAAGCACTCCGATGAGCAGCAGATCTACTACCCAATACCAGATCCCCAGAGAAAGCCCTGAATCTTCAAAGTTCCTTCAGCCAACACTTAGTCATCAGATGTATTCTTACCCCAGTCTCCTCCCTTTAGTTTGCAGGGTGGGGAGGAGGCCATTATCCTATTCAAGTACACTGAGATTGCCATTTCCCTACCAATCATTAGCTCCCATCAGCCAACTATTCTGAGCTATTAGTAGCAATCTAGCTTGGCCAGCAATGCAATAGTGTTTGGAAGTGTGTGCACATAGCTATACATCTAACTGGCACACATATTAATCCTTTCCGTGTTTGCAGTTTTGTTCCCTCCGAATGCAAAAAGGGGAGCTGGCCTTTTAAAAAAATTAGTTCATGAACTCTGATTCACTGAAAGGAGATGCAAGGTATGTTGATTATTTGCGATAAAATGTGCAAGCTCTCTGTATGCCTTAGGCTCACGCTGAGACCCATCAGGTGATTAGATAAAAAGTAGTTCTCATACAGAATTACTGTTGGTGCAGAATGCAATGGCCAGGTTGCTGACTGGGTCTAGACTGTCTGAGCCCATGAAACCAATGCTGGCCTGACTACAGTGGCTACTAATTAGTTCCTGGCCCAATTCAAGTGCTGGGTTTGACCTATAAGGCTGATGCAACCCAGGACCCCAATACTTCAAGGACTGCCACTCCTGAAAACAAAAGTCAAAACCACTAAGAGACAGATCTAACTTGACTGCCCACCAGAATATAATTGATAGGGCCAAGCAGACCTCTCTTGGAAGGCTGCTCTAAATTTTGGGTACCATCACTGAAAAGTCCCAAACTCTTGTGCCCATCTGTTATACATCCAAGGGCAGAGAGAGGAGTGTCTTAGTGTAGCAAACTCATTCGGCGCAGGATACGGTTCCTGAGATATTCTGGTCTCAGGTCATTTAGAGGCCAAAAAAGAAGAATCAAGCCTGAAAAGGTTGGAGAAATAATGATTTGACTTACTGGCTCCACTCAGAACATTTGCAGCAGCTGCCACATTTTCTACCAATCGAAATTTCCCAACTGTTTTCAGTATCATCCAAGAAAACTCTGAGCTGGTTGACGAACAAACCCTCAAGCACCTTGCCCAAATATGACAAATTTGAAAATAAAAGCAATAGACTGTTCTTCTATCTAACTGAAACAGTTGCAAATGTGTCAAAGCAAGAAGAACTTACCAGGCACCATTCCTGCAAGAGTTGAGGTTGGGTAGCTGCCCTGTCCGGTTGGTGGAACATGGGGTGGGTAGCCAGGCAAGGTTGTGCTTGCCATGTCACGACCTAGCAAGGAGAAAAAGCAGGGAGAGCCGATTTCAGTACAGTAGCTCAGGGTGTGAACTTTAAGGAAGGAAGCTGCTAGTTCACAGAGTGCACCTCAGCTGCGAGCTCACTAGGTGGCATTTGGGTGTAGCAGGTTGTTTGGCAGATAAACATTCTTACCTCTACAAAGGCATCTGTACCTTCCTTAACAGAAGTTACAACGGTGCCTGTTGTGTTCAAAACAAACAAACAAAACCCTATGCGCTTTATTCAGTGATGCAGCTAGAATTGTATGCATGCTAGGTAAAGGTAAAGGTAAAGGGACCCCTGACCATCAGGTCCAGTCGTGGCCGACTCTGGGGTTGCAGCGCTCATCTCGCTTATTGGCCGAGGGAGCCGGCGTACAGTTTCTGGGTCATGACTTAGCTGCTTCTGACAAACCAGAGCAGCACACGGTAACGCTGTTTACCTTCCCGCTGGAGTGGTACCTATTTATCTACTTGCACTTTGACGTGCTTTCGAACTGCTAGGTTGGCAGGAGCAGGGACCAAGCAACGGGAGCTCACCCCGTCACGGGGATTAGAACCGCCAACCTTCTGATCAGCAAGTCCTAGGCTCTGTGGTTTAACCCACAGCGCCACCCGCATCCCTTGTATGCATGGGTATGTATGCATGCTAACCCAGAAGTAAATCAGATTCAGTTCAATAAGGGCAGGAGCAGAATTGGGCAACCATGCAGCCCTATCCTATGCAAGGAAGTTGCACTGAATTCAAAGTGATTTTGTGCCAGGTAAACACACCTACTATTGCAACCTAAGTCTCAGTTCCACAGCTTTGCGCAAGGATTAATGGGTATGGATTGTAATATACTTTGCGAAGCTAACAAGTCTTTAATTATATAGGTTAGCTCAGTTGGTGGAGCATGAGACTCTTAATCTCAGGGTCATAGGTTTGAGCCCCATGTTGGGCAGAAGATTCCTGCATTACAGCGGGTTGGACTAGATGACCGTTGTGTTCCCTTCCCATTCTACAGTTGTATGATTCTACGATAAGCAGCCCAATCCTGGGAATTTAGCCCCATGTAATCCAGCTTCCTTTATTTGCAGGTTTGCTTTTGTACGATTGCACCCATAACAACACAAACGCTAATAATGAAATACGTAACAAACAACTATAACAGCAAGTGTTCTTGACAGAGATGGGTGAGCTTTCAAAAGATTAATTTGGAAACTATCAGGAATAAGACTCTCTGAGGACTGAAGCCTTTTTATCTGCCCCTTTCCAAACTAAAAGCAGCTTGAGAAATTGCCGGACTGGTGGGAGCTTATTTCCCCCTCACCTCCAAACTAACTGAGCTCAAAAAGTGGATGTGCTGGAGAGCCTCCCACTCCCAGGAGTGTTTTGCAGGAGATGTGCTCACCCCTCACCCCGACATAGCTCCATTACATTAAACAGGAGAGGTCTGATCCACCAATTCTTCTCCGGCTCAGATTTTAATCCAAGGGAGAGAAGAATTCTAAAGCTTGTAATGTTTGCCTCTCTTTAGTTGGTTGCACTGTAACAAGGAGAACTTCACCCAAATCGTTGGTTCTTTCAGGAAACATGGTTGCTGCAGTTCTTCTGCTCAGTTTTAGGGCATTTCTACATTTGGTCCAGGCATGTAGAAGCTGCCCAGCATGAGACATTCAATTTCTCATCTACAGTTTGCATTTCTGTGATTTAAAATCAGCTCATAAGATGCTAAGACCATCTATTGAAGGGGAAATGAGTTTTAAGCAAATGAAAACCACTGATTCCCTATAGCTGCTAGGACAGAGGGTTTTGGTTTTTTTTTGCTCAGTTTGTTCATTCAGAGATACAGAGAAGAAATGTAATGATCACAGGATTGTTGCAGTAGCTTCCTTGGGAATATGTAGAAACAAAAATACATAAGCAGAATAATGATACAGGCACAGAGTTGACAGTTGCAAGTGACAACTTTTTGGGTTGTAAGTTCTTATTGTTCCCAGTTCTTTTGTGGATACATGCATCCACCTGAAGCTATGGAAGAAATTATTTCCATTAAAAAAGCGGAAACAAAACCCTATGAAGGTGCATGGAGGATGCCTTATTATAAAGACTAACTTGCGTAGGTCAGGAAGAAAGACGAGGACATGTTCACAGATACAGAAGATCACAGTTTGGTACTCTGTTCAGCTACATTCAGAATTGCTAATATGGATTAGAATGTCCATCCACAGTCATGGAGTGATAGGGTAGAAGCCCACACTTTCAACTACTGAGTACCACAATTATATGATGGGTCAGCTAGAGCATTCAGGTGTAACTAAGCATATTAGTGGAGTCACAGGACTCGCTGGTTTTGTTTTTAATACAGTACACATAAAGTGATTTGCACCATGTGTCTGAAAAAAATCTGAAGCCCAGCCAAGAAAGATGTCTCTAGCAACAAATTCTGAAGTGGCAAAGTTCCTGCTTTGTAGGCTAAACCAATGAAAGAAGAAACAAGTTATTTAAGAGATGGTTTTGAGCAAAAGCAGATTGAAGCCAAAGTTGAGGCTTGAGGAAACTTGCCAAGATTGCTCTGGTATGGAAAATAAGTTTAAAATACGTTGGGTGAGACTTTTCTCCTGAAGATGAACTATCCATTCATTTACAGATAGGTAGCCGTGTTGGTCTGCCATAGTCAAAACAAAATAAAAAAATTCTTTCCAGTAGCACCTTAAAGACCAACTAAGTTAGTTCTAGGTATGAGTTTTCGTGTGCATGCACACTTCTTCAGATACGAAGATATTATCTGAAGAAGTGTGCATGCACACGAAAGCTCATACCTAGAACTAACTTAGTTGGTCTTTAAGGTGCTACTGGAAAGAATTTTTTTATTTTGTTTTATCCATTCATTTGTTTTTCTCACTTGCATATAAGGCCCATCTTCAGAAACAGCTGCAGGCAAGCTTTTGTTTATTTCCAGAAGGAATTGTCCCATCAGGAGCAGAATTAAGTCCAGAATTATTACTGCTCCTTCTCCTTGCTGGATTTACTGCAATACCACTAGACACATGTTGTGTCTACTCTGGGCAGGAGGAAGCCAACCCAACTGCAGGGATTCTGGGTGAAATAAATAGTAATAGACCGCCTAAATGTTTCATGGGAAACATTCAGTAAAGACCAGCTCTTTCCTCCAACCAAAGCTTTGGCACGACTTTCTTTCAGTGGTACATCTTCAAGGATAAGAGAACCCACAAATCACAGCCTTCATTTAAAAAGATCATCTCAAAGATAAGGCTAAAGAGATGCTAAAAGGACACAAAACAAAGAACTGAGTTAAAACTAGTGTGACTTAATCATAGGGTACAGAGGGCCTTTCAAAAGCTCTGATAAACATCTGCTCTTTTTCTTAGCAAAAGGGACCCTTGGTGGGGGTGGTTTTTCTTTTTTTTTTTTTTGAAAACCATTATTTCCACCCTAATCTTTTAGCACACAGTCTTCAGCCTTTCTTTGTTGCATGCTTTCCAAACACTTTTGTTATCTTGTTCACTTCAGTGTCCAGTTTGTGCCTTGCTTTATTAAACAAACAAAAACTGAAGGGATGTCTCTAGCAACACTCCCCAGACCCTCCAAATGTCCCTATTTTCCAAGCACAGTCCAGAATTTACAGAAGCCACCCGAGTTTCTGATTTGATCCCAGAATGTCCCACTTTTCCTTAGGATGTCCCTATTTTCATTGGATAAATGTTGGAGGGCATGGAGTTATGTGACCCCCGAAACAAGGAGATAAGTAACCATACATCTTTTAGAAGATCTCTGAAGGCAGCAATGTATAGAGAGAACTTTTCTGGTGTTTAATGTTTTATTATGTTTTTATATATGCTGGGAGCTGCCCAGAGTGGCTGGGGCAACCCAGTCAGATGGGCGGGGTGTAAATAATAAGATGATGATGATGATGATGATGATGATGATGATGATGATGATGGAGGAATAGGACATCCCTATTTTTAACCTAGACAGCATCTTAAAAAGCAGAGGCATCACCTTGCCAACAAAGGTCCGTATAGTTAAACCTATGGTTTTCCCAGTAGTGATGTATGGAAGTGAGAGCTGGACCATAAAGAAGGCTGATCGCCGAAGAATTGATGCTTTTGAATTATGGTGCTGGAGGAGACTCTTGAGAGTCCTGTGGACTGCAAGAAGATCAAACCTCTCCATTCTTAAGAAAATCAGCCCTGAGTGTTCACTGGAAGGACAAATCCTGAAGCTGAGGCTCCAATACTTTGGCCACCTCCTGAGAAGAGAAGACTCCCTGGAAAAGACCCTGATGTTGGGAAAGATGGAGGGCACAAGGAGAAGGGGACGACAGAGGACGAGATGGTTGGACAGTGTTCTCGACGCTACCAGCATGAGTTTGACCAAACTGCGGAAGGCAGTGGAAGACAGGAGTACCTGGCGTGCTCTGGTCCATGGGGTCACGAAGAGTCGGACACGACTAAACAACAACAACATTTTTATCAGAGAAATGTTGGAGGGTATGACACCCCAGTCCACTGGGATTCAGCCAGTTGCACTGGGCAGAGGTTTGAGTTCAGGTGGAAAAGAGTAAGGAGCAATCCAGAGCAGGAAGCAACTTGCGTTGAACTTCCAAAAACACATGCTTAGGTTTGGGCTCCCCGATGCACCTTTGCTCAGTTTTAGACAGGGCTGCATTTGGGCCATACCATGCTGGCTGAAAGATGACTTTGGGGAGGGGGGAGGTGGACCACTGGGAAATGGCAGCAACATGAGTGTGAAAGAGAAATGCCTTGTGCTGCGTACAAAGGCTAACCTTGTTTGCACAGCCCTCGGGCACACCACTTTCCACAGCTCCTTCCTTCCTTCCTTGCTTTATTTCTTTTTTTAAAAAGCATTGAATCCCCCGCCCCCCCGCGCTCTAATCCCTTCTAAACCACAGCATTTTTCAGGTGCTCTGTGTAAGTGAAACTATAATCTCTGGTAAAACAGACTGCTTAAACTGCTGTAGCATTAGGCCAATCGAGTCCAGAGACCCTGGATTTCCCATCTGCCCAGCCACCAGCGAGAGGATTTCAGTCTGAAAGGCTGGCTAAAGCCCCAGCAATGGGAAAGAGCAGGACCAAGTCTTATTTTGCAAAGCTGCGGAGGGTTAAGAGACCAAAAGCTATTTGTCCTAGCATTTTGAAGCTATTCAAGACTGATCTTCCTTGTCAGGTTTTCAGGAAAAGATCAACCCATCCCATCCTTTTCCCCCTTCTAGTATTTATCAAGGTTTGGAAGGGAAGATATTTCACACCTCTCAAAGGATTAAAGAGTGAAGGAACCTGGAAGAGGAGTAGGGAGCAATAACAAACTGAGGGAGGGGGGAGAGGAGAATATTGCTGGCTCTTGTAATCAGCACATTCCTGATTGATCAGGCAAATGTTGGAGGATTTGCCCTTTCTTGGCACTCAACCACTGAAAATGCCAGGTGGACCATTAACATGCCAAATTTCTGCTGGAATATCAACCGGTCATCCCAGGGAAATCTTGGTTTCTCAGAAATTTCTAGTCTTCTTGCCCACAGGGATTTAAACGTTAAGAAGATGGGGGAGGAGTAAGACAGAAATCTGCTCCCATTTCCTAGTACTTTAGCCATTGAGATTTCTGCCAGTACCATCACGGTGTCACACCACACTTGGAATGCTGTGTACAATTCTGGCTAGGTAAAGGTAAAGGGACCCCTGACCATTAGGTCCAGTCGTGGCCGACTCTGGGGTTGCGGTGCTCATCTCACTTTATTGGCCGAGGAAGCTGGCGTACAGCAGTTCGAATGCACATCAAAGTGCAAGTAGATAAATAGGTACCGCTCCAGCGGGAAGGTAAACGGTGTTTCCGTGCACTGCTCTGGTTCGCCAGAAGTGGCTTAGTTATGCTGGCCACATGACCCGGAAGCTGTACACCGGCTCCCTCAGCCAATAAAGCCTTTCCATGTGCACACTAGCCTGTATTTCTGTGCTGTACTCAAGCACAAAACCCAGCAGACTGGTGGATCTCTCAAATCCACATTAGGAATGCACACATTTTTCTTACGTGCACAAGGAATTCAACATATGGTGGATCACGTAGTAGGGAAGAGAAAGAAGTTGAGCCATGCTTGTTTACTGAGCTGCCAGCAGGCTGGCAGAATCTTACCTAATGCCCACCTCTTCAGGAAACCTTGAATGGTTCCACTTCAAAAAAAATTTTTTTAAGCTCTTGGCCTTGGTAAGTCTGGATATCACACACTGTCTCTCGCCTTGTCATTCGCCCCCCAGAAAACTTTGCCCATCCCTATCATAAACACACCATGAATCATTCATCTTTAACAGATTATGCAAATTGGGGGGACATAAAATCAATAATAATCAATAACTGCAGCCACTTAATTGCCAGCAAAGACATTTTTAAGAATGAGCATTATCTGCAGTCTTTTCTTGGGTAATGGCACCATTAATCCAAACGTTGGATCCTGGCCTAAATGTAGCAGTATCCCTCCTCCATCCTTCCCCTCCCTGTCCTTCCCCACACCTCTGAGCGTGCGTTCTTAATTTCCAGGCTTTGCATTTCCTCTCATTACTGCTGGCACGCAACTCCGAATGTTAATGGTTCTTGCTTTTTTTTGTTACTCTGTGCCTGATTGAAAAGTCGCATACAGATTGAGATGTTAGTGTTAAACTGCCACCTGGGAACATCAAGCTGGGTCTGAAATGAACTTTTCTCCCTCGTAGAACCAGATGGATCAGCCAGGAGTGTTCCCGAGTGGGCCTGAGACTGTTCCAGGGCAGTGGAGTGGGGGGAGGAAGAGAAACACTTCTACTCCAGCTTAGGGGGTTCTTTGGCAAGAATCGACATCCTCTGCTTTTCTCAATCCCATTGGCACACGCCCTGTATTCCAAACCATGGCTGCTCCTCAATATCCTTGAAAGCGCTCCGTCTATCATTCTATCTATGAATCAACACCACTTCCATGACATGTATTAATAAAACGAGATGGGAAGAGGACCTGCAAGTACTGTATTATTCCGTGTATAACACACCCCCATGTATAAGACGACCCCTATTTTGGGGACCCTATATTAAGGAAATGGGGGGGGGTTGAGCTTTTTTGAGAGTTGTTGAGCTTTTTTGAGGAATCACTCAGCCGCCTGACCACCTGACCACCACTGCCAATCACACGCCTCGCCAAAGCCACCAATCATCTGCCCGCTCACCGCCAGCAGCTGCCAATTGCCCGCCCAATTGCTGCTGCAGCAGCCAATCGCCAGCAGGCCTTGCCGCAGCCAACTATCACCCACCCAATCGCCACTGACGATTTCTTGCTCGCGGCTGCCACCAATAGCACCTCCCCCTTCTGCACTATCCATGTATAAGACAACCCCCAATCTTAAACACTTTTTGATAACAAAAAAGCATTGTCTTATACACGGAAAAATAGGGTTACTCACGTGACTGGAATGTTACATGGGGAGGATTTGCATATGTAGCTAGCCAGTGCTTTTCCCCCCGAAAAAAATGTTTAGTGGTACTCTGATTTCCCTATTCATATTGAAATACTGCCCCTCAATGAGGCCAAACTTAGATTCACAAAACGTTTAGAGGTATGCGTACCCCTGAGTCCCCCCAGAAAAGAAGCACTGTAGCTAGCTCATGTTAAAATACGAGTAGCTGTATGCACTCATTCCTCTTACATCACTTTCAGGCTTAGGAATGTTTTGTGGGATCTTTCCTACATTGATAATCCAAAGCATGTGAAATAATAATAATAATAATAATAATAATAATAATAATAATAATAATAATTGTCAGAGCTGCCTCTAGGTCCCAGCTCACAGAGGACCAACGCCCGGTTGATGTAATGTACAAGAGTCTTTATTGAAGTTTAGTTTCCATTTCAAACCCCAGAGCGTGCAGCCCTACGTCTTGGCCCTAGACCGGCGAAGTCCCCTCTGAGTCACTGCCCCTTCCGCACCAGTTTAAGATCCTAGCCCGGCTCCACCTCCTGCGCTGTTCCTTCCTCCTCTGGGTCCTTCTGCCCCCTGGGGTTTCCTCCCTCCTGGACTCTTCTGACGCTGACCCCCCTGAGTCTTGCCTTTCCTTCCGGCGGGCTTTAGGACCTGGCTCCCTATCCGGGCTACCTGCTGTGCCGCTCGCCTGTACATTTGAACTTGGCGCGCGCGCCCAGCCGGTAACTTTCCTCTTGACCGTTTCCCCGCTCTCCGATGGAGGCGTGGTCAATCCTGACTCATCTCCTCTCGCTGGTGGTGAGAAGACTGGTCCCGATGCCTGGGACTCCTCCCCCCCACTACGCTCTGGTGGGGAAGCTGGTCCTGATTTCCAACTGCTGCTCAGGGAGTCCCCGCTGGCCCCTTCCTTCTGGGGTTTCCCCCTTGGCACCCCCCTTGCCCTGGCCATCAGCGCTCCTCTCTGTGAATCTTCCAATTCGCTGGAGAGACTCGTGGAATCTCTCTGACCACTGTCACTGCCTACACCCCCCTCGGATTCCTCCTCCTCACTCTCCATTTGCTCCATCTCCTGTGTCTCTGCTCCTGAACCCCTGACAATAATAATTTTATTTTTTGTACCCCACCCATCTGACTGGATTACCCCAGCCACTCTGGGTGGCCTCCAATGTATATAAAAACATGATAAAACATTACACATTAAAAAGCTTCCCTCTACAGGGCTGCCTTCATATGTCTTCTAAAAGTTATATAGTTACTCATCTCCTTGACAACTGAAGGGAGGGCGTTCCACAGGGTGGGTGCTACTACAGAGAAGGCCCTCTGCCTGGTTCCCTGTAGCTTCACTTCCCACAACGAGGGAACCACAAGAAGGTCTTTGGTGCTAGATCTCAATGTCTGGGCTGAATGATGGGGGCGGAGATGTTCCTTCAGGTAAACTGGGCCTATACTCTCCTAGATATACAGAAATCTAGATCTCTGTCATGACTGTGGAGTCAGGCTCCTCTTCTCTGGGGACTTAGGCTAGGGATTCAGAGTGGGAGAAGGAATCACCTTAAGTCCCGATAACACATACTGCAACAGAAGCAAATGGAAGTCCATTGAACCAGAACCTCTCTGGCCCGAGGAGGTTCAGTTGCCCATCACTGAGTTAAGGATTCCAGCTCAGATGCTCTACCAAAATCATAGCTTCCCCTTTTCTGTCAGAATCAAAGGCTGCCCAAGCAGGCTGGGGTGTTTAAATGAAGAGGCTTCCATTACAGAAGGCAGAGCTAAATACTGGGAAAGAGTTGCAATTCCTATTTAAGCCTCTCTCTCAGGGCAACTACTGCTGAAACAATATCTGAGCTCTGCTCTGAGCCCTGGAAAGCTGCTGTCCAGGGTACCATTGAAGCCTTGCCTCCCTATTGCTATCTTATCTAGATTAGGAATATATTCTCCATTTATCCTGCTTTTGGGATTGCTGGGAGGCCTCCTGAGGGAGAATCCAAATGGATGCCTCTTTTCTGAAGCAGCCAGGGATACAGCTGATGTTTCTATGAAAATAGCCATGTTCTGAGTTCTGCAGCCAGATCAAACATTTGACCGTAAAATGCTCATGATGCACACAGGCTGATTTTCATTTTGAAATATTGTAGTCCTTCTTGACTGAATCTTCCACTAAATTTCAGTTTCTAGATGCTTAAGCAGCAACACCTTAACGCAAAATAACAAGGGTAAAACCACTTTTTTTTTTGAAAAACCCAGATTAATCTTTCAGATAAAAAGTTCTTTCTTTTCATAACAACTGTGCGTGAGGGTAAAGGAAAGCTACTGGAACAAAAATCGTCCAAAACTGCATAGGACGTGAGTATATGGGCGCAATCCCTCAAGGTCTATATTGTTTTTTTCAGTGGCCTGTCCATTCGCTCTGACCCTGAGGTCTCAGCAGCTATTTTTCAGAAGGCAAATGGTTTGTTATCTCACTTTCTCAGCCCTTGCCAGTCCCTCCTCTCCCACATCACATGCCTTAGTTTACAAGAACATCAACATCTTCCCTTACCCAGCTACTTCGCAGATTCTGGTGAAATCTGAGGGTGAAATCGCATTACCGGATTTGACCATTTCCCCCATCAATGAGACAAATGTACCCCATCCTTACAGCTTGCAAAGGGGTTCAACTATAGGCTAGCTTCTGAGTAAAACAAAAGCAACAATCTTTAACCCTTGGAGTCTTTTCAAGCACTAGACCAGCTCCTTGCAAGCGTTTCCACACAAGCCCAATCCTCAACTATGTGGGGACCAGCCCAATCAACCCCATATTATACACTTATTAACACTTGTAGAAGCTTAACATAGACATAAATGCCAGAGCTACCCCAAGCCTGCCCAATGCTGGCCTCCCAGGGAGCGGGTGGTGCTGTGGTCTAAACCACTGAACGTCTTGGGCTTGCTGATCAGAAGGTTGGCAGTTCGAATCCCCGCGACGGGGTGAGCTCCCATTGCTCTGTCCCAGTTCCTGCCAACCTAGCAGTTTGAAAGCACACCAGTGCAAGTAGATAAATAGGTACTGCTGTGGCGGGAAGGTAAACGGCATTTCTGTGCACTCTGGTTTCCATCATGGTGTCCCGTTGTGCCAGAAGCAGTTTAATCATGCTGGCCACATGACCCGGAAAGCTGTCTGTGGACAAACGCCAGCTCCTTCCGCTGGAAAGCGAGAGAAGCGCTGTAACGCCATAGTCGCCTTTGACTGGACTTAACCATCCAGGAGTCCTTTACCTTTATACCTATTACAGCCAATTTAGTTACTGTGGAGATTCTCGTAAGAGTTCTAAACAAAGCAGCTGAGGAAAACCTGGGATAGTTACAAGCAGGTTACGAGATAAAGAGTTAAGTCTATCCATATCGGAATGCCTCCCCTCATTTTAAAGTAACTTTAGCAGAATATTGCACAACTCTAGGTCTATTCACTCATTCACAGGGAAGTTTTTAATGTGTGACATTTTAATGTATTTTTAATCTTTGTTGGAAGCCGCCCAGAGTGGCTGGGGAAACCCAGCCAGATGGGTGGGGTACAAAAAATAAATTATTATTATTATTATTATTATTACTACTACTACTATTATTTGGCTATGTGCAAATGAAGAGATGGAGCAAGTTAGAGAAATTGTGCTCTTTGACCCCTGCCCTATACACATTCACCTGAATGTGTGAACAGAGTCTATGCACCAACCAACTCTATGTACCTAGGCTCAGACTATGGATTGGAGAGCCGGCAAAACACATAGAGAAATGGTGCTGTATCTATACTATCCACACAAACTGTTTCCGTTTGTTGTGTACAAACAGTCCATCTATCCATCCATGTATGAATGAATGAGTGGACAACACTAACTCTGTGTTACATAATAATCAATGTTATACAGTGGTACCTCGGGTTAAGTACTTAATTCGTTCCGGAGGTCCGTACTCAACCTGAAACTGTTCTTAACCTGAAGCACCACTTTAGCTAATGGGGCCGCCGCGCCGCCAGAGCACGATTTCTGTTCTCATCCTGAAGCAAAGTTCTTAACCTGAAGCACTATTTCTGGGTTAGTGGAGTCTGTAACCTGAAGCGTATGTAACCTGAAGTGTATGTAACCTGAGGTACCACTGTATTTTCATTCTGCTTTTCAGACAAGTACTCTCTCCCAAGGTGGCTCGCAAGGGTTAAAAATTCTCATCCTGCTTCCCAGAGGCAACTGGTTGGTCACTGGGGAAAAACAGGATGCTGAACTCAAAAGGCCTTTTATCCAGCAGGACTCTTACTCTTCTTACATTTAGCACAGTGCTGGCAGCAGGCACTGAACATAATATTAAAACAAGGTACAGGCCCTGCTTCCAGACTTACAAACTAAAAATATCAGGAACGGAAGGGAGAGCGGAGGTAAAGAAAAGAAAAGAAAAGAAGGGAGAGGAGAAAGATGGGTTTGACAATGAAGTGGTGAGTTGTAAACAGTCAGAGACAATATGTGAGTGAATCCACCACAATGTGACACCACTGTCTACCTAGGCACCTCCAAAATGTAAAGCAGTGGATTGGGTCCCCTACTGCAATGCAGTTTTGTGGAAGCGAGGACCATCAGTGGTAGAGCATCTGCTCTGCATGCAGAATATATAAAATAATAATAATAATAATAATAATAATAATAATAATAATAATAATAATATTTATACCCCGCCCATCTGGCTAGGCTTCCCCAGCCACTCAGGACAGCTCCCAACAGAATATTAAAAACACGAGGAAACATCAAACATTAAAAACTTCCCTAAACAGGGCTGCCTTCAGATGTCTTCTAAAAGTTAGAGAGTTTATTTCATTGACATCTGATGGGAGGGTATTTGACAGGATGGGCACCACTACCGAGAAGGTCCTGTCACCTTACTTCTCGCAGGAAGGGAACCGCCAGAAGGCCCTCAGAGCTGGACGAAGGGTGGAGATGCTCCTTTAGGAATACTGGGCCAAGGCCTTTTAAGGCTTTAAAGGACAGCACCAACACTTTGAATTGTGCTCGGAAACATACTGGGAGCCAATGTAGGTCTTTCAGGATCAGTGTTATATGGTCCCACTGGCCACTCCCAGTCACCAGTCCAGCTGCCGCATTCTGGATTAATTGCAGTTTCTGAGTCACCTTCAAAGGTAGCCCCATGTAGAGCGCATTGCAGTAGTCCAAGCGGGAGATAACTACAGCATGCACCACTCTGGCAAGACAGTCTGCGGGCAGGTAGGGTCTCAGCCTGTGGACCAGATGGACTGGTAGATAGTTGCCCAGGACACAGAGTTGACCTGCACCTCCATGGACAGTTGCGAGTCTATGGGCACATTCTGGATTCAATCCCTGATATCTCCAGGTAGGGATGGGAATTGTCCCCTGCCTAAAATCCTAATCAGGGTAGACCAGGCATAGGCAACCTTTGGCCCTCCAGATGTTTTGGCCTACAACTCCCATGATCCCTAGCTAACAGGATCAGTGGTCAGGGATGATGGGAATTGTAGTCCAAAACATCTGAAGGTTGCCTATGCCTGGGATAGACATTGCTAAGGTAGATGAACCAATGGTCTGACTTGGTTCAAGTTTAGGAAGCAAACATATAACAGGGATCCAATGAGATTATAGAAATCAATCAAATATCTTTAAAAGCCTGAGAGAAAAAGCAGACATAATCCAGCCCCTAAAAGAGAGTAATGACGGTGCCAGGTAAACTATTCAATTTCATGGCAATATGAACTACTGCTGGTGGTTTGTTGGTTTGTTTTTAAGTGAGGGATACCCCCAGTTCACTTGACACTAAAGATAATCAAGATTAACCATAGATAAACACACACAGCACCCTCGTTACAAGGTGTGACAGCTAACATGTCTTTAGAGAAACAAGAGTACAGGTTTTTGGTAAGGAAAAATACCCGCCCCCCAAACCCACTGAAACACACCTAAAATGTAAAGGGGGGGGGGCGGAGAAAACCATAAACGGCAAGTGTTTAAATCATTCAAAGTATAAAAACACTTGGTATTGTGAAATCTAAAAAAATACGAAGGAAAAACAGGAACGGCGGGCCATTTCTTAAGCGACTCTTGTCGTGAAATTCTGTCCCTTCTTCACCTAACATCTACCAGTCATGATCACTAAGGCAGAAGACCGAACACCCATGTGGGGGTGATCTTTGCTAACATCACTAACTTCTGGACGCAGGGCAGTCCATCAAATGATATCAAACAATGTTTGTAGGAATACATATGTTCAGCCCATCACATGGTAGAAAATATCATGTTGTAATTAAGCTGGTCATCTATATTCACCCTTTCTCAGACAAAGGCAAGTTTGTGAGAGTCTGTCCTTTACAATGCAGCATGGGAAATGACCTTCATAAACCCAAACAGGCCCTCTTTTTCCAAGTTTAAAAAGCAAGCGGTGTTGCTCATTATTTACTCATTAGAAATACTCATTAGAAATTGGTGTTAGGAGGTTACCTGAGGTTCGGAGCCTGTTATGGGTGAAATATTGTTTCTGCCTCCCACAGTGACACCCCCCCCCCTTTATAGCAGGAGGTACCAAGCCATGCAAGTATTTGCCTAAAAGAGCAGGATTTTGGCTAGAAGGGATAAGTGGTTTGAGACGATGCGAGTCAAATTCAGCTCAGCATCCACAAGGTTAAAGGTCCGGCTGTCATGCATAAAGTATACTTGTGGCACTTTCCTCACCACACAAGATGCAAAAGTCCACTCCTATGTACAGCTAGTCAACATGAAAGGAGAAATTGTGGGTGGGTTTGTAATGAGCTGCTGTCAGCTTCCTGATGACACCTGAATACAATCCAGGTGGTGGGGTAGCTTCTTTGCATTGCAATCTGGATCAGTGAGTCCACTCACCTTCCCTGGTGAGGGAGGCAGCATTATGGGTCAGCAGTGGCATCACACAGGCCCCACAAGGGGGCTCAGGTCGCTGGGATCCTGCCTGAACAGGTGAGGGGGCAGAAAGCACCCCTGCACCTATCAGGAGCTGGATTCAAGCCTGCCTGCATGACTGGCCAATGGTAGGCAGGCTTGGGGGACGCGGGTGGCACTGTGGGTTAAACCACTGAGCCTAGGACTTGCCGACCAGTCGGCGGTTCGAATCCCTGCAATGGGGTGAGCTCCCATTGCTCAGTCCCAGCTCCTGCCAACCTAGCAGTTTGAAAACACATCAAAGTGCAAGTAGATAAATACTCCGGCGGAAAGGTAAACAGCATTTCTGTGTGCTGCTCTGGTTCGCCAGAAGCGGCTTAGTCATGCTGCCCACATGACTCGGAAGCTGTACGCCGGCTCCCTCGGCCAGTAAAGCGAGATGAGCGCCGCAACCCCAGAGTCAGCCATGACTGGACCTAATGGTCAGGGGTCCCTTTACCTTTACCTTAGGCAGGCTTGGACACAGGGCTGGCCTTGGGGGCAGACCTAATGAAGCAACCACCTGGTTTTCCTTGTCGGATTGACCCAGCAGGCGGACCGGAACTTAATGGTCACCCTATGCCTATGCTAAACCTCTTCCATTTGTATTCAATAAAGCTGTGGCCTTATTCAATCCAAAGTCAAGTGTGTGCTGTCCTTATTCTATATGCAGTCGGTTGGGGTGATGGGAGGCACAAAGCCTTGGCATGCAATTGTCTGGGTTAACAATCCATTTTGAGATGGAGATGCTAAAGGACAGGAGTCCTCCTTGTAACCTGAGGACTCAAGTTCTGCTTGAGGTCACAGTCTCTGAAGCAGCAGCAGCAGCTTTGCGAGTTGGGTTTGCTCCTGAATCCAGCTTTCACATCAGGATATTTAAGTAGCATCCATGGCCAGGGCAGTCACTTGGCCATTTTCATTCGAGTTCTGGTAACATTGTATTTGGACAACAACACCAATGTGCCCTGTGTAGGGCTGCTCTAGAAGACCATGCAGAACATGGATCCAGCCCAGATCATTAACTGTCAGTGGGCATCAACAGCACCCAACGCCTGTTATCTGGCGACTGGCTATTGTCTAGGCAAGATGCCAGGTGCCAATTCTTACCTTGGAACTTGAATACTTCTGGAAGCATGTGCTTCAATATGTCCTCCACCCTTCTAACAAATATACCTAGATCTAATTAGATGCTGCCTCCAAATGCCTGGCTATCATAACCAGTAGTCCCAGGGTATGCTCCGTACCTGGATGGGAGAGGTGACTGCCTAGGGACCACCTGTGCACCGTCTTGGCTTCCATGATGGAAGGAATGCAGGGATATCAATGGAAGAAAATACAACAGTGGCCACAAAAATACAGGGCTCTCTCAGTTACAGCACACCTGCCCTCGTTCCCCAAGACACAGCCTTCTGATGGTTTTTAAGACTATGGTTTCAAAAGGCCTTTTGGATGAGCTATGGTTTGGCAAGTTTTCGCTCAGTGTGGGCTGGCTGGATTTTATTGCTGAGTTTTGTGCTTTTAAAAAAAGTTTATAAAGTGTTCAAATGACTTCATTTGGTATTTTAACGTTTAGTTATTTATTCTGTGAGTCTAGGGGGCCAAAGGGGACACGGGTGGCACTGTGGGTTAAACCACAGAGCCTAGGACTTGCTGATCATAAGGTCGGCGGTTCGAATCCCCGCGACGGGGTGAGCTCCCGTTGTTTGGTCCCTGCCCCTGCCAACCTAGCAGTTCGAAAGCACGTCAAGTGCCAGTAGGCACTTCCAGCAGGAAGGTAAATGGCATTTCCGTGCGCTGCTCTCGTTTGCCAGAAGTGGTTTAGTCATGCTGGCCACATGACCTGGAAGCTGTATGCCGGCTCCCTCGGCCAGTAAAGCGAGATGAGCGCCGCAACCCCAGAGTCGGCCACGACTGGACCTGATGGTCAGGGGTCCCTTTACCTTTACCTTTTAGGGGGCCAAAAGGCAGGACAGGGGTGAATCAAGTAAATACACCTGCCAACTGGTTCAGCTGGGAAATCAATGCTGCCCCCCCCATCAGAGTCCTGCCTTCCTTCTTCCCATCTTTTTCAAGGTCCCTTTCCTTGGCTCTCTGTTTTGGGAGCATGCCACGGTTTTGGGAAAAGCAGAAGCGGGGTAATGACAATAGGAAAGGAAAAGCTTTTGACTCCGGCCTCTGCGCTCGTAACTTACCAGTCACTACAGGGTATGTCTGGGGTCCTGACACGTTGTTCCCCAGGTCTGGGTTAGCAGAGCTGGATAGACTTGACTTGACTTCATCAAGACCAGGGGTCAGAGCTGGGAGGGAGTACTCATTACCCTAGGGAAGAGAGAAAAGAAAGCTCTCTATTGATGGGCTGGAAGGAAGGGAACAGTGGGCAGATGGGAGGAGGGGGTGACAGTTAGAAAGAGGTGCAACACGGTCCCTGCACAGATGGGAGCAAAGAAGGAGGGCACAAAGCAGAGGAAGGGCAAGCTCTGGCCAGCACCCCCCCCCAAAGCCCACCTCCTCTTGCCTATGAATTTCCTTTTCCCTTATTGGCCAGATTCTATTGGGTTTCCCCAGCAGATGCTACAAGATAGAGGTTTGGCTGGGAGAATCCCCTTCATTCTTTGAAAGGCAGATTCAGAAAACTTGACTGTTCTTGCCACAGAGTGTAGGAAAAGGTTCTGCTAGGGGCAGAAAATGTCCTCTGGGGTGTTTGCATTGGGAGGAAGGGTGGGATTTGCTTGCTGATCAGCTCGTCCCCACAGACGTTCTTGGGTGCGCGCGCGCTCTCTCTCTCTCTCTCTCTCTCATTTTTTTATTTTTTTATTTATTTTAAAAGAGCTTCCTTTCTTGCTTCCCCCAACCCTTGTGCATTGGGGTATGAAATTGGGGTGGGGGCAGGCCACATGGCTAACAGAAGGGTGGGAGGGGGAAAACTCATTGCATTTGAAAAGGGTGCCCTGTCCAAAAGGCACTGGTAATTGCCTTTTTATTGTGGCAGCCTCCAAACCAGACACGGGAACCGGAGAGACTACAGGAGGGAAAAAAAAAAGCAGGAAAAGTTGTTCTGATTAATATTACGTTAAATTAAAACTGATTTTCTGCTCTTTTTGCTTTGTTTTTTCCCCTGTCCCCGCTTTCCATGCCAGCTCCCAGAGAGCTGCCCTCCTCCTGCCGCCCTCCCTGGCCAGCCGCGATTGCCTAGTCATTTCCAATTCCTTCTTGTATTGATCTTCCTGTAGAAATCAGTTTTGTAATTAGCTGCAAATTAGGCTTTCTGCTGGGGGTGAGGCTGCCCCCTGATTTATCACTGGAGTAATTCGCTGTGATCGGAGAGAAATTAAAATGAACTCAATTAGGCTTTGGATTTGCTTTATGGGCCCCATTCAGAGTTTCTGGGGGAAGAATGACTGTGCTGGTGTTTAATAGTCTAATGAAAGTAAATAAAGGTTATTCATTGTAATAAACTCAGGGACTCGGGGATAGCAGGAGCCTAAAGCCAAGCTCTCCTTCACTTCCCATTGTTGGTTTACCGCTTGGGGTGATTGAAAAAAGACTTTTGATCTTTGTGTTAAAGGCAAACCGCTTGGGGGATAAAAGGCAAGCCTGGGGGAGGCAGGTAAAGCTGGAGGAGGGACAGAGCTTTCCAAAGCAGCGCTTGGGCTTGGCATCAAGCAAAGGGAAAAAACGCTCCATTCATTCTGGATAAGTCCTTAGCTTCTGCTGGCTGGGCTGAACTGAAAGAGGAGGACTTCCTGCTGAACTGTATCAAATCCTCACAGGTTGTGTCCTGTCTCTGACAAGGGCACAACCACCACCACCACCATCAGTTGGAAGATGGCACGAGGAAGCTCTGTTTGGCCGTTAGGAAACTCAAAAGAAGAATTCTCTGTAAACTGAAGGGTCTGTTAAATCAAAGGTGAGCATTTTAGTCAGTGACTCAGCTTCCTCAACCCTTCTTGCCTAAAGTTTGACATTATTATTTTTAAAAACAACAACAACACCACACCCCTTGTTTTTGCAACCTAACGTTCCTGTATTACTATGCACAGGAACAGAATGAGAATTTACAGGTCCTCTGATAACTGTTCTACAATAATAAAATAGGACTTGGAAACCCATTTTTTCTATTCTCGGAGGATAAAAATAAAATAATGCTACAGATTGCATCATGATTTTACAATAAATGTTTCATCTATTCATTATGTATTGTGTGTGCGTATGTTTGTGTGTGTGTGTGTGTGTGTGTGTGTGTGTGAGAGAGAGAGAGAGAGAGAGAGAGAGAGAGAACTTCCCAGGAAATACTTATTGAAGGGTGGTATATAAATCAATTAAATATTTTTTTTAAGAAACCCACTCAAAGGACTAGCCTTTTAGAAAATATCTATCTACAGCTCTGTGCGAGAGATACTGTTTTCACACTCAGCTGTGACATCTCCTATTGGAGTTCTTACTCGGGGAAGGGAATTAACTGTCTGTGACCTTAATGAGAACAAAAATTACACTGATGTCTTATACGTAATGTGCACAGAATCTGGTCAACTGAATCTTCCAAAGTAGCCTTCATTTGTGTATCCCAGATGGAAAAATATAGACTACTGCCATCTTTAGGACACAACTGTTGAGCACAAACAAGAGTGCATGTGTGCATATTTTGGGTGCGTCCTTACACAATCAAATAACCAAAGGGAAGGTGTGTGCATTCACACAAATGCCTAAATGGTGTGTTTGAGTAGCTGTGATTGTCTGAGGAGCGTTGCAGGAAGTGTGCAGTTACCCAAAGTGATGTAAGTGTGGATGTGAGTTATAGGCTGCCTTCAACATTATCATCCAAGGTGCCTCAAGGTGTACAAACAATACTATGGGAAAGCAGTATGTGTGTCTGTTTCCAAAAGGAGGCATGAAAAGAACCGATCTATTGGTGGGGAGGGGAGCTACAGAAGACACAAGACTTCTCTAGAAAATGTGCCTGCATGCTAGTATTTCGGCATCGCATTTCCATGTACCTTAAAGCACAAAGTGGGCACGCCAGCACCTTTCAAAAGTTGGAGATGTGCTTTCTGTGTGCTTGGGTGTGTGAGCATGCAGGCAGGTTTTGCACAAGTGTGTGGTGCATAGCTGTCAACTGTCCCTTATTTGGTGGGAAAGTCCCTTATCCCAGCGCCGTGTCCCGCTGCTGTCCCTTATTGATGATGTCCCTTTAATTTCCCGGGTTTCAAAGGAAACAGCTCCTCTCCCTCCCTCCCTGCCGGCCAGGGAGGAGGGAGGCTCCAACTGTGTTGCTTGGCTGCGTTGCTCACCCAATAAGGAGTCTAAGAATGATCAAATCGGCCGCATTGCCTGGGGACTCGCCTTTGCTCAGCACTTCCCAGCGGAGAGGTGACGGTAGTTTTCCTTGCTGCATCCCCTTTGCCGGGTTGCTGCGCTGTGGGAACCACCGCTTGAGGCTTTGTTTGGCTGCTGGCTGGGCTTTCTGCCTTTGGCTGGGAGGGGCTCAGAAGTTGAACATAGCTGTGCTCTGAAAATCACTTATTTTGGCTGCTGATCCCTTATTTTTGAGGCTGCTGGTCCCTTATTTTCAAATCTGTAAGTTGACAGCTATGGTGTGGTGACAACTGGGGAAGCAAATGATGTGTGCATGCCATGGACTCAAATGAGTTTTTTGTCTGCCTGTCATTCTTTCGAGACAGATGCAGATATGACCAGCTTTAAAAGAGTGTGGGGACTCACAAAGAAAAGTATGCCAAGTGGGAGGGTGGGCATGTGAAAATGGATACATCATTTACACCACAAACTCATGTTGGTTTCACGCCAATTTAACTGTCACGGCTTCCCCCACAGAATTCTGGGAACTGTAGTGCGGGGAGGGCATGAGAGCCTTGTTGAATGGCTGTCCCCCCTCACGCAGCTACAGTTCCCTGGGGGGGGAGGGGTGATTAGGAAACCGATTCAAGGTCTGTAAATGCAGAGTAAGGCAAGTACAAGAAGTAAGGAGGAGTGAAACAGCTTCTCCAGCTGCATGTATCCCAAATGCTTCTCTCCCCTGCCCCCCCGCCCAAGCTGGGTCCACACCTGCTCAGATTTGATGTGCTCTGATGCCTGAAAGACATCAGGGTAAGAAGGACGCTCGAAGACCCGATCTAAAGCTTCCAGCTGCTGCTGCGTGAAAGTGTCGGCGCGAAGGTGCTTCCGCAAACTATCCACACTGCTCTGGGAATCGCCGTTGGGGACTGAGCCCTCGGATACTTCTGCGAGACACAGGAAGAGATAACAGGGCATTAGTGAGGGTCGTCTCTCTCTTGCCAAAAGCACCCAATGTCTCCTTCTCAATTGTCTGGGCAAGAGGGTCTGGGAACCTGGCGACGTTTGCTCCAGATCCCAGGCCCGATTACCAAGTGTCTTTGTGCGAGCTGTCCACCCCTTTTAGAGGACAACATCGAGGCTTCAGAACCAAGCCCAGTCTGCACAAACGTGTACTCTGTGCTAGAGATGGCGTTTCACTTGGTGTTTGGGGCTGTTTGCATCAGCCTGGTGCAATCTGGGCTGTGGAGAATTAGGGCTTAGTTTCTTAGTCTGATTATTCCTACTCTTTAATATAGATAATCACCCAATCTACATACCATGTAGCAAAAAAGAAATAAAGAAAGAAAGTGGGGGGGCGGAGGTGAGGGGAGAGTATAGGACACCTGGATGCAAACAATACAGGATGCAAACAATTTGTACCTCTTTACAGAAAGGAGTGGCCTTTCAGAGCAATGCTCTCCAGTGCTCTGCATAAGGGCAGCTTTTGTACAATATTCCAAATGCATATAATCACTTAATGAGCATTCTGAAAACAACAAAAAACCACACACTCAAGGCTGCTGGCGCGATTCCTCCTCCTCAACCCACATGCCTGCAGTCCTGTTAGTCTACACATCTTTCTCTCTCTGTCTGTGACACAAATAGACACACACACACACACACACACTTTGCATCAGATCAAATTCTCTGGGCAGTCCACACCAAGCTGGGCACTACCTCCTGAACACAAAAGCTCCACTTTACTATGCCCCGGGGCAGAAATTCTCTGTTTCTTAATCCTACTTGTATGTGCACTCTGTCCGGCTAAGGTCTTGAGTTGTTGTTCATATACCACCTTTGACCTACGCTAGACAAATTTGATAGAAAACAGCTTTGTACTACATGTATGCAGCCATATTTAGATTTTTTAGGGGTAGATTTGCATTGCCCATGACGAGATCTCAAAACAAGCCCCAACATCACTGTCACGAGGTAAACAGACCACTAAATAATTACATTTGATTCCTTATTGAGGAATCGCCCATCCCCTTCCCACGTCAGGCTCTGTCTATTGCAATCCTCACCAACTTCTGCATCCGGTTATCAGGCACGGAAGGGTGCGATTTTGTGCGTGCCTCCCTATGCAGGGAATAATCTGGAACCTCAGACAGCACCCCGCCCCCCCAATTCCAAGCTGGCTTGCGCTTGCAGAGATACAACACCAAAAGCCTAGCGATGAATCGCCATTCAGATTTCAAGTTGTCGTTAACGACAGCTTTGTTGGACAGATACGGCGGGTCTGTGAGGGTGTTGTGGACTTTGCACTGTTCTCTTCCTCCCCATGACAACCAGGGGGGTCTCTAGCAGCATCTCTTCAGCAGCCAAACTATAGAGATTATAGTTTTGTCTCTTGGCACCCTACCTCAAGGAGCCTGCAGTCCAAAAGCTTGCTTCTCCATTGTGGCCTACGGTAGTGGCCACTTCCCTCCTGACTGTTATACATGTCAGTTTATATGTGATTATACAATATGATATAATCAATACTGCATTATATACAGTAACCTAATACAATATCACTTGTAAGACCATGGACAATATTACATATTGATTAGTGCAAGCTTGCAGCCTCTTGCTCCCCCACCCTCCCCGACATTCTCATTTAGTGTGGGGGTTGGGGAAGAAGTTGGAGCTAAACTACCTCTCCTCATCTCATTTCCATAGAGTGGGCTTTGGGGATCACTGACCCCCCCAAAATGCTCAAAATCCATGGGTTCCACTCATGCCTTTATTCAGAGGTAGACTTCACAGCAGGAGGGTCGGCGGAAGGAATAATGGGCACAAACCAGTCAAAAACAAGCCCTTCTAAGTCCCAGTGATTGCAATGGGAGACATGCAAGCACATGTTTATGCTGGCATCCTTAATTTTTTTCTAGATTTGTGCCTAAGATCAGAGTTTGTACCTTGGGATGGCTCAGCAACACCATCAAGGAGCTAGGGAAACATAGGTCCTCAGAAAAGGTTCAAAGAAAGGTGTATTTTTTTTACCTTTTATGCAGCTCAGTGGGCCATGAAACAGTATATGAAAAAGTCTGAAATGTATCTGTGGGTAGGGACAGGCATCAGACTCTGTGAGGATGTTGGGCTAGGACCCTGGTCCAGCAGGGCTGTTCTTATATTAACGCTTTTAAAAACCTAGACTGGCACATGATGACTACTAGGCAACTACAGGCATAAATCCCTAAGTCATTTTTTGTCTAGCTTAAGGAAAATGGCTGATTCTAGGCTGTTGCATGACTTCTGGTGACAGGTGCAGCAGTGGACAAGCGAAAGGAGACTGAAAACAAAGAGTCTCTGGGATGCAGATACACAGGGCTTCCCAAACTTCCTCTTCTCCTGCTGCCCCCCCCCCACCAAACCAGCGGGGAAACTGCTCTTTAGTGCTCATTCGGAGCAAAGGACAATTCAGGTTTCCCCTGGACTGCCTGTTGTTCCGATCTATCACTAAAGAGTGGGTTTTCCCTTGGAAAGGACTGGGGCAAGCGCAGAGGCACCATCTTGCATCCAGGATTGGGGGTGGGGGCAGCACATGTCATGCATGTGTGGCGTCATACGTGTGGCACCAAATTGTCAGGAGGAGGCCAAGTGCTGAGCCCAGAAAGAGCCAACCACTGAACAGTGCTGCCTTTGGCCTCCTCCTCCTCCTCCTCCTCCTCCTTCTCAACATCACAGGGGCCTTGCCAGAAAACACAGAGGGGGCTGAAGACCCCTCTGCCCCTTGGAGTTGGTGCACTTAGGCAAGCAGAAAACCGATCGGACCCGTGCTTTCAAGCCATGCCACAAGGAGAAATGCAGACGACCCCACGGTGTCAGAGGCAATTGGGAGCCAGCCAGGTCCCCGTCCGGGGTGCCTCAATGCCCAAGCCGCTCCTAACCCGAAGGAAAAGCAAGGGGAGGAATGCGGACGATGCTCTAAAAATGAATTAGGCGGCAGTCGAGGAGGAGGAGTGGGAGGGTGGCAATGACAGTTATTGGACAAGCATGAATTTCGCTCCACCTAATCTATACAACGGGGAGAAATAATCTATATAACATTTCAGGTTCAAAAGTCTGTTTGACATTCTGCCTTCTCTTCCCATACATCACACTGCTTTGCCAGAACGGACTGTCTGAAAGCCGTGTTTGGGGGGTTGTCCTCCTCCCCACCACACACATGCAGGCCTGAAAAAGCCCAAATGACTGCCATGTGAAACAGCGCACTGGAAAGTCACCAGTTTTGGTCCAAAATCTTCAAGCCCCCTTCCTCTCTCTCCAGAGGACTAAATACAAACGGACAAATCAATGTATTCAAATACGTACCTCGCCGCCACCCTGTGAGCCAGGAGTAGCTTACATTTATTGAACAGCCTCCACTGTGCGATTGTGGGAGATAGGAGGAGATAAAAAGGCAGGAGGGTTATCAGGGCCCAGGGAGCAGAGAGAAGGGCACATCATAGCACCTCTTCAGGCAAGATCAACATGGGAAGCTGCGGAGGACAGCAGGCTTGAAAGAGCAAAGGCCACATTGGGATAGGGAGGAAGCAGTGCCGGATTTACATATAAGCTAAACAAGCTATAGCTTAGGGCCCCACTCTCTTGGGGGCCCCCAAAAAATGTAAAGGAAAAAAACACCTGGATATACATTTTCAAAATATAAGATAAAAAACAAATAAAATAAAACCTACAAACAGCAACAGGCTCCTGTGATGTAAGTCATGGGCCCCTGCTCTCTTCAATATCACTGGTTTGCTCATTTCTATATATAGGGTGCCTTCATTCTGCATCTGCAAATGGCTTTAGATACCTATTAGGTCCATAAATTACCATAGGGCATAAAAAGGTAAAGGGGGCCCCTGACCATTAGGTCCAGTCGTGGCCGACTCTGGGGCTGCGGCGCTCATCTCGCTTTATTGGCCAAGGGAGCTGGCGTACAGCTTCCGAGTCATGTGGCCAGCATGACTAAGCCGCTTCTGGCGAACCAGAGCAGCGCACGGAAACACCATTTACCTTCCCGCCGGAGTGGTACCTATTTATCTACTTGCATTTTGATGTGCTTTCGAACTGCTAGGTTGGCAGGAGCTGGGACCGAGCAACGGGAGCTCACACCGTCGCGGGGATTCGAACTGCCGACCTTCTGATTGGCAAGTCCTAGGCTCTGTGGTTTAACCCAAAGCGCCACCCGCATCCCTTACCATATAGCATATATTCAACAACAGAAAACAGTGACAATTTGTGGTAGACAAAGGACAGCTGGACATATAAAGGGCCCCATTACCTTCGGTAGCTTAGGGCCTCATCAAAGCTAAATCCGGCCCTGGGAGGAAGTTGGCAACTTGAGCATGGTTGTCCAAGGGCATCAGGTAGCAATAAGCAAGGGGTGGGAATGAAACCATCCTCTGCTTGCAGGGATTCTCGCCACCCAGGAGATATTGTCAAGCCATATTCCAATTAAGTAGCAGACCTTAGTGCTGGTAGCATTAGCCAACATGTGCAATACAGTTATTTACATGTATGCATCCCCTTCTGATTGGCAAGAAGGCTATTGTACCATAAATGAACAAACGCTTGTCTGTCTCTGGAGGCTTCAGAATAACGCCAGCGTAAAGTGGGAAATGGCCAAGCAGCCTAATTCTAGGGCCTTACACGCCTATAGAGCCAGGTCTTTCAGGTAGCACTCATCGAATCATTTACATCAACCCTAGGTCTTGGGGTCTGATTTGTGCCTGCATTTTTAAATGCTCCACCAATCTGTACCCCATGATCCTCCCCCTAGGCTATGGATTTGAACGTAGCAGATTTGGATGAGAGTCATCCACCCGTTTAGCTGCAGGCCCAGCTGATTATGATGACTTTGCGATGAAAGGGGGTGAATTTGCCACCCAGACAGCACCCACATGTGGGTGACAGTCACACATGCTCCAGGTATGTGCAGTTGCAGTCACCATACATGAAGATCTACAAGTCGTTTACATGCTTTGCCCTAAACAACCCATACATGAAATTCAAAACATGAAGTAGGCATTGAATGGTGACTTGGGGGCAAGGCTAACAGCAATTATAAAATGGTTTTCTTTCTGTTTTGGTTGCTGTCTCATTCCTTCCTGTCTACTAAAGGTTCTGGGTAACTCAAATGGCACCAGAGATAGAGAAATAACGAACACACAAATACCTACCTGTCTTTTGTTGTTGTTGTTGTTGTTGTTGTTGTTATATTGCTCCTAAAAGCTTTGGAACCTGCGTGCTAAATCATCTCCATTCTGGGCAGCACAAACTGCACTGTAATCTAATTAATGCAATCTGCTACAGCCACCTTTGTATCTACAATTCCACATAGCGCATTCATGCCTGTGTATGAAATGTGCATGTGTACACTGTGACTTTGTTTGCAGGAGCTGAAACCTGAGCTTTCTCAAGCCACTGTAAGCTTCTCTTTCCCTTCATTTATTCAGGGCCCTTCAGATCTTGACAAATCTGTCACTCTAAATTTGCGAGAGATTATGGTGCTCTCCCTCGTACGGCGAGAGGTGATATATGATATCTGCTGCCCCTATTGATTGCCTGATCTGGTGGCAGAGGGCCGGCAAAATGAACTTGAAATGAACATCATGCCTCAACTCATTGTGCGTATAATACACTACTTAATCCCACATTTTTCAGCCACTATGGAATTCAATTGATCAATCATGTCCCACTGATAGTTCTGTTCTGGGGGTTATTCCCGCTCTGCACACAAACTTAGGACATCAAATGCGACAGGCCCCCATACAAAGAGAGAAGGAGAGAGATGGGGGGAGAGGCAGCCCTACACACAATTATCTGGCTGCAAGCAAGTCTCTGGGAATCCAGTGGGGTTACTGCTGAGTAGACGAGTACAGGATTGCAGCCCCAAAGATCCAACAGACACGGGTGAGAAGATGAGACAGCAAGGAAGGCACGGATGCTGTTCATATTCCACGAGAAAGGAAATTCAGGTTCTACACCAAATAAATTTTCTGCATCAGAATACTAAAATTTATATTCTGCACTGAAAATAAATGATGCTAACCGAGGGAAGCCGGTGCAACACTCTGCAGCTCCCACCCTGTTAATGGATAAAGTGCTCGAGGCAGATCTATGAGGCATGGATTCAAATGCTTGGTTAGCCATGGTTTGAAGGCAAGCTTCCTATCTGTGTGTTGGAGCTGGGAGCATGGGAAAGCGAACTTGAAAATTATGAATCCCAAGGGCCCGCAAAATGGCGAACCGTCAGATTCTGAATACTAATAAGCAGCGTTCTGTGGCACAAATCCATCCAGTTTATATCCCGCCTGACAACTGTGACAATTGAGATTCTGTAGTGTCCCAGCTGAAAGGGATCCGGCTGATCTCACAGAATAAGAGATCTCCCCAACTACTTGTTTTAAAGTTGCCAGATTTCAAACCTTACACATTTTTTCCTTCCTCCAGTGTTTAGAGCTTCTCTAAGGGCTGAGGCCCATGGCATGTTTCCAACTGGCTTGGCCTGCTGTCTGAAACAGCAGAAAAGACCCCTGGCATATCAACGTCCTGGGGTCCTTCCAGTGAGCACTCAGAGCTGATTTCCTTAAGAATGGAGAGGTTTGATCTTCTTGCAGTCCATGGGACTCTCAAAAGTCTCCTCCAGCACCATAATTCAAAAGCATCAATTCATTGGTAATCAGCCTTCTTTATGGTCCAGCTCTCACTTCCATACATCACTACTTGGAAAACCATAGCTTTAACTATACGGACCTTTGTTGGCAAGCTGATGTCTCTGCTTTTTTTGATGCTGTCTAGAAAATGTAGTATAAACATTGACAACTGGGAAACACTGGCCTGCAAGTGCTCCAATGGGAGAACAGCCTTTACCAAAGGTGTCATGGGCTTTGAAGATGCTCAAACTCAGGACAAAAGGGAGAAATGTGCTATGAGGAAGGCACGCTTGGCAAACCCTCAGCATGATCAATTACCACCCAGAAACCTATGTTCCCACTGTGGAAGGACGTGTGGATCCAGAATTGGCCTCCACAGTCACTCATGGACTTGTGTTTACGGAAGACAATCTTACTCGGCTACGAGTGATCGCCAAAGAAGAAGACCCGCCAACATTTCTCCAATGAAAGTAGGAACGTCCTATTTCATACCCTCCAACATTTCTCCAGTGAAAATAGGGACGTCCCAGGGAAAAGCGGGACATTCTGGGATCAAAAAGGAAACCAGGATGGCTTCTGTAAATCCAGGACTGTCCCTGGAAAATAGGGACACTTGGTGGGTCTGAAACCAGCATGGTTCTACATTTAAACACTCTCCCCTGGGACTAGCGCAGCCTACAGTGCTTCAAAGGGGGAAATTTGTGAGTGGAAGTGGCCTGAGGGAGATCTTCAACCAAGACAAACAGATATCACTGCTCCAAAGCATTCCTTATTTTTTGAAATTAACTGGCTAATATAAGCCCCCGCTTCTCCCAAACTTTCCCTCTCCCTCTACCCCATTCTCTGTTGCTTCCCACCCCCGCCGTCAAAGCTCTTTCCCCCTCAGCTGTGCTCCTGTGTCCCAAAGCAGCCAAGGCCAGTCAGCGTCTTTCCGAGATATCCCCCTTGGGGGGGCTTTCATATCACTGCCAGTTGTTGCCGTTTCAAACTCAATTGTTCTCCTTGGTACTGAGGCAAATGGAGTCATTAATTACCTTCTATCGGCTGGGACGAGTTTAGAAAACGATCAATACACAGCGCTTGTCATTCACAGCAGCTAGCCCCAGTCTGCACAGAAAGGCCCGCCCCCCCCCCACAACACGCTTTGGGCCGAACAATTGGCTGAACAACACCGGCGATTCAAATTCTAGGGACCCTTCCTCAAGCAAACTGTCCAAGGAGCAAGGGGGAAAGGGATTCTTGTCCCAATTTCCCACGTGACCGACCCCAGAAAACCCCCCAGAAAAATAGGCTTCCCACCTATTTTTGATCAACACATAAGAAACAGCTTTACTTGAGTACCAACCCCACAGAATGTGCTAAAGGGACATTTACAATCGCACACAGTTCCCCTGGCGCAGGTTCCTCTCAAATGCATGGCTCTCAGATTGTATGGGGCGCACCAGGCGTGCATACCCTCCAACATTTCTCCAATGAAAATAGGGACATCCTACTCCATAATCGAAGGGATGCAGGTGGCGTTGTGGGTTAAACCACAGAGCCTAGGACTTGCCGATCAGAAGGTTGGCGGTTCGAATCCCTGCGACGGAGTGAGCTTCTGTTGCTCGGTCCCTGCTCCTGCCAACCTAGCAGTTAGAAAGCACATCAAAGTGCAATTAGATAAATAGGTACCGCTCCGGCGGGAAGGTAAACGGCGTTTCCGTGCACTGCTCTGGTTCACCAGAAGTGGCTTAGTCATGCTGGCCACATGACCTGGAAGCTGTACGCCGGCTCCCTTGGCCAATAAAGCGAGATGAGCGCCGCAACCCCAGAGTCAGTCACGACTGGACCTAATGGTCAGGGGTCCCTTTACCTTTACACTCCATAATTACAATAATAATAATTTTATTAATTATACCCTGCCCATCTGATTGGGCTGCCCCAGCCACTCTGGGCAGCTTCCAACATATATAAAAACATAACAAAACATTAAACATCAAAAAAAGCTTCCCTCTACAGTGGCACCTTGGGTTACAAACGCTTCGGGTTACAGACTCTGCTAACCCGGAAGTAGTACCTCGGGTTAAGAACTTTACCTCAGGATGAGAACAGAAATCGCGTGGTGGTGGCACAGCGGCAGGCCGCATTAGCTAAAGTGGTACCTCAGGTTAAGAACAGTTTCAGGTTAAGAACGGACCTCCGGAACAAATTGAGTTCTTAACCAGAGGTAGCACTGTACAGGGCTGCCTTCAGATGTCTTCTAAAGATTGTAGAGTCACTTATCTCCCTGGCTTGGGGGTTGCATAACTTCATATCCTCCAACATTTCTCTGATGAAAATAGGGACAGCCTAAGGAAAAGCGTGACATTCCAGGATCAAATCAGAAACCAGGATGGCTTCTGAAAATCCGGGACTGTCCCTGGAAAATAGGGACACTTGGAGGGTCTGTGAAAGGTAGGTCTACCATTTTCTTTAAACTGGTGGGGGTAATCTGATTACTGACTCAGTCAACAGGGAGGAAGGGGGGGGGGAAGGATTTTACTTCCTACTCTCCAGTTGTGGCTTCTTAATGAATTTTTGCCTTCTGCAAAATGCAAGCAAAAATGTTCATCCTTTTTTTCGCTTTTTTTTTTTGAGGATCAAATGACCTCAGAAAACCCAGGGGAGAATACGAAACCCCCTTTGAAAACGACAAGGTTGGTGCTGATGAGGACGATCCTTTGTTGGAATTATCCAACTTTTCACGAGCTTTTAAAAATTATTTTTGAAGGCACGATTCACAATGTAGACTAGAAATACGTACAGTTACTCGCTCAGGATCGAGGGTGTCATTCACTGAGGATATAAATGTCAAATATTCCCCAAATTGGAACATATGCCCTGCATCTACTGATAAGGATTTGATCAGCAGCTGGCAGTCCAGACCTCTGCATGTCTACTCAAAAGTAAGCCCCATGGTCTTCGGTGAGGCTTTTATTCCCTAGTAAGTGTTTTTAGGCTTTCTTTGGGGGGACTGGCACATTTTCTACAGTCCGTGGATAAATAAATGCGTACTTAACGAAGCACATGAAATAATGCAAATATGAGCTTGACAAAAGGAGAGCGGCACCATGTAATGAAGTGTATAAGCATCTCAATGAAGATCGTTTGTAAATAATACGCAGACTGCCTATATGTTAAAGACTGCAGAATGAATCTGAAAACTCAGTACAAGGAGTATTTTTAAAAAGCGCCTGACGTATGGCTGGCTGGCACAAGGCAGTAAGTTGCTCAGGGCCAGAGAAGGAAGTTACAGAATACCAAATGGGAGCCTACTGGCTTCCAAGATCGCCTGAAACACTTCAATTTTTGGCCTGCCATAGCACCACAGAAATCTGACCGGCAGTTCTCTCTGGAGAGAGAAAGGTGATGACACCTCACTGTAGTTTAAGGAGAGATAAATTTGAATTGAGTTCAACTTTTATTTCTTTAATCGGATTGCAGCTTTTAGAACTCAGAATGCCAGGTTTCGACTGAAAATCCATTGAGGCAGGTGAATTTTGATGGAGAAGTTTATGAATCTGCAGCTCGAGCCTCGCTGAGAGTCACCACACCAGGGCCCGATTCTACCGTTGCCCTACAGCTGTGGAATAATCTTCCTGACAATGCACCATGTTGGAAGAGTTCAGTCAGCAATGTAAAATCTTCTTTAAAAGGGTTTAGGGACTAAGATGAAGCGTTCTTATTGAAATGGATGTTTTGTTTTGTTTTTAACTTGCTGTTTTGTTCTGTTTATGAATTTTGTAGGCCCCTTCTAAGAGTCTATGAAACTTGGCGTCATCAACACCACACTTGAAACAACCGAGCTATCCTGAAACTAATGAAACAAACAAACGAATGAATGAATAATAAATTCAAAACTATGTTTAGCTTGTAACATATTGGGTCATGCGAAGGACACCTGGCTTGGTGTGTATGGGGAGGTGGGGGGGTATATTCAGTAAAGTAAGATACTGAGCAGAATACTAAGCTGACAAGCCCCTCCACACCAAAAGTGATCAAACTTATTTCAGGGTTGCTTCTCTGCACGCTTGCATACATTTTGTCCCAAAGTCATAGAACAGGCCAGGCTGCCTTTCATGAATTTGGGGCACAATTCCACCTGAAAGTTCTCCCACATCAGCCTTTTTCGTGTAATAAAGTCAAACCTTGGTTGTCAAACACAATCCATTCCGGAAGCCCATTCGGCTTCCGAAATGTTTGACAACCGAGGCACAGCTTCCGAATGGTTGCAGGAGCCGGCGGCTTCCGAAGGACGCAAGATGTTCAGCTTCCGAAAAACATTCAAAAACTGGAGCATTTACTTCCGGGTTTTCGGTGTTCGGGAGCCAGAATGTTCCAAAAAGGAGGTGTTTGGGAGCCGAGGTTTGACTGTACAGTGGTACCTCGGGTTACATACGCTTCAGGTTACATATGCGTCAGGTTACAGACTCTGCTAACCTAGAAATAGTGCTTCAGGTTAAGAACTTTGCTTCAGGATGAGAACAGAAATTGTGCTCTGGCAGCACGGTGGCAGCAGGAGGCCCCATTAGCTAAAGTGGTGCTTCAGGTTAAGAACAGTTTCAGGTTAAGAACGGACCTCCAGAACGAATTAAGTACTTAACCTGTGGTACCACTGTAATGATAAAAGTTTTTTTAAAAATCAGAAGCATTTTTACTTGGTATTATACGTCAGGACATTAATAGGCAAGATGTTAAATTGTTTTAATATGCAACAACTGCGGCAAGAGTATTGTTAGCCCAGAAATGGAAACAAGAAGAAATTTCGGCAAAAGAAGAATGGCAGACGAAATTAATGGACTATGCAGAATTGGACAAAATGACAGGAAGGATTCGAAACCTGCGGGACCAGAGATTTACAGAAGATCGGAAGAAGTATATGAATTATTTGAAGAACAACTGTAATCAACAAATTACTCTAGTAGGACTACAAGAAGTTTTGTAAGGAGAAATATATGAAGTGTTACACAGTAGAAAAAGATGGAGATATTGGTTATGAGTCTGAAATGTAATAGGGAAGATAAGAAATGCATACAGAGAGATTAGATTGGAAAATTTTCAGACAGGATTGATGGAAGTCAAAAAAATTGGATAAGATGTAAAAGTATGTTTAATTACTGTTGAAAATGATATGTTAAACACACACACACACACACACACACACACACACACACACACACACATATATATGAATGATAATAGTTTTATTATTAATGATAATGATAATAGTTTTATTATTTGTACCCAGCCACTCTGAGCAGCTTCCAACCTCTATAAAAACATAATTAAAACATTAAGAGCTGGTGTGCTTCCTTCATACCCATAAGATAGGTAAAGGGTAAAGGGACCCCTGACCATTAGGTCCAGTCGTGACCGACTCTGGGGTTGCGGCGCTCATCTCGCTTTACTGGCTGAGGGAGTTGGCATACAGCTTCCAGGACATGTGGCCAGCATGACTAAGCTGCTTCTGGCGAACCAGAGCAGCGCACGGAAACGCCTTTTACCTTCCCACCTATTTATCTACTTGCACTTTGACATGCTTTTGAACTGCTAGGTTGGCAGGAGCAGGGACTGAGCAACAGGAGCTCACCCCGTCGCGGGGATTCGAACCGCCGACCTTCTGATCGGCAAGTCCTAGGCTCTGTGGTTTAACCTGCAGCGCCACCCGCGTCCCTGCCCATAAGATACACAGCGGTATATTGCCGGCCCATGAACGAGGTGAGAGTAATGCTTCTCTGTCCCGTGCCCCACAAAGCTTTCTTCCCCAGTAGTAGCAGCAGCAGGAGAATCAGCAAAGCTGTTTGTCTTTGCCACCTGCAGTAAAATAGGCTCACCCCCTAGGCGTCCATCAAGGTGGAGCTCTGTTGAGAGGAACAGGCATCCCCTGGGGTCAATCGCCCCGCAGGCTTTAGGGTGGAATCCTGTCTGGCTTCCCGGCCCCATTTGTGGCGGTAGGGCTAGCCTCCTGCAGCATCCATCCTCTACCAAAACAGAAGATTTCGTTAGCTTAAAGGACACAAGCGTGGCAAAAGAAAAAAAGGGGGGGGGAGAGAAGGGTGGGTGGGGAAAGGGAGAAAGAAAAAAAAGAGATTACCTTGCATGCAGTTCCTAACTATGCTTGTTTAGAGAAACTGCTTGCATTTATGAAGGCTTTGGTGCGGAAAGCTGGGTTGCAAATGACTGCATCGGAACGACAGTAAAAGCCATTAATTTCCTGTTATGTTATCCGGTGTTGGGGGCTTTATTAATTTAATTTTACACTGTCGAACAACAGCGAGGGCTGACACCACCACACTCAGAGGGCTCTCTCTCCCCCCCCCCATAGCTGCGCTGGCCTGACATGCAAATCAACGCTATTATGGGAACCAATGAAGTCTAAGGGGGCTGGCAAAATGCAGCCGTCCCTCCTCCCATGAAACTCACCAGTTGTTTACACACACACACACACACACACACACACACACGGCCAGAAGCAGCCATAATGCACTCAAGCAGCCTCGCTATTGTCACACCCTCACTGCCTCCTGACTGGCTTGGCCTCCTCTTCTTGCTCTGATCTGCACAACGCATACCTGCTTTCAAAAAGCTCTCTTCTCTCCCATCTAACCTACCGCTCCAAAAATAATAATAATAATAATAATAATTTATTCTTTATACCCAGTGGCGTAGCGTGGGGGGTGCAGGGGGGGCCGGCCGCACCGGGCGCAACATCTGGGGGTTAGGGTTAGGGGGTGCATATCCACGGGTTAGGGGGCGCAAATCCATGGGTTAGGGGGCACAAATTACTTGCCTTGCCCCGGGTGCTGACAACCCATGCTACGCCACTGTTTATACCCCGCCAATCTGGGCGGCTTCCAATCAAGTGTTAAAAACAATACAGCATTAAATATTAAAAACTTCCCTAAACAGCTACCTTCAGATGTCTTTTAAAGAGAAGATAGCTGCTTATTTCCTTCACATCCGGTGGGAGGGCATTCCACAGGGCAGGCACCACTACCGAGAAGGCCCCCTGTCTGGTTCCCTGTAACCTCACTTCTCGCAATGAGGGAACCGCCAGAAGGCCCTTGGCGCTGGATCTCAGTGTCCGGGCTGAACGATGGGGGTGGAGACGCTCCTTCAGGTATACAGGTATACAAATCTGCCTCCGCCCCCCCGCCACATCCTTCAATTTACTGCACAATTTCATCTCTTCCAGACTACCCATTCATTTCAAAATGCTGTTTCTGAATCATCCGCATCCCAGCAGCAAGAAGGTGATGGCACATGCCTCCTTCTCGATGTGACACATGCCTTCCTTACAGAGCCCTCGCCTGTGATATGTATGCAAAAGAATTTGAACAGCTATGGGAAATGCTAAAAAAGGTGCTCTTTGTTTTTGGCACTATCAGTGTTACGTGGCGCTTTGCAGAAAGGCCGGTTCGTTTGTGCACTGGTGTTTAGGAGATGTCTTTTTCGCGTAAATATTGCTTAAGGGCGACAAGGCAGGAAGGCAAACCCAGCGTAGGACAAAATGCAGTCGTATCATTTGCTGTTATGATGCAACCTAGGATTTTCCTTGGAAAGTTTCCATGACTGGCCCACAGATGCAAAAGTATGAAATCAGACATTCAAGTTTCTCTGGGTATCCCATGAAGTGGAATTTCACTAGCTCAGATAACAATACTTTGCATATGATGTGAAACCTGTTCCAAAGAGGGCAAATGTGTGCGTTCACATGAATTAGGGAGCAATCCTCTTTCTGGAAAACATTTTGGCAGAACATGCTCTTGAGAAAGCACTCTGCTTGTTCATTGGGAGTTTGGGCATTAAATGAAATGGTTGCATTCTGTCCTGCACTGTGTTGCCTTCTTCCTGGCCTCTGGATCTCCCCTCTCTGCCCCTGGAACTTTGACTGCATTTTATATTGGGGATAATGCAACTTACACAAGTTCATATCCCTATTCTTCCCATTATAGAACCAAAACTGCTACCAGCCCCAAGCTCCATGTTTTGCACATCAATATTGCAGGTAAGAACACCTCTTTGCATATAGCGTACCCTCAAGTCCACCGATAGTGGTTTCTCCCACTGTTGCAACCCATTGATCTCTCTCTCTCATTCTCTGTCATCAACTCCCTTTTCCTTATGTTAATTTCCATCGCATTGGGAGGCATCTTTTTGAGATGACCAGGGCTTCAGCATATATATGGTCAGTGGCAATCTCACCCCCTCAACACACACAACACCTGGGACTCAGCTCCATTAGTTTAAAAAAAAAAAAAAGTGTTTTGAATGCGTTATAGACATGCAACACCAGATGGCGCTGGAAAGCAAAAGAAAATTATTTAGCTATTTTTCCATAGCGGTTCTTTTTATGATGATTTAATTTCTGACTTATTTATAGCATTTCCCCCCCCTGTGTGTAGATCTACCCCTGGACTATTCATCCCTCCTCCCCCAGAAGAGAATCCTGCACACCTGAACTTAGACAGAACAAGAGTGTTGTGGAAGGCAAGAATTCTCTGGGCTTATACTTTCCCAAACCCATTGATGTGGGACCTACATCAACACACACACATATTTCTTTCTTACACACACACACACACACACACACACACACACTTATGTGTGTTATCTGGTTCTCCTACGACCAGTACATATTTCATCTGCACATTTCATTCAGTCATTAAACAGATATATTTTAAAATGAAATGTCTGTTGAATACACTTTGTTGGGAGTTTGTTTGAGTGTGGGGGTGCACAGAACCACAGACCCACTAGCTGCACCAGTAGAAATTCCTTCCTACAGCTACAAGCTGAGATATCCCACAAATAATAATAATAATAATAATAATAATAATAATAATAATAATAATTACCCCGCCCAGCTGGCTGGGTTTCCCCAGCCACTCTGGGCGGCTCCCAAGAGAATATTAAAAACATGATAAAACATCAAACATTAAAAACCTCCCTAAACAGGGCTGCCTTCAGATGTCTTCTAAACATTAGGTAGTTGTTTATTTCTTTGACATCAAATCCCACACCCTCAATCTTCACCAAAGGCCCGAAACACATCAGGGCCAATTTTACATAACCACTTTTGGGGTTTATTTCCCCTAAAAGAAGAGTCGTCTTTTGTCTGCTTGGACAGAACATGGCTGTATTTTGGATCAGTTGCATGCGTAGGTCCTTGACCATTCGGCATAAGAGAAGCTTCTAGCTGTCATGCAATGAGTTTTCACACATTCAGCCTAGGTAAGTAAAATGTTTGCCTGAAATGGATTTGCTCCCCAAAAAGCATCCTCAAAGTCCACACACGCCCATTGGGATGCTGTGCATTCTGCCCTGCAAAAGCTCGTGTGCATTGGCTACCTTAATGTGGCAAATGATAAAATTTTATTTCGGTAATTTATATCGCACAGCTGGTGTTTTGAAGTGTTTGATCAGCGACAAACAGCTGTATTTAATATTTGGCAACCGACGCGCAATGGCATATCACAGTGGCTTTGACATTTCAACCTTTAGGCAGCGTTTTCAGCCGTTTGCTGAAGAAGCTCTTCGTGCCTGCCAGAGGGTTTGCAGACATGTTCAAGGCGGGTGCACAGCCAGTTTGCACAAGCCAATGTTAGGCTTCATCATCGCCCATTATTCCCTACGTGCATGTCCTAAAACGAATCCATCACTCCTCAGAAGCTGCTCGTTGCAGATGGAGATCTTAAGTGGTAGGCAAGCTGACTTTCAACTCCTCTAACCAAGAAGCCCCGACAAATCTCCAAAGGACTCACGGGTAAATTATGCACAATAGTTATTTGATAGTTCATTTGCAATACTATTTGACGTTAGGTAGTGTCGTGCAGAACCAAAACTGACATGCCTGCTGTGGAAAACCTCCTAGGCTAAGATCTCCCTGCTAGGCTTGCCTAGTGATATGTCTCCTAGAATCATAGAGTTGGAAGAGACCACAAGGGCCATCGAGTCCAACCCCCTGCCAAGCAGGAAACACCATCAGAGCACTCCTGACATATGGTTGTCAAGCCTCTGCTTAAAGACCTCCAAAGAAGGAGACTCCACCACACTCCTTGGCAGCAAATTCCACGGTCGAACAGCTCTTACTGTCAGAAAGTTCTTCCTAATGTTTAGGTGGAATCTTCTTTCTTGTAGTTTGGAGCCATTGCTCCATGTCCGCTTCTCTGGAGCAGCAGAAAACAACCTTTCTTCCTCCTCTATGTGACATCCTTTTATATATTTGAACATGGCTATCATATCACCCCTTAACCTCCTCTTCTCCAGGCTAAACATGCCCAGCTCCCTTAGCCGTTCCTCATAAGGCATCGTTTCCAGGCCTTTGACCATTTTGGTTGCCCTCCTCTGGACACGTTCCAGTTTGTCAGTGTCCTTCTTGAACTGTGGTGCCCAGAACTGCACACAGTATTCCAGGTGAGGTCTGACCAGAGCAGAATACAGTGGCACTATTACTTCCCTTGATCTAGATGCTATACTCCTATTGATGCAGCCTAGAATTGCATTGGCTTTTTTAGCCGCCACGTCACACTGTTGGCTCATGTCAAGTTTGTGGTCAACCAAGACTCCTAGATCCTTTTCTCTGGCCCCCATGATACCCTAGGAGTGTTTTAAAACAGCTGGTGTCATTTGATAGATAACATTCAATGGCAATTAGTATCTTAGAGCTGGCATCTTGTGAGATTTCAAATTTGGAGCTTTCCGAAACAAACAAAAGCCTAATTTAAACCTTAATCAACTTAATAATAATAATAATAATAATAATAATAATAATAATAATAATAATAATATATTTATTATTTATACCCCGCCCATCTGGCTGGGTTTCCCCAGCCACTCTGGGCGGCTTCCAACAAAACCCTAAAATACAATAACCTATTAAACATTAAAAGCTTCCCTAAACAGGGCTGCCTTTAGATGTCTTATTTATTTTTCTCTTTATTTTTCTCTCCCACATCTGGTGGGAGGGCGTTCCACAGGGCGGGGGCCACTACCGAGAAGGCCCTCTGCCTGGTTCCCTGTAACTTGGCTTCTCGCAGTGAGGGAACCGCCAGAAGGCCCTCGGCACTGGACCTCAGTGTCCGGGCAGAATGATGGAGGTGGAGATGCTCCTTCAGGTATACTGGACCGAGGCCGTTTAGGGCTTTAAAGGTCAGCACCAACACTTGGAATTGTGCTCAGAAACATACTGGGAGCCAGTCTAGGTCTTTCAAGATGGGCGTTATATGGTCTCGGCAGCCGCTCCCAGTCACCAGTCTGGCTGCCGCATTCTGGATTAGTTGTAGTTTCCGGGTCACTTTCAAAGGTAGCCCCACATAGAGCGCATTGCAGTAGTCCAAGCGAGAGATAACCAAATAGTTTATTGAGCTGATCCTCTGGGAATCATTGTTCAGATAGGATAAAGGTAAAGGTAAAGGGACCCCTGACCATTAGGTCCAGTCGTGGCCGACTCTGGGGTTGCGGTGCTCATCTCGCTTTATTGGCTGAGGGAGCCGGCGTACAGCTTCCGGGTCATGTGGCCAGCATGACTAAGCCGCTTCTGGCGAACCAGAGCAGTGCACGGAAACGCCATTTACCTTCCCACCGGAGCGGTACCTATTTATCTACTTGCACTTTGACGGGCTTTCGAACTGCTAGGTTGGCAGGAGCAGGGACCGAGCAACGGGAGCTCACCCCGTCGCGGGGATTTAAACCGCCGACCTTCTGATCAGCAAGCCTTAGGCTCTGTGGTTTAACCCACAACGCCACCTGCGTCCCTAAACTTTATCCTAAAGTTTAGGGTAACCTAAACTTACATAATAAAGGATTTATTATACCAGTGGTTTTCAACCAGCGTGCCCTGGCACCCTGGGGTGCCATGAATGATGGTCGGGGTGCCTCCGTCCCTCTTTCCTTCCCTCCATCCTCTGATGCCCTCTTGTGTCTCTGCCTCCCAAAGGCTTGTGTGGCTGTTTGTTGCAGCAACCCTGGCTACAAGCTCCGTAGGTGAATGGTGCCTCTGGAGCTGGCCAGGGGTGCTGGTTGACAGCAGCTGAGGCAGCCTTGGAGCAAGCAAGCAAGCAAGGGATGGACTCCATCTCACCAGCCCTTGCTTTTAGGAATGGACAGACAAGTCCTAGCCCTCTGAGGGGCAGTGGGAGAAGGCAGCTCTATTTGGGGCAGTGGGGGTCAGCTCAGAGACCAGGGACAGCAGCAGCAGCTGCCCGGGGGACTTCCAAGGAGAGGGGAGAGGAGAAGAGGCTGAGGGAACACTCCCCAAGGGAGGTGTTTGAAAAAGGGCGAGAAGATGTCAGCTCTGCAGGCCAGGGGTGACATAACTGGGCTCCTGAGCCCCACAGGGGTGCTGCAGAAAGAAGGTAGTTTGTCAAGAGAGCCGTGGACTCAAAAAGGTTGCAAACCGCTGTATTATACATTTGTTGACAGCAGCTAGAATGACTCTTAAGCATTTCTTGAAAGTTTTATGCAGGGCTAATATTAAAACTCAGCATACTAAGTTTTGGGATATCGCCCTTCTGGGAAAATGAACATACAAATTGAGAATCACCAGAGGCCTACGTATAACGGATAATTCTGTACCAGTTTTGGTTTGACTTTATCTCCTTGGTATGTAAGGAGCAATACGGGGGAAGAACCTCCACCTGCTTTTGAAGAAAATTACTAATACTTTAACACAGAATGTAAGCTTAAGCTTAATATTGTGATAAGTTTCCCTTGACATGGTAGTGTCTCTGATTTGTTTAGCATTTATGATTATTGAATTCAGCATGTGTGCCTCTTTTACAGTTCTAAGTACTATTTTCCAAGATATCATACGCCTTTGGTTTGTTTAATTTGCTTTATTCAAAGATTTTTTTGTTATCATACGTTTCACAGTTTGTTCTTAATACAGCGACTGCTTGCTTGTTAATATACTGTAACTACTTTTTTTATATATTTGTAACTCTGTGATGGGCAAACTGCGGCACCTAAAACGTTATTCACAGCAGCTGCATCAAGAGTTCACTAATCGAAACACAATTTTTTTGCTACTTTATAACTTCTGTTTAGAGTTCAGCCTAGTTAAGTGAAACAAAAAGCTCTGTGTGTGTGCATGTGTGAGTGGATGCATGCTTCAAGGGTTGTGTGGAAGGAGTAAGGGAATTAAAAACTCACAAGTGGCATTTCTTTATCATAAGTTAGTTCCCCCTAAAGCTGAAACTAACTGGGCATCACATAAGAACCTCTGTGAATTCTGAAGCTGAATATTCCCCAGATATGCTCTGAACACTTAAATATTTGCTGAACAGTAATTGAATATTTGATATCTATATCTGACACCCGGCAATCTCTTATTTCATTATTTGACAGTATTTGAGGGCTGGCACAGAATGGTGTTCCATGTCTGACAGTATTTAAAAACTGGGACACGGTAGTATATTTGACAGCTCACAGCATAGGAGATTGTCCTGCCAAAAATCAAAACGATCAAGAGATGACAAGATGATTAAAGCACTCCCCTTTTCAATTTTGGAGGTGTGCTTCTGCTCTCACCACCCAAACCAGAGTTCAGAATCTGAAATTCCGCATTCCAAAACTGAAGGCCGAAAGCATCGCTTGTGCATTTGTGAATGTTCACCCCAGCAAGTCGCTCTTCCTCTGTATCACCACACAGCCCCCTATTTCTCTCTGGCTCAATGTTGGGCGGTGTCACCTTGTCTCCTCTGTGAGATGGAGGAGAATCAAACCCTATGGAAAGCTGGTGGAGGAGCTTTGATGCCTGCCCTGCTGCAGAGCTGATTTGCTCTTCAGTCACCAAGTTAGATTAAAATGCCACCTTAGTTTTTTTGTGTGTGGTGGGCTGGAGCAGAAGCGCCAGTTCTCAGGGTATATATAGACGGGGAGATTATTGCTGGACCTGAGACAACCGCTGAGCAGCTCCTGGAAAAGGAAGCCCCCTGCTGCTGCCTTTTGTAAAGGTTGGGATTTCTGAGCCTGCCATTGTGGAGAGCTGTCAAGGTCAGCAGGTTTGGGTTCACTGAACGGTCAGGATGGTTTGAATTACTGGTGCTGTCTGCCGATTCCGCCACTGATTGCTCCCTGCTCTGGAGCACCGGCGGTGACAAGATGCTGTCCGTGTCGTGCGCAAAGACGGCAGCATGACCCTTGGGGACAGGTTTCCGTGGTAGGGAGGCTGGGTGCTATGAAAAACCTGGGTGGGGGTAAGGATGGAAAATGGCACCCTGTGCTTTGACTTGGGACCTGAAATGATGCTTTGCTGCTTCCAAATCTCTGCCCCTCACCCTTAAAGAGCCCCTTATTTAATAATAATAATAATAATAATAATAATAATAATAATAATAATAATAATTTATTATTTGTACCCCGGCCATCTGGCTGGGTTTCCCCAGCCACTCTGGACAGCTTCCACAGAGACCAAAATGTCAGGCTTCATCTTGATCTTATGTGGACAGGAACCACATCTCAAGCTGGAAAGGACGGAGATTACCCATAATTCCTGGAGATAACCAAATCCGAAAGCTACCATATTTTTTGCTCTATAAGACTCACTTTTTCCCTCCTAAAAAGTAGGGGAAAATGTGTGTGCGTCTTATGGAGCGAATGCAGGCTGCGCAGCTATCCCAGAAGCCAGAACAGAAAGAGGGATCGCTGTGCAGAGCTCCCTCTCACTGTTCTGGCTTCTGGGATAGCCCCTCTGTCCCTTCCCCCACCTCCTGGAAAAGCCTGCAAGTGCCGTACACATGCTCCACGCGGCTCATGAAAGAGAGTGCTGAGAGGAGCCTGGGATATATCCCAGGCTCTGCTCAGCGCTCCCTTTAAAGAATATTTTTTTTCCTGCATTCCCCCTCTTAAAAATATGGTCTTATGGTCAGGTGCGTCTTATGGAGCAAAAAATATGGCGCTTTGATGGCTCATCTAGCACTCTGCCAACTTATCTGTCTATCCCTGGATCCTGTCCTGGTCATAGCCCCAAACTATGTGCAATATTGCAGTGCCTAGCAATTCACCCTGAAGCTAGATGATGAGCGTATCCAAGAAGAGAGTCATTGTGGCCAAGACAGGTACGCTTTCTACGACTGTAGACTTAGACCAGGGATGTACTTCTAACTCTAGCCTTCCTTTTAACTTATTTTTACCATTAGTTCATTAATTCTTCCTCACCCACTCATACGTACATAGTTACGCCCTCCCTCCCGACACCTTTCGGACATTCTGCTTTTTGGTATGGCTTCTTGCCCTCCAGATGAGGCCTGGGTGGCAGGTGCCTTGTGATGACAAAGAGGATAGCTCACCTGCAAGGGCATCGATGCCTAACTCCACCCCTTTGAGCATCTTCCCTCATGGTTTTGCCCCGACTTTGCCACTCCATGGCAGCTTGGCTGCTCTTCTGGGGATTAGGGGAGGGAGGACAAATCCAGGTGGCTCTAATAATGTCAGCGATGAGGTCACATGCACCACATTGCAAGCATCAGACCCAAATCGTTTAGGTGTGCAGGCCACAGCAGCAAATATCCACAGGTGGGGGTAAATGCTTAGCCAGGAATCTTTCACAACCGGGGCTCTCTACCACCCGTCCTAGTGCCAGCTGCCAATCTGATCAGATTTTGTTTATTTTACAGACATACAGGGTCAAGTTTGCTCACTGCTCTGTAAGCGCTCTGTCTGCTCATAATGCATCGGCTGTTTTAGATACAGATAGATCCACAGACTGTGCAGAGCCTACATGACATACCCTCCAACATTTCTCCAATGAAAAATAGAGACAACCTATTTAATAAATTAATTAATTAAATAAATAATAATAATAATAATAATAATAATAATAATAATATTTATACCCTGCCCATTTGACAGCCACTCTGGGCTGCTTCCAACACATATAAAGAAATAATAAAACATTAAACATTAAAAAAATTCCCTATACAGGGCTGCCTTCAGAAGTCTTCTAAAGGTGGTATAGTGCTACCTCGGGTTACATATGCTTCAGGTTACATACGCTTCAGGTTACAGACTCTGCTAACCCAGAAATAGTGCTTCAGGTTAAGAACTTTGCTTCAGGATAAGAACAGAAATCGTGCTCTGCCGGCGCAGCGGCAGCAGGAGGCCCCATTAGCTAAAGTGGTGCTTCAGGTTAAGAACAGTTTCGAGTTAAGAACAGACCTCCGGAACGAATTAGGTACTTAACCCAAGGTACCACTGTATAGTTACCGGTACTTATCTCCTTGGTTCGCATGACTCCATACCCTCCAACATTTTTTCAGTGAAAATAGGGACGTGCCCCATACTCTCCAACATTTCTCTGATGAAAATAGGGACATCCTAAGGGAAAGTGGGACATTCTGGGATGAAATCAGAAACTGGGGTGGCTTCTGTAAATCTGGGACTGTCCCTGGAAAACAGGGGCGCTTGGAGCGTCTGACAACACACCCACCTGCCCTGTCATTGGCTTAAGGGTGGTCAAGGTCTTAGAGAAGACAAGAAGCCCAGCAAAACAACGCAGGAACCAGGAGTGTTCCAGCAACCGTCTCCTCCACCCCAATTCTTCACAGCCCCCTCCCCTCCTTCACTTTCTGCCACAACCCGCTGGATGGAGGAGCCTGCCTGGTTCCTAGAGTCTTGCTGGTTTACATTAATGAGATACATAAAGCTTAATCCAGCGGTGGCCTGAGCAGTTCTACAAAAGGAAGTAATAGCAGCCTGCCATGAGCAGTGTCGCTCAGGTAATTGGTTTATCTATCTGGAAGCAGGGGTAGCAATCTCCACCCAGACAGACTAGTAGTAAAGTCTCTTCCTTAAGGCTATTTCCTTTGTCTTTTCAATTGCTTTGCACATCCATGTGAGAGAGGGAGAGAGAGAGAGAGAAAAGAGAGGGGGGGAATGTTAATTTGTGAATTAATGGCTTTTCTCAGCGGAATTGTAAATTCAAATGTCATCTCACATGGTGATACTGCGCCTGGGCTTCTGAGGAAGAAATGATAAACGCCGCCCCCCTTTCCCATCCTCCCCCTCCCCAACATACACACACAGACACACATTTGGCTCCTCTCCTCAAGAGAGAATCATGTAGGGCAAAACATGCTACTTTTAATTTGCAGTAACAGCACAACAGAGAATGCTGCGGTGGCTGTTTCCCAGCCCTCCTCCTCCTCCTCCTCCTCCTCCCTCGCATAACCTGGATGACTCCCCGATTGTGTCTTCCCTCATGCCCATTTCAAACATGTCTGAGAGCACAAAATTGTTTCCGCTCTCCCCTTTCCCCTTCCTTGCTTCCTTCTCCTCCACCTCTGCCAACTACTACCGAGAGCATCATTGGGGAGTGAGGAAGAGGGTCCCCTTTCTAAAGGGTACCGTGCTCCCTTCTCCTTCAGTAGTCAGGTGAATTAATGACCCTGAATTTAAAGTGAGCGCTGATATTCTGGCCTTCTTTGCCTGCCTTGCAGAAAGGGGAGGAAGGCTTCATTGTTCCTGAGCAGGAGGCGGGCAGTTGTGAGGGAGATTCATGGATGGAGATTGAATATGCAATTTTCTTTCACCTTGCCAAGAGCTGCCCCTGGGCTGTGCCTGGCCTAAATTCCCCCCCTCCTTCTATTTTCCCCATCTCTGCCATCTCTGGCCCTCCTACCTCCCTTTCATTCTTTCCAGAAAATTACCTTCAAAATTGATTTCCACTTTTACAAACAAATATAATGGGAACATGAAAGGGGGGAAAAGGCAAGTCCGTTGCTATGATGAATTAAGGCTGTCAGAGGCTCCTCAAGTCATCTCTGCTTTGTTTTATGGGCCAATCGGGATTTTCTTTTGTCAGTGGTGGGTACTGACAACCACTTCCTGTCCCCACAACTTAACTCAGCGTCTTAACACTGGGAGGGGATCCCTAGAAATTATCTAGTCTGCCCTCTGCCCAGAGGCAGGTGACCCGTTCACCAAGGCTATAGTCCTGGCAAATACTGCTGAATTCAAGAGGACTTACTCCCAGGTAAGTGGGGTTAGCATGGCAGCCTTTGTTATAAATGACTTGGCTCAAAAGAAAGGTCTTGATAGCTCATTAAAATGGGGAAATGTTTTATATTGGAGTCTAGAACTTGCGGGGAGGTGCATCACAAAAAGAAGAAAATAAGAAAGACCATTTGTGGGTGATCAGAAGACTAACACATGGCGGTTGGTGCTGTGCTCTAAAACACTGACCCTCTTGGGCTTGCTGATCAGAAGGTCGGCGGTTCAAATCTCCACAACGGAGTGAGCTCCCATTGCTCTGTCCCAGCTCCTGCCAACTTAGCAGTTCAAAAGCATGCCAGTGCAAGGAGATAAGTAGGTACCACTGTGGCGGGAAGGTAAATGGCGTTTCCATCATGGTGCTCCACTGTGCCAGAAGCAGTTCAGCCATGTTGACCACATGACCCAAAAAGCTGTCTGTGGACAAACGCCGGCTCCCTTGGCCTGAAAGCGAGATAAGCGCCGCAACGCCATAGTCATCTTTGACTGGACTTAACCGTCCAGGGGTCCTTAACCTTTCACCTTTACCTAACAGATGGTAGGTTTATAAAGAGTTGTCATTCCCAGGTTGCAAACAGCAGAAAGAAACAGAAGGAAGGAGGGACTCCTTCAAATATTCAGGGCCCAACCCGTTAAAAGCGTTAAAAGAAAGCACTGTCAGTCAAGAGATTAGTAGGACATATATTGCAGATGGATGGCTGTGAGAAGCAGCCAGTGTTTTTTCTGCTCCCATACAACTATCTGAATTTGAATTCAGAGGGAGCTTGAGAACTGTGCCTTCCACTTGTGACAAAACAATTCTGATGACTCATTTGTCCTGACCTGGGATCTGGTGCCACACGCAAACGTGGAACTTTGGCGTCACAGAATTGGCCTGTGCATCTTCTGAGTCATCCTTCTTTCTCTCCTCCCTCCTCCTCCTCCTCATTCAGATTGCTTGGAGAAGTTTGTGGTGGGGCATTGACTGACAGGCATCTCTCATTCCTACATCCTAATCAACTTGCTGGAGTGAGAACTTGACCTCTGGGAGCAAAGCTGGGAATAAACTGCCTCTTCAAAACACAGCTTCATCTGGAGGCTGAAGGAAGCTGTTAAACACACCAGTCTGCCCTAACTTTTTTGTCACGGTAGAGATTAGCGCAGCCTAGCTATCTGCGGCAGCAGAAGACAGGCAGCAGTAAGGAGGGCGCAGCTGCGTAACTAGAAGGTCACACGGGGTGCCACAACCACATCACAAAACTGCTCTTGTGGAAAAAGCCAGGGGTCAGTGCTTTGCTGCAAGGCCACAGTCCTTCCGCTGATGGCAAAATGTACGGGTTTCCTCAGTACACAAACTTCTGCTGTTCCTCATCAAGAATACATGATCAGCTGTGCCAGAAAACCGCAGAGTTTGGGGGTTCCCAAACCCCTCAGAGCTTAGGGCTGCTGCTCCTTGCCTCTTTCAGCAACGCAGGCGATGCTCTCAGCCCCACCGTTAGGCAGACTGAAACAACCACCTCAGGCAGCGGATGCTGGGGTTAGGGGCAGCACCAGCTCCCGGTTCTCCCTCCTGAGCCCCCAAACCATTTCTTTTTATTGTCACATCGCCTGTTCTGCCCCACCACAAACCCCAGTTTGGCCTACTGTCTCAGGTACAATGAAGGATGCTACCCTATTTAACTGCCTCTCCTGTCAGCTAGGGACAGAGCCTAGGGCTTGCCGATCAGAAGGTCAGCGGTTCGAATCCCCGTGATCGGGTGATGGCGTTTCCGTGCGCTGCTCTGGTTCGCCAGAAGTGGCTTAGTCATGCTGGCCACATGACCCAGAAGATGTTTGCAGACAAACGCTGGGAGCAGCACACGGAAACACTGTTTACCTTCCCGCCGGAGTGGTACGTATTTATCTACTTGCACTTTGACGTGCTTTCGAACTGCTAGGTGGGCAGGAGCAGGGACCAAGCAATGGGAGCTCACCCCGTCGCGGGGATTTGAACCGCTGACCTTCTGATCGGCAAGTCCTAGGCTCTGTGGTTTAGACCACAGCGCCACCCACGTCCCTTAGGGATTCATACTAGACTGCAACAACAACAACGACAATAATAATTTGTACCCCATCCATCTGACGGGGTTGCCCCAGCCACTCTGGGCAGCTTCCAGCAAATACATAAACATAATCAAACATCAAACATTAAAAACTTCCCTGTACATGGTTGCCTTCAGATGTCTTCTAAAGGTTCATGCTAGTCACTTTGCCAGAGTTAGATTCAAGGGCGTTCATTTAAGCGTCGAGCAGTTGTCTTGTCCCATGTTGTCCATTTGGATCACTTCTTGAGAATATTTCTAGTCTCCCTCTTTGGTCCTTATGAACAAGGTGAAGGTGCTGCCACCAAAGGAGTTGCCACCCTAGTTTCGAGAAGTTTTATTCCAGTTCACCTGGGAGTCAGACTTCTTCTGCCCTTCCTTCTCTGCAATCTCTTAACTCCACTCTTACTTCAACAGCTTTGCAAGCGGGCCAAAGTACTCATGCTTGGCACTTGCAAATAAATAGACAGCTGCCCCTTTTACAGATCCTTTAGCTCGTGTGCATGGAAGCTATAACTAACACAGTCGGCTCAAATGTCTAAAAGCCAAAGAACATTTGCATAATATGCGTTCTGTGGTCTATATTCTAATGACAGGGAACTCTGCATTTTTCAGCTTGTCGTAAACCTGGACATTGGAAATGCCATCCAGACACAATGCAGCCCACGCCACCTTCAGCAACAACGCAGACAGGAAGAATGGAATAAAGAAAACCAAATTCCTTTCTGCCTTAGGTGAATAACAAAAACAAAGCAACCTGGATTGAAATATCCACATGGCATGAAAAAGGCTAGTTTTGGTTATGCCATCAAAGCATATCATCCACCCACCAATGCAAGCAAACTGCCTGAAAAAATCAACATCAGGTGGCATAGGTATAACCCTGTGACAGCACTGCAGGGCATGAGACAATATACATTAAAAAAAAACATAAGATTAGACCTGCTGGAACAGACTAAAGGCCGGTCCAAGCCCAGCATCCTCCTTTCACAGTGGCCAAACATGCGTGTGAGGAGCCCGCAAGAAAGACCAAAGGACCACAGCATTCTGCCCACAAAATCCGCAGAATGTCTAGCTCCGAATCAAAACCAGGAGCCAGTAGCAATCAAACAATATGCTCTGATACATGGGCCCTTGTCAGCACTCTGGCGGAAGCATTCTGCATCGGCTGCAATTTCCAAGCAGTTTAATAATAATAATAATAATAATAATAATAATAATAATAATAATTTATATCCTGCCCATCTGGCTGGGTTTCCCCAGCAATTCTAGGCGGCTCCCAACAGAATATTAAAAACACGATAACAGACATTAAAATTTTCCCTAAACAGGACTGCCTTGAGATGTCTTCTAAAAGTCAGATAGTTGTTTATTTCCTTGACATCTGATGGGAGGGCGTTCCACAGGGCAGGTGCCACCACCGAGAAGGCCCTCTGCCTGGTTCCCAGCAACCTCACTTCTCACAATGAGGTAACCAACAGAAGACCCTCAGAGCTGGACCTCAGTGCCCGGGCTGAATGATGGGGGTGGAGACGCTCCTTCAGGTATACAGGGCTGAGGCTATTTAGGGCTTTAAAGGTCAGCACCAACACTTTGAATTGTGCTCGGAAACCTACTGGGAGATCTAGTAGAGTATGCTACAATAGTCTAATCCAGGGCTCACCCACCCCTCCCTTTGTGGTGTATTTCGGGACACATTCTGCATACCTTCCAATATTTCTCTGATGAAAATAGGGATGTCCTATTCAGCAACTATTTATTATTATTATTATTATTATTATTATTATTATTATTATTATTATTTCCCACCCATCTGACTGGGTTGCCCCAGCCACTCTGGGCAGCTTCCAGCACATATAAAAACATAAAAAACTGGACTTTTTTTTAAACTTCCCTATACTGGGCTGCCTTCAGATGTTTTCTAAAGGCTGTACAGTTACTTATCCCCTTGGTTTGGGGGGTCCCATAACTCTATACCCTTCAACATTTCTTCAGTGAAAATAGGGACATCCTATTACATACCCTCCAACATTTATCTGATGAAAATAGGGACATCCTAAGGAAAAGTGGGACATTCTGGGATCAAATCAGAAACTGGGATGGCTTCTGTAAATTTCGGGCTGTCCTTGTAAAATAGGGACACTTGGAGGGTCTGTGGTGTGTTGCTAGAGACATCCCTTCAGGTTTGTTGTTTTATAAAGCAAGGAACAAACCGGATAACTGAGGTGAGCAAGATAACAAAAGTGTTTGGAAAGCATGCTATGATAAAAGGCTGAAGACTGTCTGTGCTAAAAGATTAGGGTGGAAATAAAAGAAAAACCACCCTTACCAAGGGTCCCTTTTGCTAAGAAAAAGAGGAGATCTTTATAAGAGCTTTTTTTAAGGCCCCCTGAACCCTATGATTAAGTCACACTAGTTGTTACTCCCAATAACTCCATACCCTCCAACATTTCTCCAGTGGAAATAGGGACGTCCCAAGGAAAAGCGAGACATTCCAGGATGAAATCAGAAACTGAGATGGCTTATGAAAATCAGGGACATCCCTGGAAAATAGGGACACTTGGACGGTCTGGGCTTTCCAGCTTTGAGTGTTTGTTTGTCTTTCCCCAGGGAAAATCATGTTTTACCACTGAATTAGAACAAATGGTTTTCTATGGTGTACTCCCAGTCTGTGTGAACAGTTGAAGGTTGTGTTCTTCCCAAGTACAGTGGTACCTCAGGTTACATACGCTTCAGGTTACACACTCTGCTAACCCAGAAATAGTGCTTCAGGTGAAGAACTTTGCTTCAGGATAAGAACAGAAATCGGGCTCTGGCGGTGCGGCAGCAGCAAGAGGCCCCATTAGCTAAAGTGGTGCTTCAGGTTAAGAACAGTTTCAGGTTAAGAACGGACCTCCGGAACGAATTAAGTACTTAACCTGAGGTACCACTTCACTGTTCACTGGATATATACTTTACTTTATACTTTATTGTCACTTGTACAACCAGCCAGGGTGTGAATCACCCCTGAGAATTTTCCCCACTCTCCTGAGGCAACATTCTTCCGCGATGTCATCCAGCGGATTCACGGGACAGCCCATAATATTTTGTGCTGTATTCACCACCCTCTGTAGGCACTTCTTATCAGTTGATGTCAAACCAGCCTACCACACCGTGATGCAGTATGAAAGGACGCTTTCTATTGTAGACCGGTAGAAGGAGACACGGGTAGCGCTGTGGGTTAAACCACAGAGCCTAGGACTTCCTGATCAGAAGGTCAGCGGTTTGAATCCCCACGACAGGGTGAGCTCCCATTGTTTGGTCCCAGCTCCTGCCAACCTAGCAGTTCGAAAGCACGTCAAAGTGCAAGTAGATAAATAGGTACTGCTCCAGTGGGAAGGTAAACGGCGTTTCCGTGCGCTGCTCTGGTTCACCAGAAGCGGCTTAGTCATGCTGGCCACATGACCCGGAAGCTGTACGCCGGCTCCCTCGGCCAATAAAGCGAGATGAGCGCCGCAACCCCAGAGTCGGTCACAAATGGACCTAATGGTCAGGGGTCCCTTTACCTTTACCTAGAAGATCACCAAATGTTGATGGACATCATTCTTTCGCTTACCAAAGGTAGCAGAACCTTCACCCACTTTCGGCAGGGGTCTCGCTTCCCTCAGGAACTTGACACAGTGCGTTCCCTTGCTTAATCCTTTCCCCACTGAATTGCTCAACTTAATCAAGAGTAAGCTTTGCAAACATTTCTTTTCCCCTTCGCTTTGTCTCAATTACATTTGGCTCGGGGCCAGAAATGGAGGGAAAGCTCAAACCACTTATTTCTTGATTTGGGAAGGCAGCAATTATGACATTTGAGATACCAGGCCACTCTAGCATCACGCCTCTCTGAGTCTTAAATGGGCTTCCGCAAGCTGATGTCTCTGTCGCTCCTGTGTGGGACCCTAATCTACAGATCTCTTCAATCTATAAATTACAGCCTCTCTTGTTCCTACAGTTACATAGACACAGGCAATCAAGCACTCTGCCTCAACTTATTTTTGTCCACCCTAAAATGGACAATAAGTGTAATTCCCTATTCCTTTTTGGGCCGTTGCAGCAAAAACAATTACGAGCATTGCGGCACCCTCAAGACTGATACTTGGGGCATTGGTTTTTGTGGGTTGGAGCTGATCTGGACAGATGTGATTGCCTAAATTCAAGGCCAGATCAAGGTAGTTGGGAGTCCTGGTGCTTTTCTTAAAATTGGGGGTCCCTTTCCCTAAATAAAGGAAAAGGGACCCCTGACCATTAGGTCCAGTTGTGGCCAACTCTGGGGTTGCGGCGCTCATCTCGCTTTATTGGCTGAGGGAGCCGGCGTACAGCTTCCGGGTCATGTGGCCAGCATGACTAAGCCGCTTCTGGCGAACCAGAGCAGCGCACGGAAACACCATTTACCTTCCTCCCAGAGCAGTACCTATTTATCTACTTGCACTTTGATGTGCTTTCGAACTGCTAGGTTGGCAGGAGCAGGGACCGAGCAACGGGAGCTCACCCCGTCGCGGGGATTCGAACCGCCGACCTTCTGATTGGCAAGCCCTAGGCTCAGTGGTTTAACCCACAGCGCCACCCGCGTCCCTAGTTTCCCTAAATAGGAATGCATAAAATAAGGTGACTTGCGTTATCTTAAGAACTACAAATAAACTGTGGACTTCTGTTTCACAAACAACAAAATATTATGCAGACCTTGGTAAGCAAAAAGAAAATACTTTGACCATGTGCATTTTCTCATTTTAACTCTTATTCTTTTTGCTCACTCTGGGTCACTCACCAACTCTGACCCTAGCCTACCCTGCATGGCTGTTGCAAAGAAGGAGGCATGAAACGACTGCAAGTGAAGACTTTGTGCTTGTATCAGAGGCATCCAATTGGGGCGCCTTTAACCAGAGCGATGCATCTCAGCAGTATAAACAGCCATGCCCCTCCACCCCCTACAGATTAAAAGAGCCCTAAAGCTTCAACCAATCTTAATCTGGCCCGGTTACTGCATGTTTTAGATGCATAAGTCCCATTCAGCTGAGCTTACTTCCAGGCCTGTAGTCACTGGGGTTGTGGAAAGCCAAGTGATCCACTTTCATTCTTAAAATGAAAGTGGTTACTCCCCACTTGTGGAATGCTCTCCTCAGGAAGGCTTGCCTGGTTCCTTCATTACATATCTTTAGGTGCCAGGCAAAAACATTCTCCTCTTCCCAGGCCTTTGGCTAATTAAACACTCCATGACCTATTAAACTGGGGTGTGTGTGTGCAATTGTTTTTGCTTGTTATTATGGTATGCATTTTTGTGTTTTTATATTGTAAACTGCCTTGTAATCTTCGGATGAATGGTGCTGTGGAAATGTAACAAATAAAAAAATGATAAAACAGTGGGATTTTTTTAATTAGAAAAAATTACAGGTAAAATAGTAAGGAAAAGCATACAGGCTGAATCCATAAAAGCACCGTATGAGGCTAAGTTTAGGATAAGCACAGTAACAACCTTGTGAGCCTATAAGGGGCGTTTTTTGTCTTTTTTTCACACGGGTGTATCTTAACAATTGTTTTTCTTTTCACGTCTTATTTTACCTTGGGCACTTATGATTTTATACTGGGTACAAAAATTGTTTTAAATTTTTTAATCAATGCAGGTCGTACTTTCCCTAATTTTCCCAGCAAAATCACTGTCCTGCCCAAACTGCAAAGCCAGTGAGAAAACTAATAGGATGTTGTAATATATTGTTTATTTTATTCATAATAATTTAATTGTGTTAAAGCTTATCAGATTATTTTATATCTGTCTATATTTAAGTAGTGCTCATTTTGCACCAATATGTACCTGGGAGTAAGACCCATTAAAAACAAAGAGATTTACTTCTGAGTAGACATGTACATCATTGTACTGTACATTGACTATATCATGAATTCTTCAGTTCCCGCAGAGCAGAAGATATGCCTAAGTCTCTTTGCAATTTTTTTGTATTTTCCATTTGCTGTGTGTGTGTGTGTTCTTTAACACCTACCCAGCCTAACACCTATTATGCTGTAGCATTTGCAGAGAATAGCTTCTAGGGAGAACCTAAGCTTAGATTATCCCCCCACAAGAAAGATGTATTGCAGTTGCTTGAAAGAAAGGAAGGGCAAACAATGGAAGTTTCAAGGACTAGAAAATGAGGGAGAAGCAGGAAAGAAAAGTGCGTTAAAGGAGAGGGGTAAATATGAGCTCTTTGGGACCCCAGGGATTTAGCCTGGCATCTAAGCACAACTCTGACTTCACTCATAGGCTAAAAAGACTGAAAAGTGGAAGCAGCGAGAGGCAGGCAGGCTCGTTTCACAGAAATCGCTTAGATGATTGCCTGCACATTTTGTGTTACAACTTTCTTTCCAGGAGGGCTAGAAACTTCCAAAAGAAAAGAAAAGAAAACTCAGCATCTTGCTGGCAGGCAGTGTGGCGTGTCGGTGTGATGTAGTGGGAGACTTGGGTTCAAATTCTCCCTTGGCCAAGAAACTAACTGAGTGACCTTGGCTGAGTTGCTGCCTCTCAGCCTAACCTATTTCACAGGGTTGCTTCCTTGGAGAAAAAGGTGGGATATAAACACAATAAGTAAATAAAATAAAAGCATATGTCGCCATAAATGTTTTACAATCCTCTATATGTCTCAATGAGTTTGATGTGGTTTGAGGTAAATAAACATTGAATTGTAGCCTGGCAGCATAGGCCTCTGCAAAATGGCTGGGGAAACCCAGCCAGATGGACAGGGTATAAATATTATTATTATTATTACTTAGAAGTAAGTCCCATTAAGCCCAATGGAGTTTACTTTCAGGTGTTTTCTCTGAATTGGCAAAAAGTTCCATTGAATTCTATGGGACTTAGTGGACATACAGTTGTGCTATTAATCTCTCAGGAGTCCATGCAGCCCTTCAAAATTGATTAGAACAACAACAACAGCACAACAGTGTTCGTTTATATTGTGCTTTTTGAACGTTCGAAGCACATTGTACGCTCATTCATTTATCTTTACAACCACCACGTAATTCCAGTGTTTTTGTTCTGCATTGCAGAAGGGGAACCAGCGATTGCTGAGCATTGATCACAGATCACACCCTCAGCCTCACCACCAGCTCCTATGGTAAGAATCCTGCCACCAGCAATTCCTTTGCCCACATCCATTTTTTCTTCTCAGTTTTTTTTTTCAGTTAAAATTTTCATCTGGATGGTATCGTTTCCACACATGAATATCAAGCTTAAGCCAAGAGTTTTCACTGTGTTTATAAGCACAGAGTTATAAGCATGAGTGCGCATATCAGTTCATGCCAACAAACACTGAGCATATACCAAACAAACAACAAACACTGAGCATATACCAGCTGGAAACAAACGGAGACCATCTACATTTTCAGGAAGCGTTATTGGTACCTGGCAACATGGACTGGCATGTGAGGATCAGCGTTTGATGGAACAGTATAGGCAAAAGTCACCATTGCCTAGTGAAAGACTATGAATTGGTTGTGGTGCTGCGCATAAAAACATATCCTTCTGGAAGGAAAGGAAATTATATCTCTACCTTTTTCTGAATGCTTCCCAAAAATCACATTCGTCAGTGTGAAAAGCCTAAAGGGACCCCTTTAACATTAGGTCCAGTTGCGGACGACTTAAGGACAGAGACACCAGAGAAGCTAATCTGTAGAAGATCGCATTGATCAAATACATTGCACAACTAAATTCTTTCATTTTGGGCTTGCAAACCATGAGCTAAAGAGATTGGCAAAAAGAGGAGTATATTTCCCCCCCATTTTTCAATTCTGAATGCATGTTTTATTTGTAGGGTGCCAAAACACAACAGCTGTCTCTCTCTCTCTCCTTAAAAATAATTCTCACATTCCTAAACCTTCTCTTCCCTGGCCCTGAAAGCCAGGTTTTGTTTCTTGTCTTAAATATTGCTAGGGGGTTGGGTATACAAAGTGGATCTTTCCAGAATCACCCTTTTGCTGCCTTTGATTAGAAATTCAGGATGAGCCACCTTGGTGTGAGTCCAAGGCTCAATCTAGAAACCGGGAGGGGAGTTTGTGCCTTGGCTCCGGGAACGAAATCGGCTGGCTTTGCCTCCTAACGAGAATTCAGCTGGTCATGAAAGACTTTCCGGGCCAGTCGAGTTGTTGTGGTGGTGCTGGTGGTGGTGGTAGGGAACCATCCCTAATCTATGACTAATCCAATATGCAAAGCACCTGCGAATCCTGGTCCAAAACTGGAGCTTAGGGGTGGTAAGAGGGAGGGCAAAGAGAATGGGAATGAGAGGGGCAGAGCAAAGGGGGGAGAAAGAAAAAGGAAATAAATGAAGGGAGGATGAACCCCTCCCTCCCCCTACCTTCGTCACGTTTCCTCTTCTCTCCATTCGACCGAGGAATCCCCAGAATCCCATTAATGGAGTAGGAGCCCACCGGATCATTGGAGGCACTGGAGACGGGAGGGGAGGCTGTACTGGGAACTGGACAAAATGAAAAGGGAGAGAGGCCCATGAGGAGAGCAGAAGGTAGAAACGCTACAGGAGCACACCCTAGCCTCTCCAGAGGTAGCCCTGCTCACCCGGCTAAGGGAGACCCCACCCCTTCGCCAAAAATGCCTTTCAGTTGCCAACATAGCTCGTAAATCCTTTGCAAAACACTTATTTCTGTCACACAACCTATCTCAGTATGTTCAAGGCTGGCTAGAATTCTCCTGGTAAGCTGAAAACCCCAGCTCTGCAATCGAATTCGCCTACAGTGGTACCTTGGGTTACAGACGCTTCAGGTTACAGACTCCGCTAACCCAGAAATAGTACCTCGGGTTAAGAACTTTGCTTCAGGATGAGAACAGAAATCGCACAGTGGCAGCGGGAGGCCCCATTAGCTAAAGTGGTGCTTCAGGTTAAGAACAGTTTCAGGTTAAGAACAGACCTCCGGAACGAATTAAGTACTTAACCCAAGGTACCACTGTATGTCTATTTTGGTTTGTGTTTTACAAGACTCCATTGTGCGTAGGATTTATTTACTTATTTTCAGAATGGAAATGTGTATAATGCATTTTTAAATAATAATAAAAATCAAAGCACTGTACAACACACACACACACACACACACACACACACACACACGTATTCTCCTATAAAAAACCAAAATCATAGATCACAGTCTAACTGTAAAAAGAATATATTTTTCCCTCTCTCTCTTTAATTGTCTGCAGAAGCCTAGCAGATTAGAAAAGTTTTCAGGAAATGCATAAAAATTGAAGATGCCTCCTGAATCTCTGTTGGAAGAGCATTCCACAAGACTAGGCATAGTGGGTTGGCCGGTGAAAGAGAGAGAATGAATATTCAGATCCGGTAAGGAAGATTAGAATTTTGCAACATGACAGTAACTTTTAAAGGAGTTAAACCTGCAGCTGCAGCTCACACAAGAGAAGATATTATTTACGACCAGTGCTTGAGTTACAGAAGGTACACTTGAGGGTTGGTCAGCCCTCTTAACTTTTGTGATGGTGCCCTTGGCAACCGTGTCTAACAGGTATATATGATTTAGTTAAATTTAGGGACTAGGGGACTTGGTTTGTGGATTTCGCTAAAGGACTCTCCAGCTTCCTGACACCCCTCCCCATAATTAAAGCCCTATTTACGGCCCATTGTCATTCTGCTCACCTTCTAAAGTGTATCCTCGCTTATACTGTTGGATACTAGAACTGTCGCAAACTAGATGCCAGTCTCATGGTCAATAGAGGGCAGAATTACATGGCAGCTAAACACACATGGGTTGCCAAACCCACATTTGCAGAGATATTATTATTATTAATAATATATTTATACCCCACCCATCTGGCTGGGTTTCCCCAGCCACTCTGGTCGGCTCCCAACAGAATATTAAAAACATGATAGAACATCAAACATTAAAAACTTCCCTAAACAGGGCTGCCTTCAGGTGTCTTCTAAAAGTCAGGTAGTTGTTTGTTTCCTTGACATTTGATGGGAGGGTGTTCCACAGGGCAGGTGCCAGCACCGAGAAGGCCCTCTGCCTGGTTCCCTGTAACCTCACTTCCCGCAGTGACGGAACTATCAGAAGGCCCTTGGAGCTGGACCTCAGTGTCCGGGCTGGACGGTGGGGGTGGAGACGCTCCTTCAGGTATACTGGGCCAAGGCAGTTTAGGGCTTTAAAGGTCAGCACCAACTCTTTGAATTGTGCTCAGAAACGTACTGGGAGCAAATGTAGGTCTTTCAGGACTGGTGTTAGGTGGTCTTGGCGGCCACTCCCAGTCACCAGTCTAGCTGTTGCATTCTGAATTAATTGTAGTTTCTGGGTCACCTTCAAAGGTAGCCCCATGTAGAGCGCATTGCAGTAGTCCAAGCGTGTTTAAACAAGCCACCATGTTTTTTTGGTCTAAAAATGCCCCAACCGCTGGAAGTTTTCTTCCCAGCACCTGCTCCAGTTGTGGGGGGTGAGCATGTGGGGGGAAAGGCCTGTTTCCTCATGACATGCAGTCCACAGCCTTTTTCAAATACTCCTTTCGTAAAGGCTGTTGATATATTGAACCATGTACATGCAATTCTAAAGGCAAACAGCCTCTCCCTGACCCAACCCAGCTACAGGTCTGCCAGCAGAGAAAGTTTGCTCCCCCAGGAACTTAATCTGAAAGGGCCACTCTCCTCCCCAACAGCCTCACCCCCCGAGACAGCCAAAATAGGTGCTTTCCAACACTGAATATCAAGGAAGTTTAGAATCATAGATTTGGAAGGGACTCTGAGGACCATCTTGTCCAACCCCCTGCGATGCAAACGGAGGAATCGAACCTGCAACCTTAGCATTATCAGCGCCATGCTCTAACCAAGCATATAAACAGAACATAAAGTGAGCCGTGAAGCCATTCTGAAAGGACCCCAGCTGGACTGGTTTGTTATTGGTTAGAATTCCTGGTTAATCAGGAATCCTGGAGCAAACCTTGAAGGGAGAGCAAGAAGGACTAGAATGGAGGCAAAATGGCCACAAACATCTCTCCTCTAAATATTGGCTTATTGGGTTGTGTGAAGTAGATCCATGGCTTGCAGTTAGAAAGCTACCTCTTTATCCGGCGTTAAGCTCAATAAAAGGCAATTCAAAGAAAACCTATTCTGTGCGTCAGCACTGATTGGCAGGTGCCTGTTTTGTTAGGTTAGTTATGTCATAATTTGATGTATTTGTGCCTACGCATCACTTTGAGTTCTTAACAGCAATTAAAATGAACCACGAAATGCAATAAAATGCAAAAGCAAAATACAGCGTAACAGCAGAGACAAGAGCAGCAGATAAAACAGAGTTGTTGGATAAAAACATCTGTTTTCTGTTTTCTTTTTCTTTTTAAGGAGGCATAAACAGGAAGGTTTTTGCCCTATGGCAAAACAGTGCAAGAGTGGGGACTGTCCAAGCCATTAATGAGCATCGTCCTGCATTTGAGGGGATGTCTGAGCTAGAGAACAGTCTTCCTGCATTTGAAGACATCTTCCATTTGCAGGCCTGTCCATTCTGGGTACCATTTAATGATGGAGAACTATTGGAAGGGAGAGCAGGGTAACACGAAAGTTGCCCATTGGCAGTTAGTGCCTGGAGAGCAGAGGGAGGGATCACCTGGTCCCAGTCTTCCTCACTATTTAAATTATAGCAATCCTTCCAAATTTGCATCAATTAGCATGTGCAAATGTTATGCAAAGTGCCTGTGCTGCCACAAGCTCACCTTGCCCATCCTCAGAGCAGCTTTGCAACTCTTTTAAATCAGATTTCACGTTACAAAAATAAGGCATATTCATGCTTAGAGAAGTTTGAGTTTACTGCAGGGCAATTGTTGGCCCAAACTGTCATGTCGAAGTTAAAATCATTTTTTAATGACAGTTTAAAAAAAGAAAGAAACTCTTCTAAGTTCACCAGTTGTATTTCTTAGCCACTGATATATCTCACCCAAGCCCTCCTGCTTGCTATGTTTTTTAGCAGTAAATGAACACCATACTTCTGAACATAGTTTTCTGTGAACACAAGAGCTGGGAAGTTGCTTGTTTAAAACACACACATACCAGTGGCGTGTGGTCAGTGGACTATGGGGACTAGCTTAATCCCCTAAATGTTCCCAGTAAATCAGAGGGTATTAAAGTATTAAAGCCTGCTGCCTCCTTCCCAAAGACCAGGAAGTTTCTGCTCATCTGTTGGGGGGGGGCACGATGCTCAGATGGGGCCAAGACCCTCCTGCCACTTTCCCAAAGCCCACCCAACTTTTGAAAGGAATACAAAGGCTCAAGCATCCCTTTAGAGGCCTGACACCTCCTTCCCAAAATCCAGGAAGCTTCTGCCTGGCTTAGGGAGGGAGGCATGATGCTCACAAACGGGGCGTTGCTATGTCGGCCCCCCCCCCAATCCCCCTCACAAGCTGGTGCCTCTGGCCCTAACTTTCTCCTATGAAAAATTTCCCCACACACCACTGACACATACCCACTATTTTGCAAGAGTCTATTACACGACATGTAAATATTAGAATCACAGCATGGTTAACAGTGAAAGTCTTCATGGGAATATCCCCTGCATAGGCTCACTCCTTCCAAACAAGCCCATACCTTGGTTCTCGAACATAATCCGTTCCAGGAGTCCATTCGACTTCCAAAACCACTCAAAAACCAAGGCGTGGCTTCCGATTGGCTGCAGGAGCTTCCTGCACTCAAACGGAAGCCGAATCAGATGTTCGGCTTCCGAAAACACTTTCGCATACCAGAACTTCTGGTTTGCAGCGTTTGGGAGCCAATTTGTTCGACAACTAAGCCGTTTGCGAACCAAGGTACCACTGTAATTGGTTACTGGAGCTCACTGTTGCTGATAAGTGTCACTCAGTTAAACAACACATTTCCCATATGACTGTACAACTAACCAGCAAAATCCCATTTTCCTTCCAGGGTATGTATCTGCATCCCAACACAAGTTAAACGAGTCTCATTAGGTGGGGCGGCCTGTCCTGTTTCAGCACCTGAGGCGAAACAGGAATGTGCAGCCATTTCCCCACACGGCTGTGGCCCACTTTTGCCAGCAACTGAACACTGCAAACCCATTGCCAAACTCGGAGAGAGTTAGGGCGCACCTCATGGCATTGCTATAATAATAATAATCATAATAATAATTTATTATTTATACCCCGCCCATCTGGCTGAGTTTCCCCAGCCACTCTGGGCGGCTTCCAATTGAGTGTTAAAAACAAGACAGCATTAAATATTAAAAAACTTCCCTAAACAGTGCTGCCTTCAGATGTCTTCTAAATATCAGATAGCTTTTTATTTCCTTGACATCTGATGGGGGGTGTTCCACAGGGCAGGTGCCACTACCAAGAAGGCCCTCTGTCTGGTTCCCTGAAACCTCACTTCTCGCAATGAGGGAACCGCCAGAAGGCCCTCAGTGCTGCATCTCATAGAATCATAGAATCAGAGTTGGAAAAGACCACAAGGGCCATCGAGTCCAACCCCCTGCCAAGCAGGAAACACCATCAGAGCACTCCTGACATATGGTTGTCAAGCCTCTGCTTAAAGACCTCCAAAGAAGGAGACTCCACCACACTCCTTGGCAGCAAATTCCACTGTCAAACAGCTTTTACTGTCAGGAAGTTCTTCCTAATGTTTAGGTGGAATCTTCTTTCTTGTAGTTTGGAACCATTTCTCCGTGTCCGCTTCTCTGGAGCAGCAGAAAACAACCTTTCTCCCTCCTCTATGTGACATCCTTTTATATATTTGAACATGACTATCATATCACCCCTTAACCTCCTCTTCTCCAAGCTAAACATGCCCAGCTCCCTTAGCCGTTCCTCATAAGGCATCGTTTCCAGGCCTTTGACCATTTTGGTTGCCCTCCTCTGGACACGTTCCAGTTTGTCAGTGTCCTTCTTGAACTGTGGTGCCCAGAACTGGACACAGTACTCCAGGTGAGGTCTGACCAGAGCAGTGTTCTCTGCCCTATGGCAGGGAAGATGAGTGGCGACACTGTGCACTATGCCATGGGGTGGGCAGGGTGCCAGCGCTTGTACTTCTGCCACCTGAGGGAGATACTTCACTCTGCCCCACAGGCAGGCCGATTCTGCTCCGCAGACCTGTGCAGGACTGCAGTTTGCCATACTGATTACAAACAGCTCTCCATTTAGGGTTACGGTCCAAGGCACCTCGTGTTTAAGTGAAACCGCGTATGTCTGAAACACCATTGAAACATTGCCATTGCCCTGTTATTCAAGGTCTGTTTTACTTTAAAGGGGGGAGCCCAAGAGGTAGGGAGGAGTGTGGTTTAAGGAAGAAAGGAAGGGAGAAAGGGGCCCACTGACATCCTCTGCTCAAGGGTCCCCAGAAACATCCAGCCTGCCCTGCTGGCAATGCTGAAAATTGATGCTGGTGGAAGGTGAATTGCCATATTACCGTATTTTTCGCTCTATAAGACGCACCAGACCACAAGACGCACCTAGTTTTTGGAGGAGGAAAACAAGAAAAAATAATATTGTGAATCCCAGAAGCCAGAATAGCAAGAGACATCGCTGCGCAGTGAAAGAAGCGATCTCTCTTGCTGTTCTGGCTTCTGGGATAGCTGCACAGCCTGCATTCGCTCCATAGGATGCACACACATTTCCCCATACTTTTTAGGAGGGAAAAAGTGAGTCTTATATAGCAAAAAAAACGGTAATTGAATCACCGAGTTTGGAGGCATCTCTAGGGTCGTTTCATCTGTCCCCCTGCTAATAATAATAATAATAATAATATAGTTTTAATATACCCTGCCCTCCCCAACCAAGACCGGGCTCGGGGCGGCTAATACCTGATATAAAAGCAAATTGATTGAAATACAACTTAAAAACTAGATTAAAACACAACATTAAAACATTAAAATACAGCCTCATTTCAATGGAAATTCAAATCAAAAACTTTTTTGGGGATGAAAACGTCAAGTCTTCACCTAGGCTAACTATCCAGACTGTGGTCCTAACATGGGCCAGAAAAAACCCAGGGAAGTCCCCAAATAGGCGTTCCATCACAGGAGGAGAAAGGAAAAAAGAAGAGGGGGAGGGAATCAAATTGATTCCAAGCCGAAGGCCAGGTGGAACAACTCTGTCTTACAGGCCCTGCAGAAAGAAATCAGATCCCGCAGGGCTCTGGTTTCATAAGACAGAGTGTTCCACCAGGCCGGAGCCAGTGTTGAAAAGGCCCTGGCTCTGGTTGAGGCTAATCTGACTTCCTTAGGGCCTGGGACCTCTAGGGTGTTGCTATTTATAGACCTTAAGGTCCTCCGTAGGAAGTTCAGTGCTCCAGCATCCCCGACAGGTGACCATCAGGCCCATTGTTAAGCAGCTTGTACCATCAGAAAGTTCTTATAATGTGAACCCATTAATTTGAATCCTACTCTCTGCAGCTCCTTCCTGCCCTCCATCATCCATGAGACACTATCAAAATATTTTTAGGTGGCTATCATATTGCCTCTTAGCTGCCCCTTCCAGACTAAACAAAGGCAGTTCCTTCAACTTTTCACCAAGAATTGCTGTCTAGGCTCTTCACAATCTTTGTAGCTCTCCTCCAGGTACATTACATGTCAGAGACTGTGCTGAGGAGGGCTGCACAAAGGAGGAATGGTGGGAGCCTCCCCCTTCCCCTGCTCCTAACCAGGATCCTGAAGCTGCCCAGAAGCAGTGGAACAGTATAAAATTGGAACAGTGGTTTGCAGAGGGGCACAGTTCTGAAGACAAAAGTTGGGAAGAACTGGGTGGTGAACAGCTAGGAGAAGAAGAACCAGAAGAGAGAGAGAGAGAGAGAGAGAGAGAGAGTTAATGGACTCCGGTTCGCTGGAAAATGTCCAGCCGATCAGTCCAAGGTCACATAGATTAGACAAGGTAGCTGCACAGAAGGCACAGCGGTTGCGAGATCAGGTTGCAAGACGAGGAAGTGACTCGGGGGGGAGTGGGTGGAAACCTTAATTGGGAGCACCTTTACTCCGAGAATAGACTCTTCGTTCTTTCGCTGTGATCATTAAAATCTCTTTAAATGGCTATTTTTGCTTTGTTCTGCTTATCCACAGCTAAAGGGAGGGAGGAAGCTGCTTCCCCAAAGCCTCACATTACACTTGGTTGATGTCCTCCTTTAACTGCAGTGCTCAGAACTGGACATTTTGCTCCAGTACAAAAGAGTGGTGCCATTGCTTCTCGTGAACTGAACACTATGCTTCAGCTGACGTAGCATGCAATTGCTTGCGTCTTTTTAGCTTCAGCCCCCCATTTTCCTTTAACTTTATCCTTTCTTATGCACCTCCTTATGCATCACTTTCCTAGTCCCAGTTGCTCTTTTGGGTAGAGTGCCTCAGGCAATAATAACCTTCAGCCTATTCCGCCTGCCTTTCCCCTCTGTGACATCAGGGCACCACGGCCAATCACTGCCGGGCGTCTCATCACCATTGCCGCCACCACCACCATAAAATCCCTCGCCGCTGTGGTTTTTAAATTTCCTGCCCCTGGGGAACCCCTTCTTCCTCAGTTTATCAGCCAAGGAAACCCTAAGCTAGCCACAGAATCTCTGCACATTTTATGGTTCTGGGACATAGAGTAATCTTGGTCTGCAAGGAGTACTCCAGAAGGGGTACTGTTTAAGCTGATATGCAGACACCACTAAGATCTTAAGCAGGAATTAGAAAGTCATTCCTGCAGCACTCCCCACACCAAGAGAATGTACTGGAACACATTGCTCAGGAACATCTTAATGTGCAACCAGCAAAATACACAATATCCTCTAGCTGTGCATTTTGGGACAAGACTGGTGACGGCAGGTTTTGAGCAACTAACCTCCCCTTACTAAATTTCTGATCAAGAAATTCCTGATAAGCTTTCTAATAAGCGTCTTTAATTGATAGACTGGCTTTCTGCTTGCTATTCTATCTGTTAATAAATTATAATTAATCAAAGTCACAAGTTGCACTGCAGTCACCTGCCATCTTTGCAAAGGTGACTGTTTCCCATACCTTAACCATAGAAAATTTAACCATCTAGTAAGCAAAATGACTATTGTCAGAAAGAAAATATAGCTTTAAGGCGCTTTTAGAATTCAATTTGGGGGAAATATGAGCTATTCCCAGTTACATCAACAGAACAGTTTAAAACGACTACAAAACCGTCAGTATCAGGATCCAAATACAGTGGTACCTCGCAAGACGAAATTAATTCGTTCTGCGAGTTTTTTCATCTTGCGATTTTTTCGTCTTGCAAAGCATGGATTTTGGAAAAGCTTCAAAAATCACCAAAGTCTTCAAAAACCTCAAAAAAGGCTACCACACCGCGTGCTATGAGTTGCTCCTCGAAGTCAAGTCGCAACTGCACCCCCTGAGTGCACGGTTTCAAGAAAAAGGAAACAAACTTGCAAGACAAAGGAAACAAACTTGCAAGATGTTTTCATCTTGCGAAGCAAGCCCATAGGGAAATTCGTCTTGCGAAGCAACTAAAAAAAAGAAAAACTCTTTCGTCTTGCGAGTTTTTCGTCTTACAAGGCATTCGTCTTGCGAGGTACCACTGTATATAAATTAGGGTTGCAATAATTAACCAATTCATTTGCTAGACTAATTTATACTATAATTTATATATATATCAATCACTATTTTTAACATCAGTATGTACAAAGACTGCAGGTGGAGAAGTAGCAGGAACCTAACTTCAGAAGAACCAGAAATTCAGCAGGTGCAGGGAACGAGAGTATTCATCCAAGAGATATAAATCCCAACCTCTTTTGAACAATTAGCTCTTCATCAGGGGCCTGACAGAAAAAGAAATAGGCTACATCTATTACAGTTTCTTAGATGACTAGCTCCAAAATGAGCCACTGACATACGGACTCCCTCCGTGGCAGCTGAGCCTGCAATAGATTTGAGCTAATCCTGATTCTGACAGTCCCCTAGAGAAGAGCTAATTGCTTTTAAAGAAACGTTGGAATCTATACCACTTACTCGGACTAATACAGGTGTCTCCTTGCACCTGTTGGGTTCCTGCTTGTTTCGTGCTGCCCTTTGGTGTGAGCTAGAGGTGTAGACAGGGACGCAGGTGGCGCTGCGGGTTAAACCACAGAGCCTAGGACTTGCCGATCAGAAGGACGGCGGTTCGAATCCCCGCAACGGGGTGAGCTCCCATTGCTCGGTCCCTGCTCCTGCCAACCTAGCAGTTTGAAAGCACATCAAAGTGCTAGTAGATAAATAGGTACCACTCCGGCGGGAAGGTAAATGGCGTTTCTGTGTGCTGCTCTGGTTCGCCAGAAGCGGCTTAGTCATGCTGGCTCCCTCGGCCAATAAAGCAAGATGAGCGCCGCAACCCCCCCTGTTTACCTTCCCGCCGGAGCAGTACCTATTTATCTACTTGCACTCTGACGTGCTTTTGAACTGCTAGGTTGGCAGGAGCAGAGACCGAGCAATGGGAGCTCACCCCATGGTGGGGATTCGAACTGCTGACCTTCTGATCGGCAAGTCCTAGGCTCTGTGGTTTAACCCACAGCGCCACCCGTGTCCCTGACTGTATGTTATTCGGGCGATAATGTGCCATGAACAGACTTGGGGAACAGTCCGGTGGCTACAGCTGGTTAAATTTTTGGAGCAAAAACCTTCAAGGAGGCTGGATTGAGCTGTACCACCCCTCTATGTGCACAGACTCTGGTGTCTTTTCTTCCAGCTTCCAGGCTGTATTACGGAAGATTTGGCTGCTTGGCACAGAAATAGAATCTGCATGCCCATTTCCTCAAAGGCTGTTCCTTCCCTGCACTGCAGTCTTGTTTGCATCCCAGCTTGCAGTGTTTTGGAGGAGACGTTCTAGGAATGTGGCATTGGAAAACAGGACAGCTCCTCCTACATTTGTCCCCTCGCTTCTTTGGCAAACTTACATTATTTGGCAGCTGATCTAATTTAAGTACCTTTCACATCCATGAGACAAAAGTCATATCCCTGGGGAAAAGGCTATTCAATTAATTCTAGCCTCTGTTCAGTCTTCTATCGCTCCCTCGGTGTGCGCACACTTATAAAACCTGCGTAGAGCAACACCATTTTTTGAAATGTATACATGGATATGGGGCACACTGCGTTTTCGATCCTGCAGGAAATGGGCTCTAATTGCTAACTGTGGTTACAAGGGATTTCTTCACACAGGTACAAGGCAGGTTTCTGAGGCAGCAGCAGCAACTTCTCCTCTGAAAAGGAAGATTTCTTTGCTGCATAGATGTGCCCCAAGCAATGGGACAGCAAAGCTTTCATACAAACATGAGGATGACTTTGGAAGAGCAACTGCAAGCTGCCACTCAAACATACAACTTCTGTGCCCAAGATCTAAGCCTAGCTAGAGGACAGGCTCGATGCTGCTTTGGCCTTGGGGAGACATTCATGAAAGCTTTGCCTCACTTAATCTTGTTCTTTTGTTTAACTGTGTGCTGGACCTGTGCATAGCTGTCAACCGTCCCTTATTTGGCGGGAAACTCCCTTATCCCAGTGCCGTGTCCCGCTGCTATCCCTTATTGATGATGTCCCTTAAATTTCCCGGGTTTCATGCTCGCCGGGCTTGGGAGGGAAGCAGCGGCTCGGGGTCCTCCGCCGTGAGAGAGAGCGTGTGCACGAGCTGCCACGTCTCCGTCTCTTCCTTTTCCCCCTCAGGGACACGTCATGAAGAGACGGTGGCGGTGGGTGGGCAGGCAGCCCCTCTCTTGCAAGACTTCTGCTGCGCTGCCAGGGGAAGCTGGAGGTGGCAGCAGCGGAGGCTGAGGAGGCGGCCTGAGGGAGGAGGAAGAGGAGGGGATGGGGAGGGAGCAGCCGCCGTGGCACCACAACCACCTCATGCCGGGCTCATGGGCGGTGTGGGCGAGAGTCTCTCTCCCACCCACCCCTCTCTCTCGGGCAGGGAAGGGCCGATGGAACTCCTCGCGCCAGGACGACGGCAGCCCCGACGTGCCGTTTAGCATCCCATCCAACCAGTGCAGCATCTTAATGTAGTGATTTCCCCCTCTGCATCCCTTTCATAACTATTTTTATAAAACATTTGTCCATCCATAGTTCACATTTTTACTACAAGTTTTCTGTCAATCCTACCAAGGTATGTAAATCTTTACAATAGCTTTTCAACTAAATTATAAACTTTCCCCATTCTTTATTAAAGAGGTCCTCTTCCTGGTTTCTAATTCTGCCTGTAAGCTTTGCCATCTGGACGTCGTTCATCAGTTTTGTCTGCCCCTCTTCTTTGGTCAGAGTTGTAGACCCTTAAGATCATCTAATCCAACCCCCTGCAAAACACAGTCAGTGGCAGCAAAAGCAGCATGGCTCCATCAGTGGTGGATTTCTGTATGAGCTAAGCAAAATCCCTTATTTTCGAGGCTGCTGGTCCCTTATTTTCAAATCTGTAAGTTGACAGCTATGGACCTGTGTATGAGACCACTCAATTCCTGACATTACTTTCTCCCTCCCTCCCCACCTCTCTGGTTTTATCTTACCTATAGTATGCCCAGGTGCAGTAACTCCAGTTGCACTCCCATCTGGTGTTGGGTGGAATGGCTGCTGCACTTTGGTTCGGATGATCCTGCCAAAACAAAACAAACAAACATACTAGCTATTAAATCTGTCTCTTTCGGTTTTTAATTCTCCCCCCGTCTTAAGCTCATTTGCCACGTTTCCGTGTCAGTTTGCAAATTCCGATTAAAAGTCCTCACGGAAATGTGAAAAACGTATTTGAGTGAGCACTTCTCTTAGCATTCATGTTTTTGAATGCAATTTTGCAAAATATGCATATTCTTTTGAAAACAGTTTCTCCTAATATATGCATTTTTGCATGTGGTTTTTTTGGGGGGGGTAGTAGAACTGTATGGGATAATTCAGAGAAGTGCAGATTTCAAAAGGTGGCAGTGTTTCAATGTGCATATTGCTTCTGAAAGTTCAAATTAGCTAAGTTCAAATTGAAATATGTACATTTTCTCCCCACCCCCAGTCTGAACCTGAAGGATAGAGTCTGCAAGTGAAAACTCAGGCATGTAGAATGTATGTTTTGAATTATTATTATTATTAGTAGTAGTATGAAAATACACTTTGTGTGCCAGTGACCAAGAGCCACTTAGCCAAATGCATTATGGGAGTTGGTTTACATCTCACTTCTTAATGAAGTAACTGTTTAGGGCTATAATTTGATTCTTACAAGAGAAAGAAGCGGGTTGGAGTAAACTGCCCTTAAGGATGGTCTAGGAAGTTTAGCAACATGTAAAGAATTTTTTAAAAGACATATAGTCTTTGCCATTTTCTATGATGATCCCATTTATTGGTGAAAGGGTTATCAACATCGGGTGATACAGCAATTAAGTTATACTCAGAGTAGCTCTCCTGACGTTAATGAGCCTAAGTTAGTGCGATTAACTTCAACATACCTAAGGTAAAGGTAAAGGGACCCCTGACCGTTAGGTCCAGTCGTGGACCACTCTGGGGTTGCGGCGCTCATCTCGCTTTATTGGCAGAGGGAGCCGGCGTACAGCTTCCGGGTCATGTGGCCAGCATGACTAAACCGCTTCTGACAAACCAGAGCAGCACACGGAAACGCCGTTTACCTTCCCGCTGGAGCGGTACCTATTTATCTACTTGCACTTTGACGTGCTTTCGAACTGCTAGGTTGGCAGGAGCAGGGACCACGCAACGGGAGCTCACCCCGTCGCAGGGATTCGAACTGCTGACCTTCTGATCGGCAAGTCCTAGGCTCTGTGGTTTAACCCACAGCGCCACCTGCGTCCCTCAACATACCTACTCTTGAGTAAAATTTAGCTGAATACCACCCATTGTTCTTAACATCTTCCTTTATATACAGAACCATACAGAGTAACTTAAGCAAAAGGTAAGTCTTGCACCAAGTCTTACAAGATAAATATTGAGATTAGGGATGGGACAAGAGAACAGGCACAGAGAGAAAGAAAATAAGAGACAAATGTAACAATCTGTGTATGCACTCAGATGTAATTGTGCTTACATAGGCTCAGGGCCAGCCCTACCATTAGATACAGTGATAATACCCACCTCTGGTGGCAGGTGCTGGGCAACATTAATGGTGTCCCCCATCAGTGTTCCTCCCGAGTCTCCCACATGGCCTATTCTGCACTCACATGTGGCCTTTTGCCCTAAGTTGTGGTAGAGGACACTATCCCCTTCACCACAGTATTGAAATAATATTCAACTAGCCGTTCAGCTGGCTTCTGTATATGGAATGGGAGTGGAGGCGCCATCTTGTATTTTGCTTCAGTCAACAAAATGCCTTGAGAGATGGCTCTGCTTAGACTTCATTATGGTTGGGAAGGTTGATGAAGGCTGCAATCGTAGGAGTATTTACCAGGAATCCCAAGCAAATGCCATTGAACTTGGAAGGGCTTCCTTATGAGTAAACATGCTTAGGGACTGGATGAAGAACAGGCCATGGGCTTTAACAAAGCTTTCAGAATGTCAAGAATGTAACTGGCCAGAAAGGATGAAACTAGACATGAGGCGGGAAAATGCAAAAGCTATTGTGGGGAGGGGTGGGTTATGTAATTGGGACTGTGGCACTGGTAAAAGGGTAAAGGGACCCCTGACCATTAGGTCCAGTCGTGGCCGACTCTGGGGCTGCGGTGCTCATCTCGCTTTATTGGCCGAGGGAGCCAGCCCAGCGTACAGCTTCCCGGTCATGTGGCCAGCATGACTAAGCCGCTTCTGACAAACCAGAGCAGTGCACAGAAACGCCATTTACCTTCCCGCCGGAGTGGTACCTATTGATCTACTTGCACTTTGATGTGCTTTCAAACTGCTAGGTTGGCAGGAGCAGGGATCGAGCAACAGGAGCTCACCCCGTCGCGGGGATTCGAACCGCCGACCTTCTGATCGGCGAGTCCTAGGCTCTGTGGTTTGTGGTTAACACTCTCTCTCTCTCTCTCTCTCTGTGTGTGTGTGTGTGTGTGTGTGTCTCTCTCTGTCTCTCTCTCTCTCTCTCTCTCACACACATACACACACACACACAGAGAGAGAGAGAGAGAGAGAGAGAGAGAGAGAGAGAGAATGAGAGATTTCCTAACAAAAAATCACACGCTCTCCAAAGCAGGGGAAAAAACACAGGTGCCATATTTATTATATATTCTTGCCCGAGGGGGAAATAGGAACTTCAGGGCATGATTTTAATTGGGAAAACAGCATAAAGGAAAACAGTTAACCCTTCCCTCCTTCAGAGTCGCATCCAAACTGATTCAGAGAGCCAGACAGACACCCTGGTAGTTATTACATTTTTAAAAAACACTCACAGGAGATCTGATGACAAATCTCCCAACAAAGTAAAGGTGGCAGCCCACAGAAGCACGGGTTATCTTACAGCTCTTTCTCCCAAAGGACTAGTGTCCAGGTACTTTGATATACTCTGCCATGGGGCCTGTATCCCAGGGACTGCACAGTCTTGAGAACCAGTCTCTGAGACCCCTTGCATAGTTGTGAATCTGAGTAGTGTCTTCAAGACATAAACAAAACAAAACGAAGTTTGCCTCTCTGCTCATGTAAGACTTTCCATCTTGACAATTCAATACTGTACTCATGAGAATTCAACTCTAGAGCTCCTTTTCAGGAGAGAAAGGAAAGTCTCCCTCTTCCTGCTTCCACATTTCCAAGAATAATATTTTCTCATTAGCTACCACCGGAATACATAATTCTGATCGGATCAGGAAAGAGTGCGACTTTGGTGCCAGAAGTGAAACTTGCAGCTTTGTGCCACCATGAAGGAAGTGGACAAAATAATGATCCAAGTTGTGCTGGCTGACAAGGTCAACAGAGCTCCCTGACCCAGTAATACAGAGATGGTTTAACCTCTTTGTTGAACATAGATCTTGTAGACATTGTACATTTTCTCAACACTTAAGAGTTCTGCTGTGTGGGATTAGGCTTCACAGGAAGCAAAAAGACAGAGAAAAGCGAGCTTTGGGGGAAATGTGAAACAATAGAATAGTATCATGCTGGGGCTCTGGCAGACACAGACCCTCAAAGTGTCCCTATTTTCCAGGGATAGTCCCAGATTTACAGAAGCCATCCTGGTTTCTGATTTGATCTCCGAATGTCCTGCTTTTTCCTTAGGATGTCCCTATTTTCATGGGAGAAATGTTGAAGGGTATGGAGTTATGAGACCCCCGTGCCAAGGAGATAAGTAACTGTACAAACTTTAGAAGACATCCTCTATAGAGAAGGGTTTTTTTATGTTCACTGTTCTGTTTTTATATATGTTGGAAGCTGCCAAAAGGGCAACCCAGTCAGATGGGTGGGGTAAAAATTAATAATTATAATAAGGCATCCCTATTTTCATCAGAGATATGTTGGAGGGTGTGGGACTGTAGAAAGGCTCATCCCTTAAGAACGATGCTTTATATGTTCTAGATCCTTAAACTACACGGTAGAAAAGTTGACAACGAGCACACAAAACAACAACAAAAGTCATTTAGAAGACTAAAGGGGGAAAGACAGCATATGCAAGAGCCTCTACATAATGAAAGACACAATATATAGGCTTCAATATATACGTTGATCCTAGAAGTCGCCTACCCGAGTTGCGTGAATTTAGAGTATTTTGTATGATAGCAGAAAACAGACACAGCAAGTTTATCAGAAAATAGGTAGAACACTGATAATCATACCAGAATCTAGAATCTAAAGGAAGGACAGGGTAGGTTATATTGTGTTGCAGACCCTTCCAAGTTTTCCAGGGGCAGTCCCAGATTTACAGAAGCCACCCCAGTTTCTGATTTGATCCCAGAACATCCCACTTTTTCTTAGGAGATCCCTATTTTCATCCCGGTGGAGTATCGGGTCAGGTTTAAGGTGCTGGTTTTGACCTTTAAAGCCCTTTGTGGCTTAGGGCCCTCGTATTTATGGGACCGCCTCTCCTGGTATGACCCACAAAGGACCTTAAGGTCCATGAATAATCAGAGTTCAGAGGTCCCGGGCCCTAAGGAAAGTCAGATTATCCTCCACCAGGGCCAGGGCCTTCTCAGTGATGGCTCCGACCTGGTGGAATGTTCTGTCCCATGAGACCAGGGCCCTGCAGGATTAAATTCCTTCCACAGGGCCTGTAAAACAGAGCTATTCTGCCTGGCTTTTAATTTGAATTTAGCCTGATCTTTTATTCCCCTTCCTTCCCTCCCCTCCCCTTTTTATGAAGATTACCCGCTCTGGGATCCCACAGCTAATTCTCCACTGGTCTCCTCGCTTGCCCAAATAGGACTAATTTAGCCAGCTAGCCCTGGTGATCATCTAATGTTTATTGGATGGGTGCCCCCCTCAATTGATTTTTGAATTCTGAATTTATTTATTCATGTTTTATACTGTATTTTATGCTGTTTTTTGTTGCATCAATTAAGTGTTTTAAATTTGTTAACTGCCCTGAGCCCAGTTTTCTGAACCAGGAAGGGCGGGGTATAAATAATTTATTATTATTATTATTATTATTATTATTATTATTATTATTATTATTATTGAAATGTTGGAGTGTATTGAGTTATGTGACCTCCAAGCCAAGGAGATAACCTTTAGAAGACATCTGAAGGCAGCCTGTATAGGGAAGCTGTTTTTTAAGGTTTAATGTTTTCTTATGTTTTTATGTATCCTGGAAGCTGCCCAGAGTGGCTGGGGCAGTCCAGTCAGATGGGTGGGATATAAATATATTACTACTATCATCATGGAATAGGACAAACCTATTTTAATTGGAGAAATGTTGGGGGGTATGGTGCTGTTCTATGATAATAATAATAATAATAATAATAATAATAATAATAATTTATTATTTATGCCCCACCCATCTGGCTGGGCTTCCCCAGCCACTCTGGGTGGCTTCCAACAAAATATTAAAATACAGTAATGCATCAAACATTAAAAGCTTCCCTAACCAGGGCTGCCTTCAGATGTCTTCTAAAAGTCTGGTAGTTGTTGTTCTCTTTGACATCTGATGGGAGGGCGTTCCACAGGGAGGGTGCCACTACCGAGAAGGCCCTCTGCCTGGTTCCCTGTAACGTCGCTTCTCACAGTGAGGGAACCGCCAGAAGGCCCTCGGCACTGGACCTCAGTGTCCGGGCAGAATGATGGGGGTGGAGACGCTCCTTCAGATATACTGGGCCGAGGCCGTTTAGTAAACCAACAAAGTGCCCTTGTGAGTTTTCCAAAGTTACTTGGTTGATCACTATTGGACACAGGCAGCTAAACTAGATGAGCCTTTGCCAGGCATGGTTTGGAGAGGGGAGCGGCAGTATAGCTGCCATAACCTGTATATTGTGGTTTTGAAGTACCAAGAAGCACGCTCTGGAGGAGATAAGTTCTAGAGCTGCCCGGTGATTGAAGACAGAAAGGGGCAGATATTACAACTGTTCCTTCTTTGCTCCCACAAAGCACCCTGAAGTGATGCTTGTGTGAGCATATTGATCCCACCTCGGTGCTCGCACCCCCCCCCCCCCCGCAGCAGCCCCAGGAAGCAGTGATGGGGTGCAGGCAAAAGCATGGAAATAGAAAGCTATAAATTATTTGTGACAGGAAAGCAATAGTGCCGGAGTGCTACGCACAAGTCCTGTGTCACTATTAGATTCCTTTTAGCCTGATGACACTCTAAGAGAGGTTAAGTGTCTGGTGGAATCCTATACGTGGGGAGCAGGGCAGCCTGGGAGCAGAATGCTCTGCAGAGAGGGGTTATATCAATTCTCCAGGCCAATAATATTCCTTTCATTGATCACAGCCCAAAGTTCAAAAATCTCATTACAGCTTGGCAGACCTGGAACTTTTCAAAAATCAATAGGGTGATATAATGTATGTATACTTAGTAGAAATGTATCTATTCATCAGTCCGTCCGTCCAAAATCCGCCCGAGGGGTTCCGAACGAAGCCTACACATTGTATCATGTTTGGCTACGTAGCCATGTATTCGCTGTAATAAATGAGACCCGAAGTCTCCCTGGCAACCTCGGGTGACACACAATGAAGGGAATTTCCTGCTTTTGGTGTCATCATGGCAGGTTCTATTCATACTGCGGTTCAGCAGAGCTGCCCTCGCTCGACTTAGGGATTTGCACAGCTCTTTTGCTCCCAATAACTCAATTGCAAGCTTCTCTGAACTGTCTCCTGGACTAACTCAGAAAGCACAGAAGTTCTAAGTCCCTCTTTGAAGCTTCTGCACAGCTGCGTGAGCTGTGATTCGCATCTAAAAGTAAAGGGTCCCCTGACCATTAGGTCCAGTTGTGACTGACTCTGGGGTTGCGGCACTCATCTCGCTTTATTGGCCGAGGGAGCTGGCATACAGCTTCTGGGTCATGTGGCCAGCATGACTAAGCCGCTTCTGGTGAACCAGAGCAGCACACGGAAACACCGTTTACCTTCCCGCCAGAGTGGTACCTATTTATCTACTTGCATTTTGACGTGTTTTCGAACTGCTAGGTTGGCAGGAGCAGGGACCGGGGAATGGGAGCTCACCCTGTCACGGGGATTCGAACCGCCGACCTTCTGATCGGCAAGTCCTAGGCTCTGTGGTTTAACCCACAGCGCCACCCATGTCCCATGATTCGCATCTAGGACTTGCAATTTGTGTAACTGTTAAAAGGTTCCTGAAAATTTGATTCTGCTCAATTGCTGCATGTGGAGGGCAGATACCTCCTCTATGGTGACCCTTTGCCAACACCGTTCCCCCCCCAGATGGACTTAGTAGATGTGTGTTTTGGGCACACATCCCCAAAACTGTTGAAAGGAAAAAGACTTCCAACTAAAGATTCTTAAACTATATTGCTCTGGGGCCTGTCATTTCCCCATTTAGAAAAATATGGGTAGGTGACTGCTACAGGGGGCTCTCTGCACTTCACAAGTTTTACAACAAATCAGCACAGTGTTGTTGTTTTTAAACCCTAAGAAAAATGTTTGATATATTGGTGCAACAACAACAACAACAACAACAACAACAACAACAACAACAATAATAATTTATACCCCACCCATCTGGCTGAGTTTCCCCAGCCACTCTGGGCGGCTCCCAATCAAGTGTTAAAAACAATACTGCATTAAATATTAAAAACTTCCCTAAACAGGGCTGCCTTCAGATGTCTTTTAAAAATAGGATAACTGCTTATTTCCTTGACATCTGATGGGAGGGTGTTCCACAGGGTGGGCGCCACCACCGAGAAGGCCCTCTGCCTGGTTCCCTGTATCCTCACTTCTCGCAGTGAGGGAACCGCCAGAAGGCCCTTGAAGGAGGACCTCAGTGTCCAAGCACTGAAGAGGAAGGAACTGTATCACTTACTCAATGTTGATGTTACATATAGCTGGAATCAAAATTTCCAGTTTTGCCGTGAACATCCGCCACACAGGGTAGGATGAGAAGGTGAGCAAAAAGATCAAGTGATATATATACAGTACTGATATAATCCCCTGTGGATTATAACTAGATAATGGAAGCAAGTAATTCAACAAAAATCCATTGCAGATTAAAATACACCCTGACTTGTTTGGTGTGGACAGTTCTTTGCTGATTTTCCCCACCCAAAAAAAATATTTAAAAAATTAGACGTTTTAAAGTCAGGTAATGTGATGCCTTTTCTTTTCAAATATAAATGTCATTTCATGTGCCCAAATCAATTACTTCACGCATAGCCATGGATAATGTAATCACTACTGAAATCTATGTATACTACATCATAAATGACAAAACCAAGTATTAGTTTGCAACAGATAAGATGCAGGTCAAGTTCCAGTGGCAGACCAGAAGTGGAACCTGCTTATCAATAAAATATCTGCAAAAAACCCTTAAATTATAGCATTTATTCACACTGAATAAAATAACTTAATTATCAGTATACTTTTCTCAACACCACCACTCTGTATCCTACTAGTTAAGTCTACTGTATTCCATCTGCCACATACATTGGAGCCAATCCCCTATACAAGGGTTGTCTGTTATTTTCTGTTTATTGGCTATCTCAATTTGAGCACCTATTAGCAGACTGCACCAATTGCTGCCTATAATCGTCCCCCAAAAGGAGACATTGTGAGGCAAGTGAGAGTACGAAGGACTAATTCAAATGAAGTATTTCCAGAGATCCTCAATTGCCCAGCACATAAACCACATGTGGAAGTCATTCTCGTGAACAGCATGCTACTATGTATAAGGGTTATTGCATCTACTTAGCCTTTTCTTGAACCAAGTTATCTGGTTGAGGAAAATATCAAACTTTCCAGCCCTACAAAACTCCTTCTCGGGTAGAATGACCCAAAGGAGTGAACCTAGGACTTTCTACACACAAGCAGCCCCTCCAACAGTGAACTACAGGCAATACCCAATTTCTCTTCCACAAGAATACCTTGCATTAGTACATGTGAGCAAAGTTACAATGAAATGAATCTTCAACCTTCTAGATTTCAGCAGCGGTAGTGTGTTTGAGGACAGGGGCATTTGCAGGGAAACCAAAATGCTTGTTTATGAAGCTGTTGAACTACCAACCTTACTGTATGCTTGTGAAACATGGACCAATTATAAACGCCATCTCCAACTCCTACAAAGATTCCATCAACAGTGTCTCCAAAAAAATTTGCACATCACTTGGGAAGACAGGGTAACTGATGCCACTGTACTGGAAGAAGCAAAGATCACCAGTATCGAAGGAATGATTCTTCAACATCAACTTCGTTGGACTGGTCATGTTGTGCGGATGTCTGATTATCGTCTTCCAAAGCAACTACTCTATTTCGAATGGAAAGTGTAATGCTGGTGGTCAACAAAAGAGGTTTAAAGACTCTTTCAAGGCAAATCTCAGAAAATGTAGCACAGTGGTACCTCGGGTTAAGTACTTAATTCGTTCCGGAAGTCCGTTCTTAACTTGAAACTGTTCTTAACCTGAAGACCACTTTAGCTAATGGGGCCTCCCGCTGCTGCCGCGCCGCCGGAGCACGATTTCTGTTTGCATCCTGAAGCAAAGTTCTTAACCCGAGGTACTATTTCTGGGTTAGCAGAGTCTGTAACCTGAAGCGTATGTAATCCAAGGTACCACTGTATAAACACTGACAATTGGGAAACACTGGCCTGCGAGTGCTCCAATTGGAGGACAGCCTTTACCAAAGGGGTCATGGACTTTGAAGACGCTTGAACTTAGGACAAAGGGGAGAAACGTGCTAAGAGGAAGACACGCTTGGCAAATCCACATCGTGATCAACTCCTGCCCGGAAACCTATGTCCCCACTGTGGAAGGACGTGTGGATCCAGAATTGGCCTCCACAGTCACTCATGGACTCACTGTTAAGATCGTGTCCATGGAAGACAATCTTACTTGGCTACGAGTGATCGGCAAAGAAGAAGAGCTAAAATTCTGGAACCTCTCTCGCTCCATTCTACAGCATTATTTTGGCAGCCCCCGCAGCACAGCACCCAGGGTGAGTGCAGAGGTTGTGCTTACCTATAACTGCTTTTTCTGGATGCAGACTATGTCAGATCTTCAGGGTCCCTTCCAACTTTACAGTTTGATGGTATCTATGATTCTAACTAGCAGCTCTAGAGCTAACTTTTATCTAAGGGCAGATTCACACCATGCAGTCAGAGCACAGCAAACACACATTTACCATACCCTCCAACATTTCTCCAATGAAAATAGGCATGCTTATTATTATTATTATTATTATTATTATTATTATTATTCCCCACCCATCTGACTGGGTTGCCCCAGCCACTCTGAGCAGCTTTCAACATATATATATATATATATTATAGATATTTATTAAGGTTTTTTTTATAAAAGAAATGCACAAATAATAAACAACATTAGCTATATCATAACAAAATCTCATAACTTCTTTGGACTTCCTCACGTCTCCTGCTCCCACTTACATCGTTAATTTTTTTTTCAAGCAATTTTTTTGTTTACAATCTTATTTCCGCTCATTTAAATATAGTCTAACAATTCTCCAAAAGGTTTATGTTTTCCTTAATCTCACTTATCATCAGATTCCAATCTAATTTAGTGGTGGCCAATTATTTTATGATCAAGCATCCTTCTTAACATTCAACCAAATTACAATATTTTTGTAAATAAATCTTAAATTTCTTCCAATCTTCTTCAATCCTTTCTTCTCCCAGGTCTCGGATTCTGCCAGTCATCTCCGCCAATTGCATATAGTCCATCAGCTGCATCTGCCACTCTTCCAGTGTGGGTAGATCTTGAGTTTTCCAGTTCTTAGCGATGAGTATCCTTGCTGCCGTTGTTGCATACATAAAAAATGCTCGGTCCTTCTTTAACACCTTCTGGTCGACAATACCCAAGAGGAAGGCCTCTGGTTTCTTAGTGAAGGTATACTTAAATACCTTTTTCAACTCATTATATATCATTTCCCAGAAGGCCTTCACTTTAGGGCAGGTCCACCAGAGGTGAAAGAATGTTCCTTCGTTTTCTTTACATTTCCAACATTTATTATCAGACAAATGGTATATTTTGGCAAGTTTAACTGGGGTCATGTACCATCTATATATCATTTTCATTACATTTTCCTTCAGAGCATTACATGCAGTGAAGTTCAGCCCATTGGTCCACAACCTTTCCCAGTCCTCAAACATAATGTTATGCCCAATGTCCTGTGCCCACTTTATCATAGCCGATTTAACCATTTCGTCTTGTGTGTTCCATTTTAACAGCAAGTTATACATTCTTGATAATACCTTAGTCTTTGGTTCTAACAATTCTGTTTCCAGCTTCGATTTCTCCACCTGGAACCCTAACTTTTTATCATTTTTAAAGACTTCTTTAATCTGAGCGTAATGTAACCAGTCTCGCACCTTATCCTTCATTTTCTCCAAACTCTGCAATTTCCAATTGTCTCCATCTTTTTCTAATATTTCCCAATATTTTGGCCATTTGGCCTCCATATTGGGTCTTTTTCGGGCCTTAGCTTCCAGAGGGGAGAGCCACCTCGGAGTTTTGTTTTCCAATAAGTCTTTGTATTTTGTCCAGACGTTAAATACTGCTTTCCTGACAATATGGTTTTTAAAGGCCTTATTGATCTTAACTTTGTCATACCATAGGTATGCATGCCAAAGCTTTCAACATATATAAAAACATAATAAAACATTAAAAGCTTCGCTATACAGGGCTGCCTTCAGATGGCTCAGGGGTCAGATAACTCCATACCCTCCAACATTTCTCCAAAGAAAACAGGGACATCCTAAGGGAAAGCAGGACATTCCACTATCAAATCAGAAACTGGGGGTGGCTTCTGTAAATCCAGAACTGTCCCTGGAAAATAGGGAGATTCTGTATTACTTCCTTCCAAGGGATTCTGGGAACTGTATTGTTCAGGATTTTCAGAAGTGCAGTTATGTGAAGGGGAGGGTAAAGTTCTAGTTTAGCTAGGGTTGCCATATTTCAAAAAGTGAAAATCTAGACAGAAAAGTTATTGAGCTTTTTTTTCCAGTTTTGGCCAAAGTCGTTGAGCAAAATCACAAAAGAATTGGAATTTTTTGAGCTACTTCTGAGGGAAATCGGCAAAAACGACTGCCATACGTCCGGATTTCCCCAGACATTTTGCTGACTTCTGCCCAGACACTGCATGCGGTTCAGGTATTACAGATATGTCTGTGAAATTCCAGACGTATGGCAACCCTAGTTACCTTTTCTGGATTTCACCATGAGCTGTAAGCTGTGTGGGTTACTTACTACCTGTCCAAATATGTTGTGCCTTGCAGACAATGGAATATTTCCGCTTACAGATATCTCTCTCACACAAATATATAACACACACCCCTGGGGCAAATTGTGAGTACACAAGCTTTTATTTTTAATTTTTGCCTTTCATATTATCCTCAAGAGTTACCTCACGCCTAAGACTATGCTGCATTTGTGTATATGCAGCTAGGAGAACACAGCCTTGGGAAAATATTTCTCCTTATTTCTATGTATGTGCAGGACATTGTGTGTGTAAGAAAGAATTATGAAATACTAAGTGAATGTGCCGTCTATCCCATTGATTTTTCAGACTCCAACTTGTCTTTCATCTCTTTCCTTTTGTTATCCTGGGGGCATGGCAGCAAGCCCCTATTTTAAATACCTTTGCTTCCTCCCATCTCCTCCTCCCCCTCTCCTCCAAAAAAGTGTCAATATTTTATTTGGATTTTTAACTTCACTCCATAACAGTTGCTTGACCTCCTGACTCGTACGAGTCACATAAATTCTGAGACTTTATTCAGGAGCCATGTTCCCGCTATTGAATAAGCAATTTGGGAGGATGAATTAATGACTTGTGCTGTTGCTGGAAAGTCCCTGAAGAAATATTAAAATTGCTTGCAGACTGAATCAATACTCACTGAACACTGAGCATGAGGACTTGGGTTGTTTTTATGGCACAACAAACAGAAGCATTGGGGAAAGGAAAGGGGGTCCCTGAATACCCCACAAGCACATTCACTTCTTCCCTCAGCCTTCTTCAATATCAGCTGATTCACGCTAAGGTCAAAGGTCCTGTGTCCTGGATTTGAAACCCAGGACAATAATCCCTCTTCCTCTTTCCACAGCTGACGTCTCTTGCAATTGAAGGTCCATTTTCTTAATGCGGGTGGGGGGCTGTACAGGATCTCCCTGACACTGATGCTGCTCAACCCCTGGAGCCCTTCCAGAGTTTGCTCTTAGGAAATGGGAATATTTAAACTGTCTGTATGTGACAGGTGCAGGCGGCTAGAAGCAGTAAAGGTGGATCCCATTCTGAAGGTCAAGGAGGGCTGCCTTGGGCCTGTTGGAGGAAGCACTGCTGGGATGTCTACTGATTTGTAGCATTCTACAAGGCTGGAAGGGACGCGGGTGGCGCTGTGGGTTAAACCACAGAGCCTAGGGCTTGCCGATCAGAAGGTCGGCGGTTCGAATCCCCGCGATGGGGTGAGCTCCCGTTGCTCGGTCCCAGATCCTGCCAACCTAGCAGTTCAAAAGCACATCAAAGTGCAAGTAGATAAATAGGTACCGCTCCAGCGGGAAGGTAAACGGCGTTTCCGTGTGCTGCTCTGGCTCGCCAGAAGTGGCTTAGTCATGCTGGCCACATGACCCGGAAGCTGTACACCGGCTCCCTCGGCCAATAAAGTGAGATGAGCGCCAGAACCCCAGAGTCGGCCACGACTGGACCTAATGGTCAGGGGTCCCTTTACTTTTACCTTTAGAAGGATCTAGGCAAGGCATAAAAGCATAGGAACCTGCCCTACACAGAGTCAAAATATTGGTCCAAGCTGGGATGTGCTTAGCAGCTAGGAGAAACTATATTTATTAGATATTGTTCTTCCTTCCTCACGTTTGTGAGTTCTGCAGAGCACTATCCCTTTGCAGCTTAAAAGAGAACCTTAGATATGGTACTTTCAGCCTTCCGGTTTAAGTAATCCAGAATGAGAAAACAACGCCACTCTCTGCTCAGGCTAACAGTGACCTTTGGGACAGTAAGTTACAGCTGCCTGAGTCAGTAATCGAGTTACCAAGACATACTTAAGCCTAGCTTAAAAGTCTGACTTGCAGATGTTCTCGCAATGGTGGAGAAGAGCAGAAAGAGTGTGTGCCTAGGCAAGGAGAAAAAAATGACAGCTTCACCCTGTTCCTGTTGGGGTACAAAGGGAAATGATCTCACAGAGTCCTCTCTAGCAAGTTGAAACCCAAAGGCAGCTTGGCACACCCACAGCTCTGCCCTCCAAACCTTGCCAACATTTCCTGCTCACTGCCCCACCCCCCGCATTATGCTGCCTGAGAGACCTGTTTCCTCCTGTCTAAAAGTAGGGCCGGCCCAAAGGGCAGCATCTTACCCACAACTTGGGATTTAGCTTAGTATATGATCACCTCTAATACAAAGATTTGCTTTCCTATGGGCATATTAAATTGGCATGGCCTTGGCATGATCTCCCCACCAACAATGGTGTCGCAACGGGGGGCATGGGGGCACTACGCTCCAGGTTCCATGTCTGTGGGGGTGACAAGAAGTCACCCCGCGGGGGCTCACGGCAGCGCAAGCAGCCATTGCGCCACTGCCACTGCCTTTGAAGGCTTTAGCCGTGAGCAGAGGATCCTGGAACAGGCAGCAATCTGCTAAGTTAAACGCATTTGCAGCGTCGCACGCATGCACTGTACGTAGGAATGACAAATGTGCTGTATAGCGGTTTGCGCCCGCCCCGGGTGTCCCTACGCCTTCCTTCGCCCCTGCCCACCACAACAGAGTTAACAGGCACGAAGAATAAATGCTGCCATAAGCATGCGGTACGCATAGCCCACTAAAATCCCCATGATTCCTATAGGGGTTGCACAGAACTAATAGAGAGAGCTGGACTGCCTTGAACAATCATCATCTCCAAGTTAGTTCTCCAGTAAAATGGCAATATAACAGTGGCCTACTTTCCAGGGTTGTTGTGAGGATGGTGGGACTGCAGCAGACCCTCCAAGCGTCCCTATTTTCCAGATTTAGAGAAGCCATCCCAGGTTCTGACTTGATCCCAGAATGTCACACTTTCCCTTAAAAGGTAAAGGGACCCCTGACCATTAGGTCCAGTCGCGAATGACTCTGGGGTTGCGGCGCTCATCTCGCTTTATTGGCGGAGGGAGCCGGCGTACAGCTTCCGGGTCATGTGGCCAGCATGACTAAGCCGCTTCTGGCAAACCAGAGCAACGCACGGAAACGCCATTTACCTTCCCGCCGGAGCAGCACCTATTTATCTACTTGCACTTTGAGGTGCTTTCGAACTGCTAGGTTGGCAGGAGCAGGGATCGAGCAACAGGAACTCAACCTGTCGCGGGGATTCGAACCGCTGACCTTCTGATCGGCAAGTTCTAGGCTTTGTGGTTTAACCCACAGCGCCACCCATGTCCCCCTTAGGATGTCCCTATTTTCTTTGGGGAAATATGGGAGGGTATGGAATTATCCAACCCCAGAGCCATCTGAAGGCAACCCGGTATAGGGAAGGTTTTATTTAATCTTTAATGTTTTAGTATGTTTTTATATATGTTGGAAGCTGCCCAGAGTGGCTGGGGCAACCCAGTAAGATGTGTGGGGTATAAATAATAAAAATATCATTATGGAATGGGACGTCCCTGTTTTCATCGGAGAAATGTTGGAGGGTATGCTGCAGCATGTTGTATATGTTAAAAAAGTTATATATAAATGTAATTCAGTTTAACCAATGTCCTGGCCTGGGGCTCCAGCCATCTCGATGCAACATTTGATTCCCCACCCTGACTTCCTTGTGTGTTGAGGTCACTTTCCAATCAGTTAGTGAATAAAGGCACACTTTCTCTAGTCCCAATGCATGTTGTTTGTGACTGTTGTCCTGGAATTCCTTGGCAAATTTGTACTATGGCTGTGTACTCAAGGAGAGGTCGGGGTGTCCCCCCCATTTTTTCTTTTAGTCTTGTCTGCCTAGGCAGCCGTTACTGTATGTTAATACCTATGGCTGCACTGCTGCATGCCTATGTGGCAGTTTCATTGATCCTATCAATATTATTTTGTAATTCCCTCTTCAACATTGACTTAGCAAGCAGTCCCAGAGCTCCTGTGTATTGAATAATGATGTCAGGGTTTTGTAATAGCCTCTTGTCAGCACAGGGAGTGCATTTGCCTTTCCTGTGTCTACAGCTGCGATAATTTTATTTTGTGATGCTCGTTGTGTTCCAGAAATTGTACTACAATGGCTTTGTATCGCAACCCACGCTACCTTCTCTGCCGGGGGTTGGGAGACCATGCTGGAAAATGCATGCTCACATTTATAAACAGCACAGCATCGAGAGATGTAGGCATCTTTTTCTGTAATCTGTATTCGTATTTTAACCCCTGCCCCCCACCCCAGACGCAAACACACCTAAATGAGACACTTAGGCCTAGCCAAACACTGCACTGCTATCTAATTGTGTACATTTTTATCATTTGGTCTTGTGTACCTATGTTATCATGCTTCCTGTGTGAAAAGGTATACGTCCATGTTGACATTCTGATACTGAGAGCCTCTAAAAACTGACACTAGCAAATGACTTAGTAATAAACCAAGCACTGCCCTGGTAAGCTGCAGCCTCTGTGATATACTAAGTTTGCAACCAGATAACTACACTTTGGTGAGGCTGAACTAAGTCCCATCCAAACAGCCAAACTTAACATTTGCTAAAAAGACTACAAGTACTGCCAGATGAAAGTGAAGATGCACATGCAGATGAATGAATGAATTAGTATTTATCACTGTAGAGGAAAAAGACTGTCATTGGACTATGGTAAACAGTGACGATTGCACCAACCGGTACAGGGACACGGGTGGCTCTGTGGTCTAAACCACTGAGCCTCTTGGGCTGGCTTGCCAATTGCAAGGTTGGAGGTTCGAATCCCCACAACGGAGTGAGCTCCCGTTACTCTGTGCCATCTCCTGCCAACCTAACAGTTTGAAAACACACCAGTTCAAGTAGATAAATAGGTACCACAGTGCCGGGAAGGTAAACAGCATTTCTGGGTGCTCTGGCTTCCGTCACGGTGTTCTGTTGCACCAGAAGCGGTTTAGTAATGCTGGCCACAGGACCCGGAAAGCTGTCTGTGGACAAACACCAGCTGCCTCAGCCAGAAAGCGAGATGAGCACTGCAACCCCATAATTGCCTTTGACTGGACTTCACCGTCCAGGGGTCCTTTACCTTTTTACCTGCACCAGCTGATGCACAGAATTCCATATGCATCTCTGGATTGCTAGATGTGCTATTGTTGCCTTACGTACAGGCATGTATGTACATATTTATATACAGAAGATCCACATGGAAGGCTGTTCCTTCACATGGGTGGTGCTTACTGGATTGGGACATACAAGCCATATCAGCAATCCCTAAAGGGGGGCTAGCAGCCCCTCCAATTGTCCCTATTTTCCACAAAGAGTCCTAGATATACAGAAGACGTCCTAGCCATCCCGGAAAATCCTGCTTATCCTTAGGACATCCTTATTTTCATCATAGAAATGTTGGAGGTTATTGACTTATGCGACCCTCCGAGCCAAGATTAGTAACTATGCAACCTTTAGAAGGGAAGTTTTTTAAAAAATGTTTATTGTTTTATTATGTTTTTATATATGTTGGAAGCCGCCCAGAGTGGCTGGGACAATCCAGTCAATTGGGTGAGGTATAAACAATAAAATTATTATTATTATTATTATTATTATTATTATTATTATTATTATTATTTAGGGCATCCCTATTTTCCATCGGAGAAATGTTGGAGGGTGTGGACTAAAATAGCTGGGATGGCGACAGCCCCATTTGTTTGCTTCTGTGATTGCCCTAATCACATGTAAAGTGAGAGGCACAAAGGGGTTTATAATAGGAGCATCGTGAGGAGCATGTAGGGACATGGGTGGCACTGTGGGTTTAACCACAGAGCCTAGGACTTGCCGATCAGAAGGTCGGCGGTTCGAATCCCCGCGACAGGGTGAGCTCCCGTTATTCGGTCCCTGCTCCTGCCAGCCTAGCAGTTCGAAAGCACGTCAAAGTGCAAGTAGATAAATAGGTACCACTCCAGCGGGAAGGTAAACAGTGTTTCCGTGCGCTGCTCTGGTTCGCCAGAAGCGGCTTAGTCATGCTGGCCACATGACCTGGAAACTGTAAGCTGGCTCCCTCGGCCAATAAAGCGAGATGAGTGCCGCAACCCCAGAGTCGGCCATGACTGGACCTAATGGTCAGGGGTCCCTTTACCCTTTAAGGAGCTTGTGAGTGAGGGGAGTTAGAATCATAGAAGTTGGAAGGGCATATCTAGGGTCATCTAGCCCCCCCTCCAAAAAAAATACAGGAATCAGCTAAAGAATCCCTGACAGACCCAGCCTCTGCTTAGAAGCCTCCAATCAATTCTCAGTGATTCAATCAATGAGTTGAATCCTCTCCTCCTTACCTTCCTGTGGTCTGTTGTTGCAGACACTTTTCTCCCAGCCCAGTTCGTTTTTTGGGAACAGAGCTCGGCTGGAGGAGGGGTGGGAGGTTGGGCAATAGGCTGTAGGAAGATAAAGTTGGGGGGGGGGTGTTTGGAGGATGGATGGCGGCTAACAGATTGAGGTTGAATCCTGTCAAGACAAAAGTACTGTTTTGGGGGGACAGGAGGCAGGCAGGTGTGGAAGACTCCCTGGTCCTGAATGGGGTAACTGTGCGCCTGAAGGACCAGGTGCGCAGCCTGGGAGTCATTTTGGACTCAACAGCTGTCCATGGAGGCGCAGGTCAATTTTGTGTCCCGAGCAGCTGTTTATCAGCTCCATCTGGTACGCAGGCTGAGACCCTACCTGCCCTCGGACTGTCTCGCCAGAGTGGTGCATGCTCTGGTTATCTCTCGTTTGGACTACTGCAATGCGCTCTATGTGGGGCTACCTTTGAAGGTGACCCAGAAACTACAATTAATCCAGAATGTGGTAGCTAGACTAGTGACTAGGAGTGGCCGCCGAGACCATATAACACCAGTCTTGAAAGACCTACACTGGCTCCCAGTACGTTTCCGAGCACAATTCAAAGTGTTGGTGCTGACCTTTAAAGCCCTAAACGGCCTCAGTCCAGTATACCTGAAGGAGCATCTCCACCCCCATCGTTCTGCCCAGACACTGAGGTCCAGTGCCGAGGGCCTTCTGGCGGTTCCCTCACTGCGAGAAGCCAAGTTACAGGGAACCAGGCAGAGGGCCTCCTCGGTAGTGGCGCCCACCCTGTAGAACGCCCTCCCACCAGATGTCAAAGAGAAAAATAACTACCAGACTTTTAGAAGACATCTAAAGGCAGCCCTGTTTAGGGAAGCTTTTAATGTTTGATAGGTTATTGTGTTTTAGTGTTTTGTTGGAAGCCGCCCAGAGTGGCAGGGTATAAATAATAATAATAATAATAATAATAATAATCTCGTCTCACCTACACAAACCTTTTCGTTTTAGAAGCAGAACCCCCACCTGCCCACACAAAGCAGACACGGGATAAACAAACATGGCAGCTGCTGTTCTGCCCAAACATGCTTGAAGCTCAATTCTTCCATTGACACCAGCTGATTCATTTCTAAAGAGAATCTTCCAACCTGCACAATCCTCAGTCACAAAGGTCAACGCATATACCTGGTACCCAACTGTAATGTTGGAAAGATGCCTTTATCACCGGAAGAAATTTGAGTTTTCATAACAGAGCACTCAACACCACCTCCTGGTTATCTTTGCTGGCCCTCTGTTCTTTGCCACTCATCTTTCCCTGACCGCTGCATTTTCCTTCCTAAATCCTGTGTGTGACCTTGAACACACATAATGCGACCAAGAAGTCTTCTCTCTCCCCCCGCTTGCCCATCATCCTCGCCTCCTCATTCTCCTCCCTCACCTTCCACTTAGAGGTGGCAACTTCTAAGGGAAAGCTGGGAAGGGGGAGAGAAGGAGGGTGGCTTTAAAATAATTGGAGGCTGTTAAATGGAGGAGCCCAGCATATCACTCTGGTAATGGAAATAAATTCTGTTGTATTTGCATTTTAATTTTCCACATAAACAAAGGCTCAGAGTGCGCCTTCTTCAGCAGAATTGGCGGCCGGGATTTAATTAGAAATGAAAAGTTTATAGGGTCCTCTTTAATGCGATTAATGCACAGTTAACATTTATCACATGCATATGCTGGAGTTGCCTTTTCGGAGCAGCCATAGGCCATGAAATGAGTTTCTTTTCACTATTTTGAGAACTTGGGAGTGAGGACGCCCACCACACCAAGGCGCACCCTCCTGCCAGCTTGGAGGCCCCCAGAGACTCTAGTTTGCTGCAATATCTTTGAGGGTGGGGAGATAGATGGCCAGGAATGGTCCAGCATCTCAAGCTAGCAGACAGTAGCAGCCTGTAACTCAAAGGGCCTTTGAGGAAAACAACCATTAAATCAGCTTGATCCTTCTCTCTCTCCTGGGCCTTCTTTTATAACCAGACAGTTCACATTCTAAAATGTACACAGGTTTAAATGAATTTGCCATGCAAACAGTGGCCTGGCCACAAAGCAGTGGACATTTGACAACAGTAGAATGAAGGCTGCGTATTCCTATCCCTGCCCTGTGGTCACCAGGTGGCTCTCCAAGGCTGGATCTAGACACAGGGGGAAAAACATTTCAGGAAAATGCGCTGTAAACATAATGGGAAATCACGTTGCCAAAAGTCAGAACTCCTCAGCGCCATCTGGTGTCACGGTGTTATAACGCATTTAAAACACACTTAAAAAAAAATAATGTAGCTGAGTCGCAAGCAGACTTCTGTGCTTGTTAATCTAGAGGGCAAGGCCCAAATCAGAGACAGGAACTAAAATGAATTTGCCTCCCAAAAGACTCCTGATGGCTCCCCTTTGAAGAATTTGTAGTATTACTCTGGATATTTGAGTACTTGCCAAACAGCTGATGTTTGTTACCCAGTTATATTTGATGCAAATAGCTGATATATTTGATAGCATGAGAACTATCAAATATTGTCTGCTACAACATATTGTCACCTACATTTGCTCCCAATATGTTTCCAAGCACAATTCAAAGTATTGGTGCTGACTTTTAAAGTCCTAAACAGCCTCGGCCCTGTATACCTGAAGGAGCATCTCCACCCCCATCGCTCAGCCCAGACACTGAGGTCCACTTCTGAGGGTCTTCTGGTGGTTCCCTCACTGTGAGAGTTACAGGGAACCATGCAGAGGGCCTTCTCAAAAGTGGCACCCTCCCTGTGGAAAGCCCTCACATCAGATGTCAAGGAGATAAGTAACTATACAACCTTTAGAAGACATCTGAAGGTAGCCCTATATAGGGAAGCCTTTCAATGTGTAATGTTTGGTTATGTTTTTATATTTGTTGGATGCCACCCAGAGTGGCTGTGGCAACCCAGTCAGATGGGTGGGGTGATAATAATAATACAGTGGTACCTCAGGTTAAGTACTTAATTTGTTCCGGAGGTCTGTACTTAACCTGAAACTGTTCTTAACCTGAAGCACCACTTTAGCTAATGCGGCCTCCCGCTGCCGCTGCGCCAACGGAGCACGATTTCTGTTCTCATCCTGAAGCAAAGTTCTTAACCCAAGGCACTATTTCTGGGTTAGCGGAGTCTGTAACCTGAAGCATATGTAACCCGAGGTACCACTGTAATAATAATAATAATAATAATAATAATAATAATAATAATAATAATGGATTACTCTGGATATTTGAGTACTTGCCAAACAGTTGACGTTTGTTACCCAGTTATATTTGATGCAAACAGCTGATATATTTAATAAAAAAAATCCTTCCAGTAGCACCTCAGAGACCAACTAAGTTTGTTATTGGTATGAACTTTCATATGCATGCACACTTCTTGAGATACACTGAAACAGAAGTCACCAGACCCTCATATATAGTGAGAGGGTGGGGAGGGGTATTACTCAGAAGGGTGGTGGGAATGGGTGATTGGCTGATAGGTGTAGTAAACCTGTTGACGACTGTTAATGACTGCAATTGGTCTTACAGGAAAAAGCAAGGGGTGAGATGGCCAAAAATAGCTCTATCATGTATAATGAGATAAGAATCTAGCAATGGGAACCCGCATGGCCCTACAGAGATGTCACTTCAGTGCTGCTGACGCAGAGATTTGACTTCACCCCAGAAGCACACTCCATTGGAGGCAAACAGATCCCAACAGTTGTTATCATGCAAGCTCAAGAAGGACACTGACAAACTGGAACGTGTCCAGAGGAGGGCAACCAAAATGGTCAAAGGCCTGGAAACGATGCCTTATGAGGAACGGCTAAGGGAGCTGGGCATGTTTAGCCTGGAGAAGAGGAGGTTAAGGGGTGATATGATAGCCATGTTCAAATATATAAAAGGATGTCACATAGAGGAGGGAGAAAGGTTGTTTTCTGCTGCTCCAGAGAAGCAGACACGGAGCAATGGTTCCAAACTACAAGAAAAAAGATTCCACCTAAACATTAGGAAGAACTTCCTGACAGTAAGAGCTGTTCGACAGTGGAATTTGCTGCCAAGGAGTGTGGTGGAGTCTCCTTCTTTGGAGGTCTTTAAGCAGAGGCTTGACAACCATATGTCAGGAGTGCTCTGATGGTGTTTCCTGCTTGGCAGGGGGTTGGACTCGATGGCCCTTGTGGTCTCTTCCAACTCTATGATTCTATGATTCTATGATTCTATGATGCTATGCTCTTGAAGAATGCTGGTCTGTAAAGGAAGCCCTGCATCTCAGCTGTAGAATCCCTGCAGACTGCATTGGCATTTTGGGACATGTTCTAGTTTCACAATCAGTTTAAATAGGAGCACTCCTGAGTGTCAACATCATCTGTTATGAACTGAAAGTGTGAAACCAAAGACACTCAATATTCCCTTGTGACTACACGTTGCAAGGAAACATCAGGCTTGCTACTTCACCATCATATGTACTTCATGCATCTGAGCAAGTAGGGTCTAGTTCACAAAAACTGTCTCAGTCAATTTGTCAGGTGCCACAAGATTCTTTGCTGGTTTTCCTGCTACAGGCACACAGCTAGGTCCCTAATATTTCACGACCAACGGTTTATGGGATTTCATACCCGAAAGCTGCCAAAATCAAAACAAGCAAGCGATACCAGCAAGTCAAAATCATTCAGGTGCACATGTTGAGGCAAAAGATTCACTTTCAAAACACAAGTCTGAATTGGGCAAAATGGACAGCTGGGCCAGATGTTGCTAGCCCAGAGATGGAAAGAAGATAAAGTCCCTACCAGAGAGGAATGGCAAATTTAGTTGATAGACTATGCTGAAATGACGAAACTGACTAGAAGGTTCTGGGACCAGGAAGACCAAAACTTTAATAAGGAATGGGAAAAAATTATAATTTACCGTATTTTTTGCTCTATAAGACTCACTTTTTCCCTCCTAAAAAGTAAGGGGAAATGTGTGTGCGTCTTATGGAGCGAATGCAGGCTGCGCAGCTATCCCAGAAGCCAGAACAGCAAGAGGGATTGCTGCTTTCACTGCACAGCGATCCCTCTTGTTGTTCTGGCTTCTGAGATTCAGAATATTTTTTTTCTTGTTTTCCTCCTCCAAAAACTAGGTGCGTCTTATGGTCTGGTGCGTCTTATAGAATGAAAAATACGGTACCTTGAAGACCACTGTAAGCAGCTGAAAATGCTAGGATTGCAATAACACTTGTAAATTAATGAGAACTACGGACACAATGGAGGGATAAAAATTTGGTTATTAGAAAAAGATGCAGTAGAAAAGGTTTAACAACCGAAGGTGGGAAGTCCAGAGATTCGTGGAAATCTCATAATTTTAGATGTGGTATGATTATAAATTTAAATATGTAAAACCAAATAATTTTTTTTATAAAAAAAATGAATCGGACAAAATTGGAAAATGTTGGGGGATGTCGGATACTTGAATTGTTGCAGGATCTAACTTCCCACTCGCTTTCCCCTCCACTTCAAAGTTCCAAACTCTCAGCCCGAGCCTCTCTCAGCCTGTGCAGGTGGTTTAAAGAACAAACCACACATTAGATGACAACCTGGGTAATGAAGTCCCACGGCTCCTTCTCATTTTCAAAGCACCTACCCCTGCGTGGTTGTGTGTGCACTGAAGTGAAGAATAGAGGGGAAGAGAGGAGAAGCATTCACCCATCTGCCTTTCCTCTGAAACTCAACCCTAACCAAGCTTTCCAGCAGGATTCCCAGACCCATGTTTGCAAGGTAAACACTGGGTGTGTGAGGGTGGGTGTGTGCTCTATGACCAGCCCTGCACCCCCTATTAATCTGCTGCCCTCTGGTGCTATGGATGGTTCTTCCCCATTGCTAGGTGTCAAAGTAAGATTCAGCTATCATCCTGCTCAGATTCCGCACATGGAATGGCCTGTGTGCCGCCTTGCCCTCTATCTCAAGCAGCAAACTGCCTTGCAACGGTGCTAGTACGAACCAAGTTTCGGCACTCTGATCAGCGTTCGTAATTTGGGGCTGAATTATTTGGTGAAAACAATCATGTAGCCAATATACGCTTATTATTCCCACTATCTCCCGTTTTATAGCTGAAGGAAAGAAGCAATGGCTTATCTGAATGATTCCAATGGCTCTGAAGAACATCTGCTGAGACTGAAGGAGTCTAGCGTTCATCGGCTACATTCGTCGGTGGTACATTATGCCGTCCTCAGAAGTTCTCCAATATATATTCACTAGTAAATCAATTACCTGTGGGATTAGCCAACAGTCCATGTAAGTTATGGGCTTCATTTTCCTCTTTTGGAAAAGTGCCTTGGACAGTTGGTACAAAAGCTGATCCCACATAACCCTCACCTTCCCAACCTTGCAAGCTTTTAAAAATCATTTGTGTCCTCAGGTGCCCCTTTCTCATGCAGTCTATCATCATCAGGCCAGTCTCCCTGTTCTTGCATCCCTCTCTATGCAGGCACATTTTCCTCAGCAGATGTTTTAAAAGTGTGCGTGAGTTTTAATTTGTTTTAGTCTATTCTATTGCAGTTTTAGCTTCCTGCTTGTTCTAAATCATGGCTGTAAGTTTTTAGTGGTAAGTTTCTTGTTTTATCTTTTCTGTAAACCACTTTGAATTTGGTGGGGTTTTTTCCCTATAATCAGGTGATATACCGCATTTTTTGCTCTAGAAGGCTCACTTTTTCCCTCCTAAAAAGTAAGGGGAAATGTGTGTGCGTCTTATGGAGCGAATGCAGGCTGCGCAGCTATCCCAGAAGCCAGAACAGCAAGAGGGATCGCTGCTTTCACTGCACAGCGATCCCTCTTGTTGTTCTGGCTTCTGAGATTCAGAATATTTTTTTTCTTGTTTTCCTCCTCCAAAAACTAGGTGCGTCTTGTGGTCTGGTGCGTCTTATCGGGCGAAAAATACAGCATCCGTTTTGTGAAATAAATAAATATCCCACATCCACTTTCCAATGCGATAAGCACTTCCGGTGGCAAGGTTTCAATTTTTTTACAAAAAGCCCCTTTGAAATTATATGTTGGACATTGTCTACCTCCTTGCAATATTGTTTTATATCAGCCACGAGAAAGGAGGGAAGAAGAGGCTGGATCCAGTTATTTTCCCCCCTCTCCCTCTGTTTTCAAGGTAAGCAGGGACAACCTTTGTTCTTTGAGAAACAGAGATAATGATGGTAGTGGACACTGATGGACCAGATGATTACCAGTTCATCAGCCATGCCGTGGAGCCTTCAAGACATGAACTGGAGCTATGACAAGTTGATCCTTCTCCACTGATCATCTCCAGCATTAGATAATAAATAATAAATTATTATTATTATACCCCGCCTATCTTGCTGGGTTTCCCTAGCCACTCTGGGCAGCTACCAGCACATATAGAAATGTAATAAAACATCAACCATTAAAACCTTCCTGTTTCAGGGCTGCTTTCAGATGTCTTCTGAAAGTATCCTGTTAAAGGGATCCAGGGGTGCGGATTCTGTCCAATGCCCGGACGTGGGCTAGGGCCATGCCACAGCCCCAATGGGGACCCTTTGGGGTGCCCCTATTTGATGCAAGTCATAGGGCTCCCCCTATTGGTGATCTACCCTTAGTTGGACTCCCTGCAGATGGGCGGGACTTGAGATATAGGCGGGCTTCACCCAATGCCTAAGCCAAACCGCTCACATCTGTAACCGATGAAGTTGTGGCCTGTTTGAACCCATAAGCCAAAATCCACTTGTCTCTGTGTTTATTTATCCACTAGGGCAGTGTTTCCCAACCTTGTGCCTCCAGCTGTTTTTGAACTACAACTCCCATCATCCCTGACTAGCAAGACCAGTGGCAAGGGATGATGGGAATTGTAGTCCAAAAACAGCTGGAGGCACAAGGTTGGGAAACACTGCACTAGGGAACTGTGGGTCATGGGGCCTTGGCATCTCCTTGACATCTGATTGGAGGGTGTTCCACAGGGTGGGTGCCACTACCGAGAAGGCCTTCTGCCTGGTTCCCTGTAACTTCACTTCTTGCAGTGAGGGAACCACCAGAAGGCCCTCAGAAGTGGACCTCAGTGTCTGGGCTGAACGATGGGGGTGGAGACGCTCAATGAGAGGCTGCAATGAACTGGAAACTCTGGCAGAAATATACCTTCATAAGGTTAGACCATATAAGCAACAGAAAGCAGGTGTGTGACTAGCAGGTTCTACATTTGAGTGTGTGAACAGCAAGGCCAGCATGAGACAGATTGACACATGAGACGAAAATGGTGTCCCCCCTAGCCGCCAAGGAAGAAGGGGTGAGTGAAGATCTACATCAGGAACAAGGTGGGGGATAAAGAGTCGCTTCCTCTTGCCTCATGCATGGGCCGGCCCTAGTGAACAGCCCTACATTCAATAGTCAGTGAAAACATTTGGATCTTAGGCTAACTGAGGAGTCATTGGACCTTTCATGAGAAGAAGAGAAGTATTTGACCACCTGGATTAGAGAAAGAGAATTCACTGGGAAACGGAATGTCTTTTAGAGAGGAAAGTGTATCACAAAATTTTGAAAACTCTCACATTGGGCCAAACCTGATGTGAATAGCAATTTGCAAACTAAAGGCTAGAGTTCAGTCTGCAGGTAAATGATGGAGGGTTGTTTTTTTTCTAATGAAACTAGCAATTTTAGGCCTGCCAGCTTCCTTAGAATCTCATGTGAGCCCCTTGAAGGAAGAGTAGGGTATCAGTATGCTAAATAATAAAGTCTGTACATAAAACCAACCACTTTTAAAACATAAATCAAATTCAGCCATTTGTCATCTCAACAGTTTCAGCCTTTGAAAGTCAGCACCTCTAAATATACCTCAGTGCTGTTATTTGTTCTCCAACTTTTGACGTGCTTTTTTTCCCCAGCCGTGGCAGATGCTCTTTTTGCCACCAGCTGACCACAAGTCATGCAACATTACCCAATTTCAAGGAAGTGCAAAAAAAAAAAAAAGGAGAGTAAACTGAGAAGTTTTGAGAAAGGAAACAGCGACAGAGGCAGGTTCAAGTCTGAGAGAAGAAAGAAGAACCACTGACTCTTCATTTACGTTTTGGTCAAAAGGCAGAAGCAAATCCAGTCACCTAAGCAGCAGCCTTGAGCTTCAGCACAGGCAAAATGCACATGGCTTATCCCAACATCTTGAAACAATCTTCTGAATCAACACGTTCCAAGATTGTCACCAGAACAAAAATCATCCTCACCAGCTGTTTCTCCTGCATAATTGACATTTGCCCAGGTGTTTTTAGCTCAAAATGCCAACCCAGAGCACCAGTAAGTAAGTAAACGAATGAATGAATGAATGAATGAATGAATGAATGAATAAATAAATAAAGTGTGTGGCAAAAGCTTTCATATTTTTATTAACAGGCTCTGCATCAAAATATGGCAAACCAAATGCCATGCTTATTGTGGCACAAGCTACAATAAATGGGTTAGCCTTCACATATGACTATTGGCTATTTTTGCCAACACAGTAGGGCACGCTGAATGTTTCCACTTTCGAATTCCCAAAAGTGAGGGGTGTTAGAAAAAATTCTGACATGACTTGGGAATTCCAAAGATATTTGGGCTAAGTGAATATAATTTTGTTTTGCTTGGTAAGTAAAATGTGTTTTAAATTGCATAGAAATCATTAAAAGTGATCGCCAAAAATTTGAGTTGTTATATTATTAGGCATTACCTGACATTTTCAGAAGGTAAAATTAAAATCCTTTAGTTTTCCAAAAGCAGTTTATGTGCTCCTTCATAAAATGTACTTACCAAGCTAAATGTTGTCTAGTCACAAAAATAATATCAGACTTAGAATTCATAGACTTGGAAGGGACCCTGTGGATCATCTAATCGAACCCCTTGCAATGCAGGAATATGCAGTTGTCCCAAACAGGGATCGAACTTGCAACCTTGGTGTTATCAGCATCATGCTCTAACCAACTGAGCTATTTTATATTATAAGACTTCACTGAAATTTGCAAAAATTAAGTTTCATCCCCTAAAATGACATGCCCTACTAATGCAGCTTTCAACAAACTGGTTCCCTGCAGATATTTTGGGCTAACTCAGATACCCCTCTGGACGGTGGAACGATAGAGACAGTAGCTCAACAGATGACTTCTTTACTGGCGCCGTATAAAGGAATAGATATGTTTGTAACCCGATATGAATTGCTGGGCCACTGTATTTTTCTTGCAGGTGTATTTGAATTCTACCATCAGGTACAATGGAAAGAGATCTAATTCTCAGCTGCTTGGCTCCCAGCTCCCTCCCTCCCCACAGAGAGCATGTTAAACATGAAGTATAACATGAACATTCTCAGATGTGAACAGCTATTCTCAATCACCGAATCAACAGTGGGGTCAGAAGGGAGCTCTGGAGCCAGGGAATATTAGGTAACAGTGCTGAGGCCCCGATCAGCCACCGTTTCTTCTGTTGCCACCCAAGCCAGAGCTACAATCGCTAAGGGCAAAGAGGGTGGGTTAGGATTTCCAAAGGGAAACGGCCCAAGAGGCGGGCAAAATGGGAGGATTTGAAGAAAGGTCTCATTAATAAACCAGGGCAGCAGGCAGCAAAAAGAGAACAGATGAAATATAATGCGGAGAAATGCGCCCAGGGTGACTTTGCAAACCCTCGCTTCTTTGCCTACATGCAAGTATCAGCAAAGAGTCATATCTTATGCCAAAAAGCAAGGACACACAGAGAAACCTTTTGCTCCTCTGCAACATTCCAGTTACACTAGGAGGTGATGTCCCCGTCTAGACACAAGCCCTGCTCTGTGCTTGCCAGATGCTGTTTGTGATTGTTGCTGCCGTATCTTGCTAGGAAGGCCGGGAGAAGCTAAGACCAGGCCACTTACAGAACGTTCACTACTTTACTAATACGTGCAAACGAAGAAAGCAAAAACCAGGGTATACTGTGTGCTCTAAACGTTCTGTTCTCATCTACAGCTTGCTGACATCGTACCTTCCAATATTTCACAGATGACAACATGGTAGGGGTTTTTGTTTTCCTCTCTTTCACAATTTAACTTCCTTTCTTTTCTTCCTGCCTCTGAAGCCAAGTGTCAACCATTCTTAAAGCGATCAAGGCTGAAGCAAGCACATCCCCTTCTCCCAGATAAATAGTTCACTGTTACTTCTGGTTCTGAATCTGTTCTGATCTGGCGCCAGATCATGATCTCAGTTGCATCCCATACGACTTTTTTTTTTTTAAATGGTCCCCTCCCACTCCCTCTTTCAACCTTTTATTTGGGGCAGAAGGGCAGAGGGAGGGGACAACAAATGAACCTTTGCAGAGAGAAAAATGTATTCTCTTGCATACGGCAACACACACTTGTGAATAGTTACATACAGGCTACAAATAAGCAGTTAATAGCAACTTCGTGGCAAGAAAAATTCTCAAGGTCTCCCGTAAATGGCCCATGTTTGGGGCCAACCAGCAGGAAAAGGATAATAAATAACATAGAAGTATCATAAAACTTCAACAGAACCCAACAGAACTTTGGTTTCTCCCACAACTCTTTCACCTTCATTGTATAAGCTTGGAGATCAGAATACACGCCTTCAAAACCTTCCTCAGAAGAACACACCTTGTCTGTGAAGCCTTCCTGCAGCTCGGTCCAAGTTGTGGGATAAGCAGCTTCATACAACCAACACACTCAAGTCTAATTAATGCACGAAGGAGTTAATACCATAGATTAAGCTGTCCTACCAGGCTTAGCTAAATCACTTCCCATCACCTGGGAGGAACTAGGTAAGCAAGACTTTGTTCTCCTCCGCTCTACTTGAGAAGCTCCATGTGTGAAGAGGTTTGAGCTGATTGCCCCAGCTTAGTCTGCATGGCTCTCACCTGTGCTCCTATAGCAATAATTTAGGAACTTTCACCGCTTTAGAAATAAGCCAAGTTTTAATTCCTGTGTGTTCTAATTGATGTAAGGGAAAACACATGAATCTGACCTTTGGAGCCTGTAAATAAGCAATTTTTAAACTTACCAAATATGTGGTCTTTTCCTATGCTGGAGGAGGTGGGAAGCTTTGGAAATAAACTTTTTAAGGGAACATTTTGGAACTCACTTTAAAGGGCAGTTTTTAAGGCTTTAAAACCTATATTTCCATGCTTTGCTTTGCTGCATGTTTTGTGATTCTAAATCTCTGTTGGGGTTCTCTCACCAAAGAGTACTTTCCCCAAACTTTAGCTTTGGGCATCCAGGAATTCCCCTTTTTACACCTGTTTTTTCCTTGAACAAGGGAGTTGAAGTTCTTCCCCTGCACTGATGGTACTAGCACTACATAAATAATAGCTAATAATGATAGCTAATAATCAATTGGTCCAATAAAAGATATATCACCACAGCCTTTTTTCTGGGAGGACGCAGGGGTACAATACCCTTAAACATTTTGTGAATCTTTGTACTTTTGTCCATTTACTGTATTTATTTTTCCCTGATTTGAACTATAAAATGGTGATTTTCTTGAGTCAAAATGAGATTACCCCTAAGCATTTTTTTAAGGACAAAAGCACTGCATATCTCCATATCACAGCCTTGGAGCCTAATGTGGCTATTAAATACATTAACAGCAATCCTGCGTGTTCATCCAATTCAATGGCAGCTAAGACGCTACAGAAATTCTGCCTCCCATCTCTTGGCAAGAGCAGGTTATGGAAAAATACATTAAATCCTGCCTCAATTGCACTGACTGCCAATCAGCTTCTAGGCCTAATTCAAAGTTCTAGTAATTACCTATGAAACTGGGGGAAAGTTCTCTGTCACTTCAGAAGCCTCTTCTCCCAAGTTATCTTCCTGTGCCCTGGTATCAGCCAGGGAGAATCTTCTCTGAGCACTCTCTATGTCAGGCGTTGGGAATCTTTGACCCTCTATAGCAGGGGTCAGCAAACTTTTTCAGCAGGGGGCCGGTCCACTGTCCCTCAGACCTTGTGGGGGGCCGGACTATATATTTTTTTTGAGGAGGGATGAACGAATTCCTATGCTCCACAAATAACCCAGTGATGCATTTTAAATAAAAGCACACATTCTACTCATGTAAAAACGTGCCAATTCCCAGACCGTTGGTGTACCAGATTTAGAAGGCGATTGGGCCGCATCCAGCCCCCAGGCCTTAGTTTGCCTACCCATGCTCTAGAGCAGTGTTTCCCAACCTTGGGCCTCCAGCTGTTTTTGAACTACAATTCCCATCATCATCCCTGACCACTGGTCTTGCTAGCTAGGGATGATGGGAGTTGTAGTCCAAAAACAGCTTGAGGCCCAAGGTTGGGTAACACTGCTCTAGAGTGCTGAACTACAACTCCCATTATCCCTGGCCATGGGCCGTGTTTTCTGATGCTGATGGGAGTGGTGGTTCGGCAACATCTGGAGGGGCAAAGTTTTCCTATAAGTAAGATCTGTGGAACTTCACACTATGTCTGTGACACAGGCTTCTCTGTTGCCGGAGAACTGCCTTAGTGACATATTTGGAGCCGATCTAAGGTCTGCCTTGGTTCTCAAGCTTTAAAAACTTGAAAGAAAGGCAATAAGGTTAGCTAGATGTAAGTCAGGTGTGTGCCCCCAAGTGCACATTGGAATGAAGGCGCTGCGCTGTGGTAGGTTTCATGCACTGCATAGTTTGATGTGCATCTGTGCACATTCCTAGAAAGGAGTGCTCTGCTGATAAGAAGATGGCATCTCAGAACTGAAATGCTGGGGAGTCCCTTCAGAGATTCTAAGTTCTTTTACTGAGTTTTCAGCTTTAAAAAGCAAGCACACACATTGGGTGTAACCATGCGCTTGGAGTTTGTGAGGCACTGATTTTGAAAAAAGCAAAGAGCATTAGGTAAAGGTAAAGGGACCCCTGACCATTAGGTCCAGTCGCGGACAACTCTGGGGTTGCGGCACTCATCTCGCTTTATTGGCCGAGGGCACCGGCGTACAGCTTCCGGGTCATGTGGCCAGCATGACTAAGTTGCTTCTGGCGAACAAGAGCAATGGATGGAAATGCCATTTACCTTCCCGCCAGAGTGGTACCTATTTATCTACTTGCACTTTGAGGTGCTTTTGAACTGCTAGGTTGGCAGGAGCAGGGACCGAGCAATGGGAGCTCACTCCGTCACGGGGATTCGAACTGCTGACCTTCTGATTGACAAGTCCTAGGCTCTGTGGTTTAACTCACAATGCAAAGAGCATTAGTGGACACTTAAAAAAGCAAACAGTGCAGGGATGCTGAGTGCCCTTTGTCCAAATGGAAAAATACATGTTTGGTAAGCATGCTGGCCCTCTGTATAGTTCCGCTAGAAAATCAAGCCAACTTGAAACTGGGATTGCCTAGGATGTGAAGTGCAGATGTTCACAAAGCGATGCTCTTTGGGACTGCCATTGTAGCATTTGCTTTTTCATTCCACATGCCTTCCACTGTTCCTCCTGCTTCCACGTAAGAGGACAAATACAGGTACTGTTCTCCTGTTCCCATGCCTTCCTTCCCCTGCCATGCCTCCCAGGAGTGAATCCGCCCCCCCCCCCCAGCCTCCTTCGTTGGTCCACCAGCATCAAACTATCCTTGTTGTCCATTTCCCAGCAACAAGAGCTCTTGTTACAAAGTTATTGATTGGTTTTCCTACAGACAGATGGGCTTGTCAAGGTCCGCCCCCCTCCCTTTCCCTACCCTCCTCGCGGAATCCACCTCTGTATGGGCTTATTGTTGCCTCTCGGGGGGATAGGATTGCATAGGGGGACCACCCGAGAGGCAACGTCCCTCACACACAGACCACAGACTGTAATAAATAGAGCCGGGCTGAGCGATAATAAAAGCAATTGAGTGGGCAAAAGATTTATATCTCCTCATATTTGAAGTGATTGTTTTATTGAGTTCCCGGTACGGTTAGGATGCTATTTATTTATTTATATGTTTACGGGGGTTTTTACAGCACAGCCAAGCACCCTTCCCCGTTTTCTTGGGTGGGTGGCTGGGTGGGTGGACCCACACCCGGGAAAAAGATGTGGAAGGAAAGTGCGACAGGCCTTTTGGGAAAACGAGCCCTTTAAGGAGAATGGTTCTCAGGCACCGATCATCCTCTTGCTTTCCATAGCGCTAGTTGTGATTCTCGCAGGGACAGCGCGATGGTTAAAGAAGCATAAAGTCTGTGCTCAGGAGAGGGAGGGGCCTTGCTGCATAGAGAAATCTAGCTTAATAGTAATGATAATGATCACATTCACCCGGTGCTATACCAGCTGCACTGGCTCCCGGTGGAGTACAGGATCAGGTTTAAGATGCTGGTTTTAACCTTTAAAGCCCTATACGGCCTAGGACCCTTGCACCTACGGGACCGCCTCTCCTGGTATGTCCCACAGAGGAACTTACGGTCTTCAAACAAAAACATCTTAGAGGTCCCAGGCCACAGAGAGGTTAGGCTGGCCTCAACCAGAGCCAGGGCTTTTTCGGCTGTGGCTCCAATCTGGTGGAACGCTCTGTCACAAGAGACTAGGGCCCTGCGGGACTTGACATCTTTCCGCAGGGCCTGCAAGACAGAGCTGTTCCACCAGGCCTTTGGCTCAGGCACAGACTGACTCCCTCCTTTGGCAATCTTCACAGAACTTTAGCCTAATGGTTGCCATCAAGTTGAGTAGCCATTAATTGTATAATGAAATGATTTTAGAATGTTGTACTATTTTATTGTTGTTAACCGCCCTGAGCCCGGCTTAAATAAATAAATTATTATTTATAAATAAATTTCATTATTATTATTATTATTAATAATAATAATACATTCTAGTATTGGATATGCATTTCCTTGGAAAAGAACACAATGTTTGCAAAAGAGGATAGCATTGAAATGGCAGGACATTTCTGGAGCGGAATGGGTAGCTGTCCCCCCACCTTTTAAAAACCACATGGGCACCTATATGAAAAGGCAATTTCACACACACCTTTTTAAAAAACAACAACAACACCTGATGTGCACCTATGGAATGATGGGATGTAAATATTAGGGGAGCACACCAGCCACAAGATTCAACTTGCATCTGTATCTGTCACTTTGGAAAGCAGGCTGATCTGTTTTAGAACCACTCTCTTTGCCATTCAAATTGTTATTTGGGACTAAACTGCATGTGTTTAAAAATGAAGGTCTGTTTCCTCCAGATTTGCTGTAATAGGGAGTCTAAAAATGGCTATAACCTTTTTTTCCCCCTTTCCCGCAGAAGTGGATAAAATTTACTGGCGCAGCACTCCCTCTAGAGTAGATTAAGCCTGTCAAAATGTAGATAGATAGATAGATAGATAGATCCAGGAGGTTTTTGAAGCAGGGCACCTTTGGAGTTTATTTTTTAAAACAAAGGAAAAGTCTTCTCCCCCCACCCCAAAAAAATTTCCTGTGAAAATTGGATGCCGTTTGCAGGCACGGTTACCCTTTCTGAGGGGATGAATCCTGCCAAATTTCAGAATGGCGGCCTTGGTGTTCTCCCACAAGGGCAGATTTTACTGTTTTGACATAGGTACATTCGGACTCATAGTTTTAGTGGTGGAAAAAATATTGTGGATCCCCGAGAAATACTGAGGTGGGGGACATATTGCTATCCCAGTAAGGACCCTGTTACTCCAAGGATTACTGGCAGAGGAGTTTAGAGAATATAACCTCTTCTCCCTTGGAGAGACATCTCTCTCTGTTGACTTGAGGGGGTGGGGGAGTGTGAAAAAATCACACCCACCCACCACAAGGACCCTGTTACTCCAAGCTCATTGGTGGGCAGTGTCTTGTGGTCAGTGGACATGGGGGACTCGGCTAGTCTCCCAAATGTTTCCCTGGTGTCCCCTTCCCAAAGTCCGGGAAGCTTCTACCCAGTTTTGGGAGGGAGACATGATGCTCATGCGCATGGCATCACAACGTTGGGACGTCATACATGTCAGTGTCCCCTCCCCTGCCCTTGCAAGCCAGTGCCTCTGGCCTTAATCTTCCCTACAAAAAACAATTGATCTTTGTACTTGCTTCGGAAAGTATGACTCGGTGCCACCGCCTTTTAAATCCTGAGACGCCAGCAGCAAAACCAAACTAACATATCGTACGTTGACAACATTTTGTCGCCCACATAATATCTATCACATGGCAGAGGTTGCCTTTCTCGGAGCACTGTGGGACGGAAAGAACTGTAGGATCCATTTCCTTGATTCTCACTGCCAGCTTAAAAAACCGTAGCATCTTTGTCATCAGTGAAATCAGAAGCTAACTAAGCCATTTAGCATGCTCACAAACAAATGCAGTGAAATATTGCAGTGTGGAATATTTTTGTTCAGGATTCCAGCTACTCCATTTCCATCTCCTAATAATAATAATAATAATAATAATAATAATAATAATAATAATAATAATTTATTTATACCCTGCCCTCCCCGGCCAGAGCTGGGCTCAGGGCGGCTAACCCCAATAAAATTACCGTAAAACATAATGGGGAGGGGGAGAAACAAACAAACAAACAAACAAACAAAAACCAGTTTATTAAAATACGGGTTAAAATACAGTTTAAAATGCAGCCTCATTTTAATAGTAGCCCATAAATCAAAACCATAAGGGGAGGGAAACATAAGGGGCAGACCAAAGGCCAGGCGGAACAGCTCTGTCTTGCAGGCCCTGCAGAAAGATATCAAGTCCCACAGGGCCCTAGTCTCTTGTGACAGAGTGTTCCACCAAGTCGGGGCCAGTACTTAAAAGGCCCTGGCCCTAGTTGAGGCCAATCTAACCACCTTGCGGCTTGGGACCTCCAAAGTGTTGTTATTTGTGGACCTTAAGGTGCTCCGCGGGGCATACCAGGAGAGGCAGTCCCATAGGTATGAGGGTCCTAGGCCACATAGGGCTTTAAAGGTCAAGACCAGCACCTTAAACCTGACCCTGTACTCCACCGGGAGCCAGTGCAGCTGAAAAAGCACTGGGTGAATGTGATCATATAGTATTCCATTCCCACAGCCCTCACTAAGCTGTTTTCTTTTTGGGGAGAGGGTGCCCCCAATTCCCTCCTTCCGCTGTGTTTAATTAATTTTGAGGTTCCCCAAGCATACTGATACCTCATTCTTGTGCGTGCTTGACATTTTGGGTACCTAAGATTCAGTACTTGGATTATTTAGATCACTATTAATGTGCTTGTGCGCACGTGTTTCAAACTGACAGGCAATGGTGAATAGACAGCATGGGATTCTGATCCATGATATCACAGACACTGCCCAGTAGGTAGGAACTTTAGAATTACCATGCTATATCTGACCAGGTTCTGCCTAGACAGCACTCTTGCTTTCAACTGTGTCCATCAAGATGCCTCTGGAAGTTCACAAGTTCACACAGGAGATGGCTATTCCATACCTGGTAGCTGGAGATAAACTGTCTGTGTGCATAGGGGTTATACTGAGCAAATAACTGTTGGCTTTTCTGCATGAATTTTTCTAATCCCTTTTTATTAAAGCCCTCTCTAATCTATCAACAGATCTTGTGGCAATGAATTGCATAAGTTAATTATGCATTGCATGGAGAAGTCTTTCCTCTTGACAGTCCTGAACTACTACCAGTTTGGTGACCTTGAGACGTACTGTTATGGGGGGGGGGGATAGATAGATAGATAGATAGATAGATAGATAGATAGATAGATAGATAGATGATAGATAGATAGATAGATGAGATAGATAGATAGAGATAGATGATAGATAGATGATAGATAGATAGAGATAGATAGATAGATAGAGATAGATGATAGATAGATAGATCTATCATCTCTCTATCTCTCTATCTCTCTATCTCTCTATCTCTCTATCTATCATCTATCTATCTATCATCTATCTATCTATCATCTATCTATCATCTATCTATCTATTATCTATCTATCTATCTATCATCTATCTATCTATCTATCTATCTATCTATCTATCTATCTATATCTCTATCATCTATCTATCTATCTATCTGTCTATCTATCTATCATCTATCTATCATCTATCATCTATCTATCATCTCCCTAGCCCTTCTGATTTTCATTGTAATAATAATAAAAATATTATTACTACTACTACTACTATTATTATTCTGCCAGCCACTCTGGGCAGCTCCCAACAGAATATTAAAAACACAATAAAACATCAATCATGAAAAACTTCCCTAAACAGAGCTGGCTTCAAATGTCTTCTAAAAGTCAGATAGTAGTTTATTTCCTTGACATCTGATGGGAGGGCATTCCACAGGGCGGGTGCCACTACCGAAAAGGCCCTCTGCCTGGTTCCCTGCAACCTCACTTCGCACAGGGAGGGAACTGCCAGAAGGTCCTCGGAGCTGGACCTCAGTGTTTGGGCAGAATGATGGGGGTGGAGATGCTTTTTCAGGTATACTGGGCTGAGGCCGTTTAGGGCTTTAAAGGTCAGCACCAACACTTTGATTGATTTAAATATACTGGGAGCCAATGTAGGTCTTCCAGGACCAGTGTTATACGGTCTCATCGGCCACTCCCAGTCACCAGTCTAGATGCCACATTCTAGGTTAATTGTAGTTTCCGGGTCACCTTCAAAGGTAAATCTAAAAATCCCCCCCACGTTCTCCATGTTTTCCTCCAACCACCTGGATCTTTTCTATTGCCCTTTTCTATACCTTTTCCATTTCCGTATTTCATTTTTGAGATGGGACATCCGAAACAACACACAATGTTCTGAGTGTGGTCACTCCAATTATTTTCATAAATCATATTATGCTGCCTGCCTCTTTCAATCCGTCCTTAACTTGAAATGGTTGGATTTAAAATCAGGAAGCAATAAAAAGCAGAAAAAGCAGAGAATAAGCAGAAGTGAAGACAAATCCTGAGCGATAGCAAAAGTGCTCAGGAGGTGCCCCATTTCAGTTCCACAAAACTACATGCCCTCCAACATTTCTCTGATGAAATACGGATCTCCCATTTCATTATTATTATTAATATTAATATTACCCGACCCATCTGAATGGGTTACCCCAGCCACTCTGAGTGGCTTCCTACATATATAACAACATAATAAAACATTAAAAATTAAAATTTCCCCTAAACAGGGCTGCCTTCAGATGTCATCTAAAGGTTGTATAGTTCCTTATCTCCTTGGCTTGGAGGTCACATAACTCCATATCCTCCAACACTGCTCTGATGAAAATAGGGACATCCTAAGGGAAAGCCATGCATTCCAGGATCAATTCACAAACCAGGTCGGCTTCTGTAAATCAAAGAAAATTGTCCCTGGAAAATAGGGACACTTGGAGGCTCTGAAACTATGCATCCCTTTGCCAGTGCAGGTTGGTTGTGCTACGGGGAGATGAACACGCAATGGAGGAATTAAATATAAAATCTGGCTCGTGGTAAATACTTTGTAGAAAGGTGGGATATATACACTCTTCCTCTGTTTCTGATGTTCAGACTGTGAGGACCATTGCTTTTGTAGCCATCATGGAAACACCTCTGTGCAAGACAGGGGGGACAGCTGGCTTGGGGAGAAACCCAAAATTTGCAGAAGTGCATTTTTCTAAATAGAAAAATCTCTGAGCAAAACCCCCCAAACAGCCCAATGAGTACTGAGCATGTTCAGAAGCCACCAAATGCTGTCTGGCTGGGGGAGACTCAGAAGAACAAGGGAGAAGGGAACTGGAATGGAGTATTCTGGGAGGTGGCATGGCTAATTGGCTGGAACACTGAACATTCCACACTGCAACATTTTGTTGCAGGTCCAGTAATAATAATAATAATAATAATAATAATAATAATAATAATAATAATAATAAACAACTTATTGCAATGTGTATAAATTGTAAGGGGATGATAGGATGCAAGCAGATGCCAAACTATAACGTGATGACATATTGTATTCTCTAGACTTCTTACTGTAACTCTCCAATGCAAAGATTCCAGGAAAATGTGTAACTGGGGATTTTCCACATGGACTAAACGGGATGGGGATTAAATCAAAGTATACAAAAGTGTGCCAGTTCAGCTTCGGGTGTTTAACAAAAAAAATATAAAAGGCACACCTAGATGGTATTCTCAGCTGAGCTTTCTCACACTGCACTAGCACTGAAAAACAGGAAATTGAAAAATGAGGAAAATAAACCAGGTGACCACCAGTCAGCCTCCTGCCATCAGGGATCTTGAAATAAGGTCCTTTGACACAGCTAGGAGTCACCCCAAGGAGTTATCCCAGGACGTGATCCATCTCACTCCTTGTAACAACATCCCACTCGATCTCTTTAAAAATGCACATGTAGTTAAAAGCTCAGAGGAAAAGAGCGGTTGTGTCCTTAGCATGACCCATCTTCATGGCTCTGTTGGAACATCATTCTTGTTGGTCTGCCTGCTCCTGTTTTTCAGCCCCACTAGTCTGTTCTAAGGGATGTGGGTGGCGCTGTGGGTTAAACCACAGAGCCTAGGACTTGCCAATCAGAAGGTCGGCTGTTCAAATCCCCGCGGCGGGGTGAGCTCCCATTGCTCGGTCCCTGCTCCTGCCACCCTAGCAGTTCTAAAGCACATCAAAGTGCAAGTAGATAAATAGGTACTGCTCCGGCGGGAAGGTAAATGGCGTTTCCGTGCTCTGCTCTGGTTCACCAGAAGTGGCTTAGTCATGCTGGCCACATGACCCGGAAGCTGTACACCGGCTCCCTCAGCCAATAAAGCGAGATGAGTGCCGCAACCCCAGAGTCGGCCATGACTGGACGTAATGGTCAGGGGTCCCTTTACCTTTTTAGTCTGTTCTAAATGCTGCTGCTGCTGCTCATTCTCATCACTGATTTTCCCCTCTTTGTCTTCACTTTAAGCTCCTTCTACTCACTTTCAAATGCCCCACCAATGGCCCTGTTCCACTCTCTCCCTATCCTTCTCAAGGGACTCGCAGAAGAGGTGCCAAACGTCTAATTGAACCAAAAGTTATATCTTCCCCACTATTTCCAGTGCTCAGGGCAATGAGTGCTGTCGCTTATGCAGTGAAAAGCCACCATCCATGAAGGGGAAGGAGGGAGGTATCAGCAGGCTCAGGGAGCCCCGAAGTTTGCAGAAGTAGGAGGAGAAAATAAAAAATATTTAGCAGGGAAATGGCAGGGAACCCCAAGAACGGCCTTGGCCTGAAGGAGCGTCTCCACCCCCATTGTTCTGCCCGGACACTGAGGTCCAACGCCAAGGGCCTTCTGACGGTTCCCTCACTGCGAAAAGTGAGGTTACATGGAACCAGGCAGAGGGCCTTCTTGGTAGTGGCACCTGCCCTGTGGAACGCCCTCCCTTCAGATGTCAAGGAAATAAACAACTATCTGACCTTTAGAAGACATCTGAAGGCAGCCCTGTTTAGGGACGTTTTTAATGTTTGATGTTTTATTGTGTTTTTAATATTCTGTTGGGAGCCTCCCAGAGTGGCTGGGCAAACCCAGCTAGATGGGTGGGGTATAAATTATTATTATTATAGAACAATCCCAATGGGGGACTAAATACTCACCCGTATTGTCCTTTAATGCAAGTTTCCTGTACCACCATTAATGCTCCATTGTCCGTATGACGTCCTCCTTCAAATCTCTGCCTTCCCACAATTCCCCTTCTCTCAGTTCTGACTTTCTCATACCAGGGGTACTCCAAAAAGAAGACAGCATGACAAAATCTGGGCCGAGGGAAGTGTGGGGTGACAGCAGGGACGCGGACTTATAAAAAATATTGGGGGGGCCCGGGAAAGCTCATGAATAATAAATAAGCTCATGAATATGCAAATAAAGTGGCTCCGCCTCCTCGTGAGCGAATAGGGGAGAGCGTGCTGCGCCTATTAATCAGCTCCAAAGGAAATTGGGTGGAGCTTTTGCTCGGGAGGGAGGGCAGGAGGCATGCAGCCCGCCCCTCCCTGTGCATTTTGGGCTGGGGGAGGGGCGGCGATGGCGCTCTGCTGGAGGGGCGCCGGAGATTATTGGGGGGGCGGAGCCCCCCCAAACGAATTTTTGAGGGGGCTCGGGCCCCCTCAAGCCCCATGGAGTCGGCGCCTATGGGTGACAGTGATTTGGAGGAGAATGTCACATGCACCATGGAGAATTAATAGCGACGCAAGAAGCTTAATATCCTCCTTAAACAACAGCATGGAGGAGCCCTGAGCAGCTACCGGGAGGGGATGGAAAATCAGGTGGAATATGGAATGGAATATCCTGAAAAGGAGCACCCCATACTGCAACATTTTGTTGCAGGACTAGTTCTGTCTGTTCCCTGGGCTTTTTCAGGCAGTATCTTACCACCGGTATGCCTTTAAATATAAGAACTGACTCCCTTTCTCTTTTATTGCATCCAAGCATTTCTTAAGACTCATCCATTCATCTGGACTTTTCCTGGTTTCCATTTTCCTTTCCGTCCTCTAGTCCTAACTTCTGGCTGCAAACTTTCAGACAGGATTCGATTATTTCTCATTTTACTTCTTCTACAGTGCCCAGCGATTTCAGGTTCTCTGTTTGTAGCATTGTCATTCCTGAAGTGGGAACACTTTCCCTTTAAAATACCGGGATATTTAGAAAGGAGGGTTTTTTAATCCACTCTTATTATCCTTTCATTTTGATTCACCCCTGTGCACCAAACGCTATCACGGAGTTGCTAAGGTTAGTAGTGTTCTGTATCTTTGTGCCGTATTAAAGGGTATTATTTCAGCTGATCACAAGAAGCTGAAGGAAACCACCGAGATGCACTAGCTCAGAATTTCCTCGCCTCTTTCATCCTGTCTGTGAACACAGCACTTCGCCCTTTCCTGATCCTGAAATCTTAAATCCAGGAAATGAAACCTACAGAGCCCTGAGAACAAGCCCCCTGCTGGGTAAAGCAGAGTAAAGCACTTGACCCTGAAATTCTGGTATTTCAAATTAATTGATGTAAAGCTTAATTCAGGTGCTGTTTAATGCACTTTCTGCAGCGAGGAAGCTCTGCCCATATATAGCGCAGCCTGCAGCTTGCAGATCCGCATTAGTGTTTGCTGGGGAAAAGACACAGGGGTTTAGAAGTTTTTCTGGCTGGGGGAAAACACACATTTGGGGCTGATATCGCTTGGCTTTATTTATTGACCCTAGACTCTCCCCCCCCCCGCACTCCTTTCCTTGGCAATCACGTTATGCCCCAAATTCTAGAGCCCCTCCATATAACCATTTGCTCCCTATAGTCTTGAAATTGGAAGAATCCCAGATTTGTTAAAGCCTGATCCTATGCACCTTTACTGAACTGTAAATCTGGTACGCGCTCAATGGAACTAAGTCACAAACAAATGTCAATAGTAAACAGAGGCGGTTTTAGGGTGGCACAACGGGGGTGAGGCTCATTGGGGGGCCGCACTGCAGGAGGCGCCAAAACAATGCTGTAGAACACGGCATGAGAGGCAGTGTGTGTGTGTTGTGTGTCAGATTTCGGCAGCGCACAGGGCGCCACTGAAATTTGAGAGCTCCAAGTCCACCACTGAGAGTAAATGTGCATAATACACAATGGGGAGCAAGTCACACTGATCACTGGGATCAATGGGAATCCTACAATCCTATGCATGACAGATGCTCCACAGAACTATCTCCCATTCTTCTTGTTTTTCCCTGAGCATGTTAACGCCACTCTTCTCTTTATGGAGAACAGCGCAAGCCAAAAACCCAGGATTACGCATTATATATAACCAAACGACGCAGAAAAGCTGCTCCAGGTTCCCAAACTTCCTGTGCTTTTATCTTTGCTTGTTATGCGCATCCTGCACCTCCCACATCATATGCTGCACTGATTTCTGGGAGCATCACTTCACAATCAACATCTACTTTGCAGGAACAGAAAGAAAAATGTGCCTCATGAACAAGGATCTCTGTTTACAAATTACTGAATCCCATAGTAAACAGACAACTGAAGCCGACTCAAATTCACTGGCCTGTGTATCATATGACAATCTGCCAGTGACTATACGTGGAGGAAAAAAGAAAGGCTGATTTATCGGTACTGATTTATCGATTGGGAATATTTATACCCCACCTTCAAACTGGGATCTTCAAAAGCAGCTCACATCATCCACACATGAAACGAAATTTTAAAAGGCAAAAAACCCAGCAATTAATATACAATGAAACATAAAAGCAGCGGGTGGCGAGAACAAGACTAAAACCCACAGCCAACAGAAGGCTAAGAAACAGCAGTATCTGTTCAGGCACAAAGGGAAAATAAAAATGGCTTTGCCTGGCACTTTGAGCTTGTTTAACCTAGTTGTGGTTAAACAGTGGATGTAGCCTACCTTGATTTCAGCAAGGCATTTGACAAGGTGCCCCATGATATTCTTGTAAAGAAGCTGGTAAAATGTGATCTTGACTATGCTACCACTCAGTGGATTTGTAACTGGCTGACTGACCGAACCCAAAGGGTGCTCATCAATGGTTCCTCTTCATCCTGGAGAAGAGTGACTAGTGGGGTGCCACAGAGTTCTGTCTTGGGCCCGGTCTTATTCAACATCTTTATCAACGACTTGGATGATGGACTCAAGGGCATCCTGATCAAATTTGCAGATGACACCAAACTGGGAGGGGTGGCTAACACCCCAGAGGACAGGATCACACTTCAAAATGACCTTGACAGATTAGAGAACTGGGCCAAAACAAACAAGATGAATTTTAACAGGGAGAAATGTAAAGTATTGCACTTGGGCAAAAAAAAAAAAAAAATGAGAGGCACAAATACAAGATGGGTGACACCTGGCTTGAGAGCAGTACATGTGAAAAGGATCTAGGAGTCTTGGTTGACCACAAACTTGACATAAGCCAACAGTGTGATGCGGCAGCTAAAAAAGCCAATGCAATTCTGGGCTGCATCAATAGGAGTATAGCATCTAGATCAAGGGAAGTAATAGTGCCACTGTATTCTGCTCTGGTCAGACCTCACCTGGAGTACTGTGTCCAGTTCTGGGCACCACAGTTCAAGAAGGACACCGACAAACTGGAACGTGTCCAGAGGAGGGCAACCAAAATGGTCAAAGGCCTGGAAACGATGCCATATGAGGAACGGCTAAGGGAGCTGGGAATGTTTAGCCTGGAGAAGAGGAGGTTAAGGGGTGATATGATAGCCATGTTCAAATATATAAAAGGATGTCACATAGAGGAGGGAGAAAGGTTGTTTTCTGCTGCTCCAGAGAAGCGGACACGGAGCAATGGTTCCAAACTACAAGAAAGAAGATTCCACCTAACCATTAGGAAGAACTTCCTGACAGTAAGAGCTGTTCGACAGTGGAATTTGCTGCCAAGGAGTGTGGTGGAGTCTCCTTCTTTGGAGGTCTTTAAGCAGAGGCTTGACAACCATATGTCTGGAGTGCTCTGATGGTGTTTCCTGCTTGGCAGGGGGTTGGACTTGATGGCCCTTGTGGTCTCTTCCAACTCTATGATTCTATGGTGCCACAACAGAGAAGGCCCAGTCGCAGTCATCACCCACCATTCATCCCACAGCAGCAACACTCATGAAAGGGCTCCCCAGATCATCTGTTTACACAGGGCAGGGCGTTATGAGAGCAGGAGACACTTTGCCTATCCCAAAAAATACACCATGGAGCTTGAATAATTCACACTTTAAATCAGAAAAGAAGAATGCTTCTTCCCATTTCCTCCAACATTTCTCCCATGAAGAAGAAGAAGAAGAAGAGTTTGGATTTGATATCCCGCCTTTCACTCCCTTTAAGGAGTCTCAAAGCGGCTAACATTCTCCTTTCCCTTCCTCCCCCACAACATAGGGGGAAAATATGAAAATAGGGATGTACTAAATATTATTATTATTATTATTATTATTATTATTATTATTATTTTACTATTTATACTCTGCCCATCTGACTGGGCAGCTTCCAACATACAGTCGTACCTTGGAAGTCAAACAGAATCTGTTCCGGAAGTCTGTTCCGACTTCCAAAGCACAGCTTCTGATTGGCTGCATGAGCTTCCTGCAGCCAATCGGAAGCCACGGAAGCCCTGTCAGACATTCTGGTCCCAAAGAACATTCACAAACCGGAACACTCACTTCTGGGTTTGCGGAGTTTAGGAGCCAAAACGTCCGAGTACCAAGGCGTTCGGGATCCAAGGTAAGGTACGACTGCATATTAAAACATTAAAAAATACTTCCCCATACAGGGCTACCTTCAGATGTCTTCTAAAGGTTGCATAGTTACTTTTCTCCTTGGCTTGGGGAGGTGGGGTCGCATAACTCCATGCCCTCCAATGAAAATAGGGACATCTTATATGATCTCTCAACCAATTGCTCTGCTTCTAGCTAGTCTACCTGCAATCACAGCACCCAGAACTCCCTAGCAACCTTCCAGGAACCTTAGGGTCATGGGATTTCTAGCTGTTTCACTCATGCACCCAAGTGGGATCTGAGCCACTAATGCTGGTTTCCTCAAGCTCGGCCCTCCAGGTGTTTTGAGACTACAACTCCCATCATCCCTGACCACTGGTCCTGCTAGCTAGGAATCATGGGAGTTGTAGGCCAAAAACATCTGGAGGGCCAAGTTTGAGGAAGGCTGCACTAATGGACTATTCTCTCCTCTGCCTCAACAACTCCCATCTGATATATACATGCATGTCAGGCCTATGGCAACCAAATTTCCTTGGCTGCCTAGAGTTGCTCACTGGGGTCAACGCCATTGGCTCCCACCCAAACAGGGTCCCTGAATGCACCCCTCTGCTTTCTCCCAAGCAACAGCCTCTCCCCTCTCTCTCCCCCCTACCAATATCACAGCGATAAGATATTTCATAGTATATTGATAATAAAAATAAAAGCAGGCAGCCATGTTGACCCATCCCACCTCTCGCTTTTCGTCAAACGCATGAGGAAGTGCTCTGCGGATCCTGAAAGCTAGCTCCCTGCTCTGTGATTTTCAGTTGCTCCTAAAAAATGTCACTGGTGCTATTTAGATTTGTGTTTCATAAAAGCTACATTACCACGGGAACTTCTGCAAACATCGTGACCGACTAAGACTGCCGTCTGAAACATTTACCCGGTTTCCCCAGCCACTCTGAGCGGCTTCCACAAAGACCAAAAATACACTAAGATGTCACACATTAAAAACTTCCCTGAACAGGGCTGCCTTAAGATGTCTTCTGAATGTCAGGTAGTTGTTTATTTCCTTGACATACGACCGGGAGGGCATTCTAGAGGGCGGGCACCACTACTGAGAAGGCCCTCTGCCTGGTTCCCTGTAGCTTTGCTTCTTGCAGTGAGGGAACCGCCAGAAGGCCCTCGCGCTGGACCTCATGAATAAGTCCCAATGAATCTACTGCTCAATTGAATCCAAGGAGACTCTACTTCTGAGTAGGCACACAGAGGATTGTGCTGTGAGGCTGCAATCCTGTTCTAGCCTTTACCCAAGAGAAAGCTCCATTGGCTTACTTTTGAGTAGACATGAAGAGAGTTCCACTGTAAGACTCTATCCAGAAATGCAATAGAGAAACAGCACTGAAAGCCAATAATATAATTTCCCATACAGTGTGATGCACTTATCTGAGAGTTGAAAACGACGCATCTGTAATCTATCACAGCAAGTAAACAGCACAGCCTGTGTGCTCAGAGTTTTGTGCCACAATCTAAAGAGCAATCAGCGAGCCCTTTCCTTCTCTGGTAGTGCTGCAGAGAGAGGGGGAAAAGTTGCTCTTTCTGTCTGGCACCCGGCCAAGCAAGCGGAAGCATAACCTCCCCTTGGGTGACATGCAACCGCAGCAAAAGCTGCAGCGCACCTCAGAAACATGGTCCTATAAAGATGGACGGCAGTCCGTCTTAAAAGCCAGAAGCCCGCACTCTCTATGGCTATGGCGAAACAGCAAGCCGAGTGGGGCACACAATCTGTTTGACACTAGCGAGATGGTGCAGATTCCACAAGAAACAGGACATTGCCAATTGACGCTGGCTCGGCCTGCTCTTGTGCTTATAGAGGGGATCTCATCATCCAAAAGCAGCCGGTGAAGTTTTTCCACGGCACGGCACTCAACACTACCCCCTGCTACTTGCCGCAGGTAAAACTGCTGGTCAAGTCACCGGGGTGGGGTTCAAAAGTTGGCAACTCTCCTTACGGGAATACTTTGGTCTCTGGAAATTGCCCGACAGTTTCAAATCAGAGCACAAGAGGGACAAGAGGAGACAGTTGTGTGGGTGTCGTGGGATTCGTTTTAAGGAAGGCAGTAAAACCATTTGAAATGGAGTAAGCTCCAGTCAAACGAAATTCAGGAGGAAAACAGCCAGCTATGCATATTTCCTGCACAGAACAAATGGTAGAATTAGGAAAGTTTCTCCCATTTAAAAGGTAGAACAGAACTACTTGCTTCATTCAAGTTACTGCTTTCAATCTACACAACTGAAGTCCAGTTACACTTCTCTCTCTTGCACAGAATTGTGCCCCATTGAACTTAAGTTTATTTTTACCAATTAATTAATATATGGACGTGTCTTTGCTGCTTGTTCAGAGACAGCTGCCCATTTCAGGAACTGATTCCACCCGCCTCCATGTATCTTAAAAGACCATCTGATCGCTACAGCCTCTGTCATAGGTTTAAGTCATCAACCTATGTCCAAGTCTCTCTTATTTCTTTTCTTTTCTTTTCTTTTCTTTTCTCTCTCTCTCTCTCTTTCTTTCTTTCTTTCTTTCTTTCTTTCTTTCTTTCTTTCTTTCTTTCCTGGCTTGAGAAAGGTTTCATACCAGTTACTACTTTCAAAGCTGAGATATCTGTGTTTCCCAAGCTCCCCTTTTCTTAAACTAGGGTCAATGATACCAGGGTCACTCGCTCCTCATCAAAGCAGCACATCGAGACCTGAAGTAACAAACCTTCCATAGGTTCTCATCTATCTATCTCTTGATTTATGGCCCGCCTCATCTCAAAAGTAACAAAAGCTGAAGAAGACACAGGCACACACATAACAAAACAGAAATAAATTCCAGGTTGTTTTTCAGCACTGATCGGCAGTAAATTTATAATGCAGGTATACAGTCATATTGTGGGGAAAGAAGAGGAGGAGGAAGAAGAAGAAGAAGAAGAAGAAGAAGACGTTTTTATTCTTTGGTATACTGTATAGGTGAGCAGAAAGAAGGATAGGATACTTTGGTTGCAAATTTTAAAGTTGGGACTGCTCTTCTATTTCGCCGTACCATGGTATACCCCATATATTCCTTATATTCCAACATATAAAAAGGGATATTAAAATTATATTATGATTATTCAAGGATCTATGTATCCGAAATTTGACTGTGCCGTTTCTGAAAAGAGAAAAAATAGACTCCAGCTGAATCAGCTCTAAAGGCTTCTTACAAAGAATCTTCCGTTTTGCACATGAAAAAGAAACTAAAAATTTCTGACTTTATGCCTGTCATTATGTAGCACTTGCTCTTGGAACACAGAAGTGATCAAACGAGACAAGGTATAAATATAAAGTAAAATAAACAAACTCCAGGCAAAATGACACGGTTCTTATAGTTTCAAGACGCCAGATCTGAAATCTGTTACTGAGGGATCACTTCCGAATATTTGCGTTTGCAAATGTAAACACTCATTTCCCACATGAGAGTTAAGAAATCTAGTGGGAGCAACGGAGGGCAGTTCCGTCGCAAATGATTGTGCAAATATGAATTTGCAGGCCACATCGGCAAGGCGTTGGCAAACCATTAGCAAAATAATGACATGGTTTTGCGTCATCGTTTTTTAACATGCATGTGAACTAGAAATCGCCTGCTTATCTGCCCGCCCAATATTTGTGAATATCGGACAAGCGTTTGCGTTTGGATTTTTTACTAAACCTTCCTTTCTGCACTCTTGTAAAGATCAGAGATTTCCCCACAGAAGTTTGCGGGAGGAAATACTGTTCAGTGGAAAAAATATCAGGCTTTTTTGGTGGGGGGTCTAAATACTCCCTCCCGTATTTCTCAACTCCAGGGTTCCTCATTTCTTTCTGCCATTGCTCATGGCCTTAAATTGAGTCATTTTTTGCGTGCCTCAAATTCCAAGAACAAATCCCCCCTTGACTAATGAGTGAAAGGAAGAAGGAGTGGGGAGGGCATGAAAGGCTGATGCTTTTTAAAAAATCTGCACCAAGATAACTTTTAATTATTAGGGGAACAAAAAGGGCACCTTCTTCAAAACTGAATTTCAGAAGGTTGAGAGATCTCTCAGGACCCAATGGGTGCAATCATATTTACCAAGTTTCTGGGGAATATTTGCCAAGAGTATGATCAGACCTTACGATAACAAATGCTGCTTGTGTTAACACATTTAACTTCATTTCTGGGGCAGACCGAGCAAACGAAGGTCTCCCAGTTAAATGGATACCAAGTGGATCTAAGAAGTGCCTGAGTCTCAAGACGATGCCCTGGGCTGGTGCATACACAACCATTTGTGGAATTTACTCATTCTATTCCCACATGCCTAACATCAGCTGCTGCAGTTGCCCCTGGAAGCTCCTTGCTCCTCTGGTAAGTTGCCATCTAGTCAATATTTAAAGGTAAACTCAGAGCTACCTAAACTCGGAACTGACCTCTCCATTCAGCAACCAGGGAGTGAAATCTAATAGTCCTGATCCAGAAAAGTAGCCAAAGCAGAAGACCGTGTGCATATTCTACACAGAGATAAACAGTGCACAAATGTGGGGCTTGGGATGGGGGGTTGCTACGGCTAAGAAACCAGATTCTGTGTGTTCTACGGGGTGTGGTCTTTAAACACCACCGCCCATCGCTTTTTGCACATCACATCCTCATGCAAAAACTGCTTGACTCCCTAAAGACAGTTCCTACCACCACCCAACTAGGATGGTTGCCTGATAGTTACATGTGTCAGAGCCGCCAACAGCAGGTTTTCTGCGCTCGCCAAGAAAAGTGTGCTGCTCTCGGAAGGGAACAAACCCCGAATAAAATGAAACTCTCTCCCGGCAATTTTGAGGTGCTGAGTTATTCTCTCTCCTGACTGCCCTTCTACAGCTGATTCCAAAAAGGTGCCTGGATGTCACAAGTGTTATTATTTCAGTCCCGAACAGAGACGGTAGGATCTGGGATTTTTCAAAAGGAGGGTGTATAATTAGCCAATCAGTATTATGTTACTCTGTTCATAACTTAATAACCATTTTAATACAGATGGCACACACAGGGACAATTTCCTGGGATAGCCTTGCAGTATATTACAGAGAGACAGTGTGTTTGGGGGGAGCTTTTTTAGCCAAGGTACATTCTCCAAGTTAATTTTACCTGCTGTTTTGAGATGATTTCGGATAATTCCATATCATTTTCAAAAATATTAGAAGCCATTGATCAAAGATGCCAACTTGGGGGGGGGGGAATGCCTCCTGGCCATTAGAACTTTGACAAATCTTCTATGGAAACCACATAAATTAACAAAGCATTTTTTCCTCTATTCCTATCGGTGAGAATGACTTCTTTTTTAAAAAATGGAATTGGCTACATTTTCTATGTATTTCATGATTAACTATTTAGCCAAGCAGCTGTAGAGATGGATGCTAGACTGTTGTGTCCATCTGGATACAAGTGTCTCTGTGGGGCGACTTTCTATATTACTTTTTCCTACATGGAGATTCATATCTCTGATATTTGCAGCAGCTGCCCCATTCTGCAGTTGGTGGCAGAAAATACTCTTGCATCTCAATCTGCATGTTTCAAAACACATCCATTTAGAGTTTTCTTTTCTTCTCCTTACATGCATTCTTAACATGCCCTGTATAAGGGAGCTCCAAATACAGGTAAGTCTAAAAATCTGCTCAGATATGTAGCCGGCATTAATTCCTTTGTAACTGATGACAACAGTCCTTCAATCCCACTTTCCTCTTTCAAGCACAACCAATAGTGTGTGTGCCTATCTAAATCACAGTCTCCAGATCACCTAGCACAGGATCTTTGTCCTCCCAACGTCAGCACATGGAATAGTGGAGTGTCTCTCTTTGAAGGAGAGTATTTAGGGTTCTTGTGTATTCTGCCTTTTGCAGGTGTGCAAATTGTCCTACTGCATTGTGTTTGAAAGCACAGGGGATGTATTGCTCTCTAGTTGATTCTCTTACATTGTTGTCTCAACACCAGCACTGGATCTTATCACAGGGGTATCTGTCTTCTATTTATTTAGTTATCTATAGGTAGAAAGACAGGCAGGCAACCTGCTTTGGAAGAAGGCACAGTGAAACGTACAAGGCTGGCATTACTCTCTGACCACTTTTGTACGGCACACACTCACACAAATGGGGCGCCACCCCTATGGTATATTCAGAAACTTGGGAAGGAAGGAAGGAAAGAAAGAAAGAAAGGCACACATCAGCAGGGAACCCGAAATAAGATGCCATACTAAAATCGAGATAGCGAAAAATACGCGTGAGACGCACACAGAGCGCAGGCAGAGGCGCCTGCGCGTAGGCAGGCAGGCACACAACTGTTTGTAACCCTTGACCTAAGCGAATCTTCCTTTCAGAAGTTTCTCCAACTCCCGAGGGGCTCGAAAAGGTGCGAGGGCTCTTTCTTCCTCCAAAAGGAAGCGTCATTGCCCGGGGGAGGGGGAAAGAAAGGCCTCTTATTTGAGGGGGAGGAAAAGAAGTAGTAGTAGTAGAAGTTAAGACTTTGTTTAAGACAAATAACCATTTGGTATTTGAACGGCACGGCAATCGTCTGCACGATATAGGAGCTTTTCATGTTTTTAGAGGTTTAACCGGAGAGAAAATGCCCGACTTTCCCAGGGAGGCAAATATACTATGAGCGCGTCCATCTCCCCTTTTCCCCAACAACCCGGACGCCAATTGCGCGCCGAAACAACTGTTGGGGAGATGCGCCGTGGACCCAGCTCCCTGCTCCCCCTACCCGCGTCGCCACCCTACATTTCGTTAGCCCCATAACCATCTCCTTTCGAAAATCTGCCCCGGCGAACCAAGACAAGCCGTCGGAGCCCCACGGGCACGCCCTAAAGCAGATACAGAAGCGGTCCAGAAGCTCGCACGCGCGCCCGGAAACTGGAGTGGCTCCATGAGTTAGGATGGAGACCTCTTTTTTTGTCCTTTCAGACGAAGTGTGAGCGAGGGAGAGGCAGGCACACAGAGAGAGAGGACTCAGAGAAGAAGAGAGGAAGCGTCTGTTGGGGTGGGCAGGGGCCTTCAGGGCCTCTAGGGACAAGGGCGGGGTGGGGGGAGAAGGCGGGCTGGGTGTCCCGCCAGGAAAGCAACCCGGTGGCGCTCAGAGGCTGGGGGGGGGCGCAGGAGGCGCTGGTGTGTGCGACTCACCGGTTGATGGAGGACACGCTGGGGACGGTGTCGTTGTCGCAGATGCCCTCGGCCAGTAGCCGGTCCCGGATCTCCCAAGCGAACATGGTGGGGTTTTGCCTCTTGTACTCGGCGATTTTATCCACTACTTTGGGGGTCGCCACTTTGGGCTTAGAGCCTCCGATCACGCCCGGCTTGATGCTCCCCGTCTCGTAGTACCTGCAAGCGCAGAGCGAGGTTCAAAGCTGAGCCCCCGAGCTTGCAGGGAAGCCTCCATCCACGCACCCCGCGCCCACCGCCGCTCCCGAACACGTGCACACAAACCAACGGGTTGGGGAGGCGATTTTTTTGGACCCCGCATTCCCGCCCCACCCCTGCGAGGATCTGCAAGGGAAACCCCACTCTCGCATCCCGTCCTGGGGCTGTCCTCCTGGGGCTGCAGGGTCCGCCTTGCCTGGAGTCAGCCCTCGGAAACATCCCCCCCCCCATTTTCCACAGGCCCTTGGCGCGCGTAACGCCTGGTTCGGCGGGGCAGGACGATGCAGAGGCCGGGGGCACCCTGGCCACAACACTCCCCCCTCCCCCCTGCCCATGCCCACCTACAACCAGGAGAAGTTAGCTAGACACACTTAACCGTGGGGGAGGGGAAAACTGAGAGTTGCTTTTTTGAAGGGGGATTTCCTCGACTCCGATTTCCTCCCCAGCGCTTGGTCCCGGGTCTCCCCCACCCCCTAAAAAACCCAGACGCATCTTTTTTCCTCTCTCTCTCTCTCTCTGTCTCTCTCTCTCTTTCTCTTTCTCTCTCTCTCTCTGCCCTTCGCCGGGCAATTGCTAATCCCTTTGCAAATCCTTTGCAAAGAAAGCGGGGTGATAGTGGAAAATCTACATTTTTTTGGACCCCCCTCCAGCCCCCTCCCTGGCATGCACTCGGCTCAGCTCCCCCCCCCCCGTCTTCTCCCCACTCCCCCTCTGAGCTGAGCTCTGCTGTAGGGCGGTGACATCTACTTGGCGGAGGGGGGGAGAGAAGGAAGAAAAAGAGAGAGAGAGGAGAAGAAGAGAGAGAGAGAGAGGCAGCCTGCCGGCCTGCTGGTTCCTGCTGACCTGGGGGTGGAGAGAAAGTAGGGCCCGGCCTGTCTTAGCTGGGAGGAGGAGGAGGCGGGGAGGGGAGACTTGCAGGTTGGTCTCACAGCAAATTGGGTTGCAATCGCTTTGTTTCTTTGCTTGGTGGGCTTTTCCCCCTCTTTCCGAACCCACAGCAGGTCCCTGTTTTAAGATAGTGCCAGACAAAAGAAAGCAAGAGAGGAGCGTGGGTGCTGGGTGGCGGGTGCGCAGCGCCGACGAGCCGGGCCTCCCTTCGCCCCCGGGGTCCAGGGCTCCGCTTCCAGGTCCACACCGAGACTGTGCCAAGGGGCAGCCGAGGCGCCTCTCTCTCTCTCCCCCTCCCCGCCCCTGGCGGCGCTTGCCCTCCCCACGCGCGCCCGGGCCTTACCTGCCCAGAATCTTGCTGACGCAGCCGTGGCTGACCCGCAGCTGCCGGGAGATGTCGCAGGGTCGCACCCCCTGGTGAGCCAGCTCCACGATCCTTTGCCTCACCACGTCCGGCAGCGGCCTGCCGTTCACAAACACCCCCCCGAGCTGGTTGACACCCCCGTGCCCTGCTGGGGAGAGAGAAGAAACACGCACACACCAGCGAAGACCCACGCACACCGGGGGTGGGGAAGGGAGGGCAGGAGAGGGGAGGGAAAGGAGGGGAAAGGGAGAAAAACATTAGTCGGGGCAGTTAAGCCGGACAAGTCGCCAATGACAGGGGAAGGGGTGGGGTGGGAAGGCAGGCAGGCAGGCAGGCAGGCAGGATTCGACCCCCGCGCGGGGAAGGGAGCCTTCTCCTGGAGCCCAACGGGGCTGGGTGCTCCCCTGGGGTTTTTTTAGGGTCTTTCCCACCCTAGGGAGGGTGGCAGGTGATTGACCTGGCCGTTCCTACCGGAAACCAAAATCTCTGCTCAGGAGGAAGGTCTCCTCAAATTCTCCCCTCCTTTTCTCTCTCTTTTCTTCCCTCAATTTATATTTCCACTCGGCTCTGTCCAAGTTTCCAAACAGGCCGGGCTCGATCCTCTGACACGGGCGAAATCCTGCTTCTTTCTGAGGGACCGCTCAATTGTTTCATAGCAAAATGATTGCTAAATTTGTTACATAGACGCTGGTATAAAAATAGAACGAAGGAGTCCGTCTCTTTTCTTCTCCCCCCTCACTAACATTTTATATCTTTCCTTTTTCTTTATTTGCTTTTCGGCATAATTTCTCCCATTATACGGAATTATTTTTCAGGGGAATAATAATTTACACCAGTTTCGGGTGCGCTTTGATTTTATTTTATTTAAGCCACCTATCTTTTTATATATTCCTCTTTATCCTCCCCGTCTCAGACAATCTCCCAGACCCGAGCTGCCTTTGCAGCAGTCTAATAATTTATAATTTAGCTAAATCCAGCGGGGCAGGAGTCTATCCCTGCTGTCCTCGAAGCAGGAATTTCACCGAGCAGATTTTAATCCAGCGCCTGCCACAATAATCTGTGGGGGTTTGGATGTTTTGGACAGCGCCAAAAGGCTCTAAGAGAATCCCCCCCCCCCCGCGTTGTTGTTTATTAGCCTTTCCCCGCGGTCCCTTCTCCCTTGCGCCTCGATCCGCAACTCACTTAAGCCGAAATATTTCCCTTTCGGGCGCTCCAGCCCAGGCGGAACCTGCCGTGGACTAGGGAGTTGCTTGAAGCCCCCTATCCGGTGTTTAACTGGAATAGGTACCGGAGCGATGTTAAGTGTCAAAAGGTCCCTGGAGTGATTACACCCACAAGGTGAATAGAGCGTTTCTCTCGCGCTGCATTTAACTCGCACACAACGGACCTAACCTTTGCTGCTGCCTGGGCGAGGTAGGAAGGAAAGGAAAAACAGAGAGATCTTAAGTCTTTGGGTTTTTTTCCTCCCCAGGCTTACTGAAAAATGATCTGTTTGTATTTTTGCCGAGCTCCCACCCTCCTCGGTACTCAGTGACACTGACTTATTGGCTCTGAACTTAGTGGAAACTCTCATTGCCCCTGCGATCGATCCCAGTCCTTTCTCGCAAATAGAGTTTTTTCACCTCCTTCCAGGATGCTCAGCTAGGAGCAGCTTCTAAAGCCCGTTTACATCCTATTTATTGGCGGGGAGGTTGCACAGAAATGCACTCCACGCCGCCGCTCCCCAACCACTGCCACGGCTTTGTTTTCGTGAAATTAAGAGGGGATTTCAAGTCGTCTTCCTGCAACCGCCCCGGCCCCCCAACCTCCTGAGCATCCACCGCACACTTTTCACTGTCTCCCTTTATTTTTTTATTTTTGCAGGTGGAATGGCGTTGACCGGCCTCTCTTTCTCTCTCTGTATCTGTTTGTTTCCTTCATTTGTCTGGGTCACCTTCTGCAGATGTTGCCTCTAAAGTTACCAAGCAGGCAATTTCTGCAGCACCTCATTCCTGAATAATTCAGGGCACCTTTGATAACTCGCATTACAGAGTATTAAAAGGCAACAGATGCAAAAAAGATTAAGGGATTAATAATTCAGATTATTGCACCTGCGTCTCCCCAGCCACACACCAGCCCAAGTTCTGAATTCACTTCCTTCGGGCTTAGAGCCTGTCTTTATTTTTCTACGGCTGTTTCTCGCTTTTCGTGCTCCGGCCGTTCCTTTGTAACGCAGGGCGCTCGTTGAATGGCGCACGCTTCTACCCGGAGCAAGTCAGAAGAGGTTGTGGGGGTACGAAATTCACCCCGTTTCCAAGAAACAAAAAAACAACAACCCGCATTTGCAGGAGGGAATTAAACCTTCCGATGAGCCGCGTTGTTTAATTTTAAACGGTTCTAGATATACCTAATGTGGGATTCGGCCTGTTAAAACATTCCTACATCAAACTGCAGCTGGAATCATTTCAGTTTTGCTTTTATAAGAGGCAGGTGATTGACACGAAATGTCAAAAAATGCGAAAAATATAGACAAGGTCGGGTTTTTTTTTTTTTAAAGGTATTTATTGGTTGGAACATCGGTCCTTTTCGCCCGATTTCCTGGTCCCAAAATACGTTTTAACTCCTAACACATTGTTTTCCCCTCCTTTGTGTCTTTTTAAGCGAGATTTTTGTGTAGGGCATATGCTTGAAAGTTAAGGATGTCAAAAGTTAGGGATTGCTGTTAATTATTCATTTACTGACTCTCTCAGTCTCCCCTCTCTGGTTTCAACTGAATGTTGTTGCTTTTTGTTTTGCTTTAAACAGAATTGTTTCTCCGCAATTTCCTTTTAAATAAAAAGTGTTAGGCAAGGCGGTGGTGAGCCGCGACAATAAGAAGAAAGAGCCAGGTTGATTTCTGGGTTTTGCTCCTCCTGAAATGGATTGAGAAAGAAACAATTCCGGGATCCTCTGGCCCTCCGCGTCAGAAATGGATGCATTTAAAAGACAGGCCGAGGATTTGGGGCGGCGGGGGGGGGGAATGTGGCAAACTGAAAGCTCAAGGCACAAAACTTCAGAGAAGGCAAAGCGAATCGAACGGAAAGGCCTTTAAAATCCTTATTTTAAAGGAAACGCTCTCATCTTACGCCAAGGCTGGCATTTCCGCTCCTGACCCCCGTTTAATAATTGCAAATCAGATAATGTAAAATCTAAGGGGAAAGGCAGTATATAGATTTATACCGACGTCTTATAAGCATACTATATTATGTTCCTATCCAATTATAATTTCATTATATTCTACGGGCTTTTCTCTTGCCTAACTGAAGCCCTAGGTTGCATTTTTAAAGTCCAGAACTCCTCCGAACTATTTCAAAGATTTGGCTCTATGGAAAGGGAGTTGGGGGCCTTCACTCCGCTAAGCAGCGTCGCCAGGAGTGTGGGGTGAGGGGGTCCCTTCTGAAACCTCTCCCCGCGCCCCCCCCCCCGCAGTCCACTAGAAAGTGGAAGGACTGCCACGGCTGCCCGGCCTTTTTCCTGCTTCACCTTCCAGCCGACGGAGATGGCAAGCGGGGAAAGGGCTCTCAGGTGCGGAGGGAGAGGAGAGGAGGAGGCGGCGGCGCCGAGGGCTGCTGCCGGTACTCACGGTGCATCGCGGAGAAGGGGTCTGCCTTGCAGTGCATATCCATGGGGAGGCAGAGGAAGGGGAAGAAGTCGGCTGACGCCGCCGTGTCGCCGCGCAGAGTCAACTTCGGCACTTGGGGGAGAATCGGGCCGGAGGCGCGGCGGAGCGGACGGGGAGCCGGCTCGGCGCGCCGACGGGGACCGGGCGACGGCCTGGACGAGGAGCAGAAGATGGAGAAGCAGAAGCGGCGGCGGCGGTGGTGGCGCCGCCCCCCGGGTCGCCCTTCTTCCCTCGCTGCCGGTCCTGGGCCGGCGGAGGGCCAAGGGAACTTTCCTTCCTCGGCGGCACTCACGATCCCCACCCGGAGCAAGGACAGGTGCACGGCATGGCGGGGGCCCCGTCGGGCCGGCGCAGCGCAGCAGCGTCGCGCTCGGCTCTCCAAGTCGCCGGCGCCGCGGAGTTCGCTTCTGCCAAGTTCGTTCGACGGCACGGAGGCAAATCCGGGAGCGATGGGCCGGTGGGTCACCCAGGCAGGCGCTTCTTCTCTCCGCCGTCGAAGATCTGCTTCTGACTCCGCTGCTCCGGGTTCCCTAGGCGGAGGGCGAAGGAGGAAACCCGGCTCCTCCTGGTCCTTCCAGACTTTTTCCCCCCTGGCTCGCTCGCTCGCTCCCTCCTTCCTTGTCGCCTCCCTCCCTCTCCTCTCTCTCTCTCTCCTCCCCCCTGTCTCCTTTTTTTTTCTTTTTTGCACAAGGTGGGATGTGCTTGCCACGAGCTTTGCCTGGAGAATGGAGCTGCCGTCGCCGGTGTGCGCCTCTCTAAAAGCGGCAAACCCCCCTCCAGATCTCACCCCGGACTCCCCCCCTCTCCGTACACACACACACTCTCTCTCTCGCTATCCCTCTCCCTCGCACACACCTCCGCCCCCTCCCCTCTCGCTCTCGCCCTCCCTTTTTCGCCAGGCGCGCACACACACACACACACACACAGAGAGAGAGAGAGAGAGAGAGAGAGAGAGAGAGAGAGAGAGAGAGAGATGGATGGCTTGTCAGACAAAGGCAATAGATTCCAACACTCTCGGATTCGCCAACACGCAGCGCCGGAGACCCGGCGAGGAAGGTCCGGCGCTCTGTCACCGCCAAAGCGAAAAACGCACCCCCTCAAAAAAAATACAAAAAAATACGTACCAACAAATAAATATATCTGTGTGTGGGTGCCGGCGCGGGGGAGGGGAGCAGATCCAGGAGACCAGGGAGAGGGGAGAGGACCAAAACCGCCGAGGTATAGGAAAGGCGCGGAGTGGTTGATTGGTTGGTTGGGCGATCGGGGGATCCGGGAAGGGCCACGAAACTCGCAGGGGGCATCAACTGTTGGGTAGCACCTTGGCAAGTCCGCGGGCGCAGAGAGTCCTCGCGGCTTTGTTTTCTTCCCTCTCCCACGCCATGGGATGATGAAGGGGTCTACTTTCGTATTTTACGCGCGTTGGAAGCCTGCCGATGTAGATGTAAATGTGCCCCCCCCCCCGAAAACACTTCCCCCGCCGCCATTATTTGTTTTAATGTGGGAGGCCTTCCGCCTCCAGAAATCTCAGCTGCTGGAGCCGAATCGAAGGCGAGGATCGACTTTTGCGCGCGCGCCTAAGCGCGCGCCCTCCCTCCCGGTTTGCCCCTCAGTCAAACGCAGGCGAAAGGGTCGGATCTGGAGGCGCGGGGGCCGCCCGGGCAGCGAAGCGGCCTCGGCTTAAATCGCTGGAACTCGGCGCGCTCCCCCTCGAGTCGCCTGGAGGTCGGGGCTGCGGCCAGCAAAGCCAGCAGGCACTTGTCCACCCCAGTCTCCCACCCGCAGACCTGAGCGATTGGGGACGAGGCCCTCCAGGTCCCGGGGATTAATCTGTGCATCGGGAAGGTCGTGTGAACCAGCTGTGTGAAGGGCCTGCGGGGAATTCAGTTTAAAAACGCCTCGAACTCTGGCGTAAGAAAAATCTGGCATAGGGAGGAGATGGAAAACACTTTTTTGCGGTAGCTGTCAGTCATTTTCCAGTCCCAACCACGTTTACTCGGAGGCAAGCCCCACTGATTCCAATGGGGCTTGCTTCCAAGTAAATATGTTGGGTATTTCCGCCTTCGTGGGGCTTGTTTCAAACGTCCCAGATTTTTGTACCTCTGCCCGCATTTTCATTTTGTTCCATTAGAAACGGAATTATAAAACCGCGCGTGTGTGTGTTATGACTTAATGACCCTGTCTCTTATTTTTCCTCTCCCGTTTTCATTTTAAACTTTTAATTTTTCTTTATTATTATTTTTTGTACGATATGTATTAGTATATGGATTTCAAAAACTGGCAAAAACTGAAAGAGGTGGCATCAGAAAACACGCGCAGGAAACTGACGAAAGAGAGTCGGGAACCAACCTGAGATTAATAAACAGACAGATGTGAATATTAGCTCGGGTTTTTGTTGCCTTCCTCGGCTTGTATCATTAGGCGAAGCGCCGCTCCGTCTTCCTCTGCCTTCTTTGATCCATCCTTCCCACCTCTCCGCTTATCTGTCACAAACTAACCTCTTTGTTTAATAACCAGTTAAGCCAAGGATCTCCTTGATGAAATATTTTCCTCCATCTCATAAATCAAATTGGCACTTAAGCTGATGTTCTCTCCCTTTTCTCTTCGTCTCTTTTCCAGCTCTGTGTTTACAAAAGCGCCTCTCTCTTTATTTTTCTGGACATTTTCGGCCCGCTTGTGTGTTCGGCGGCTTAAATTATTATTCTTTTTCAAAAACAAAATCGCTGGACGGGTTTTCTGAGGGCTCTCCAACAGTGAAACGCCGCCCGCGTCACACGGCAGAGAAAGTGCCGGCGCCAAATTCTCGTTCTTCTGCTCCACTGGATCAGAGATCGGTTTGCCACGGGCCTATTCTAGGAAATGGTTCGAGGGCAGTTCTAATATGTGCGCAACGCTCTTGTGATCGATGGGAATAAGTAGGCTTAAAATTCGAATAACTGGGCCGTGGGAGTCGTTGGTTAATTGTGGCCATATCCAATATAATATTTTTTGGAGTTCGCCTATAATTTTTGTACCGGCGATGCAATATATTATTTTATTACGCACGCTGTCTCTCCTCGCCACCCCACGGCCTTTGTTGCACCCCTCCCAGCCGTTGGATATTGTGCTGTTCGCCTCCCCCCACTCCACGTCGATCCCAGACTGAATTTCCTCCCCCCACCTCAGACTTTTTCCAACTCCTTTGAGGAGAGCAGCCGAAGCTGTAGATCAAAGAAGGAATGCCTCCCTTGCCGCTCCCGACCAGGGTGGAGTTGGAGCCTGGGTGATGGCAGAGGTAGGCTGTGCTAGTGTGCCTGGGACCCTGCTCAGAATACAGGTGGAAAACATGATTTGCTCTGAAGCAAATCCGGAACGAATACAGAGAAAGGGGAAGGCGGCGAAATCCCCTTTCCCGGTTGCGCCTGTAGATGGCGCTCCGCGGTTTGCTTTCTGCGCAGCTTCCATCGCCAGACCTAGGGAAAAGTTTCAAAGTAACCGGATTTTAACTTAATCTCTCCCCTCCCCCTCCTCCCTGGAGTTGCTACACACACACATACGCCCGCCTGTATCGGGAAGGGATCCAGAAAAGGCGCAGAGAATTTATTTAAATTATACCGAATCCACACACACCTTTTTACTGGAAATAAAACAAGATAGTTCCTGGTATTTCCATGCTATTTCTTCCAGACATATGGAAGACATATTTCATCTGCAAGAAGCAGGCCCAGAGTCCACAACCCATAAACCCCACTTCGGACATCAACCAACAGCGGTGACTTAGGCCCAGCCGACCCATTTGGAACCCCCCCTGCTCTTTCCTTCGCAGCCCCCCCCCCCGGGGGTACATCTGTTCCTAGGAGGCTATTGTTTGCCTCTCCCCGCAAGGCCTTCGCCGCCCTCCCCGCTTCGTCATTAGCGCACAGGGGAGTTCATTCTGTCTTGGAGCAGGTTTATAGGCTGACCCTATATTTAAGGAGACAATAGTTCTGATTGTGGGAACGAGGCAGTGGAAGCGGGGGAGGGCCTGTTCCTTATCGAGGTTATACAGGAGGAGGAGGGAGAAAAGCCTCTCCCACCCAGAGCCCAATGCTTGGGTGGAAAGTGGGCAGGTGCAAAAATGCAAACCTAGAGAAAGGGCGTCCACACGTTGCCTTCTCCAGGGGCTCCCCAACAAGAGAGAAGCGAAGCGGCTGCAAGAAGGTCGTGCAGAGCCGCAGATGCAACCAAATCCCATTGAAGTATCGGATATAGAACGTTGTTTTAATTGCAGCCGTAGGTCTTATAAAACATCCCAGCGCGAGAACCATTATATATGTATATATTTACGGCCCTGAAAACAAACAGATCGCTACGGATGCCATCTTTATCTGTGAGTAGGTATATCAGTTGTGCTCTCCGGGCTTCCAAAGAGTTGTTAGAGAGAGCCTCTAATCTCACGGCACGTCCGAAGTGTCAGCCCCTGCCCCTCTCCGAGCAAGACTTCCTGGAGGAATTGCTTTGTCAACAATCAAATCCACACAACAATCCCTATCAGCCTGAGGGGGTTGGGGGGTTGGTTGTTCCTCAAGTAGGATCCCTGAAACCGTTTCCCCTTCTTCCTTCCCCAAACAGATGGAATGACTGGATTTCAATAACTATAAAGAACCCCCCCCCTCCTCTCCCTTCCACCACCCCCTCTCTCCCCACCTCTGTTATCTTTGGGAAAACTCCCCAAGTCCCGCTCGCGGCCTGTCAGGCTTGGCTGCTTCTCCCCATTTTTACATTAAATGAATCTTCTTTCTCCTTTTTCAAAGAGGGTCTCCTGTCCCCGCTATTCATCGCTCACCTCCCAACTCGGGACATTTACACTTCAAAAGAGGCGACCGCTCCTCTGCGGAAATTTGGAAGGAAAAAAAAAAACAAAACACAACCAACAACCCACAAACTTTTGGAGGAGTAGCGGAGGAGATAGTGATCTTTGCATTTACTTCATTAGCTCCTCTCCTCCCCCGGCTCCTTAGCTGATCAAGTCAAACCTATTGATCGCATCCGAGCCCCTGCAACACACCGAGGCTCTCCGAAGGTCACCTCAGAGACCTCATCCACTCCCGGGGAGCCTGCACAACAATGAAGTTTATCTTAACCTAGGGAGCTCTAGATAGTATTTTTGCACCTCGACCCTCCTTGCCTTCTTGAAGCTAGAGGATACAAAACCAGGCCGCCACCACTAACAAGTAACTGCTACCAATTTCCCTCCTCGTTTCTTTGGGGCGCAAATATTTCCTGCCAAACCAGATTGGACTCCGTCTGCTCCCTCTACCGCGGCGAGGTCCTGGCGGCCTCCAAACCGGGCCTTACTGACAGGCAGAGAAACCTTGTTGCCCTTTCAGGACGGGTTTAGTCTACAAAACACGCACACCGCGCGTTTTCCAGTTCCCGGTTTGATTCAATAAACCCAAATTCTTGCTCATTTCTTCTTGCTAAAAGGAGACGGCGTTGGGCAGTCATCTAAGGGGAGAAAGCCTCGATTATCTTATATGCATGAGATAAGACTATCATTCATGGGAGAGGGGCTGCACACAAGCGGGCACACACGCGCTCCAAATGCGCGGCGCGCCAGGTAGGGGTAATCAGAGTTAAAAACAGCAGCAGCAGCTACAGGGAGCCGTTGCGGATTTAAACCGGGCTCCGTTTCCGCACATTTAATATGTCCCGCATGCCGAGCTTTAAAAAAAAGCTCACTTGCCGCTTGTGGAAACACTGGAGCAAATACACAGAGAAGCCCTGGATGAGCTGAATGTTGAGAAGTTGCTGTGCATTGCTCCGAAGGCGCCCACTCCCCAACTCCGGGGCGCTTAAGCAATAGGCTGCTTGGTGGTGGATCGGGCCCTCCGCGGAGACTTGGCGCTGCCCTCCGCTTCCTGGTCCGTCTCTCTCCCCACCACCCCTCCCGGTGCCCGGATCCTCCGTCTCTTCTCCCCCCCCCCCTTGCCCCTGTGGTCACGTTGGAGGATGAGGAGGGGTTGGCGTGGCTTTTTTTTTTGAGAGAGAGAGAGAGCTTCTGGTACAATATGGAACACCATGGGCTGCAATTTCACACTCCACGGCACATTTCCCCTAAAGCTACTTTCTTCTTTCCCAGCCAAGACCCCCTCATTTCCCTCCTCTCCCCCCCCCACCCCTTTCTCTTTTGTGACTCCTGGGTGGGTTCCATGTCTGGGGGACTTGACGGATACAGTCAGGCTAGGCTTAGCGTGGGCACCTTGGCACCGGGCAGAGGGGGAAATGAATGGACAGGGTGGAGGGAGAGGCAGGCGCGGGAAGGGGGGGGCGAGTCTTGCGGGCCTCCTGCTGCTCCGGCTGTTGCTGGCTCTTCCCCCCACCCTCCAGCCTTTCTTTCTTCCCCCCTTTGCTACATTTGTTTGCCCTCAAAGCTAAGAAGCCCACGTGCGCCGCTCTTTATTCGGCAACCGACACTTTAACCTCTCCTCTTTACAACGGAGCGTTGGCCACAAAACCCAGACAAGCCGGAGACCTTTTTACAGCCTCGGCTGGAAAGAAGGGGGAGGCCAGCTCAGGAGTGTGTGTGTTTTCTGCAGCGGGGCTGGCCAGCTCAGGGTTTAAGCTCAGAGTTTAAACTCAAGGGTTAAACCCAGCAACTAACGCCCACCCACCCCTCCAAACAAGGCGGAAAAGGTGCACCCATGCGCGAGTGCTTCCTTCCTTGCTTGCTTGCTGCAAGCAACGTCCTTTGCAGTTGCATGCATCAGGAAAGCAGGTGGGCGTCCGGAGAGGAGCTGCAAATATGGGGAAGCAAGCGAGCCCCTTGTGCGGGGAACTGGGGTGAGGAGAGGGGAGGCTTGCTTTTGGTAAACAACCGCTTGGCGAGGCTTTGGGCGCAGACGGACAAGCTCCCCCACCCCCTGCAGCCCGCAAATGCAAGGCGGCTGTAATTTGGTGGCCTCGCCCCTCTCGCCTAGAAAATGCCCATCTCCATTCCTTTATTTGGTGATGGCGAAAACGGCTGGGAAGGCAGCGGGCAAGGTGGGCAGGAGACGTTACCTGGTTCTCCTAGACAGCCTTAGATCTTAAGGCGCTTGAGGGGGGTTTGGTTCTGTCCTGGCTTCCCTCTCAGAAACAGGCTTTCTCGGGGATTCCCGCCCCCACCCCTGCCAGAGATATTTTTGTCTTCTCTAATTTCTCCATAAAACTCCCGATGAGTGAATTAGGCGCTTATTAAAGTCTCCTTTTAATCAGCAGTAATGGGAGATTTCCTCTCCCCCCCCCCCAGCTCTGTCCTCTCCCTCCCTCTCTCCGTCCAAGGTTGGCTTGCCTTGGGGCCTTTTGCAAATGTTAGGATTTACAGTGATCACAGACAAAAACATTTATATAACCCCCTAACTATAATGCACCCATAAAAACGGGGACATAGGTGGAAACTGCTGCGGCTCAGCGAAAACCCTGGCGCTTGCCCATTAAGTCCCTGGAAAGGGTAATTCCAGTAGAGGCAGGGCCAAAGTGAAATGATGAGAGCCTGCAATTCACAAAGCCCTACAGGAGAGGATTAGAAGGGGAAGCACTATATTCCCATCACCTCAAATCCATGAAAAAGGGGGAGCACTTCTCCCTCCCTCCCTCCCACCAAACAAACAACAATTCAGTTCCTAGAAGGCCGAGAGGGCAAGGAGTTTATCTGTAGACTCTCTAGATAATGAGAAAGCAGAATATTCCCATTTTCTTTTTCTTTCTATATACATATTTTATATAATATATATATCCATGTTACGGCCGTTGTTTCCATGTTACTGGCCAGTTCCCGCATGAAATTATTTCTATCGATAGAATAAAGGCACCTGCGATGTTGTTATTAATTTTCTGGTGTTCTTTCCATGACTGTGACATTATTTTTTAAGTGTTATTGCCGATGTATATTATCTGAATAACTTACGAATACTTCAAACGGCGCATCGTTACTTTTAGCAATTTCTGTTTGCTGAATAAAGGCGCTTTCTCTCCCGGGAAACAAAACGGTGGTGAGACAAAGTTAACCTCCACACGACAATCTATGTGTGGACGCCACTATGCCACCCAGAATTTGGAAACGTGGCCTCTCCTCATTCCCTGGTAAACCAGGAGGATAGCGATTTAATGCTGAGTTTGTCTGGAGGGAGAAGGGAGATTAAAAAACCCCAGAAAGGGGCACCGGCTCGCTCCCCGTCTCTGACCCTAAACCTTCCGCTTTCAGGTGGGGAGTCAGCCTCAGCCAGGGCCTTGGGAGGGCGAATACCAAGGAAAGTTTCTTCGTTTGCAAGAGAACAGTTTCCATCTTTTTCCTATAAGGGGGGAAAGGGGTGTTGTTGTTGTTTCCTTCTTTCCCTCACCGTTTAATACTTCTTTGTAAAATCTGAAAGCAGGTAATCCTCAAATCTGAAGTCTAATTAAAAAGTGTGTCGGTCCAAGTCACTCGACTTTGGCAGGAATTGCTAATAGTGTGTGCGTGTGCGTGTGCGTGCGTGTGCGTGCGTACGCAGGGATCGGGAGGAATCGGGAGGAGGAAGGGTGAATTATTGAACAAGAGTCCCCGAAAGGGACAAATTAAGGGGAGGGGGAGGGGGAAAGGGAGAGGAGAACGAGGAGAACGAACGAACGAACAGGGGAAAAAACCACACAAACACCCAAAGACCTCTCTGTGCAATTAAACAAATGCAGGATTTTAAAGTTATCTGAGACCATAGCCCAATAAAAGTATAGCCGCTTTGGGAACCTTTTGGCTGGAGGAGCAGATCTAAAATCAAGATCAAAATTAATAATAACAATAATTGAAATGATGTAAAAAGAAAGGGTGGGGGGAGAGGAGAAACTGAACATTTAAGGGCAACATTAAATAGGGCATATGAGAATTGTGAACGGCTCCAAAAGCTGAGCAGCCAAATCTTCTTAGAGAGAAAGAGCTCCTTTCGTTGTTCCGAACAAACACCCCAAAAGACCCCAGCCCAAAGCGATGCGAAGCGAGCCCCAGGTGAGTAGCAGGGGGGAAAGGGAGCCTTGCGGGACGCAGGGAAGCTAGGAGACACTCGGGTTCCTCCGCTCCACGTTCAGCCGGCACCGGCTGGGAAAACGATGGGCTCATGGGGGAGGTCCGTGCTGCAACGAAGGGGCCAGAGAGGCAGGAGCAAAAGGGGCTCCCCAGTCTTTGAACTGCGGCCTGGCCGGGGCTTTCCAGCATCGCCTCTCTCCCCGGCCCACCCAAGCTTCCTCCCCGATTTCTCCGACCCCGAGGTTTGCAAAGACGCCTCTCCCTAACCCACCCCTCACCGCTGGCCAGTCTTTCCTCTGCGTGGGATCCTGACCTAATGGATTTCGCTGCAGCCCTTTCCACGCGGCGGCGGCGAAGTTCAGGATTTCCTCTCTGCAAACTTTTCTCAATATAGCCGCCCTTGGATGCTGCTGCTGAGGTGGTTAGTTAATTTTGGACACACTTTTCCCTTAGAGAGAGAATAAACCTCCAACGATTTCTCTCTGCCCAACACCCCAACAAACTTCGGGATCGATCTCCAACTTTTCAGAAGATCGCGCGTCTTCTTCTGCTCAGAAGCAGCCCGTGGCACCTGCGCTAATCCTTCGCGTACATTTTCAGGTAAGACGGCGGTAGTTCGTGGAGAGGAAGCGGAGAAAAGTCCCGAATGGATTATAATTTCAGGAGTCCTGGCGCTGCTCTAACTTTCACAGGCCGAGGGATGGGTGGAGGGGAGCGACCGAGGGGTCGACAGCTCACCTTTTGCCCGACCAGGCAAAAGCCCCAACCGACAAGCAAAGCTGCAACAGCCTTTCGCGATAGGCCAAGCCATCCTTTTGAATATATTAGTTAATAAAACGGATTAGCAGAGCTCCGGGGCGCCTGCCTGCCCTCTTCGCGCGCGCGTGTGTCTCTGTGTGGGGTTCAGAAAAGGACAAAGGAGAGGAATTTTAATATATACACATATATAATAAATATATGTGGGAGTTTCCTTCTGGGCCTAGGTGATAATGGTAACACTGCGCTAAAGCTCGAGGGGAACCAGCAGAGCAATCACGACTTTGAGGGTTGGAAATCTCGTTTACCCCACTTCTAAAATGGGCAGGATTTTTAAAAGGGGAGAGGACAGAGGCTCCAGCTCAAGAGCTCCAGCAAAGTCTGCTTTCCACACCGTGGAATCGGGTTCCTTCTTGCCTATGCTGTCTCCGCATAGGGGACCGCGGACACCCCCCGCCACACAAACACCGCAGGACCGGGAAGGCCCCGCAAACCCACCGGGGCTGGCGTTTTTACGCGAAGGCTTACGCGGCACTTTGCTCGTCCCCAAACCCGGGGGAAGAAGCAGAGTTTCTGTTCGGTTAATTTCACTGCGCCCTGCAGCTCCCCGCCCCCCAATACAAAAAAATATTCCATTTTTCATCCCTAAAGGAGCCGGAGTGGGGGGGGGGAGTTCCCCAGACGTCAGTCTTTGCTTCCTTGCCATGCTTTCTAGGGCAAATTGCAGGGAGTTTGGAGAGGTGGGGAACGGCGCGGTGGGTTGGGTTGGGGGTTAAAGCGAGGAAGAAGAGAACTAGCAAGCTGCAAAGGTTGCTGTTGCGATTTGCTGTTTTTTTGGGTTCTGATTTAGCAAAGCTACCCAAGCCAGAGTCCTCGCCCGGCTGCTTTCTAAAAGGGACCAGCGGGGCGACAGGAGGGATTTCTGTCTCTCTCTCTCCCTAGCTCTCAGTCCTGGTTCGTGAGAAACAAAGCAAAGCCTAGGAAAACGGATGGTGCTCTAGCTGCGGGAAGGGAGAGGAAGGACGGCGAAAAGGCCTAAGAGGGACCTACCGGGCCGGCTCGGTTGGTGGAGGAAGCCTCTCCCCGGAAGAAGGGTAGGTATTAGGGGTGGGTGGGGTGAGAGGGGGATCCGGAGGGCGGGCGGGCAGTCGGTGACCACCTGACCACCCCTTCCCTAAAGTCTGCGACCCCTCTTGGGAGAAGGTCTCACTAAAATCCTTGGGAGGGGGCGGTCGGCCTTGAGAAGGACGGAATCCCTGCCTTCGGGTGGAATAGAGAATGCCATTTCCAAAGTGTGGGTGTGTGTGTAAGGGGAATACACGTGTTTGCACGCGCGCGCACCTCGAGATTGCCTAGATGTGCACCTTAGACGCCATTGTTTTATGCCAATTTATTAGGGTTCCTCCGTCACCTCCCCTCCCTGCGTGGTACTCGGCCCATTAATTAAGCCGATATTCGGATTTAGGCAGGTTTTTGCGTGTGCAACCAGTACGGTATTGAATGGCTTCGCAGACTGATCCCGAACGGAAGTTCCCATCCCCTTCCGTGGGCTTTACTTCCGAGCAAGTGTGCAAATTCATTACTGTGATTAATTCTGCCACTCTTTTTAAAAAGGCAGCTCCGCTGTGTAGTGTGGAAGGGGATATCGAGGCCTCACAACCCACCCGCTACATGCTGGTTCAAACCCCATGGATTACCCTAAAAGTGGCATACGAAAACAGCGAGCTTAGGAGCCAGTGGAACATTAGAACCAACGTGGTTGTTTAGGAATTTGGGAAGAGGGAGTTGTGGCCAATAATAGGATACGAAGTGGCCTCTCTGGATAAACCGGAAGGAAGAGGGAGGGTAGGAGAGAGAGAGATAGAATCCCAGTTTGCACCAGTGTTTCCCAGTTTCACACTGCTGTTGTTGCTTTGACTCTGCCACAGAACTGCCTCATATTGTGTTTAATTTTGCAACTGTCTGGCGGAGAAGTTGTGGCAAGCTCTGATTCTGCAAGTTTGAACTTCAGAAAGGAGTAAGAACGGGGGCGGGGGGGGGGAGAGAGAGAGAGATAGGAGGAGATTTCGAGCAGCCTGATCCCATTAGCTCCGTCCTTGGGTTGCAAATTTATACGGTCTAGGAGGTGAACAGATGGACTATCAATTTAATTCCATCTTCAACACCATCAGAGATTGATTTTCTACTCGCTTTTAATTTTGCTATAATTAATTAGATCATTACAACTGTTTTCTATTGATCTTCCTATTTAAACCTCAGATGCAAAGGGACTTGGGCAGATCTTTTAGAGACACAGAAGGGAAATGGAACAGAGGGGACTTCTAACGGGGGGAGGGAAGGGAGAAGAGGGATTTTCTACCGAGAATCATTGCGTGGGAGACTGGAAAATTGGCTGGGCCTTCTCTCCTAGGTGGCAGGTGTGAAACACACGATTAATACACAGCAGTACACTTAACCCGTATTAAGTGTTTGATGTGTTCCTGACTTTATTTGATCAGTGATCATGCATCCTAAGGCCCGCATCGAACCCGAAAAGTTCATTCATTTTGAGGTTCCCCTACAAATCGCCTCCTTCGCAAACTCACATGCCATCAGTTATAGATTCCCTAACGCATATTGCATGTTTTAATTGGATGCATTTCATCTTCCTTATATTGCCGGATATGTTTACAGAATCTCTCTCTATAGAAGTGCTTCCTAGGTTTAGAGAAACTTCGTTAGAATAACTAGAGAAAATAGACCTTTTTCTTTTAAAAGACTCCTGTTTTTTCTTTCTTTTAAAAGACTCAGTTGGTTTGGTTCTGTTGAGTCCAACAAGGACTTCAATGGCCCAGCAGCAGAAACTCCTGCCCCCCCACCTCACTCATAATTCCATAAGTCAATAAGTCTTGAAGCCTCTCTGTGTCAGCGATTGCGGGACCAGGAGCCCAGATTGTGAGCCCAGGCAGGGATCAGAATGAAGCAACATTTGGAGATCGGTTTGTGACCCCTCAACCATCCCCAAGGCACAGAAAGCTCTTCAAAGATTTAATCCGGGTGTACACGTGGCAGCTATAGGGTGAGCTCCTCAGTTTCCAAAGCTCTACTCACTTAGCCCCCACCGCCAGCCCCACTCTTAAGGGGACGCCCTGCGCTCCCGGGACAGCTAGATCCACAACGGAGGGGGCGAAAGTACTTGCGCGGGACATTAACAGGAGGAGAGCTCCATAAATTAGTTTGTAGTTTGCTGTTTGGCAGACCCCGCGCACAGGCGAGGCGACCACAGCAAGAGTGGGGCCAGTTTGGCCCCAAATCCAAAACCTTAGACACTGGCTTAAATTTCCCCATTTGACACCAAAACTTTATTCCTTCCTTTCAAACGGAGCGCACGCCAATTTCAGCTGGGAGGGAAGTCGTGATAAGCACCAGGAGGTTAATTGGAGAAGAGCGGCGCCACAGGGAACCAACCAGGGAAGCGGAAGTTTCCAAAGGACCATTTCATTGGGTAAAAGTCCGGATTGCACTCGGGGGCCGCCGCAGGGAAGGCTCCGCAGTACCAGATTTCAGACGCGGCCCGCCGCACACCTGTAGGCTCCCTGGAGCCAAGCAAGTCTCTCTATATCTGATGGGGGGGGGGATTCCCTTCCCCTGCTGCTGACACCGGGGTGCTGGTGTGGTGGGGAAAGATCTCTGCCTGCCTGCCTTGTGAATATTCAGCGGGGCCCAGGGGCCCTAGCCAACCGCCTCTTTCCCCCACCCCTCCCTCCTTTACCTGCTCTCCCGCCTGAGCTGTGAGCCATGCCTGCCTTGCCTAATGGTGCGTCTCCCTGCCTGGGCCGCTTGGCTCAGCCCAGCAGATCGGCCGCGGCCTTTTCGCGTTCGCTGCTCCTCTGCCGAGCGCTTCGCTGGGCCGTCTTGCCGGCTACCCCCCACCCCCACCCCACAGCCCCACTTTGGAAATCTGGGAGCAACCACCCAAAGCTAAACGGTTTAGATAACGAGAGAACGAGAAAGGGAGGGAAGGAGAGGAAGAACGAAAGAGAGGGGGAGGGAGAGGGGCTCCTCTACTCACCCCCCTTCCCGGGGAATTAAAAAAATAAATAAATAAACCCTGGAAGAAGGAGATGCCGCTCCACAGATCCTCAGCCAGCTTAAAAAAGGAGGGGAGAAAAATTGCCAGCACAAGCACACTTTGTCTCGCGTTCTTAAGATGACAAGAGGCGCTCCTCTCCGCTAGCCCTCGGGGCCCGGTCGCAAGTGGAGAGGGGCGAGGGCATGTACAGAGTGCCTGGGACCCCAAGAGGGTCGTTGCTGAAGCTTGGCGATGGGAACCTCATTTCCCTACCCTACCTATTATTATTATTATTATTATTATTATTATTATTATTATTATTATTATTATTATCCAGCCCACCTGGCTTCCATCACATATAAAAACATAATAAAACATTAAAACTTCCCGATACAGGGCTGCCTTCAAAGACCGTCTGGCTAACAGTCACCACCTTTGGATAGCCTCACCAGATATCCCTTAGGATCATTGGGGAGGAGTGGGGGATGGGGACCCCGTAGGTCATCCAGCCCAACCCTCCTACTCTGTTCAGGAAATCCAGAGTTAGAGAACCCCCCTTCGTGTCCTCCTCACCCCCTCTCCCCGCGCGCAAAGAAACCCTGTTATCCAGCTTCTGCTTGGAAAACCTCCAAGGAGGGAAAACCCAACACAAACCCAACCTTGGGTAATCAAGGCCTTCCCCTCCGTGGTCCAGCAGCTACCTGCAGGATGGTGGCGAGAGAGCGCGCTTCTGGCCGAGGATCGCTGCCAAAATCCCTCGCAAGTCGAAGAGTGGGGAGGCCCAGCTCCAGAGAGTAAGATGCCAACTCACTTTGTCGGCAGCGGAGAGGGCGGGGGCCTGCTGCCATTATTTAAAGATCTCAAGAACCACTTTAAGGAAGGTATGGGGTGTGTGGACACGGCAGCTAGAGCCTTGCCCTGACTCGCCTATAGACCCATTGCTCTCAGTGATCTGTCTGAAAAGCTGGCAGCCACAGTCAGCCATCTAAGCTCTCCTCCCTCACCCGAAATGCCAAGATAATTCTAGGTCGGATTCAGACGAGATATTGAACTCGGGTTCCCCATCCCCGTCAGCAGTGGTGCCAATTTGAATAAAATATGGGGGGGGCAGGTAAGCCCCTCTCCGCATAATCGATCACATGACGCGGTGCACGCACACTATTTGAATGGCAATGCCCATCAACTTGGGGCGCAGGGGGAGAGTGGACTCCCCCTCAAAGATTTTATCGGGGGGCGGCGGAAAACCCCTTGGCCCCTAGGAACTGTCTCCTATGTACTTTGGAATATCGCTAAGGAGAGAGTGTGGCCCGCGGGCGTAGACAAGGGAGGGGCAGCTGCCCCCTCCCAAATCAATAAAAATCCATAAATATATGTATATTTATACATATATACATATACATATACATATACATATACATATACATATACATATACATAGCTAGCTGAGGTTCTGCATCCCCCCCCCAACAAAAGGCCTGCCCCGCTTGACAAAAAGCCTGGCTACGCCCATGGCGTGGCCCCCTTCGAGCCCCCGAGATTTGATGGCCGGTCAGCTTCACCGGCGCTCCGAAGCCTGTTTGTTGGACAAATCCTGTCTCTTCCTTCTGCAGTTCAGGATTGCGAGAGCTGGCGCGGCGGCAGCAGATGCGCCTGGGAGCCCATTCTTCCTCGCCTTTCCCCCCTCCGCCTCCCCGCCCCCCATTGATTGAAAGTCTCTCAACTCCAACAAGGTACCCTAGGAAAAATGAACCATTCGCTCATCGATTCTTCATTAAAATTACATTTCTGCATTTGCTAAATTGGTTTTAAAATGCTTCCCCTGTTATTATGGTCTTGTCAAAACCAACGCCGGGCTGGACAAACAGTGTTTTAAAAGCCGGGGGGGGGGGTTCTTCCCGGAACTATGAGGAGCTCCTGGGAAAGAGGGGTGGGGGTGGAGGCCAGGTGGCCAAATTTTTTTTGGGGGGGGGCGCGAGGAGGTGGGGTGGGGGACACCGAAGGGAAAGAGGTCGAGAAGACACCTCCAGTGCCACCATCCACCAACAAGCCAAGTTGGGGGGGGGGTGATTTGCATCGAGTGGGGAGACGGGACGCAAACGCGGAATATAGCCGAACCGCTTTATTAATAATTGTAAGAATGTCCGTTTGTTGAGTGACCCATCGCCAAAGGAACTTTCAAACAAGCGCAGGCATGAGCTTGCCTCCTGACAGTGGTGATCTATTCCCCTGGTTCTCCCCCCCCCCTCTCCGAGTCTGTGGGCGCATCTCTGCCAGGCAGAGGATTGGCAATATAAACACCCCCCCTCCTCCCCAAGAGAGGTCCTTGGAGTCCACAGCTAAGCGCCCAAGCCCACCTCGGAGCACACACACCCCGCCACTGCAGCGTGTCCCCCTCCCCATCTGCCACTCTCACTGGCGTTTTATATGTGGGGAGAAAGAACCCTGGCAGGGACAATTGGGTGGGTGGGTGGGTTGGTGGGGGAGCGCTGCCTCTCGAAGCTGCTGTCTCTGGCGAAGAGCAGAGGAGCAGAAACGTCTTCCTGATGTGTTTATCCCCTAATCAGTTCATTAGTTATAAACAACATGACATTAGAAGTTAGGAAGCATTTGATATTAATTTTTATTTAACTAGTTGATGTTTAATCCGTCACGCCAGGCTGCCTAGGAGTTAGAGGGAGAGAGGGAGAGAGAGAGAGAGAGGGAGGGAGAACTGCCTGACACCAGCCAGTTAGACTTAGAACTTCATATGCCACCGTCGTGGTCTTGGGGGGGGGGGGCGCAAAGAAGAAGGAGCGGGTCGAAGGAAAGAGGAAGGGGGAGGAGAAAGGGCCCAGAGGGAAACAGAAAGAAGGGGGGGGGGAGAAAGGAAGGCTAGAAACTGAAATAGAGGACACCCCCCCAAAAAAAAAGACTGAAAGAGGAAGATAAGAAGCAGATGACGTGTAGGGTACCACCACGATGGGATTCGTAGAAAGAGGTTGGGGGGCTTTGCGTCCCATCCTAAGAAGGACAACCTCTCCAACTTCTGCGCCACCCTACAGCCTATGCAGTCTTACTCTGAAGTGGCGAGGAAATACCCCCGCAACCCAGTTAAACCAAGCGGGGCTCGCTTAGGATCGACCTGCGCGGTTCTGAACCCGATCCACAACTCGATTCATTTCAGCCGCCTTGGTTTTCAGCAGGATTTCTCCAGCTCCGTCCTCGGTCTGCGCAACTCTGTTGTGGATCGGTCCCTTTGGAGAACTGGGATTCTCCCAGAAAGCCAATTTCGGGGGAGCGCTGCGCGGCTTGGGTGGCTGGTTTGCCAAGCTCAATGAGCAGCGCAAACGCAGCGCCATCCCTCGTTCAGAGTCGCCGCTTGGAATTAATCCTGCGCGGGCTGCAGGAGCAAAGCACCTCGAAAGAGGTGGGTTATTTTGCTGGCTCACACCTATAAGCACCAGGTAGTGCGCAGCCCTTCATTGCCCAGTGACCAAAAATTGCCTTGCCCGGGATCAGCCGGAGAAATAAAGCCAAGCAGGCAAAGGAGCGCCCCTGCTTCGGGAGATGGAATAAAAAGCGTCCGGCGTCGGGTGTGAGCGCAGGAGATACCATCCAACTTCCTGGAGACTTCCAGGGGAGCCAATACTAGTCTTCATTATACAAATAGGAACTAACCCCACTCCCACCCATCATACACACGACATTCTTATAATTTCAACTGCAACGACGAAGTAGAAAATTACCCCTCTTAATTGAAATGTTTAAACTTTTAAAAACATATGGATAAGATAGATATAGACACAGAATGTCATTTGGGGCTGGTTTCCTGCGCGTTTTTGCACAGACGCATCTCTCCGGGGACCTCTTGCGATGTATCTCTCCCCGCCCCCCTCTCCTCAACATAAAAACATCGGCGATCTCTTTGAAATATATATCTGCTATTAATCACTCGCCCCATCTATCTGCAGTGTAAAGGAAATAGCTCACATTCCCAAGAAAATTGCCCGTTGTGCCTCGGTTAATAGTTAACTCCGGAGGAGAAAAGTTCCCAGGGAAATGAGGAACGCGAGAGTAAGGGGGGGGGGGCGGGGAATGAAAAGGTGAGCAGGCAGCGTCACTCCTTTAAAAAAAATGGGGTTTGATCCGCCAGAGACACCCCCGTCTTTTTCCTCTTTCTGGGAGGAATCCGGGTCGATTTCCAACTTGTAACCCACAAGTCCCGAAAAGGGGACTATTGCGCGAGGTGTGGTTGGACGGGGGTACAGTCCCACCGGGTAATGCAGGGAGGTAAACATGGAGAGGGGGCGCGGAGGGGGCGAAGTGAAGTCGGAGCAACAAGCCTGCTAGCCCGATCCGCAAACCATTTAGGCCAGAGTGGAAAGGGGGTCCACGCGCGCGGGCCAGCCTCAGGCAGACAACCCAATAACGGGCCAGGACCGGGAGTGCTTGGGCTACTAGCCCCCTTTGTTGGAGGGAGGTCTCGAGCGCTCCCCCGAGGCGGATTAGAGAACCTTCTGGAGTAGTCAGGATTAGTTTAGAACCACTTTTCTCGCCATCTCGGTGAAAAACCGGATCATCAAGGGTGGGGCTAACAGGCGGAGTGGAATGGTTGTGAGTGGCCACATTCAGGCTCGCTCTCTAGCGCGGTTAGAGTAGCACTCGGAGAGGGTGGTGTAGATATACTGAGGGATGGAAGGTTTGAAACGCACTGGGAAATCGGACTATACTTAAATTGTCTCACATGCCTGCGCACCGGCGCGCCTGCCCGCGCTTTGCACCCCCAGAGGCTCTCCGCCTGGATCCCGCCTTCTCGGTTCAGTGGGTAGGCACTGGGCGAAAGGGTCTTTTCCGCGGTGGCGCCCTGTCTCCCAAAATCTCCTTTTCCGCCCATTTGATTTTCCCGTGCTTATCCGTTGAATTCGGGTTCGAGTGAGCTGTCTGAGTGCTTTTTAGCGCCGCTTTATAATTATCTTATTCTCATCCTGTCGCATTTGCTGTTTTCAAAATTTTGGTCGGTTTTTGAGAGCGTTTTGCTGAAATGAAAACTCTGAACAAGAGCCAGCGCAGAGCTAATAAAGTTAAGCAAAAAAAAAAAGCAAATATGAGGATGTATCCCACCCGGTAGTCATGATCCGGTTTCGGGACCAGGCGAGGAAGGAAAACCTCAAGGATCCTGCACTGCAGGGGGTTGGACTAGATGATCCTCAGGATCTCTTCCAATTTAACAATTCTATGGTGATGATCTGGTTCTCGCACATTTGAGAACTGAGTCAATTTCCCGCGCTCTCTGGTCTTCCTTCTTCCCTTCCTGAGCCGCCGCGATCTAAACGTGTGTTCAGAAGTGGCGCTCAAGACCCGGGCTTAGCTGCATTTGTGAGCACGTGTGAACCCCACCTGGGTGCGCGCGCGAGCCTATCCGCCACAACATTGATTGCACATAGTAGCCGATGTCGGTTCGCCAACCCCCCAGCTCACCTGTCCGCCACCCAGAGTCGCTCCACAACTTTCTCCACGGGCTTGGAGAGGGAGGAAGGAGCGCTTTCTTGGCCAAGCATAGCTAGCCCCATCCTTTACCCGTTTATTGGGGAGTAAGACCCCCTACCCCGTTTTGTGGGACTTGTCCCCAGGCGAAGCGCGCAGAGGGCTGTAGCCTCACCCCGATTCTTAATCCGCGGGAGTGGAAAAAGGAAAGCTGGTATTCTTTAGGGAGTTTATTAAAGTGTTTATATTTCACTAAATAAAACAGAGATGCGAGCAAGAAAGGGCGAGAGTTGCATCCTGAGCAACTTGAATTCAAAGCCCGCCTTTTAAGGCGCCTGCCTCGATTCCCCGACTGGCGGGTGCTCTCTGGATGCCAGAGTCGGAGAGAGCCGTGGGTTTGGCAGATGGTCCCGTTGACCAGAAAGGAAACTGAGAGAGAGAGAGAGAGAGAGAGAAAGCAGGGCTTGCTCGACAGCAGGCAGGAAGATGACGACGGCAACTTAACAAACATTAACCAAACTTTTTTAAAGCGCAAGTCTGTAACCACGAATGAGAAAACCAGAGGGCTCGTGGGTTGCCAAAAGGGAGAGAGATAAAGGCTTCGGTTCCATTTCCCGTTCTTGTTTCTTTCTTCGCGTCGCCACCGGGACTTGAAAATCACCATTATTCTTGTTCTTCCACAGAATTTAGAGTGTGAAGAAGACAAGAGCGCTTCACGGTCCTTAGGAGAAGCTTGCGCGACAGGTCACTGGTAACAGCAGATTTTAAGAGGGGTCGGTGGGCAGAAAACCAGCTGACCCTTCAAGGGACACCCTTGACTTGGCTAGGAAGGCTCTGGAGGGACTGAGTTGTGGTGGGTGAGAAATCGGAGCTGCCTCCCCTCTCCCCGGGAAAGGGGCTCCCGTTCTGGCAGCCGCCTTTCTTACTGCCTTCCTGCAGAACGCAGGCGGTTTCCCCCAAATAAATTCTCTCTACTGGAGAGAAATGGTCAGTCAAATTAAAAGACCATCCCAGGCAATCGGCACTGAAAAGGATTAATGCGCCTTGCAATCCTGAACATGTCTCCTCCTTAATAGTAAATCCCACCGAGTTCAACGGGACTTAACTTACTTGGGACTGCAGTCTTAATCTGCCAATGATTAATTCTCGGCACACTTACTTTGGAGTAAATCTAACTGAACCTTATTGGAATTTAGTAAACCTGTGGCGTTGTCAAAATAATAATAATAATAATAATAATAATAATAATAATAATACTACTCATGGTGGTTACATCATGGAGGTTACATCATAAAAACACAATATAAAATCACAAAACACATAATAAAGACAAACAATGCTCTTCTCAGATTAACATACCCAATCAAACACGTTTTATGTGTTAATATCTTTATTGATATGCTACTTCTTGGGGGGCATGGCTCACTCAAGGTGCTTCACAATATCATGAAAGCACCACAAGTGTGTGTGTGTGTGTGTGTGTGTGTGCGCACACAAAAAACCAAATCTGAAAAAGGCAGCAACAGTAGCAATCATTTAAAAGACCAATTGGACAAGAAAAAGCTGTAGTTAGGAAAAGGCGCGTTTTAATTTAATACTTTAAAAGGTGGTGTATTTTTTTTAACTATTCGAAAAACTGCAACATAGAGGTCATCTGCGCCCCGGAAAGCAGAGCGCTCCATAGTCTAGGGGCCCACCACGAAAAAGGACCTGACTCTTGCCAGTTGCAGTCTCAATGCCCGGACAGGTTGTAAACGTGGAATCCTTGAATTCAAATTAAAACTTATCCGTCTCAATTTTAGATTTAACATTTAACTCAAATCCAACTCTTCTCTAGGTTTTCAACTTTCTGAACTTCTAAAAAAAAAAAAAAAGGACAGAGCACCTCAGGATGGCAGCAAAGCAGTGTAAAAGTAAAGGCGGCTTAGAACAGTTCTGGGTGTGTATTGGGACTGGAATTGTGTTAGCACCACTGTGACTTCCCTAAATATGTTTATGTGGACTTATGGCCCAGAGTGTTCAGCAGCAGCAAGAGAACTGTGAATCGTTGGCCTCTATCCGTTTATTCGATTGGCATCGAGCTGCTTCTATCAAATATACCTGCTGCGCGCAGAAGCGTTTACACCGTTCCCTCTTGAAAATAACTCTAATATCAATTCCAACAAGAACCGCACTCTCTGCCCCTGTTCCCTGCTCCCATTTCAGAGTCCACAGTGCGGAATAGACTCCTTCCCTTACCTTCAAGCAGACCCTCAATATGTGGGGAATAAATATTAGCCTATGAAAGACCTTGAGGTGTGCTTAGGGGTAGAAGGAACGCGCTGAGAAGTCTTTAAAGAACTTTAAACTCGACTATTCCGGGTGAACTGGGCTGCTGATTCAAAACTTCAGCCTCCAGATGGAAATTATCCTGGGTGGATCTGTGGCCAGGCAATTCCCTCACCCTCGCGTGGTGACACTGGCTCTGGGTGCTTCCACAAAACGTGGGCGCCCATCACCCGGACTGAAGCCCCTCGGCTCAGGTGCTCTCTCCTTCCACGATCTAATGGCGTGGTCCCCGAGGTGCCGCAGGGTCCGTGCGTGATTTTTCCATGGCTCACTCAGATTTTTCCATGGCTCACAGTCTCACAGAGCTGTGTTTCCTATCAGCCAGGCAGGTCTCCTACTTCTTCCGCTTTGCCCTTTCGCTCCTTTCCGGGACTGAGGTGGTTCTCCCCTCGCATAGGGAGGGGGCTTCCTAGTCGTCGAAATGGGCAGGGGTCGTATTACTTCTTCCACCACTGCCATCGTAGGAGTCTCCACCTAGTGGTCGAGGTCGCTGTGACCCCCACCTACGGACGTAGCTAGTTTTTTGGGGGGGCAGGCTTTATGTTGGGGGGCAGAACTGAGTTATCTGCGACGCAATTGGTCAGTTAGTTAAGTACAGTGGTACCTCGGGTTACAGACGTTTCAGGTTACAGACGCTTCAGATTACAGACTCCGCTAACCCAGAAATAGTACCTCGGGTTTAGAACTTTGCTTCAGGATGAGAACAGAAATCGCGCGGCGGCACCGCAGCAGCAGCGGGAGGCCCCATTAGCTAAAGTGGTGCTTCAGGTTAAGAACAGTTTCAGGTTAAGAACGGACCTCCGGAACGAATTAAGTTCTTAACCCGAGGTACCACTGTATTTTTATTTACCTACTTGATTGGGGGCCAGCTGCCCTCTGCACCCCCTGGCTACGCCCGTGCCCCCATCCACTAAAATGTTTTTTTGGGGGGCTGCCCCCAAGTTCATTCAAATGGTGTGCGTGGGCCGTGTCTTGTGAACAATTACGCGGGGTGTAATTACCTGTCCTCTCCAATATTTTATTCAAGTTGGCACCTTTGACTACAGTATATGTTACATGGGCAGAGCTCGTCTTATTATTACTACAGTGGTACCTCAGGTTACATACGCTTCAGGTTACAGACTCCGCCAACCCAGAAATACTGCTTCAGGTTAAGAACTTTGCTTCGGGATAAGAACAGAAATCGTGCTCCGGCGGTGCGGCGGCAGCGGGAGGCCCCATTAGCTAAAGTGGTGCTTCAGGTTAAGAACAGTTTCAGGTTAAGAACGGCCCTCCGGAACGAATTAAGTACTTAACCCGAGGTACCACTGTATTATTATTATTTCCCCATCACCACTACGTATGTTTAGATATCGCCCAGCCCTTTCAGAAGTCCTGCTTAGGCTCAAAAAAGGTACTTCCTTCTTCCTTCGGGGTTCTGACCTGCGGAGGTTGCGGGGACAGAAGCCACCTCCCTCGTAGCAGCTCTTCTCTTTTCCCTGCTGGGCTTCTGCATCTCACTCTCTTCTCCCATAGGGCCACTTCAGCCTGAAAGCAGATCTCGCAGAGACGAAGCGCCGTCGGGTTGTTTTCCCTTGAGCCAGTGAGGAGGCGGCAGGCGAACCCCCATCCCTCCCTCCACTTCTCGTTCACTTTCTGTCTGGATGTGAGAACAGGAAACGGACTGGGGATTTCGCCCCCCCCCCACCGCCCTGCCCCCGGGACACAATCCAGAATACCCTGCTCACTCTGCGCCCCAAATCTCTCTTCTAAGGAGATAGCGCCTGCCCTTTCTCTCCCTTCTCCTCCTGGGCTCCTGCTGGCAGCCGGGCACGAAAGAAACTTAGTTTAGTTCCCCTTCATTTCTAAACGGAGAATTGCTGGGGGTTCATTTGCTCTTATTTATCCTCGCAAATCCTTCCCCTTTCAATCCCAGATCCCTGTATTGGATGGGGACGCGGCGGCCGGCATTACGCACCAGCGGGAGGAAATTATTTTGTACACACTCAAATGGCATGATCTTCCTTCTTGCTTTTTTTATATAGTTCAGGGCCTGGCCTTGAAAACGCGTACCTCTCTAACCCTGGCCTAAATTAAAGGGTTGATCCGCTTTTCGACTGGTTCCTAACCCAGCATAAAGGGACAGGGGGTGGCTCTCCCTGAAAGTCTCTCTCTCTGTGTCTTTTGGTGGCTTTCCTGGGTTAAAGTAGATCAGGCCCAAATCCATCTGAAAGTCCAGCGACTCCTGCCCTTGAAATCCGTGGGGGATCAGAACTGTTGCTGCTTCGCCAGGATTATAAAAGACCCTTCTGTTTCCTGGTAAAGGCAGGAGACGCCAGGTGCAGTTTTAGTGCAGTTTGAAAATCTTCAAGATGTTATTTGAAGCAGGTGCCCACCTTGGAAGAACTGCTAAAGTTTGACAGAAAAAAAGAAATATTGAGTGACTTCACTGGGAGTACTCTCGCTGAAACTAATGGACCTAAATTAGCAAAGTTCATTAATTTCAATGGGTCTACTCTGAGTAAAATTTAGCTGACTGCCACCCATTGTGTGCATAACTATTGATTCTGCTTCCCCGCCGCTCTCTTCGCTGCTGTTGTCGTGAGATTATTTTGGTCGGGTCAAAATCCGCTTCCTCACCCCCCAGCCCAGCCCCACATGATGACGATGATTCGGGGGCTGGTAACAGGATGTATTGGCAACCGAGCTCCCCGCCCCTCTTAACAATTTCTTGCGCGAGTCTGTCTCTCACGAAGTTCAATAGCACTTTCCCCTGAATAAATGCGCAGACTTTGTGCGCAAGGGCGCAGCGGATCCGTTCGGTCGATTTGCAAGCGAGGAAACTGAGTCCTCAAGGACAGGAGGCGCGGGGCCTCGCATCCCTCCTCCTCCGAAAGAGGAGAGCGGGAAGGAGCTGTCTGGCTGGCGGGCGGCTCGCCAAAGTCCGGCTCAAACCTTTGCGGGCAAGAGAGGATCAGTTGTGGAATCCAGGCCGGGGAGCTGGAGAGGAGGAGCGGGTGGTGGAGGAAGCCTAAACAGCTTCCGGATCCTTTTAAACTCTCCGAGCCAGCTGAAAAGCGCCAGGCGCGCCCAGGGAACCTAACCGCGCGCCCCTCCCGGAATTGAAAAGTGAATGTTCCAGGGCTGTGGGAAGAGAATTCTTGGAGGCTAAGGTTCGCCCTATTTTTTGGAAGAATCGGAGCGGGGCGGCGGGCTCCTCCTCTCCAACTCTCCAGTCCCGAAAAACGCCCGCACTCATTTATTATTATTATTATTATTATTATTATTATTATTATTATTATTATTATTATTATTATTATCACCACGACGGTACGTTTGTGTAAGAGATGGGTTACCCATTCCTCCGTCCAACCCATTCTGAAAACGCTAGGAACCTCTCTCTCTAAGAAAATGCGAGGAAAGGGTCTGGAAAACCGCCTCGGTTCCAGCCCCCGTTTCCTTCCTTTTTGCGTGTGCAACAAATGGGGGTGGTCCGACTTCGCTTCTGTGGCCAAAACTGGCTGCACGCTCACTAAAGCCTCGGACAATCCTGTAATCTGAGAGACTGACTCTATAGCAGAAAAGGGGATTAAAAACAATCCGTGCCAAAGTCCCCCTTCTTATTTCAAAGCCTGGACGTGCTGCAAACGCCTGTCAACCTGCAAACGGCGATATCCCCCGTACATTTAGGCCTCTGGCTGAACATAGGAAGCAAAGGCGTTAAGAGAGTCAAGATCAGGTCCGATTTTAGGCTTGTATACTCGGAAGTGCGTCCCCAGCGGGTAGGCGTTAGTCTAATGCCTTTAAAATCAGGCGGTTGGGATTCCACGCCATATGTCTTCATTCAGATTTGGTACCTGCCTAAAAAGCAGAGACACACACAAACATCACACGATCGCCTGCTTGCATACTAGTCAGCCTCTATTTAGCAGCTGTTCTGGGGAGGCGTGCAATGCTACCTCCATCCACCCTAATATGCCCTCTGGTGAGCAGAGGTGAGCCATCCACTCGCTTGCTTTTTTTTGCGTGGAAACCGCCGTGCGCCGTCGTTTCTTGCTCGGCTTTTGCCCTGGTGGAAGTTGCACCTCGGCTCATCTTCTTTTCAGGCTTTCCTGACCTTTCACCGACCAAAACTGACTCTAGTTCCCAAGCGAACGGGCCACAACCAACCCAAAATGACTCTTTGCTGTCCGACAGACTGAAGCAGTTCGGGCAGGTACCTTCAGACTCCTTGGGAAGGCCCTGTCTTCCCACTCTGTCTGTACCTTCCCGATCAACCCTCTTTCCCGTCTAATCCCCATCGCTTCCCTCTCTTGTCTTTTCAGACGTTAGCACAGCGCCTAGTGGTTTGGCGCACAAGAACTCGGAGTCAACGATTTCCCAGCCCCGCCTAAAGTTGGTTGCAAATCCAGAAGGACTTTCTCATCGCAGCCCCAGAGCCCCCCGCCCGTTTCCTTTTGAGGACTGTTTCCTTCACAGCCAAGTATTAATTTGGCGGCCCCACGTCGATTCTCCGAAGGCTCCGAGCCTAAGGGCCGCTTGCGATGAAGTTAAGTCTTACAGCACCCAGGAAACACTTTGCTTCCGAGTCAGCGAGCTTAGCGCGCGGTGGCAAAAGGATGAAGGCCGGGCGAGGTTTCGCTTGACACCCTGTGCGCGCGCGCACCTGTGCGCGTGGATTCGTGTTGGCCTCGTTCAGTCGCGGTGCGGGCGAGGGAAATAAAAATAAAAAGCGATTGAGTCCCCACTCCTCCCACCCCAGTGCTTTGTCAACCTGGATGCAAACCGGTTTATGCTTCGGATGAGTTGAACATAACCCGAGGTCAATTCGCAGCCAAGCTTGAAGCGCTACTAGTCGGCCGGTTTGGCTTCGCCCGCCGTGTGGTCAGTGGTGGTCTGAAAGGCACAGCGGCGAGCCTCTCCCCCCCCCCAAATCAGGGGTGTTAAATAGGCAGCGGAAGTCAGTCTAGAGAGAAGTCCCAGTTCGCTTCACCCGGGGCAGATTTGTGTTGCTGAATGGCCCCCCCCCAACTGAAGTCGCCTCTCCCCCCCACTCCCGCGTCAGATAGGTATTTTTAAGAATTCGGAGGCGTGTGAACGTTTCCCATCCTATGGCGGCACCCTCTAAAACCCGTGGCTTTTAAATAAGTTCGGGGGGGGGGAGTTACGGCTTAATCTACGCCCTCCCCGTTTCCTTTTTGTTTCAAATGTCCAAACTGAAGCTCCAGAGGCGATTTCGATCCAATAACAGTCTTAGCGCTCGGGATTTACTTCCAGGGGTAAGATGTGTGAGCTCTATTAATAATCATAAAAATCCTGCTAACCCTCTTTTTAAAATTAATAACTCTGTAATTATAATAATTTTATGTGCTTTTTTTTATAAGAAGAGGTTAATGTTGTCACAGTGTGGGGACAGGAAGGGGGAAGTCAAGCGCGATACCGCTGCTTAAACTGACACCTTCCTATTTTATTAGGAGACATTATTATTATTAGACATCTGCAGGTAGAGAATTAAAATTAAAATCGCTTTCAACAATTCAATACACTTTTTATCAGCCATCTATCTGAAAATCAGGAACATTCATCATCGGAGGCATTCTCCCTGAAAACAAGAACCCATTCAAATTTTATACAAATTATCATATTTATCATAGTCTGAAAATCTGGAGTAACGTCTCCACAAACTGTCTGCCAACTCCCTGGGGAACTGAATCGCACTTCGGAGCAGCTAAAAGAGATTCTCTCCCCCCCCCCTCTCTCTGTCTCTTCCACCCTCCTCCTCTCTCCCTTAACCCCTTTCCTGATTCCTGATACAGAAACGGAAGATGAAGATGAAGAAGAGGAGGACACGGAAATAATAGTATGGATAAAATAGATTTCTCTCTCCCTCCGCGCCCCCCCCCCGCGTCACACATATACACAAAGAGGCAGCCACACTTCGCAAGATAAGTAGGTTTCCTCTGACGCAAAGGTTATAGGCGGTCAGGCTAGTACGCTGCATGCCTGAATTGGAGGCACTAAGTCTCAGCTTATTGTTTTCGGAACCATTTCCCAGGTGCCAACGTAGCTTACTTTCAAGTAACCGTTTAGTGCTGGCCAATATGCTCCCTCTCTAAGCCCATGCGCAGTAGTCAATCCTGGGAACTGAGGGCAAAGTCCTCTCCCATCTCCCGTCCCCAATCACCTTCTTATTTGGGCGACTTGAAATGGGAAGGGACAACACCCGTAGATCTGCAACAAATTATACAGTTTTCACATCCCAACATTTTCTGCGAGGAATTGGGGGGATAAAAGAAGGCTGCTTGCCACATATTTGCAGGCTCTCTCCACGGCCCCTACTCCCCCTGCAACAAGGGGATCATCCATCGAAAGTGAAGCTGGACAATGAATGGTGTTGCTAAGTTATTATCCCCCGAGTGTGTGTGGGAATAACAGTTGAGCAGACTGGATTTTTGGAGAGAGTTTAAGAATAGCATACACCAACCAGGCAAGTCCCTCTCTCGAAGGAAGGGACGGTAGAATCACATAACTGCCTTAGTTTTCCACTTTGGAATGACTTGACAGTCAATCCAGAATACGCAGATCCCCTTTCCCATCCCATGGCTCGTATGTAGGGCGACACACATGTAGCTAGACCGTGCTCATCTGCGCTGGAAGAGTTCTCTGTAGCTATCCCCATAGCCGAGGCGTCCCGGGACCTCAGTTTGCTACTCCGACTTTGGCTGGCAGTGCTTGGGAGAGCGCCAAGTGCGCTACTTTGAACCCACCCACTTAGCCACAAAGGGGCACAAAATGCAGTGAATCTTAGAGGCAGCGACATCAACCCGCGTCAATGGCAGGACAACTGGACTCCACACGTTGCTTACTCCCGGTGAAACATACACGAGCTGCAGGCTCCTTCGAGAGCTTCCCTGATGAGCATCGCAGCCAACCAACGCGTGTGGGTCCAGAAAGGAAGCTCCACGGTTCCATCACGCAGTGTAGGGAAAATGTGAACGTGTGAACGGGACTATGTACCCGTGCAAACGCCAGCTCATTAAGATGCGCGCAAATCGCGTCTGCTTTCTTCTTGGGCACACGCCAGCATCGGACCTCTGCGCACCCATTTTTCAGGATCACACTTCCAAGAGGCTGAGGGAGGAAGAAGGCTCGCTGACTTCTGTGACTTACTTCGTACAATGCACAAAACACACACCATTCTCTAGTCTTGCCAGCGTTCGGCTGGAACCCAATTTTGGCCTCTCCTGGTGGAGGATTCTGCGCAGGTTCAAAGCCGGCATCTGTTACTAAAGCAACAGAAGCTGATAGACAGTGAGTGATCTGATTTTCCCATCCTCTCCCCTCAACATGGCCCGCTCCCTGTTGGAACCAGGATTCTCCTCCTCTCCAGGCCCATCTCCTTTAGCCCCCCAAGTCACCCCCGGCCGGGAAACTGTCCTTTAAAAAAAAAAAAAAATCCAAGTGAAGGAGGAGAACATGCAGAAAACAGCAGTGTGTAGGGTTGTCTCTTGTAACTTACGCATCCTCTCTAGGCCAAGGGAAAAGAAAATGAGTGGGGCTGCTGATGGAAACCTTCCAGAATCTTCCCAATCACCTCTTTATCTCCACCGTAGGAGGCAACTCCTATGTGCTGAGGTCCTTGCCCCCCCCCCAAATATTTGAGGGGACCTGCCGCCCCAAAATTGACGGGCATTTTCATTCAAATAGCATGTGCGTTGCATCTTGTGATCGATTATGAGGGGCTGGGCGTGACCTACCGCCCCAAAATTTTATTCAAGTTGACCCCCCTGATCCCCACAATTTCACGTTACCTTGGGGGCACCTGCGGGTTGTGCGCCTTCCCACCACGTCACTGCGATGAGAGGCGCGCGTCCCTCTCTACGATGGAGCAAGGAGGGGATTTTTAACATAATTTATTTCCTTTTCTCTTTTAACAAAGAGTCTCTGGACCTGTTCAGCGGGAATCCTCATATTGCGGCCTTTTTACACTGGGAAGGCGAGAGAGATCTGCGGAACTCCCTGCGCATTGATGTACTACTTTCACGCCGCTTTGGAAAGCAATTCTGCCCTCCTCTAGAGCCGCTCTCAACCTCCTCTTTTGGTTTCAGCCCCAGATGCATGGCGAAGCAATGGATCGGAATCCAGAATTGCAAGACTTTACGGCGCTGCTAAGGAAATCTGTCTGATCTTCGGCGAGAGGGAGGTGTTCGGCCGCAGGGGAGACTTCAGAGCACTCCAGATTTTTCTGGATTCCAAATGTCCTAGGGACCCTACGCTCCAGAACTCCGTGCCACCCTCCTTTGATCTGGAACCCTCCCGGCGCCTCCCTGGTCCAAGTTAGAGACCTGCGTTCCATCCTCAGGCGCCGCACCGCGGAGGGAGCCCCACAGCCGAGCATCTCTCCCGGTCTACTCCCCACGTGCCGGGTGGCCCCTGGACTTCACACCCTTCAGGCAGGAGCAGCGGCCGCCACGTCCCCGCAAAAAAGTAGTTCCAGCACAATGTTTGTTAACTAGGTTATCTAGGCCGTAGAAGATTTTAATGTTGAATTTTATAGCTTTACCACGCTCTACCGTCCTTGTGAATATTGTAATATTGCATTTTTTACAAGTTACTCTTCTGTTAATGTTCCAGCTAGTAACTTTTATAATCCTCCTCAATGAAATTTTTTTGTATTCTTCCGCACCGTTAACCTCAATGGCGGCACCTCAGCCCCTGGCAGGAGGCAGAGAGATGAAATGAATTCCTCTTTAATCAGAAATAATAATAATAATAAAAACACACACAAGGCTCCCTCTGCCTCTTTTATTTCAGCTTCGCTTGGAAACGGGGTGGGGTGGGGGTGGGGCTGAGGAATCCCGCCCCCTGTTCTCCCCCCCCCAAGGCTTCAGGGATGGGGAAGAGAGAAAGAAAGAGAATGCGTGGGTGTCTCTCCGTCTATTTCTACGCCCATATTTCTTATGCAGTCTGTTGGCAATGTCTTGGTTGACTGTGAATGAGAGAGAGAGAGAGATTTCCCCCATCACTTGAGCACCTTGCTTTGTATCTGCTGGGTGCATGATAAGTTTGCAGGCCCCAATCCTCCCTCCCCATCGAGGAGCCTCTCATTATCCCTTCTATAAACCACCGGAGGCAGCCTTTTAATGCCTACCTTGAAGACGGAACTAGGCTGCAGGCTTTAGTTTAGCTCTCACGTTAAAGATTCGGGGGGCAGGTTCTGTAGGGATGTGTAGACACAGCCCGACAAGACAACAAGAATCCGCCGGCAGCATACGAATCAATCTGGCTAACCTGACTCAAAAATACACACTCACACCCTGCTCACACACAAAAACAACTCTCACTACAGCCAACCAGTGACAACCAACCACACCCTAAGCCACCCTCAACCTCTCTCACCACCAAGGAAATACAAGTGAATAGTAAGAGAACCCACGCAAGACAACCCGCCCCACTAAGTAGAATAGAAGCACAACCACCCGACCCCACCCCACTCACCATTCCCCTCCCCCTCTTCCTCCTTCCTTCTTTCTTTCTTTCTTTCTTTCTTTCTTTCTTTCTTTCTTTCTTTCTTTCTTTCTTTCTTTCCTTCCTTCCTTCCTTCCTTCCTTCCTTCCTTCCTTCCTTCCTTCCTTCAACTGTTTAAACCAATTCATGAACCAAGAACCTGTACATTGACCACTAATAATGAAATATATGTTGTAGATATTTCCCCCCACATTTATTATGCTATTTTTGTGATATGCAAATGACATGAGAAAACTCGGTATACAGTGGTACCTCTAGATGTGAACAGGATCTGTTCCGGAGCCCCGTTCACATCTAGAAGCAAACGTAAATAGCGACAGCACGTCTGTGCACGCACGCGTCGCTTTTCGCCACTTCTGCGCATGCGCATGATGTCATTTTGAGCGTCTGTGCATGCGCAAGCGGCGAAACCTGGAAGTAACGCACTCCGTTACTTCCAGATTGCCGTGGAGCGCAACTCGCTCATCCCGAAGCACATTCAACCTGAGGTATGTCTGTACTTGTTTGTACAACATTATTCTTGTTTATAAAACCCAATTAAAAGAAAGAAAGAAACTAGGATCTATTTCATAAATATTATCCTTCCTTACATTTGTGAGTTCAGCAGAGTACAACACTTTGTCAGCAAATATAAGGGAGCTGTTGATAAGCTAGCTTGAGCCTTTTAATGTAAGTAATCCAGGTTGCCTTACTGCAGACTGGATTCCCTGGTATTTCCCCCTCCCCCCCTCTAAAACAATAAACACGCAAAACAGTCTTCATATGAGTAAAGATAGATTTACTCACTCAGTTTCACAGTAGCAGCCTTCAGGCGGGCTGAAAATGTACTTCATAGAATGATCATAGAATTGTAGAGTTGGAAAGGACCCTGAAAATAAAAGGTAAAGGTAAACGACCCCTGAGCGGTTAAGTCCAGTCAAAGGCGTCTATGGGGTTGCGGCACTCATCTTGCTTTCAAGCCGAGGGAGCCAGTGTTTGTCCTCAGACAGCTTTTTGGGTCATGTGGCTGGCATGACTAAACTGCTACTGGCACAATGGGAAACCGTGACGGAAACCAGAGTGCACGGAAATGCTGTTTACCTTCCCACTGCAGTGGTACCTATTTATTTACTTGCACTGGCATGCTTTCGAAAGGAGCTGGGACAGAGCAATGGGAGCTAACCCCGTCATGGGGATTTGAACCGTTGACCTTCCGATCAGCAAACCCAAGAGGCTCAGTGGTTTAAACCACAGTGCCACCCGTGTCCCTGATTATACCTGATTATAGGTAAAGGTAAAGGGAACCCTGACCATTAGGTCCAGTCGTGGCCAACTCTGGGGTTGCAGCGCTCATCTCACTTTATTGGCCAAGGGAGCTGGCGTACAGCTTCCAGGTCATGTGGCCAGCATGACTAAGACACTTCTGGCGACCCAGAGCAGCGCACGGAAACGCCGTTTACCTTCCCGCCAGAGCGTTACCTATTTATCTACTTGCACTTTGATGTGCTTTCGAGCTGCAAGGTTGGAAGGAGGAGGGACTGAGCAACGGGAGCTCACCCTGTTGTGGGGATTCGAACTGCCGACCTTCTGATCGGCAAGCCCTAGCCTCTGTGATTTAGACCACAGCGCCACCCGCGTCCCTTATATACCTGATTATACCTGAGTATCATCTAAGTCCAACTCCCTGCAATGCAGGAATACACAGCTGTCCCATACGGGGATCGAACCTGCAACCTTGGCATTATTGGCAGCATGGAGATAAATATTATAGTTTAGATTAGGGTTGGAGTCTGAGCTGTGACTTGGCACATGTCCTACCACTCTAGTCAATGATGAAGCATCGATGAGAAGAGATCAGATAGCAGGGATCAGAGAAAGAAAGCAGCCCAGGGATATGACCAGCCTTATATAGGTTGTGAGCAGTGGCATAGCGTGGGTTGTCAGCACCTGGGGCAAGGCAAGTAATTTGCGCCCCTGCCAGGTAGGGGCAGAGAGCTGCGAGTGCGAGCGCCCCCCCGATGTTGCGCCCGGTGCGGCCGGCCCCCCCTGCACCCCCCACGCTATGCCACTGGTTGTGAGCAATAGAAAGTTGTGACGCCCCTAAAACACAGAAGCACAGCCTCGCAGCCAATGGCGTAGCATGGGTTGTCAGCACCCGGGGCAAGGCAAGTAATTTGCGCCCCCTAACCCGTGGATTTGCGCCCCCTAACCCTAACCCCCAGATGTTGCGCCCGGTGCGGCTGGCCCCCCTGCACCCCCCACGCTACGCCGCTGCTCACAGCCACCAGTATGCCTGGGGGCCATGGGAGCAGCATTTTGTGGTTGACCTGAGGTGCCAAAATGCCTTGAACTGGCCCTGGTCTGAAGTGTTGAGGAGCAACTCAGCTTGTATCGAAGGCTGCATTCTATTGAATGTCTCCCTGGAAAAGAGATGATAGAATCACCTCCAAGCTTCCTAGACTGCCTTTTAACCTGTGCTGACATTCCCTCAGGTGCTAGGGCTGACACTCTTAGCGTTGCTGATGTCATTTCCTCCTCCTCTTGCATCCTTACCTTGGGAATTATTTTCTATATTATTTATTAAATTTGTTGGTTGCTTTATCTTGCCCAAGGCAACCCAAAGCAACATACAACCAAACTAACTAACTAACTAACTAACTAACTAACTAACTAACTAACCCTGCACACCCCCCCTAGATATATTAAAAACTAAGGGCAGGGAACAGAAATAAATTAGAAACATCTCATCTTGTGTGTGCCTTTTATGCTGAGAACAAAGAGCATTCAAAACGCTACCAAACCCTTTGTCACGTAAATGCAAAACTGATAACAACACCAACAACTAACAGGCTGTATGTAACTATGCAAATTCTTTTTCAAATGCAATTCAACATAACATAACAAAGTATATGGTTCTATAGACCAACTTACCATATAAATGAAACATGTGAGAAATTAAAGTCCAGCAGGCCTTCTGGCAGTTCCCTCCCTGCGAGAAGCGAAGTTACAGGGAACCAGGCAGAGGACCTGGGCCAAAACAAACAAGATGAATTTTAATAGGGAGAAATGTAAAGTATTGCACTTGGGCAAAAAAAAATGAGAGGCACAAATACAAGATGGGTGACACCTGGCTTGAGAGCAGCACATGTGAAAAGGATCTAGGAGTCTTGGTTGACCACAAACTTGACATGAGCCAACAGTGTGACGCGGCAGCTAAAAAAGCCAATGCAATTCTGGGCTGCATCAATAGGAGTATTGCATCTAGATCAAGGGAAGTAATAGTGCCACTGTATTTTGCTCTGGTCAGACCTCACCTGGAGTACTGTGTCCAGTTCTGGGCACCACAGTTCAAGAAGGACACCGACAAACTGGAACGTGTCCAGAGGAGGGCAACCAAAATGGTCAAAAGCCTGGAAATGATGCCTTATGAGGAACGGCTAAGGGAGCTGGGCATGTTTAGCCTGGAGAAGAGGAGGTTAAGGGGTGATATGATAGCCATGTTCAAATATATAAAAGGATGTCACATAGAGGAGGGAGAAAGGTTGTTTTCTGCTGCTCCAGAGAAGCAGACACGGAGCAATGGTTCCAAACTACAAGAAAGAAGATTCCACCTAAACATTAGGAAGAACTTCCTGACAGTAAGAGCTGTTCGACAGTGGAATTTGCTGCCAAGGAGTGTGGTGGAGTCTCCTTCTTTGGAGTTCTTTAAGCAGAGGCTTGACAACCATATGTCAGGAGTGCTCTGATGGTGTTTCCTGCTTGGCAGGGGGTTGGACTCGATGGCCCGTGTGGTCTCTTCCAACTCTATGATTCTATGATTCTATGACCTTCTTGGTAGTAGCGCCTGCCCTGTGTAACACCCTCAGATGTCAAGGAAATAAACAACTATCTGACTTTTAGAAGACATCTGAAGGCAGCCCTGTTTAGGGAAGCTTTTAATATTTGATGAATTATTGCATTTTAATATTTTGCTGGAAGCTGCCCAGAGTGGCTGGGGAATAAATTATTATTATTATTATTATTATTATTATTATTATTATTATTATTAATCAACAACTTAGTTTTCTTTTTTTCCAAACTCAGAGACTCTGTGTCATTACATCGAAGAGTCAAGTATTCTCTAGCAATAATTTAGTGTTCAGTTTAAGCTTTTGCTGATGCATTTGAACTCCAAATGTCGTCTGTATCCACACATTGATTATGGTATATTTCCAAACCTCCCTCTTCCCTCATCCACGCTATCTTTTCAACCATTGTTTAGTTTTGTAAGGCTGCAACCCTATGCGTTGTTACCTGGGATTAAACCATACTGAAACTTGCTTGTAAGTTAAAAGGCGCAGGATAATGCAATTAGTTTTGTTTCATACTCCCCAGTTCTGTGAGTGGTAGGAATTACCCAAGGCAATCTTACATGGCCAAATCCTTCCTGAGCACAGAGTATCAGCGAATGGTGTGGTCTTCTGTAATATCTGTTTCATTGCAGGGCTATTACTAGAGCACCCTCTCAGCATTTAGGGCAGCCTTGCAGTCATCACACCAAAGCTGTTTCCAAAAACAGACATTGTCTTTTCTCTTTGCCAGAATCAAAACTGCTTCTCCATTTTCCCGTGTTTTGGAACACAAATATTTCCAGACGAAATCCTGGTCTCAGACCCTGGCAAGTAGGTGTGACTAGCAAGTCCACACACTTGGAGGGAGCTGATGTTTAACTTAATGAGCCATCAGTAGTGTTTGTGGATGATCAAACTACATCAAGCCTTTCCATTAAACAGTATGTCTGTTCAGGCTTATTATTATTATTTTCCATGGGGATGGGGGGGGGGAGGTGAGCTCACACTCTGCTATGCTGGGGTATACATCAAACCAGACTTTTTCAAAAGGGAGGGAGGATGCCATACGTCCTCTCTGTACCCATCTACCATGCCTGGAAGTTCTTGGGCTTTTGTACAATTGACAACAGGGGGAACTTCTGAGGCTCTGGGCAGAACGAGGTTGGGGCACCTGTGGAAAGGTGATGTGGATTTGAATCTTCATGTCATCTAAACAGGGAAAACCTCACCCTGTTGTCACTATATTTACTGCCGGCTGTAAGCACAATACTGCATTTTATTATGGCATTATTTTTAGGGCTGTCAACCACTTCCATAACTTCTCCTGCCTTTAAACCAATTTATTGACTGATTAATTAATCACATGTAAATTTTGTTCCACATGACCAACAGCTGCATTTCTGAGATATCGAAGGAAACATGAGATTGCTTGAAACATCGTAGGCTCTTGTTCAGGCTTCTCCTTGTTGTGGCGCTCCCAAAGTTCACCTCTTGGTTCCCTGCTGCTTTTGGTCCCTACATGACCTTATCAAATCACACAACTTTCGCTGCTACATGTATGCTAGACAGCTAGTTCCCAACTCCGTCCAAGGCAATCTCTCTAATTGTATTTCTGCATTGGATTGAGTTTAAGGAACATTTTAAAAATCCTCCTCATGAAGTTTGGTACTACCCCATTCTTGTGGGTGGTGGCACTCAAAAGTTATAAATGTGTTCACAGGGGACTTTGGGATCTGTTCCCCCACCCAGTGTAGATCAGCACTTAGGACTTAAAAAATATTTCTATGCACATGGGAACACAGCAGCATTTTTTAAAAGGGCATTTTAAATTGTTAGCACATGGTTGTTTTGAAAAGAAGGGTTCACGTGCATCAGTGCATGGCAAGGTTTCTCACCCCCAAAAGGGGTGCACAAAAATACTACAGAAAGGTGTGCACAGAAAACTGTACACAGAAGTGTGGGATGTTTAATGTGTGCAAACCAACAACTCATGTTTTGCCAGATAGACACCTGCAATGTGACAACATCTGTGAGTCTGAGCTTCCACTCAGACTCCATTTTTAATTTAGACATAATACGTCTTAGTAACTTAATTGCCATTTTAAAGCCTGTCCGCATCAAGCTACTGTATCTGTTATTCTTTAAGATGCTTTTGGAATGATTAAATGACATTTTTACCTTTTCTGAAAACTGTTTGTGTGTGATTATTATTTAAGGGGGGGGGGAGAAAAGGGGGGTAAAACAGGAAAATCCAGTCTGCCTTAAAGCATCGTGTATTACAAAGACTAAAAGGCTAACACTAGCCTATTTAAGCTTCCCTTTTAAGGAACTGCATGCTGCTGAACTCACAAACGTGAAGAAGGAAGGATAATATCTAATAAATATATCCTCTCCTAGCATCTAATTGAATCCTGACAAGAATTGTGTATATTAGTGAAAGTAACAAGCAAATATTTGCTATGTTAGGGGGAATGGCTTTCAAAAATGGACGCATTATGCAAAATGAAGGAGAACAAATGTTGTTATGCAGATTTTTGAAATTAAGATTTGCAAACTGATGCAGAAATGGGTTGAGTTGAACGTAAGACTGAAAACACGATAAACAGCAATGTGAAAGCCTAGTTCTTATGTATGAGGCTAACCAGGGACAGGTAGCAAGTTGAGCTACTATCCCTTCATGCTCAACTTTCTTCAAAAAGAAGAAGAATGGCAGATGCAAGTAATAGACTACATGGAATTGGCAGAAATGACTGGCAGAATCCGAGGCCTGGGAGAAGAAGCGGTGGAAGAGGACTGGAAGAAGTTCAAGAATTATCTGCAGAAACACTGTAAAGTGTTTGAATGCTAAAATGATGTTGGATATGAAATAATATGGCATCAGTGGTACAGTGTTAAAAAATATGCAAAAAATGTAATAGAAAAAGGGCGAAAAAATAAGGTTATATTATGTCAAAGTAAATAATATGTTAAAGGTGTTTAATTATAAGGAGGAAAGATTGGAGACATAATAGAAGTGATTACAATAATTAGAAATGAGTTTTGAAGAAGGGTAAGGATTTGCTGTATCTGATTGGACAAAGGGGAACACAAAAAAGGGAGGCGTGAGGAGGTCAAGAAAGAAGGTTCTGTAAACATGAGGCTGAAAACTGGAGTTTTTGTTTTTAACTTTCTCTTTTTTTATTTTTTATTCAGTGTACTGTTTTTACTGTTTTGGGTTGTTTTGATGTTTCTTTTGTTCTTGGAAAAACAAATAAATATATTTTTTAAAAAAATTAAAGAAAAAGAAAAGTGCACTGTTGACATTCACCCCTATGTAGAAATTAAAAGTGTAAAATTTGTTCTCCCCCACGGATACTAGGTGTCCTGGCAACCGCTGGAATTTGGGTTTGTTTGGTTGCTTAAGGCTTTGCATCTCATAAACTGCTCAGATGGTTCTGTTGACCCTTTCATTACAGCACAAGGCAAGGGAAAATGCCACCTGTCAGGCTGTTAGCCACAGTTTCATGTGCAAAGTTTCATGTGCATTGAGATTTGCAAAGTTGAAAGAGCTCCCTCCTCCTTTGCAAACACAAACAAGCCGTTTCCTCAGCTCGGTTGATAAAGATCTGGTACCTCATTTAAGACCATGTTAGCTGATGGTCATGGATAATTTGTTTGAGTCTCACAGCTCAAAGGTTAATTTAATAAAAGGATCAGCTCACATTCTGAGCCATGATTGATACATAGATAGATTCACTGTTTTGAAGCCTAACAGCCAACGAAGTCCACAGGTCTTCCTTTTACTGTATCCTATAATATATATAATATAAATATTGTGGTGATGCAAACCAACTTAATTGACACGGCCAGTTTTTTTAAAAAAACTAACATACATAGGCATACCATCATTATTAATTTCCTAAATCAAGAGATCCGCACAGAGTATTTGCAATGTCTTCAGCCAAGAATATCCTTTCACAGGGAAGCTGTAGTCCAAATGCAAATTTTAACAGACTTTAAAAAGTGTGCTTAGGCTGGCCACTTTTATTTTATAGGAAAAGCAGCCATGCAGTGCCCCAATCTGGATCATTTGACATCCGATGATATTTTATTTCAATATTTGATATCTGACAGTATTTAATACCACAGTCTTTCATTTTTTTGAGTGTATCTAACATTTGACATCTCATGAGATTTCATATCTGATGCTTGCCAAAATCAAAACAACCAAGAAATGCCGACAAAACCAAAATACTCAAAGTATAACATTTAAAGCTAAGCACCATTTCAAAATGTTAAATTTCACATTCAAAATGTGAACAACGAAACTGGGAGCTGGGTATTTGTGGGCATTTGTATCCAACTCAAGTTTCGAGATCGCTTCTGTGCATTAAGGCCAGCTCATGGCAACTTACAGCAGGCTCCAGTCCATGAAGGAGATGTTATTGTTATTGCTGTATATTATATATTAATTTATACCTCGCCTTTTTCCCTGACAGGGACTCAAGCGGCATGTTCATGTGCTTGCCACAACACAAGCTGAATTTAGCCTGAATCGGCTTTTAAGATCTTTTAAAAATGTTTTAATTGATTTAAGAAGGGTGGAATGTAAATTTAATAAATAACTAAATGAAAGCGATGGTTGTAAGAGAGAGGAGCAGTGGATGCCACTGGTCTGCTTGCTTATTGACTCTCTTGCCTGGCAAGCCAACCTAATAATAATAATAATAATAATAATAATAATAATAATAATAATAATAATAATATCCCCGCACATCTGGCTGGGTTTCCTCAGCCACTCTGGGTGGCTGCCAACAGATTAAAAACAGAATAAAACATCAAACATGAAAAACTTCCCTATACAGGGCTGCCTTCAGATGTCTTCTAAAAGTCAGATAGTTGTTTTATTTCCTTAACATCTGATGGGAGGGCGTTCCACAGGGCGGGCGCCACCACCGAGAAGGCCCTCTGCCTGGTTCCCTGTAACCTCACTTCTCGCAGGGAGGGAACCGCCAGAAGGCCATCGGAGCTGGGCCTCAGAAGGAGAGCTGAGTCTGGTGATAATAGCAGTGAGGAGGTGGACTCACTGCTGGATGAGGGTCCATTTCTGCCGAAGCTTTTGGTAGTTTCATGGATTACAACTAGAGTACAGTATCAGTATAGTTTGGATGTGCTATAATATACCTGTTTCCTGGGGTTCTGAAACCCACAGCAAGAGCATAGACCAGCATGAGGCTCTCTCCATCCTTAATGAAGGAAGTGCCGGTTTATCATATTTCTTTCTCTAAAATCAGTGCCGTAGCGTGGGTTGCCAGTTCCCGGGGCCACGGAGAGGGGTGGGAGGGAGGGAAACGGAGTATACATGTGCATTCGACTGCCTAATGGGCATCACCCAAGAGAATGCAGCTGCAGAGATAAGAATAGAAGAGTCATTCTGTTGTTTAGAGAGGTCACTTAGTGGTTCACATGGAGAAGCTGTTTTCAATGGAGCCCAGTGATGGAAGCACATAGCTGCATTGAGGCAGCACTGGGTGTTGAAATTTTGCACCCCCTAACAATTTTGTGCCCGGGGCAACCACCTCTGTGGCCCTCCCACGCTACCCCGCTGCCTAAAGGCACCCCATTTTTGAATGTGGCATTTTCATCCAAAGTACCGTATTTTTTGCTCTATAAGACTCACTTTTTCCCTCCTAAAAAGTAAGGGGAAATGTGTGTGCGTCTTATGGAGCGAATGCAGGCTGCGCAGCTATCCCAGAAGCCAGAACAGCAAGAGGGATTGCTGCTTTCACTGCACAGCGATCCCTCTTGCTGTTTTGGCTTCTGAAATTGAGAATATTTTTTTTCTTGTTTTCCTCCTCCAAAAACTAGGTGCGTCTTGTGGTCTGGTGCGTCTTATAGAGCGAAAAATACGGTATATTTTTCCCTGTGCAAAAGGCACGATACTCCTGCTGCATACAAGATTATAAATAAGAAGGAAACGAGAAGATAATAACAAGAAGTAAAAGGGGCATGTTACACTAAACGTAATGAATATGATTTTAAAATCATAATGAGAGTGAGTTTATGGAACTAGGTGGGAGGCTTACAGAAGTGGGATCATTGCATTTTGGAGGGCTTGGGGAAACGCTTCGTATTCCTATGAATTCCAGCCACACTGGCAGGCTACAGCCTTGGCAGGCAAATGGCTTGTTAATGACGCAGAATGTTCTGAGAACGGTTCCTTGGTTCGGAGTCCAAGGAATGTGAATCTCTGGAATGTGAAAATCGTTGATGGGGTGTCCTGCCCCTCCCTGCCAGCTAAGGATGATGCAAGCTAAGTCCCCCTCATTTGTCTCCCCTGTATTAAAACTCTAGAGAGAGGGATAGTGGAGAGGGAATGCTGAGCAGAGCTCCAGGATATTCTCCTCCCCAGAGCAGGAGCGATGATGTCATCTGCCAGAGCTTCAGAATAACTAACGGGACTCTCTTTGCTCTGGCAAGTGATGGAGGCGGTGATAATGAGATTGTGTGCACTTCTAATTAAAAGCTAAAGGTTGCATTTCAGCTGGCTGGAGATCTTTTGATAAAGCTCAGTGTGTTTTACAAGCCAAACTTACTTTAGAAGCATCTATTCTATGACTGCCTGGTGACCCCAATAAATCGGTCACCAAGATACCTACTGAAGCCCCATGGCAGGGTACACTTATACATATGTATGAATCAACGCAGATACCTGCAGTTTCGGACTAGGCTTGAGGATGCAGTGGAACCTCAGGTTGCGAACGTGATCCGTGCGGGAGGCATGTTCACAACATGCAGTGCTTGCAACCCGCAGCACCGCATCTGTGCACGCGCGTGACACAATTCAGCGCTTCTGCGCATGCGCAATATGTTGTTGTTTAGTCGTTTAGTCGTGTTCGACTCTTCGTGACCCCCTGGACCAGAGCACGCCAGGCCCTCCTGTCTTCCACTGCCTCCCGCAGTTTGGTCAAACTCATGCTGGTAGCTTCGAGAACACTGTCCAACCATTTCGTCCTCTGTCGTCCCCTTCTCCTTGTGTCCTCCATTTCCCCCAATATCAGGGTCTTTTCCAGGAAGTCTTCTCTTCTCATGAGGTGGCCAAAGTATTGGAGCCTCAGCTTCACAATCTGTCCTTCCAGTGAGCACTCAGGGCTGATTTCCTTCAGAATGGATAGGTTCTAATCTTCTTGCAGTCCATGGGACTCTCAAGAGTCTCCTCCAGCACCATAATTCAAAAGCATCAATTCTTCGGCGATTAATAATAATAATAATTTATTATTTATACCCCGCCCATCTGGCTGGTTTTCCCCAGCCACTCGGGGCGGCTTCCAACAAAACACTAAAATACAATAACCTACTGAACATCAAAAGCTTCCCTAAAGCGCAAAGAGCGATTTAGTGCTTCTACACATTCACGAGCGCTGAAACCCGGAAGTAACCCGTTCCAGTACTTCCGGGTTTCAGCATGTCCGTAACCTGAAAACGCATAACCTGAAGTGTCTGTAACCCGAGGTACCACTGTATGTGGTTATGAGGATGGGCTCCTGTACTCCCAAAAGCTAGAACAGTAATAATAATAATAATAATAATAATAATAATAATAATAATAATAATATTTATTCCTTGCCCATCTGGCTGGGTTTCCCCAGCCACTCTGGGCAGCTCCCAACAGAACACTAAAAACAGAATAAAACATCAAACATTAAAAACGTCCCTAAAAAGGGCTGCCTTCAGATGTCTTCTAAAAGTCAGATAGTTGTTTATTTCCTTGACATCTGGTGGGAGGGCCTTCCACAGGGCAGGCGCCACCACCAAGAAGGCCCTCTGCCTAGTTCCCTATAACCTCACTTCTCGCAGTGAGGGAACCATCAAAAGGCCCTCGGTGCTGAACCCCAGTGTCTGGGCTGAATGATGGCAGTGGAGACTGTCCTTCAGGTATACTGAACTATTTTGCTCTGAAATAGAAGGCAAGTGGGTTCCCCCCTCCCTTTGGTGCTTTAGTAATTTTAATTTTTGGCTCCTCTCTGGAAATAAGATGTCGAGATGGAGGATTTGTTGCTTGGAGAAGTTATGTGTTGGGCGAGAGGGCAGGCTGTGTGCCTGAGTCCTAATTCTTGGATGTAGGATGGATTTGATTGCTAGAGTAGCCAGGCCAGCCTGATGTTGGCTTTCTAAGTATAGGTCCTTAAGAGAACAAAGGGAGCGGGCTCTGTGCCAGAGGACAAATAGGTGGGCCTCCCTTGCTCAACTGTCTGTGAGTTATAAAGACAAAAGTCCAGTGTGGAGAGTTAAGTTATGTGAGGTGGAAGCTGGGAGCAAAGCAGTAGCCCGGAAGGCAGAGAGAGCCATGCCTGATTCCTGCTGGAATCTAAGGCTGTAGCTATGGGAGAAGGAAGACCGTCTTGGCTGTGTTAATGCTGTGAGACCCTCCATCGCAGGCTCAGGTCGTATATATGTGTAAATAAACAATATATCCTAAAGGCACCACAGTCTCCCTGTGCCTCATTTTCCAGAAGGAAACACAAACTCTGGATCTCCAGGAATCTTGCACAGCTCAGAGATTCGGGTAGCGTGCAACCAGATTTATTTCTGCAGAGATGTTTCCTGAACAGTATAATTAGCAGTTAAAAGAAACAGGCTTAACAAAGAGACTGATGGATGGATAGACCAGCCAACCAAAATATAGAGCTTTGTTAATCTACAAGTTTATTAAACTTGCAAGTGACACCTTGGAAGATTTCAGCTGCTAGCTAATTAAAGCTGGAGTTTACAAACAAGGCAGCGGTGTGTGTGTGTGTGTGACAAATCTATTCTCCCTTAATTTGTGGCGTTACACTGCATCTTCGTGGTTTTTGTTTTAACATTATCTGAATGAAGTTAAAAGCGAAATACAGTGGTACCTCAGGTTACAGACGCTTCAGGTTACAGACTCTGCTAACCCAGAAATAGTACTTCAGGTTAAGAACTTTGCTTCAGAATGAGAACAGAAATCGTGCAGTGGCGGTGCGGTGGCAGCGGGAGGCCTCATTTTAGCTAAAGTGGTACCTCAGGTTAAGAACAGTTTCAGGTTATGAACGGACCTCCAGAATGAATTAAGTACTTAACCTGAGGCACCACTGTAGCAGGTCCATGTCATTGGGTCCCTGGGGATCTGGGGGACAAAGATGATGTGTATTATAATCAACATTAATTGCTCGTTCTAAGATGAGCGCATTAAGGATAAGAGAAGGAACCTCTGATCTGATTCATGATTTTTCATTATCATTGCCAGTGAGAGCCAGTGTGGTGTAGTGGTTAAGAGCGGTAGTCTCGTAATCTGGGGAACCGGGTTCGCTTCCCCGCTCCTCCACATGCAACTGCTGGGTGACCTTGGGCTAGTCACACTTCTCTGAAGTCTCTCAGCCCCACTCACCTCACAGAGTGTTTGTTGTGGGGGAGGAAGGGTAAGGAGAATGTTAGCCGCTTTGAGACTCCTTAAAGGGAGTGAAAGGCGGGATATCAAATCCAAACTCCTCTTCTTCTTCTTCCATGAGTATGAGCCACCACAGATGAATCTACACAGCCTGACATTCATTGTCAACTCTCTTTCACACAGTATTTTTCAAGGGCGAAAATTCACGGTGGAGAACCATCAAGTGTTCAGTACTGAAGTGAACCTGTCCTGCGTTGGCCATCCTGGGGCACAATTTGTCAGGAAGTTCTGCCTTGCCTTTGCTCAGCTCCTGTTCGTTTTGATACGGCTGGCTGAAAAGAGCATCTTGCAGGATTATGCCCATGGGCTAATCTGAACTGCGCCATGCTATCTCGCAATCTGGACCTGGGCAAGCTCCCAACAAACTGAAAGGACCCATCAGGATATCTTGTTCTTCCCCTGCTAGTATCCTGTTCTTTACATTCTGTGCTTGACTGCTTTGTCCAGTTGAGTTTGAAATGGCTTAACTAATGATGCTTCCAATTGCTACTCCTTGTACTCCAGTAGTTGCTTATCTCTGATATATGGCTTGCATATTCCACCCTTCCTTGGAGCAACTGAGAGCACCACATGGGCCTCTCTCATATAGCTATTGGCTGGGCCAGATCCACTTGCCTTCACAAATGGAGCTACGCTTTCAGGTGATTTCAGGCTACTTTCTGGGCCCTAAACCTCAAGGCTCCCATCATTTTACTTTGTCTAAGCAATCCTGGCTCTATCGCATGAGCCTCCACTGGCCGTAATAAACTAGTATCTTGCAGACACTCATAATTTCTGCTTTGCTCCTTCCAATACAACCATCTCCCTTCCAATACAACCATCTGTTCTCCCCTTCTCCTTGTGCCCTCCATCTTTCCCAACATCAGGGTCTTTTCCAGGGAGACTTCTCTTCTCAGGAGGTGGCCAAAGTTTTGGAGCCTCAGCTTCAGGATCTGTCCTTCCAGTGAGCACTCAGGGCTGATTTCCTTCAGAATGGAGAGGTTTGATCTTTTTGAAGTCCATGGGACTCTCAAGAGTCTCCTCCAGTGTCATAATTCAAAAGCATATATATGTTGTAGATTATCATATATTTATTTCAGAATAATGAAAGATGGCAATAATAATGCACTTTTTAGGTCTTTTGCACTGTGGTTATATTTTGTGACAGTTTTTACCTCATTTTATTCTGCTGCTGGTTTTATTTAATTTTAGATTTCCGTCTATCTTATGTCCTACTTTTATAACTTTTCTTTCTTTTTGTGGATAAGCTACCAAAAGAACATTTGTATACAGTGTTAGATTAGTAAATTGGGGTGGGCAAACTGTGATTTAAAGGGGGAAATAATATTTTCTGTTTGTGAAACTTTGGAAACCACTAGCTGCCTTGATGGCTTTAGATCATTCATCGTTATCAGGAGGGCCAAATTAAATGGGTCAATGCAGGGAATCTGTGATTAGACCTCCCACATAAAATTTCCTATTAATTAATTGGAACAGGACCCCCAGTGTGGGACAATTGCCTTTGCACCTTTCTCCTGATTAAATCAACTCCTCCACCCAGTTATTTGGCCCTCAGAAGAAAATCTACAAGTTCCCATTAGTTTTCCCCAGTGGGGCAAATAACAGCTTTAGAGATGGCATATGAGTTTAATTGGGGAAATGGTATGAGGACGAAGGATTAAACTCTCCCTCTGTGAGCCAGCTTGGTGTAGTGGTTAAGAGCGGTAGACTCGTAACCTGGTGAACCGGGTTTGATTCCCTGCTCCTCCACATGCAGCATCTGGGTGACCTTGGGCTAGTCACACTTCTCTGAAGTCTCTCAGCCCCACTCACCTCACAGGGTTTTTGTTGTGGGGGAGGAAGGGAAAGGAGAATGTTAGCTACTTTGAGACTCCTTCGGGTAGTGATAAGGCAGGATATCAAATCCAAACTCCTCCTCCTCTGTGTCCTGGTCCTTTCACCTGATTTTTTTTATTTTTTAACTCAAAGATCCCAATGACAGATCTCTTCGTATGGCCCTGACTCTCTGTGACTATGAGGGGTCTGCAGACAAATCAAAGGACAAGGATCACAACCACTAATGCAGGAAATACCAGCAGCTTAGGGCAGATGAACATATGCAGATGCAGCTGTTGAACTGACTTTATATGACTGCAATGCTTCACCTAGCAGTCGCTATAAAATGCACGGAAAGGAGACTGCATCTTTGAATCGAGAAAAACAGTGCACCACTCATGCTATGCCTTCTCTCGGGATACATTCTAGGTCATGGGTAGGCAAACTAAGGCCCGGGGGCCAGATCCAGCCCAATCGCCTTCTCAATCTGGCCCATGGACGGTCCGGGAATCAGCTTGTTTTTACATGAGTGGAATGTGTCCTTTTATTTTAAATGCATCTCTGGGTTATTTGTAGGGCCTGCCTGGTGTTTTTACATGAGTAGAATGTGTCCTTTTATTTAAAATGCATCTCTGGGTTATTTGTGGGGCATAGGAATTCGTTCACCACCCCAAATATAGCCCTGCCCCCCACAAGGTCTGAGGGACAGTGGACCGGCCCCCTGCTGAAAAAGTTTGCTGACCCCTGCTCTATATTCTGGGTGAGAGTAGCAGCTGGAAAGTGAGGTGTGTTCTTCTCCTGATACTTCTGTTGACAACGAACAAATCAAACACTGGCTAGAATTCACACACCATGATTAGTTAGTACCATTTTCAGATTTCAAAATGCAGAAGTCCAAAATTTGGAATTTTGAAACCACAACATATACATTACTGATTTACTTATTAAATTTCTACACCACCCTTCCTCCAAGGATCACAAGAGCGGCTTAAAATATAAAACCCACAACAATACATTTCTGTTTGACAGGATAGTAGTATTGGCAGAGCCAGATTTAGGTGTGATGAGGCCCTAAGCTACTGAAGGTAATGGGGCCCTTTATATGTCTGGCTGTCCTTTGTCAACAACAAATTGTCACTATTTTTTGTGTTGAATAAATGCTATATGGTAATTTATGGACCTAATAGGTATTAGGTCTATTAGAGACTGCATCCTAATGTTTCAATGTTGTATTTTAATCTTTTTAAATTGTATTTTAATCAACTTGTTTTTATTATTGGTTGTTAGCGTCCCTGAGCCCGGTCTTGGCTGGAGAGGGCGGGGTATAAACAAACAAACAAACAAACAAACAAACAAATAAATAAATAAATAAATAATAATAATAATAATTATCTAAAGCCATTTGCACATAACAAAATATGTATTTTATCAAAGTAGTCATTGAACTAAAATACAATTAAGAAGAAGTATATTAATAGCGAAATACAATTAAGAAGAAGTATATTTTTGGGTGGCCCCCAAGAGAGTGGTGCCCTAAGCTATAGCTTGTTTAGCTTATATGTATACCCAGCACTGAGTATTGGGCTGGTGAGTTAGGAAGAAACTACAGCTGACCCAGAGGCAGAACATCAAGGCCAGCTTCCACAACTCTGGCCTCCAATACTTGCCAATTTACTGTGGATGTTCATCTGAAAAAGTTGCACTGCGTTTCTTGTGCTCCTCCTTGGCTATGGTACCACTAGGTTCTTCACAGGCAGTAACACTGCATGTTCCTCCTGCCTGGCCCTTGGATGGAGTGATGCCTGCCAACTTTGCAGGCGAGTGTTATGAGAACCCAAGAAGGAAGGCCACTGGAAGATGGCCTTTACCTGCGTTTGGCACCTGCCTCTTGGCTTCCTTCCCCCTGCCTGCCCTGCAATCCCATCCCAGATTCCACTTATCAATACGCAGCGCATGAGGAAAGAGTTAAATGCTTCTTCATAGCTGCCTCCCCAGCCAGCTTTGTGTATTTAAAGTGAATAAAGGTTTAATTACTAAATGATGACAGTGTCATATGGTTTTGGTGATGGTGCGTAGCATCCGCTGCATGCAGAAGAGGGGAGGCTGCTAGTGGCAGTGGAGAAAGCTTAAAATGCCAAAGACAGTAAAACATCTGTAATTTGCAATTCACTGGTGTTCACTGATTGCTCATGGATTAAAGATTAAAATCTATTCTCTGGCAGATGGGTGCAAGAGAAGAGATTCTTACGAGCACATTTTGCATCTGTATTTCATTCTGCTCCCTTTACAAGGATTGTGGATGGCGAGGAAGCGAAGGCAGAGCAGGGGGCTGGCAGGCATGGGGGGGGGGGGGGGAGAAGTCGCAGGATGGGCAAGCTCTCCTGCATGGCAGAGCAACGAGAAAATCAGGATCGGCAGAGGCAAAGGCAATGTGGGATTGCCCAAGAAGAAAAGCTGAGACTGGCTCAGGGAGATTTGGGGGTACAGGGACGGGACTGGTTGACCAGCAGAAGAACAGTCCTGCAGAATAAGTGCCATAACATGTGTGACCAGATGCAAAAGAATATAAAGGTCCTCTAATCTGAATAGGGACCCGGGTGGCGCTGTGGGTTAAACCACAGAGCCTAGGACTTGACGATCAGAAGGTCGGCGGTTCGAATCCCCGCAACGGGGTGAGCTCCCATTGCTCGGTCCCTGCTCCTGCCAACCTAGCAGTTCGAAAGCACGTCAAAGTGCAAGTAGATAAATAGGTACCACTCCAGCAGGAAGGTAAACGGCATTTCCGCGCGCTGCTCTGGTTCACCAGAAGCGGCTTAGTCATGCTGGCCACATGACCTGGAAGCTGTACGCCGGCTCCCTCGGCCAATAAAGCGAGATGAGCGCCGCAACCCCAGAGTCGGCCACGACTGGACCTAATGGTCAGGGGTCCCTTTACCTTTACCTTTAATCTGAATAGTTGTGCCAAAGGTTCAGCAGATGCAGCTTTCCTCTTTCCTCTGTGTGATCAGCAGCACCCGGCAAAAATGACTCCTTGCACAACTGTTAAATGAATGGCCAGCCCTTACAGATGGCTCCTATACACAGGTTTTTCTTTTAGGAAAGGCTGTTGCATTGCAGAGCACAATAGTCATAGGGCCATAGAACCAAGAAAGGAACATGACATGCTGTGGACATATGTGGGCTGTGCTGAACTATTTCTGTCCTTACTACTGATGGACTACAGTGGTACCTCTGGTTACGAACTTAATTTGTTCTGGAGGTCCGTTCTTAACCTGAAACCATTCTTAACCTGAGGTACCACTTTAGCTAATGGGGCCTCCCGCTGCTGACGCACCGCCAGCGCACGATTTCTGTTCTCATCCTGAGGTAAAGTTCTAAACCTGAGGTACTATTTCTGGGTTAGTAGAGTCTGTAACCTGAGGTGTTTGTAACCTGAGGTACCACTGTACTGATTTGTCCTAATGGGAGAAGAAGGAGAAGACCCTGAGAGCTGATTGCCACCTGGGAGGTCATTTCTGGAAGAATAGACACATGGTATATACATGTTTCAGGGACGCAGGTGGTGCTGTGGGTTAAACCACAGAGCCTAGGACTTGCCAATCAGAAGGTCGGCGGTTTGAATCCCCACGACGGGGTGAGCTCCCGTTGTTCAGTCCCTGCTCCTGCCAACCTAGCAGTTCGAAAGCACATCAAAGTGCAAGTAGATAAATAGGTACCGCTCTGGCGGGAAGGTAAACGGTGTTTCTGTGTGCTGCTCTGGGTCGCCAGAAGTGGCTTAGTCATGCTGGCCACATGACCCGGAAGCTGCACGCCAGCTCCCTTGGCCAATAAAGCGAGATGAGTGCCGCAACCCCAGAGTCGGTCACGACTGGACCTAATGGTCAGGGGTCCCTTTACCTTTACCTATATACACGTTTCTATGAATGAATGAATCTTAGGTTAGCAGGCCCTGAGTAGGAGCTGCAAACTAAACTCACTGAATCATCTGTTGGGGCAAATCATGGCCAACCCCCTGCAGTTCTACAGTGGAAAGCAGTTATATGGTGAACCCGTCACCTCAGGAAGTGGGGTTGGTTAGGTCAGTTTCGTAGCATGGTGGTGGGGCCACAGTGGTGGTTGCCCCAGGCACAAAATTCTTAGGGGGTGCCAAATGTCAACACCTGGTGCTGCCTCAGTACAGCTGCACACTTCTGTTGCTGGGCTCCATTGAAAGCGGCTTCTCCATGCAAACCAGGAAGTGACCTCTCCAGACAATAGAACAACTCTTCTTATCTCTGTGGCTGTGACCTCCTGGCTGACTGTTATGTACTGAGTCGAATAGGATCCAAACTGCAGCAGTCTGATTGGTCCTAGAACAATAGGATTCAGAATGCAGCAGTCTGATTGGTCCTAGAACAATGCAGCAGTATGATTGGTTGGCAGGAACCACCCAATCATGCTCCAGATTGAAGTGAATCCACAACCTGATTGGTTTACAGTACAATTCCGGAATTAGCCAATCATGTGCAGCCCATTGTGTAAATAATGTATATAAGGCAGATACTTGAGGGGACATTCATTCATTCCTCCTCACCACTATGAGCTGAATAAAGAGCATGAAATCACTTTGCGACTCCGAGTATATTTCACTGGCGACGAGGATGGGATCCCGCTGAGCTGACTGCCACACACAGCACCGCAGCACCGCCACCTGCCGCACCGCTGCCTCGCACCGTGTATCCAGGCTTCAGCTCCGGGACACAAGGAACTCAGAATGGCAACTGACAGCAACTTCTCGCCGTTCAACCCAGCATCTGGAGACTGGGAAGCGTACGCCTCCCGTTTCACCTTCCTCCTAGAAGCCAAAGGGGTCACCGATGATGAAGACGCCAAGAAGAGGGCAATATTCTTCAGCGTCTGCGGAGAGGAGACATTTGAAATCGCCCGGGCTCTCCTTGCGCCTGAAGACGTTGCTACTGTTCCATACAAAACAATAATGGAACAGCTGAAGGGGCACTTTTCGCCACAGCCCTCAGTGGTGGCTCGTCGAAATGCCTTCTACGCAAAGCGGCAAGCCCCTGGGGAAACCATAACTGGGTTTGTGACCTCTCTCCGCCAAGCCGCCCGGTTCTGCAACTTCTCAGAGCTGGAGAACATGCTTCGTGACCGCCTCGTCGGTGGCCTGAGGGATGAGAAGCTGCAACGACGCCTCTACGCTAAGAAGAACCTAACGTTCCAGGTCGCTCTGGAGGAGGCCCTGGCAACGGAAGCTGCCGAGAGGTCGACACAAGAGGCACGGCCGAGCCAGCCGTCCCAACCGAGGGTCCACCATGAAGACCTCACCGACGACTCAGGATCTGACAGGGAGGAGGTGCACCGAGTACAGCAGCGCACTCAAGCAGCCCACATACCACAGCTGCCTCGACGAGAAGGAGGGAACTGCGCAAGCTGTGGAGAAAGTCATGAGAGGAGGACCTGCCGTTTCCGCAATGCAGAGTGCAGACAGTGCAGAAAATCGGGACACATCGCCCGGGTGTGTCGGGCTCGGCCCACCCGACACCAGGCATCAGACGACCAATCCAAGAACCCCAGGTCCCGGGGCCCAACGCACCAAGGCAACTCGACAGAGCTCACGGACTTCCAGGTATACCAGTTGCCCCACCCCAACATAGAGAAAATTTATGTAGAGGTACAGATAGAGGGGGCCCCATGCCGCATGGAGCTTGACACGGGTTCAACTCTATCCATAATCTCGGCAAGGACCTTAAGGAAACTGTGTCCTACTGGGGGTCCCAAACTCAGGCCGGCCCCATTCACCCTCCGGGACTTCCAAAAACGTAAGGTCCCCACAATGGGGGTGGGGACCTTCAGGGTGCAATACCGAGGGCGGACGCGGCAACTGGACTTGCTTGTGGTCAAGGGCCCCTACATTAGCTTACTGGGATTGGCATGGTTTGGACCACTGGGGCTAGCTGTCACCGGGGTGAACCACACTAGCTTACAAGTGGACGTGGACGCCATATGCAAGGAATTTCCGGGGGTTTTCGATGGGAAATTGGGACAGTATACGGGCCCCCCCATTGCTCTACAGCTTGACCCCGCAGTACGACCAGTCAGGCTCAAGGCCCGCCGGGTCCCGTTCGCTCTGAAACCCCGTATAGACGAGGAATTGGACCGGCTCGTGGAGCAAGGAGTGCTGGAACCGGTACCTAATGCCCCCTGGGAAACCCCAATCGTCACACCTGTCAAGCCTAATGGCTCAGTCCGCATCTGCGCAGACTACAAATGTACCATAAACAAGGCCCTCACGGCCCATGCATACCCAGTGCCAGTGGTCAGCCATGTCCTTGCCACCCTGGCTGGGTCGAAAATTTTTGGCAAGCTGGACTTGGCCCAAGCATATCAACAGCTGCCAGTAGATGAGGCAACAGCAGAGGCACAGACGATTGTGACGCACAGAGGAGCATTCAGGGTAAAGCGGCTGCAATTCGGTGTCAGCGTGGCACCAGGCATATTCCAGAATCTAATGGACTCTCTCCTTAAAGGGATTCCTGGCGTCACCCCCTTCTTCGATGATGTGTTGATTGCCGGGCCCACACCAGAGGAGTTTGAGGACCGCCTCCGCACCGTTCTGCACCGTTTCCAGACAGCGGGTCTCAAGGTAAAGCGGGAAAAATGTCTACTAGGAGTGCCCCAGGTGGACTTTCTGGGATTCATGGTGGACGCAGAAGGGGTCCACCCGACTGGGGACAAGGTACGGGCCATTTGTGATGCCCCAGCGCCCAGGAACAAGACTGAACTTCAGGCCTTCTTGGGACTATTGAACTTTTACCATTCCTTCCTTCCCCACAAGGCGGCGGTAGCGGAGCCCCTACACAGACTCCTGGACAAGCGGGCCCCTTGGGTGTGGGGCCATCGCCAGGAGGCCGCATTCCAGGCAGTCAAGGACTTGCTTGTCTCAAACTCGGTCTTGGCACACTTCGACGAGAAGCTGCCGGTGGTGCTAGCATGCGACGCCTCACCCTATGGCATTGGCGCTGTCCTGGGACACCAACTCCCAGATGGAAGAGAGGTACCGGTGGCATACTTTTCCCAGACACTCAACGCAACCGAGCGGAACTACTCACAAATCGACAAGGAGGGCCTGGCAATCGTGAAGGGAGTAAAAAAATTCCATGATTTCTTGTATGGGCGGCCCTTCACCGTGGTGACTGACCACAAACCGTTGCTTGGCTTGTTTGCCCCCGAAAAGCAGACCCCCCAAGTGCTGTCTCCTCGTGTCCTCAGGTGGTCAATTTTCCTTGCCAGCTACCAGTATGCACTGATTCACCGCCCTGGGAAGGCGATGGGCCATGCGGACGCCCTCAGCAGGCTACCACTACCAGAAACAGGCCCCGACCCGGCACCTGCACAAGAGGTTATGAGCCTGGAGCTGCTTCCCGACCGCCCCATTCAGGCACAAGAAGTTGCACACCATTCCAAGAAAGATAGGGTCATCTCCCGGGTCCTGGACTGGGTGTGGGGGGGATGGCCCAGCAGCAGCCCCGGGCCAGAATTCGCCAGCTACACAACCCGCAAACATGAACTGTCGGCCCACAAGGGGTGCCTGTTATGGGGAAGCAGGGTCGTTGTTCCCCAGCCCCTCCGCAAAAGGGTCCTCACAGCCCTACACGAGACACACCCAGGGGTAGTAAGAATGAAGGCCCTTGCCAGGAGTTATGTGTGGTGGCCGGGGATCGACGGAGAGATAGAGGCCTGGGTCAAACACTGCCAGGCCTGCCAAGAATCCCCGACTCCGAGTATATTTCACTGACCATTAGGAAGTTGAATGCACATGCATACTCCATACTCCATCTGTTTCCTTCCCTCCCACTCCTCTTCTTGTGACCCTGGGCACTGGCACCCACGCTACACCACTGGGTCAGGTTGTCCTTATCCCATGTTGGCCATAGGTGGGAGCTATTATTCTGAAGGAACCTGGGAGGACTGAAATCCTGGGAGGACTTGAAAAATTCCAATCAATAATAATAATAATAATAATAATAATAATAATAATAATAATAATAATATAATAATAATAATAATAATAATAATAATAATAATAATAATAATAAAATATAATAATAATAATAATAATAATTTATTATTTGTACCCCACCCATCTGGCTGGGTTTCCCCAGCCACTCTGGGCGGCTTCCAACAGAGATAAAAAATACACTAAAATGTCACATATTAAAAACTTCCCTGAACAGGGCTGCCTTCAGATGTCTTCTGAATGTCAGGTAGTTGTCCATCGCCTTGACATCCGATGGGAGGGCATTCCACAGGGCGGGCGCCACCACCGAGAAGGCCCTCTGCCTGGTTCCCTGCAACTTGGCCTCTCGCAGTGAGGGAACCGCCAGAAGGCCCTCGGAGCTGGACCTCAGTGTCCGGGCAGAACGATGGGGGAGGAGACGCTCCTTCAGATATACTGGACCGAGGCCATTTAGGGCTTTAAAGGTCAGCACCAACACTTTGAATTGTGCTCGGAAACGTACTGGGTCAGTTTTTGAGAGATTAAAAAGCATACAGCATTTGATCAACTTAATCATTGCCCCTCTGTTTTCCTTCACATTTATCCTTCATATTTTAAAATGGCAGCTGGGGTCATTAGAAGTCTAGTACCAGGTGCCTGTGAACTACACACACACACACACACACACACACACTATATACTATATATATATATATATATATATATATATATAGTGTGTGTGTGTGTGTTTGTGTCAGTCAATAAACAGCAGAGAAGATAGGAATAAAACAGAGCACATAGAACACAATATAATATGTTAAGTATACTATTAAACATAGAATTAAAAACAATGTAAAATATATGAAAAAATGGGAATTATAAAATAAGGTGTTAATAATTTTAAAGTTAGGACAAGATTTTGTGCCAACAAGCTATTGCTACTGCCCCATACTAGCTACTTTGGCTGTAATCTCAGGAAACTGGTCAACCAAAAGATAGTCAATATAAAGGAGTTCAGATCTTCCTGATATACTTCGTGAAATTGGATTAACAAAATGGCGGCAGATATCATAGTGGAAGGAACAATACAATAAAGCATGCATTCACAATATGGTACCTTGCTGTATTTACCTGTCAGCACTGCAGATGGGAGCACATTAAACTTAGCCTGGGTAAATGCTTTCCTAAATTTTGGGATAGTCAGATTGGTCAGGTGGTCAGCAGGACGAAGAGCCAGATGTCTGTGGACTGCACCTCCAGCAATTTGTGTGTGCTGCTAATCTCTGGGCTGACTGCACCCCTGGCTATCAATAGCTCTGCCTCTCCATACAAAAAGGCCTAAAGCCCTACAACCTGTTGAGGCAGGTGTGTCCAATTGTTCTACTGCAGGAATGGCTAACCCTGTGGTTCTCTGAAGGCTGCTGGACTCCAACTCCCATTAACCTTAGCCAGCGTGGTCAGCAGCCAGGAATGATGGGAGTTGGAGTCCAGCAATATTTGGCGGCTCCCTTATTCCTGTACTATTGCTGTTAGGATGAGGGTTCTTCTTTTTTAAAAAAAGTTGGTTAACTTGTTTACTTATTCTACCACCGCAGCAAAAATTCTGTACACACAGAAATGGAAAGAAGAAGAAGTTCCAACGAAAGAGGAGTGGACTTTGAAAGAGGAGTGGAAATTATTGGACAATGTGGAGATGGGGAAATGGAGACCCGAAAAAAGAAAACGTTTGCAAAAGAATGAAGACCCTTTTGGGATTATTTGAGAGAATATTACAGTCAAATGAAATCGCAGGCAGGATTTGAAATTAGGAAAGGAATTATTAGCAAAGGAATTAGAATGCTAAAGGAAACTAATGTAAGATATATGTTTTAGAGAAATATTACATGTATGGTAGTAGATGAATGATTAAAGATAGAAAGTCAAAACTGTATGGGAATATTCTACTGAAATTGAATTGAATTTGTTAAATTCTTTGCAAACTACTGTATTTTTTAAAAAATAAAAAAGCTTATTTCCTCCTACTGTTAACCCTAAATCCATCTCCTTGTAATTGAAATGCTTGCTTTTCTCCTAACCATAATACATATGGTGAATTGTTGTTCCCCTTTCCCTACCCCAACAGTCATTTAAATATCTGAAAAATATTTGGATGCCTCCCCCACCCCCCTCCCCCACCCTGCTGCTCTTTTCTCTTAGCTGAACATATCTAGTGGCTCCATGAGATGACGTAAGCCTCACAGGCAAACAATACAAGTAGAAATAATGTTTGCAGACATCCATCATTTTTATAACTTCGGCTAATCAGACTCCATCCCTTTAATGCCCGCAATGAGCTCTCTCTTCCTCTCTCTCTCTCCTCTCTCATTCTGTTGCTCTCAATGAGGGTTTCTCAAGTGTGTAAAACATTAAAAGAAAAATGGATAATAAAATTGCAGATGGACAGCCTGATCCCGAGCTGGGGCTGAGCGAATGCGGTTCCTGCTGACTCTGTCTCTCTCGGTCTCTAATGTGTTCCAGAGCAGGTTCAATGGTATAAAAGATATAATGTCAGTCTCAGAGGCCTTACCAATCACAGGGTTGACCGTAACATTGCACAGATTGTTCGTGCCAGTTTTTTGGTGCTGCTGGTTTAAAATAACCAGATCCTTTTCTATCTAAGGATAGATGTGGGTGGCGCTGTGGTCTAAACCACTGAGCCTCTTGGGCTTGCCGATCAGAAGGTCGGCGCTTCGAATCCCCACGACGATGTGAGCTCCCATTGCTCTGTCCCAGCTCCTGCCAACCTAGCAGTTCAAAAGCATGCCAGTGCAAGTAGATAAATAGGTACCACTGCGGCAGGAAGGTAAATGGCATTTCTGTGCGCTATGGTTTCAATCACGGTGTCCCGTTGCACCAGAATCAGTGTAGTCCTGCTGGCCACATGACCCAGAAAGCTGTCTGTGGACAAACACCAGCACTTTTGACTCAGCGAGGCTGCTGCAGAGCGAGGCAGCTATTAGGATAGCTTGTTGCAATGGATCTAAGAGGTGTTGGAAATGTAAAGAAACAGAGGGTACATTCTATCATATGTGGTGGGAATGTAGGAAGGATTTTAAAAAAACGGGAAATGATTTATAATGAAATGAAAAAAAAAATGTTTAGAGTGACCTTTGTTAAAAAACCAGAAGCCTTTTTATTAGGTATTGTAGGAGTGGAGATTCCAAAAGACCAGAAAAAAATTATTTATGTATGCTGTGACAGCCGCCCAGATACTGTTAGCCCAAAGATGGAAAGAGGAAGCAGTCCTGAGCAAAGAAGATCGGTAAACCAAGTTAATGGACTATGCTGAAATGGCAAAACTAACTGGAAAGCTCAGAAATCAAGATGACAAAGAAATTTTTTAAAAATGGGAAATGTTTATTATGTATTTGCAAAAGTATTGTAAACAGGTTAACGCACAGGCAGGATTTTAAAAACACTTGTAATTTTAGAAACAGTAAAAGAAATCTGAGGTAATAATAATAATAATTTGGAGTAAAAATGATATGCAGCTGAAAAAAAACTTAAGGAACCAGGGGGGGAGGCAGAGTGAAGTCACGGGGTTCGGATAATCCCATTTTATGGATCTGACATTGTTTTTGTGTACAATTTTCTTTGTTTGTGGTTGTTATTGTATTTGTTACTGTGATTTTTTTGTTGAAAATTTAAGAATATATATTCTTAAATATATATTCACACCAGGCACTCCTGTTTTCCACTGCCTCCCACAGTTTGGTCAAACTCACGCTGGTAGCTTCGAGAACACTGTCCAACCATCTCGCCCTCTGTCGTCCCCTTCTCCTTGTGCCTTCCATCTTTCCCAACATCAGGGTCTTTTCCAGGGAGTCTTCTCTTCTCATGAGGTGGCCAAAGTATTGGAGCCTCAGCTTCACGATCTGTGCTTCCAGTGAGCACTCAGGGCTGATTTCCTTAAGAATGGAGAGGTTTGATCTTCTTGCAGCCCATGGGACTCTCAAGAGTCTCCTCCAGCACCATCATTCAAAAGCATCAATTCTTCGGCGATCAGCCTTCTTTCACCTCCATACATCACTACTGGGAAAACCATAGCTTGAACTATATGGACCTTTGTCGGCAAGGTGATGTCTCTGCTTTTTAAGATGTTGTCTAGGTTTGTCATTGCTTTTCTCCCAAGAAGCAGGCGTCTTTTAATTTCATGACATACATACATATACACACACAGTCATACCTCGGGTTGAATGTGCTTCAGGTTGAGCGCTTTTGGAGCACGTTACTTCCGGGTTTCGCCGCTCACGCATGCGCAGACGCTCAAAATGACGCCAGGTGCATGCGTGGAAGCGGCAAAACGTGACCAGATGGGCCATCGCGTCTTATGTTCCCTTCAGGATGTGAACGGGGCTCCGGAAGCAAACCCTAGGGAAGGATCCAGTGGTGCAAAAAGGCGAGTGGCTCCCTGCCTCCCCAGTCACCCACTAGCACCTTGAAAATATAAGGCAGTACATTGCTGACGTTCATTCTAATGAAAAAGGGAGGCAACCATTCAACCATTTAAATAAATTTCATCAAAAAGCTGAGCGGACAGACTGGGATTTCCAGAGCAGGCAGGGCCAGATTTAGGTTTGATAAGGCCCTAAGCTACTCAAGGTAGGGGGGCCCCTTATATGTCCAGCTGTCCTTAGTCAACAACAAATTGTCACTGTTTTTTGTGTTGAATATATGCTATCTGGTAATTTATGGACCTAATAGGTATCTAAAGCCATTTGCACAAGCAGAATGCAGGCACCCTATATATAGAAATGAGCAAACCAGTGAAATTTTAGGGAGCAGGATAGCAGGCGGGGCCCATCACTTACATCATAGGAGCCTACACAACACAAAACACTATTGCTGTATGTAGGATTTATTTTATTTGTTTTTTAATCTTATATTTTGGAAATGTACATCCAGTCTTTCCTCCTTTAATTTTTTTGGGGCCAAGAGAGTGGGGCCCTAAGCTATAGCTTGTTTAGCTTATACGTAAATCCGGCACTATTCCAGAGGCAAAGAAACTGTTTGAGACGATAATTGTGCTTGATTCAGCCCACTCTTATGATGGATGGATGGATTCAAATTCTGTGGCACCTTCACGGGAACTAGGAGGAGATTTCAAGAGATTGGATACAGGGTGGTGGGTGGAAGGAGAAAGAGCTATTGGAAGAAGGGAGCAGGGCACAGAGAGACCCTGGCAGATTAAGACAAGCGAGGTGTCCCCCGTCAACGGTGTTTTCTTCAGAGCCGAGAGAAAACAAGTCTATCCTTGTATATGTTACTCCGAGCAAAAAAGGATGAGACAGAACAGGAGAAAGATCAATGAGAAGAAGGGGACAGTGTGGCAGATTTAATTAATTACTGTATATTAAAATGTTTGTTTACAGAAATGAACAGCTACAAGAGGTCTGATGTTAATTAATTTACAACATTTTTCTCCTGGTCCCTGTGCTGTGCCAGCAATCGTGGAGGTAGCACGGGAGCAGGTAAGCTTTTCCAGCAGCCTCTTCGGGAAGAAGGGGGAAGTTGACCAAGGGCCAACTCAGCGACCTCCAATAACCACACAGCAGTGCAGTGGACTCTGAAGGGAATGGGGAAAGAGTCACCTCACTTAAGAGGCCAGCAATTTTGCTCTTGTTGCATCGTATGCATAAGAGGAGTCAGAAGGTGACACCTTCCATGTCAAAGCTTCATCTCCTCCATCTACAGGCAGACCCTTGGGGTGGGGCAACAAGAGCAATTGCCCCAGGCCTCACACATGGATTGGGTCATAGACAGTAATATGTTTTAGAGCAGGCATGGGCAAACTCGGCCCTCCAGATGTTTGGGGACTACAACTCCCATCATCCCTAGTCTATGCCTGTTTTAGAGTTTAAAACAACCAGATCCTTTTCTATCTAAGGACAGGTGTGGGTGGCGCTGTGGTCTAAACCACTGAGCCTCTTGGGCTTGCTGATCAGAAGGTCGGCGGTTTGAATCCCTACGACAGGGTGAGCTCCCGTTGCTCTGTCCCAGCTCCTGCCAACCTAGCAGTTCAAAAGCACGCCAGTGCAAGTAGATAGATAGGTAACACTGTGGTGGGAAGGTAAATGGCATTTCCGTGTGCTCTGGTTTCTGTCATGGTGTTCCGTTGCACCAGAAGCGGTTTAGAGTCATGCTGGCCACATGACTCGGAAAGCTGCCTGTGGACAAATGCCGGCTCCCTTGGCCTGAAAGCAAGATGAGCGTCGCAACCCCATAGTCACCTTTGACTGGACTTAACCGCCCAGGGGTCCTTCACCTTTACCTATCTAAGACATGGGTGGGAAATGGTGACCTTCCAATTGTTGCAGGCCCTGTGGCCCTCGGGACTCCAACTCCCATCAATCCCAGTCAGCATGGTCAATGGTCAGGGATGTTGGGAGTTGTAGAGCAGCAAAATCTTGAACACTACAGGTTCCTCACCCCTGTTCTGAGGCAAAAAAACCTGTTTTTTTGTTTTTGTTTTTTACTTCTTAAAACCATGGGACACAGCAATGCTGGCTTGTTCCATCTTACTTCTGCCTGGGGATGAATGAATCAATTAATTTAAGTTCCCTTCAGTGCTTTATTTTCTCTATCTTAAATTGCATTGGCCACATTTCCACCTCAGTCTTCAACTTTTTTTAAAAAAAAAGTTATCACAAAATGTCATCGGTATTTGAGTACAGAGTTCTCCTAGTATACACATTTTTGCCTGCAATTTCACATAATCCGTACATTTTCTCCCAAGTCGTTTCCCCCTAATACAATACATTTAGTTTCATGAATCTATACATTTTAGGTCCCCCCCCCCATAATATGTACATTTTGTCCACTGTTTTCAGTTGGAGAATTCCATCACAAATTTCTGATAAGGTCCAATTTCAAAGAATAGGCGTCCTTTGGTTTGTGTATTGTTTTTGAGAAAGAGCTTCTTCATGGAGAGCATGTGTTGCGGTGGGGGCCAACAGGACACTCCAAAGTTGTGGGGCGGGCTAATTGATTGTTGGCCACTGATGCGATTGGGCTTCCCTTGTTGTTGGGAAGAAGTTATGTTGCCATTTGTTGATTGACAGCCAGAAATGCTAAAACTCTTTGCATGAGGCTAGGGCTTCCTCTTTTCACCCGTGCATCTTATTGCCTGTCCCCCCCTCTCTATATTTAGGGTTGTTCGCTTTGACCTTGCTATGCCTGTCATGGGGTCATCTGCTCTTGGGGCAGGGGCCCGGTAGGAATTTTGTCCATCTGGCTGATTGGTTTTTGCCTACTGTGTAGCAAATCGTCATAACTTGTAAGGTTGTGGTTAGGCATTGGTTTATGGTTTGGTTGGTTGAGGGGCATGGATTGGCTGTGCCTGCCCCTCTAATGCTGCTGCTGCAAGGGATTCCGTTAAAGGAATACAGGGGCTCATTATTGCTTGTCTACCCTGTCAAGGGGGCTTGGGCCATTGCAAGAGCTCCTGGCTGCATTTGGGGAGGGCTGAGGGCAGGTTCCCTGCTCCGTCGCTACCCCCAAGTGTATTCCCCTTTTCTGACTTTCGCAGGCGTGCGGAATGTCACACTGTCCCCCACGGTGGGGGCAGCTAGTCGCAGCCAGTGCCTAAGCAACCACTCACTTGTTTGTATTTTAATAAAGTTGTGGCCAAAATTATGCCAAAAACCTTAAACAAAATTTCTGTGTGATGTGTGAGTTATTTAGGGTGGCCCTGGGGACCTCGACACGCAAGTGCAGATTCAGTAGGCTCACACCAAAAATGCAAACCAAACCAAATTTCTCCTTGGTCCTCGCTTCTTTCCATCTGTTGATTCGGCTTCAGATGAAATTATTTGCTATGAAGTTTTAATGTTGGCCACTTTAAACGAGATTTTGTCACTTTTGCCATTTGACCGTTTGCAATTTAGCCTGGCTACTGCCTTAGATACAAGTGGCATTTAACAGCTGTAATGTTCTCTGATGCTGACCTCCTTAATCTGTAGCGGTGACCGCAGATCATAACAGTAATTGAATTATAATCTGGATAAGAGAATGAAAGGCCTTCAGATCTATGACACAACAGAACAGAAAGGACAGCTAAGGACCAAAGGAAAGCCCCATGCTACTCTTAACCTATAAATGACATTTCATCAGTCGAGGAATTTGCTGAAGATTTTATTCTCTAGGACCAGCCTGTTCAAAGCCTAAGCAGACTGAATTCCCGTTTGTTGCTTGTCAGGATTTGGAGAAGGCTTTCGTTGTGTTGCTTTAGAGTTGTGTAGGTTCATGGAAGCCCTCACAATTAAAGGTAAAGGGACCCCTGACCATTAAGTGTGGTCGCGAACGACTCTGGGGTTGTGGTGCTCATCTCTCTCTATAGGCCGAGAGAGCCGGCGTTTGTCCGCAGACAGCTGCCGGGTCATGTGGCCAGCATGACTAAGCCGCTTCTGGCAAACCAGAGCAGCGCACAGAAACACCATTTACCTTCCTGCCGGAGCAGTACCTATTTATCTACTTGCACTTTGATGTGCTTTCGAACTGCTAGGTTGGCAGGAGCAGGGACCAAACAATGGGAGCTCATCCCGTCGTGGGGATTCGAACTGCCAACCTTCTGATTGGCAAGTCCTAGGCTCTGTGGTTTAAGCCACAGCACTACCTGCGTCCCTGCCATCGCAAATAGCACGTCTTAATAAAGCTGATTTAGCTTCAGGATTATGCTGGTCACATTGTTAGTTGATGTCTCTTAGGGGTTAGGGTGTGCATATGAGGTGTGTGGGGACGCGGGTGGTGCTGTGGTCTAAACCACTGAGCCTCTTGATTCCTCTGAGTGAGGAATTTAGAAGCTTTCACTTCTTATTCCAATTAACCACAGTTTAGCATGTCACCTGAACCCTAAACTGTGGCTCATGTTAACCAGGATTTGTTTAAGCAAGTCGGCTTGATAACCCATGGTCTGAAGTTGACTTGTTTTAATGAAATCATTAACACATTTTGTCAGGTTTGGATGGCACAACAAGCTGTAATTAATTTAAAACAGAAATGGAAGCTTCTGAATTCCTCCTTGTCAGAGGAGAGGGCAGAGGAGCATATGAGCTAGAGGCTTGTGGCAGCTTGTTTTCATCATGATAAACCATGGTTTAGTGTGATGTCCAAACGAGGCCTTTGTCTCCTTGCTGCTGTGTGCTGACACCAATGTAAAAGAAAATGATGCATGCATGCCATAGTTAATGTAAAAGGAACATTTTGGAATATAATACATAAATTAATTGAATAACAGCAGCAGCAGCAACAACAACATCAAATAATCTTGCTTGTTTATCAGTCTAGTGCTATATATGTACCGGATTTTTCGCTCTATAAGACGCACCAGACTACAAGACACACGTAGTTTTTTTTTTGTTTTTTTTTAAATAAATATTTATTAAAGTTTTTGAATATGAATGCACAGATAATAAACAATCTTACTTCTATCACAAACGTAGTTTCACCCCTTCTTTGGACTCCCTCGCATCTCCCGCTCCCATTTACATCGTTAAAAGATTTTTCCAAACAAATTATCAACTTGTTTACAATCTCATGTCCACTCCTTCAAATATAATCTAGCAATTCTCCCAAAAAGTTTTATATTTTCTTTAGTCTCACTTATCATCAAATTTAAATCTAATTTAGTGGTGGCCAATTTTTTATAATCTAGCATCCTTCTTAACATTCAACCAAATTACAATGTTTTTGTAGATACATCTTAAATTTCTTCCAGTCTTCCTCAATCTTCTCTTCTCCCAGGTCTCAGATTCTGCCAGTCATCTCGGCCAGTTGCATATAGTCCATCAGCTGCATCTGCCACTCTTCCAGTGTGGGTAGATCTTGAGTTTTCCAGTTTTTTGCGATGAGTATCCTTGCTGCCGTTGTTGCATACATAAAGAATGTTCGGTCCTTCTTTAACACCTTCTGGCCGACAATACCCAGAAGGAAGGCCTCTGGTTTCTTAGTGAAGGTATACTTAAATACCTTTTTCAGCTCATTATATATCATTTCCCAGAAGGCCTTCACCTTAGGGCATGTCCACCAGAGGTGAAAGAATGTTCCTTCATTTTCCTTACATTTCCAACATTTATTATCAGAAAAATGGTATATTTTGGCAAGTTTAACTGGGGTCATGTACCATCTATATATCATTTTCATTACATTTTCCTTCAGAGCATTACATGCGGTGAAGTTCAGCCCAGTGGTCCACAACCTTTCCCAATCCTCAAACATAATGTTATGCCCAATATCCTGCGCCCACTTTATCATAGCCGATTTAACCATTTCGTCTTGTGTATTCCATTTTAGCAGCAAGTTATACATTCTAGATAGTACCTTGGTCTTTGGTTCTAACAATTCTGTTTCTAACTTTGATTTCTCCACCTGGAACCCTAACTTTTTGTCATTTTTAAAAACTTCTTTAATCTGAGCATAATGTAACCAGTCTCACACTTTATCCTTCATTTTCTCCAAACTCTGCAATTTCCAATTGTCTCCATCTTTTTCTAATATTTCCCAATATTTTGGCCATTTGGCCTCCATATTGGGTCTTTTTCGGGCCTTAGCTTCCAGAGGTGAAAGCCACCTTGGAGTTTTATTTTCCAATAAGTCTTTATATTTTGTCCAGACATTAAACACTGCTTTCCTGACAATATGGTTCTTAAAGGCCTTATTGATCTTAACTTTGTCATACCATAAGTATGCATGCCAACCAAAAGCATTGTTAAAACCTTCCAGGTCCAGTACGTCAGTGTCTTCGAGAAGTAGCCAGTCTTTTAGCCAGCAGAAAGCTGCGGCTTCATAGTACAACTTTAAGTCTGGGAGGGCAAAGCCCCCTCTTTCTTTCGCATCTGTTAATATCTTAAACTTAATTCTGGGCTTTTTGCCCTGCCAGACAAATTTAGATATATCTTTCTGCCACTTCCGGAAGCACTCCGTCTTGTCCACAATCTGTAGTGTTTGAAACAAAAACAACATTTTTGGCAATACATTCATCTTAATAGCAGCAATTCGGCCTAACAAAGAAACACCTAGTTTTTGGAGGAGGAAAACAAGAAAAAAAAATAATATTCTGAATCCCAGAAGCCAAAACAGCAAGAGGGATCACTGCACAGTGAAAGCAGTGATCCCTCTTGCTGTTCTGGCTTTTGGGATAGCTGCACAGCCTGCATTCGCTCCATAAGATGCACACACATTTCCCCTTACTTTTTAGGAGAGAAAAAAATACGGTATATACCGCTCACTTCGTTACCCAGATTTAGGTTTGTAAAGCTGTCCAGAACTATCCCATTTCAACAGACATATGGCAATACATCCATGCAGGGCACAGCAGAACAACTTCCGTAGCAACTGACTAATTCTCCAATAGACTTGTTACTGAAATTTGAGAGACACTCCCCACCCCTGGCCAGAAATTAGTTTTAATGTTGAAATCCCAGCACTTAAAGATCTTACTCTGAAAATTTTGGTGCTCATACAGGAATCTGCTATGCCTTCAGTTCATCTTGTAGTTCAATGAATTTGTTGTTCAATGAATCATAATTGTTCTGCACCAGGCAATTTCCAATATTCTTGCACACACTTTATGTATTTTTGTGACATCTGTATTATGTAATTGTTCCATACTATCTTGTCAAACCAGCCGAATCCTGTAGTGTTTTAGCCAGTTTTTACCAAGCCTTCTTTTATAATTTCACCAGGTCTGGACCTTTTTTCCTGATATGGTTGCATGTAACAGAAATCTACTGTAATCTCTGTAATTGCCATCCAGTAAACTCGTTTATGAACATGTTCTTGGGTAACATCTGATAAATGCAATTCATAACCTTCAGTGACCTTTTCTTCTCTTGGCTGAATATTTCCTACCCGGTGTGCCCTGAGCATACAAGGAAATCTTTAAATTTTGGGCATATTGTTTCTTTAATACACATTTGGATTGTTAATGTCTGATAGAAGCACTGATGACTTTTGGTAACCTTGGAGAGAATGGTCACATTATCATTTCAGAGCCAAGTTAATTTTTCCCATTATCATGGAAAAACATGTCAAATTTCAGAGCACTTGCTCAACAGAAAACCTGGACATCATAGCGATGTTTTCCAAATCGAGTGCTTAAAAATGTTTCTTGGGTAAAACCCTGACTCGTTGGCCAAGCCTCTGCTAATTTGGTTCTACACTGCTGCATTCATTTTTTCCCAGTTAATTTTCTCCTTTGGCCCATAAGAATTAGGCAGGTTGAGATGCCCCATGTTGGATTTCTGTTTTAATACTAGGCTGCTGTGGCTATGGGAGAAGCAAGAACCTCTTGGGGTTTCAATGCCTCCTGTCTCAGGCTGTATATACGTATGTGCAAATAAACCACATATCATAAAGACACCACAGTCTCCCCTGTGCTTCATTTCCGAAGGAAACATGAACCTCGGGTAAGCGCCTAGAATCTCGCCCTGCTTGGAAATTGGGGTGGTTTGTAAGAATACACTGCCACATTTCAGTCGCTTAAGAAACAATGAAACACAATGGGCCTCAAAAATGCCAGGACAGAAATTAGAAAAACACTACGATGAGTGTATGGCTCGGTACTGTGTGATCTGTGAGCGATCGATACATTACAATTCAAAAACAAATGTCTAGTGTGGATGGGCCCGATGGGTGCTATCCCCCGCGGTTACCGACTTGTCCTCTATTTTTAATTCTGAATGTTTAAATTGCTGTCATCTGCCCAGGGACCTTCTGGTGAAGGGTGGGAATATTATTAGTACTACTACTAAATTTCTTTAATCTCCCTATGGAACTCCCATAATCACTTCTTGAGTGAGATTGGCATCAGCTTTGGCTATCTTTCGACAGTAATTGAAGCATTTTTATTCCCCATATTTTTTAGTGGGGATATATATTTTTTGGATCTGAGTGTTGTTGCTGGCTGCTGTTTCATACTGTGTTTTATTCCGAGTAGCGTTTAACTGTGCTATAGTTCTATATTTGCACTATTGTTACTCACTAACATGATGAGAGGTGGGACATTCATCTAATACATACACACCCACACATACACATACTTTTTCATATTTTTGTTCTCCACAAATATGGCTTACTGTTGGCATTTTGTACCACTTCAGTAGGGATGATTCAGTGCTGTTTGAAAATCGGACAGCACAGATAGGGTCATAATATGTTGCTGCACCAGGGCATATAATCTGCAACAGCACCAAAGGCAGTGAAGGTATTATACAGGAATGTAAATTCAGACCTTCTGAAGCCTTTGTTACATCCTTACCATTGCCCAGGGGAGTCTCAAAATTATAGATCTCTGGAGGCAAAGTAGTTCCTCTCTAGATTTGGGACATCTCAGTTTGTTAGGAGATGTGTACATTTTCAGATTTTTGTGAATTTGAACACTGGATGCGGGTGCCGCTGTGGTCTAAACCACTGAGCCTCTCAGGCTTGCTGATCAGAAGGTAGGTGGTTCAAATCCACGCAACGGGGTGAGTGCCCGTTGCTCGGTTCCAGCTACTGCCAACCTAGCAGTTTGAAAGCACGCCAACAAAGTGCAAGTAGATAAATAGGTACCACTCTGGCAGGAAGATAAACGGCATTTCCGTGTGCTGCTCTGGTTTTGCAGTTCCATTGCGTCAGAAGTGGCTTAGTCATGCTGGCCACATGACCCAGAAAAACTGTCTGCGGACAAATGCCAGCTCCCTCGGCCTGTAAAGCGAGATGAGCACTGCAACCCCAGAGTTGTCTGCGACTGGACTTAATTGTCAGGGGCCCTTTAGTAAAGGTAAAGGTATTCCTAACTGTTAGGTCCAGTCACGGATGACTCTGGGCTTGCACGCTCATCTCGCTCTATAGGCTGAGGGAGCTGGTGTTTGTCCGCAAACAGCTTCCGGGTCATGTGGCCAGCATGACTAAGCCACTTCTGGCAAACTAGAGCAGTAAATGGACAAATGGCCACCATCAGAGGTAGCAACGGAACTGACGATTCACCGTGCTAGAGAAGGAACAATTAATTATTATTTTTTTTAGTTTCTTCTACCATTAGATTCACAAAATGTTTAGGGGTACGCGTCCCCCTAGGAAAAAAGCACTGGGTATACTATATATGTCTGTCATCCTCATATTTAGTCATAGTTTGATGCCAGAACTAAAGCTTCAGACACAACTCCAAGTCAAACTTTTAAAATTTCAGCATTCAAATGCAGGATACTCATCCAATTTCTAATTGTCACACTTTCATTTTATTGCCCACTTTGCATTCTTAACCTCTTGCTCTAATCCGGAATTAACCAGGTAACATAAAATATAAACAAGAGCCAAACTGATATTATGCAACAATAATGGCATTTCATGACTTAATAGCATTCAGCTGGCATTTGCAAAAATCAGATATCAGAATGTCAAATATAGGGATTATCGCCTTGTTCTCATAAGCTTGGATAAGTGTTCTGCAGGGTCCTCTTTTTCCAGTACATGTCCTCTTTTCCATGGGTGTGTAAAATGAGAGTCGTCATAGTGATCCATAGCTAAGAGTAAGGTAAAGGTAAAGGGTCCCTTGACCATTAGGTCCAGTCGTGACCGACTCTAGGGTTGCGGCACTCATCTTGCTTTATTGGCCGAGGGAGCCAGCATACAGCTTCCGGGTCATGTAGCCAGCATGACTAAGCCACTTCTGGTGAACCAGAGCAGTGCACGGAAACACCATTTATCTTCCCACTGGAGTGGTACCTATTTATCTACTTGCACTTTGACATGCTTTCAAACTGCTAGGTTGGCAGGAGCAGGGACCAAGCAACGGGAGCACACCCTGTTGCGGGGATTCAAACCGCCGACCTTCTGATCGGCAAGTCCTGGGCTCTGTGGTTTAACCCACAGCGCCACCTGTGTCCCTTTATAGCTAAGAGTAGAAGTCAGAAAAGGTGTCCTCTTTTTTGTTCTTCAAAATATGGCAACCCTACGCAGCTAGCTACCTGCCAGAACAAGTACATTTAAATTAAAGTTTCTGGTGGGGGTGAAAAGTTGGCTGGCAATTTTATGCAAACATGTTTACTTTGAATTAAGCGCCACCTTGTTATCTATATCTATAGCTTAATATCACCTGTAAACAAGTATATGCATGGTGACCACTGTCAGCCCTGGTGGGTCTCAATGCATCTTACTAGCCTAGGTACTGATGCCAGGCCTGTGCGCCACACCTGCTTCTCCACCATCAACTGTTGCTTTCAGAGTATCCATTGGAATGGGGCAAGAGGCTTGGATGGTAGGGCACTGGAATTTGACTGCAAGCTCCAACCCTACTTGCACCGTTCCCAATGCAGATCCTTCTCCCCGTACCCCACCTCCACCAAAATAGGATTGCTGTGCAGTCTCATGATCTTCAATTTGAGCTTTGGATTCCAGCTCTAGATGCACTGCACAACGGAGCCACATTGCTACTTCCCAACCGGTGGAGTGACCCCAAAAGTGAATATCGATCTGTGTGTCGCATTGTGTTCATGCAAGGGCAAATACACGCAAGGGAGATGTGGTGGTGGTAGGGGCTTCCATTTCCTTTCTCCCGCCATTCAACCCCCGCTCCGCTCCCCCCCCGCAAACACTACAAAGCAGATCATTGTGGACATGTGTCTCTCTTCCTGCGCACCGAGTTTGATATTGCGGTGAAATGAGCAGTGGCAAAGCTGCTGCGTCGAAATGTGTTTTGAAGAATCAGCGAATGCATCTGAACAGCCCCCTTCCCCACCCCGCACTAACAAATGAAGCTCCCTCTGCCGTCAAAGTAAGATTGATCGCTCCTCTGGCATTTCATATTCAGTGTTCTGAATATGGAGGGAGGGAGGGGTGTGCGTTCCCCGGGGATGCCAACCTTGCTACTTTGCCGCTCGTCTCTAGAGAGCCGCTGAAGGCATGGCAGTAGAGGCTCAGTGGAGAACTCTTCCTCTTCTGACTTCATCAACATTTAGTCTCTCATTTCAGATCTTGGCAGATGGAATTCTGTCTGCCAGCCAGGATGGATGACCTAGCCGCACCTCCTTCTTGGCTCCTCATCAGAGGCACTGAAATTGTTTTCAAAATTAAAATAAAAACAGTCCAATTTTTATGGACACTGGAACCTGTGATATATTTTACTTAAGAATTTTGCAGAGGGAAGAAAAAAAAAAAGAGACAACCCTCAGAAATAAACAAAAATCCCAAAGCTGATTTTTTTCAATTTGGTCTGAAGAGGAGCTGTCTGGCCTGCCAAGAACTGGGGTCTGCTGAACAAATGAGAGGCAGGACCAGACAATTTCCCTTTCTGTTTCACTCCTGCTCTCCCTTTCTTCTCCTCCTTCTTCTAAAAAATAAAATAAATTATAATATTAAGGCTGTGGGAATGAGGAAGTGATTGAGGAACAGCTTGCTAGGAGAACAGGCCAAGCTTATACTGATGCGTTGGTCTGATCTGCAAATGATGTTAAATTTCTTCCAAGCACATGTGTGGTCTTGTTTACTTTATGGGAGCACTCCCATGCAATATGTACTTTTTAATGCAGGAAAAATGCCCCCACTTCTTCAGCAAGTCTTCTGATCTCTTCCTGTACATCTGCCCCATCACATTTACCGTAATCAAAATACCACTAGGACCTTGTGTCCTGATGCATCATGGACCTCCAAGGCTTTGTACGCAGACTAGAGCTTCTGCTCAGAGAGGATCACAAGCCAATTCTACAAGATTCCACTGGAAGGGATGCATGCCAGGGATCTGGACTTGGTTGGGCAGTACTGCTGAGCCACAAGGAGAGAGAGACTGGATAACTATAAACCAGTCTGGTCACAATGAAAAGGGACCAGTGGAGAACCTACATTTTGTGGCCCCTGAACTGTTATGGGGCCCCCTTTGCAACCAGCAAAAAGGTCTGGGTAACTACTGTTATCTTCCTCAATGCATACCATCCAATATTAATCCGATGAAAATAGGGACGTCCTATTCCATAATAATAATTTTATTACTTATACCCCACCCATCTAACCTGGTTGCCCCAGCCTCATTAAAAAACTTCCCTGTACAGGACTGCCTTCAGATGGTTTGGGGGCCGGGTAGCTCTAAAACCTACAACATTTCTCCAATGAAAATAGGGACATCCTAAGGGCACAAGGAGAAGGGGATGACAGAGGACGAGATGGTTGGATAGTGTTCTTGAAGCTACCAGCATGAGTTTGGCCAAACTGCGGGAGGCAGTGGTAGACAGGAGTGCCTGGCGTGCTCTGGTCCATGGGGTCATGAAGAGTCGGACACGACTAAACGACTAAACAACAAAGGAAAAATGGGACATTCTAGGATCAAATCAGAAACCAGGACAGCTTCTGTAAATCCGGGACAGTCCCTGGAAAATGCAGGCACTTGGAGGGTCTGTCAGTGGGGTTGTTCCTCCTTTACAACATCTGTGCTACTGACTCTCAAACTTTCGGATTGTTGAAATGTATACCACAACAAACTAATAAATTTGAGCTCCGTGGCTCAAATTGGGTCTACTACACCCATTTTTTTTAAAGCAATGTCAACTAAAGTTGAAGATTTAGCTTCATCATAGTAGACCTGCCCCTGACTGGGATATTAATACTGTGATCATCTGAATTGTTTCTTGTCGGTAAGTATTGATTCCCTGTAACCAAGAGCACTGCTAACCACTGTTGATAGGCAAGGACTTCCTCAGGAGTGCTTCCTAACAATCTGGCTGCAGCACATGGGAACGGTTTCATGTGGCTAAAGAATGTCATGTGAGCATGCTGATCTTACATGTATTACTGAGACCTGGAGAGAGAGAGAGAGAGAGAGAGAGAGAGAGAACCTCAGTGCTTTGCAGGACTGGAAGATCTATTGGGACAGCCAACTTTCAGGGGCAGATGGATCTGAAAGGCATTCTGATTATACTTTGGGAGTTTTCTGCTGATATGTCTGCTGTTCTTATCAATTCCCTAGCCACCCTCTGGAACCAGGAGGTGATATGGGACATTTACATCCTGGGTAGGCAAACTAAAGCCCGGGGGCTGGATCTCCTTCTCAATCCCAATCGCCTTCTCAATCCGGCCCGCGGACGGTCCGGGAATCAAAGTATTTTTACATGAGTAGAATGTGTCCTTTTATTTAAAATGCATCTCTGGGTTATTTGCGGGGCCTGCCTGGTGTTTTTACATGAGTAGAACATGTGCTTTTATTTAAAATGCATCTCTAGGTTATTTGTGGGGCATAGGAATTCATTCATTTCCCCCACAAAAATCTAGTACGGCCCCCACGAGGTCTGAGGGACAGTGGACCGGCCCCCTGCTGGAAAAGTTTGCTGACCCCTGATTTACATGATTGCTTGTAGAGACACCCTCTTCCACTGCATGAGCCCACTTTCTCAAGTCAATGCAATGACTGGGATTGGGGAAATGGCTAAACTTCAGGTGGAAGAAAACAAGGGTGTCCAGGAAAACTTTGTTTTATTCTGCTTTTATAACAATTCTGTCTTGTTTCCAAATCTATCCTCTAAAATATCAGCATATGGATGTGGGGTTTTTTTTTTGTTCTAAAACATTGACAAGTATCAGTATAATTAGTTAATTAACATATTATATATCAATTAATAAAATCAATCATAATTTAATTACTCATGACTATTACTGTGTGAGGGACGCGGGTGGCGCTGTGGTCTAAACTACAGAGCCTAGGACTTGCTGATCAGAAGGGCAGCGGTTCAAATCCCCGCGACGGGGTGAGCTCCCATTGCTCGGTCCCTGCTCCTGCCAACCTAGCAGTTCGAAAGCACATCAAAGTGCAAGTAGATAAATAGGTACCACTCTGGCGGGAAGGTAAACGGCATTTCCGTGTGCTGCTCTGGTTCGCCAGAAGCGGCTTCGTCATGCTGGCCACATGACCTGGAAACTGTACGCCGGCTCCCTCGGCCAATAAAGCGAGATGAGCGCCGCAACCCCAGAGTCGGTCACGACTGAACCTAATGGTCAGGGGTCCCTTTACCTTTATTACTGTGTGGGTATCAGCGTAGGGGAACCTTAAACCTTGGGGTCAAAATCAGGCCTCCAGGCACCTCTGTTTGACTCTTGGGGCTCTCCTCAGGTCATGCCTCTACCGAAGCTACACACCCTCCTTGAGGGCTATTGTTTGCGTGGGATGTGACCTTGAACCATGTGAATACCCCTTGCTTGCCTGAAGGGAGGGGGGGGGAGAGATGTGGTATGTGTGCATAAAAACCTCTGACTCTTATATGGCTGGAATGTCATCTACTGTGCAGGTGTCAGGCTTCGGGGAATCGGCTTTCTTCCCCGTGGCAGTAAACAAAGGATCAAATGAAAGGAGCGTCTTACCAGTTAGAATCTTTAATAATCACAAAGAAACGTCTCCTAGAAACGGCGGTGCTCCTAATTAAGGTTCACACCCCTTCCGTCTCTATTTGGAGATTTTTGCATAGCAGGGGTAATAGATACCGAGCGTATATGCCCGTAGAAATGGCAGAGTAACAAGGCATGAGAGACAGTTTCTGAGAGGCCTATGCCCAGCTTTGCCTTGCTTCACCAGTGAGAATGCACTGCGCGTGGTCTCTCTGTTCTCTGACTCTGTATAAAATTGTATAGATGTTCGCCTGCATCTAAACACTCCAGGCCACCTCTGCATGGGGGATGCCTTTTCAACACATCGCTGGGCAATCTAAGTTCCTTTTACTCGAGGTCATGAACATTACAGATCCATGCTTGCCTCCACACCTTTCATTAGTTTCATTTGCCCTAGTAATGGTATAAATATTTCTGAGTGTTTTTACAGATCACATAAGAAATGGAAAGCATTATGGGTGCTTGACTGTAAAATAGCCCCCCCCCCCGCTGAACTATAGCAGGTTCCAGACAGACACCCAGAACCCCCAGAATCCATATATTGGGTGCAATTGAGCTAGGCGTAAGCACTGTTAGGTTTCATTGATCTCACTGGGGAAGTTAACCACTTGTTTAACTTGAGGGAAACCTATAGATGATGATGATAAATCAATCATTTATTGTTGTTGTTGTTGTTGTTTAGTTGTTTAGTTGTGTCTCACTCTTCGTGACCCCATGGACCAGAGCACACCAGGCCCTCCTGTCTTCCACTGCCTCCCGCAGTTTGGTCAAACTCATGTTGGTAGCTTCGAAAACACTGTCCAACCATCTCGTCCTCTGTCGTCCCCTTCTCCTTGTGCCCTCCATCTTTCCCAACATCAGGGTCTTTTCCAGGGAGTCTTCTCTTCTCATGAGGTGGCCAAAGTATTGGAGCCTCAGCTTCAGGATCTGTCCTTCCAGTGAGCACTCAGGGCTGATTTCCTTCAGAATGGATAGGTTTGATCTTCTTGCCGTCCATGGGACTCTCAAGAGTCTCCTCCAGCATCATAATTCAAAAGCATCAATTTTTCAGCGATCAGCCTTCTTTATGGTCCACTCTCACTTCCATACATTACTACTGGTACAAAATAGATCACACAATTAACATTTTAAATAAAAAAAACACCCCCCCCCAAGATTTATTCTTTTAATTTCGTCTTTTAATTTTGTGACTACTGTCACCATCTGCAGTGATCATGGAACCCAATAAAGTAAAATCTCTCACTGCCTCCATTTCCTCCTCTTCTATTTGCCGGGAGGTGATGGGACCAGTGACCATGATTATTAGTTTTATGTTTGTTTATACCCCACCTTTTTCCTTGATGGGACTCAAGGCAGCTTACAGATAAAAATAAGAACTGCTAAAAATATAGAAAAAACAATCATTAAAAAACAATGAAACATGGATAACATTAAAACTATATCTATGTCTATATATAGTGGAACCTTGTTTTGCAAATGCCTCTGTTGATGAACGTTTCTGAACCTGAACGCTGAAAACCCGGAAGTAAATGCTTCTGTTTTCAAAGGTGCCTTGGGAGTCAAACAGCTTCCGCTGTGTGTTTTTCAATTTTCTGAATTGAATTTGCCGACAGCTCTTTGCGCCTTGGTTGTCAAACGTTTTGGAAGTCGAATGGTCTTCTGGAAACGGATAACATTCGACAACCGAGGTTCCACTGTGCTGTGGTACCTCGGGTCACAGATGCTTCAGGTTACAGACGCTTCAGGTTACAGATTCCGCTAACCCAGAAATAGTACCTTGGATTAAGAACTTTGCTTCAGGATGAGAACAGAAATCGTGCAGTGGCGGCAGCAGGAGGCCCCATTAGCTAAAGTGGTACCTCAAGTTAAGAACAGTTTCAGGTTAAGAATGAACCTCCAGAATGAATTAAGTTCTTAACCCGAGGTACCACTGTATATGTAATATCTATTAAAACCGTATTAATAACTACAACAAAAACAGCATGGCACCGGTCTTTTCCTTAAAAGCAATCAGTTCCCCAAAGCCTTTTGAAGAAAGAAAGTATTCACCTGTCAGCAGAAGGATGACGACAAAGTAAGGAGCCAGTTTAGCTTCTCTAGGGAGGGAGTTGTGCTACAGTACATTAGAAACAGTAACAATAATAATTTCATTTATGCATTTCTTCCTGTGAGGTATCTCAAAACAATTTACAGTTCAGTGCAAACATATATACAGTGGTACCTCAGTTTATGAACTTAATCCGTTCCTGAAGTCCGTTCTCAAACCCAGGCGCGCTTTCCCTAATGAGGCCTCCCGCCGCCGGTGTCCTTCCATCCTTTGGGTTCCGTTTGTAGACTGAGGTAAAGTTCGAAAACCGGGACATAACTTCTGGTTTTGCGGAGTTTGTAAACCTAATCGTTCGTTAACAGGACTGTTCTTAAACCGAGGTACCACTGTAAAAACAGTTAAAATAGTTGCATAACCTGGGAAATTGGATCCTACACAGCGGGTGAGGAGGAAGAGAGGCTGCGACCATCGAGGTTCAGCCCTATGTGACCCACTAGCTCTGAGGGGCAGACAGAGGGCAGGGCTGCCCTGGGTGGGACAAAAGGGGGAGCACAAGGATTCTTGATTTTAAAATACAGTGGAACCTTGGGTTAAGAACTTAATTCGTTCTGGAGGTCCATTCTTAACCTGAAACTGTTCTTAACCTGAGGTACCACTTTTGCTAATGGGGCCTCCCACTGCTGCTGCCGCTGCCACACGATTTCTGTTCCCATCCTGAAGCAAAGTTCTTAACCTAAGGTACTATTTCTGGGTTAGCGGAGTTTGTAACCGGAATATATATATATATATATATATATACTTTATGCGTCTAATCTTGCCACTATCTAAAATTTATTTATTGGGGTTTGTGTGTAGGCTGTTTTTGTTGTTGTTGTAAATCTACCAAAGAATAAAATCAAATCAGAATTATGGGGTTTTCTTAAGATGGTGGAGGACATGCATGCTGTGTCCCATTGGTGTTTTGGTGGCGGCACTTGCTCTGGGTCCCTCCCACAAAAATGGGGGGGGGGGTTTGCAGAGAGTCAGTTGGGGGGAGTGAGAAATGTCCCTATTTTCACCTGAGAAATGTTGGAGTGTATGTGATTCTCCTCTCTGAAGGCTGCCTCTTTTCCTTCCTTCCTTCCCTCCCTCCCTCCCTCCCTCCCTCCCTCCCTCCCTCCCTCCCTCCCTCCCTCCCTCCCTCCCTTTTCAGGGCCCTCTCCCCCACATTGTTAGTGTCGCACAATACACATTTCAGTGGGGCCAGGGCTATGTATATTCCTTGGATGATGGGCAAGGTGGAGGGGAGATTCTGAGCTGCAGAGGAGGGATCTACACTTGTTTGATGGGTTTAAAGAAGGAGGTAATTTCTGTGTAACAGAAAAGCCAAGGACAATCCGAGAGGCCGGTAGGGGCAGGGTGGAGGGCGGCGAGGAGAGCCCGAGAAGCATGTGCATATGTGTGTTTTTCTATCAAAGCTGGTGGAAATTGTAACAGACAGATCAAGTGTCTTCTAGTTTCTGTGTCAGGGAGTTTTGCTGATTCCTTGAACCATGCAAGAGAGGGGTCAGGCAGAGAAAGGAGGGAGGGGGGTGGAATGACCAATTCAATAGTGCTCTGACATTATCACTGATCTACTTAGGTTCACTGGTTTTTACCTCCAGGAGCCGCAGAGGGTACTTGGAAGCTCATAAGGTGTTCTCAACCTGCAAGTGGGGAAGGGTAGCAGGGAATGGTGCATGCAGAAGCTTTGAGACCACCCAAAAATAAGGACCAGGGACACAAACACCTAAAAATAATGGCCTGTAGAAGAGGGAATCTGGAATCCGTTTGTGTGCAAAGATATTTCGGAAGAAGAAGCATTGAGTGCACAAACTGATAAAGGCAATTTCGGGCTTTTAGGGTGCTGGACTTTTGTTGTTTTGGGACTGCAGTTGTTACGTAGCTCCTTCTGAACCTTTGCAAAGTTTGCTGAATTGGTATCCTAAGCGGTCTGTGTGCCAGGCATTCTGAGATGCCCACATCGCAGCCAAACAGGGAAAGAGGAAAGTCCTGGTGTAAATACGCAGATGACTTTTATTTTGTAAAACTCTACCAGAACAAAAGCTATAGTTTTCCCAGTAGTGATGCATGGAAGTGAAAGCTGGACCATAAAGAAGGCTGATCGCTAAAGAATTGATGCTTTTGAATTATGGTGCTGGAGGAGACTCTTGAGAGTCCCATGGACTGCAAGAAGATCAGACCTATCCATTCTTAGGGAAATCAGCCCTGAGTGCTCACTGGAAGGACAGATCCTGAAGCTGAGGCTCCAATACTTTGGCCACCTCATGAGAAGAGAAGACTCCCTGGAAAAGTCCCTGATGTTGGGAAAGATTGAGGGCACAAGGAGAAGGGGACGACAGAGGGCAAGATGGTTGGACAGTGTGCTTGATTGTACCAGCATGAGTTTGACCAAACTGCGGGAGGCAGTGGAAGACAGAAGTGCCTGGCATGCTCTGGTCCAGGGGGGCACAAAGAGTCGGACACGGCTAAACGACTAAACAACAACAACAAACCAGAACAAAGGGAACCAAAGAAAACCTGAGCGATTTAACATTGCTCGTTATGGGCAACGAGAGCAGTAAAGAAGAAACTATTTAGCCTGTGGCTCTCTGGCTTATGCGTTGTCATCTCTTTAGGTGTAGTTTTGGGTGTGTCCTTCAGATGGAGTGTGGGAGGCTAAGACAAGGCAGGAGAAGAGAGATTGAGCTATGGCTCTCTCTGCAAAATTGGCTCTACTGCCTCTGTTGCTCCTCGCCCTCTTAAGTCTCCTGCTAGTATCTCTAGAGCAGCAGTTCTCAACCTGTGGGTTCCCAGATGTTGTTGGACTACAACTCCCATCATCCCTGAGCTCTGGCCTTGCTAGCTAGGGGTGATGGGAGTTGTAGTTCAACAACATCTGGGGACCCACAGGTTGAGAAAGGCTGCTCTAGAACTTCCTCCCACTGGTCCTACAACTCTGCCTAAAGGGAGGAAGAAAGTTGCTTGAACTGATATGCAGATGCAACCCAGAACACAGCTATCCTTTGAAATTCATGCTTCCCTAAGAAATGCATAAGAAGTGGTTAAAACGGTGGATCATCAGAGGTGCTGATGGAAGTCTAAAAAGATTGTATAAGTGATATGTTTTGTGGTACATTTTATAATTTATATGTTAAAATCAATAAAAATATATATATAAAAAAGAAATTCACGCTTCCCTGAATTTTGCAATGCTGTTCTTTTTTTAAAAAATAAATAAATAAAGGGATGCGGGTGGTGCTGTGGGTTAAACCACAGAGCCTAGGACTTGCCGATCAGAAGGTCGGCGGTTCGAATCCCCGCAACGGGGTGAGCTCCCGTTGCTCGGTCCCTGCTTGGTCCCAGTTCGAAAGCACATCAAAGTGCAAGTAGATAAATAGGTACCGCTCTGGTGGGAAGGTAAACGGCGTTTCTGTGCACTGCTCTGGTTCGCCAGAAGCGGCTTGGCCACATGACCTGGAAGCTGTATGCCGGCTCCCTCGGCTAATAAAGCGAGATGGGCGCTGCAACCCCAGAGTCGGCCACGACTGGACCTAATGGTCAGGGGGTCCCTTTACCTTTACCTTTAAAGTGTACTAAAATGCATATATTAGGGGAACATGCATCTAAAAATGCATAAATTAGAATATATTTGCACACAAATATTTGTGAATTTTTTTATGTGGGCTTGAAGAAAAAAAAAAAGAATAATTGCAAGTGGATGTGGAAATTCAACTTAACTCAACTTAATATTGGAAAAATGAGAACCTGAGAGACTGGAATCACTTCCTGGGCCATACATGGAGGTCCCAGATGCCTTCCTACTGCCTTGTGTGAGTATTGGGCCTTGGGACAGTTTCTGTTTACTGTCATACATGTAAAAGGCAGTGGATGCCTCGAGGCTGCTGCTATTGCTGGGTGGGATTCAGTTGCATAATGGCAAAATCTGGTTGCACAATTAGTTGATAGGAAGGTATTTCCCTAAAGATTGGACTCTTTGTGTTAAGAGTGACAGCAAAATGGACTGGAAAGAGTGAGATAATGCTTGCTGTGATGTAACACTGTCTAACCTCCCCCAGAAACAAATCAGAATAAAGGCTCCTTAAGTAGCCAGTGTTGCCTAATCTCCCTGTAAATATTTCTGGATGAGTGCTTGAAAAACAGGTTGTCTGGAAGTGCCTATTGTGCTTACTTACCTGTGGTAGCTTCAGGAATCTTGTTGGTAGGACCAGCCCTCTCATGAGGCAAGGTGAGTCAACTGCCTCAGGTGGCAGGATCCACAGGGCAGCAGATCCTTGTGGGCAGCAGATCCCTCTGTCCCCCACCCCCCTTGTTCCTGATGTAGATATTCACTCACTCCTTTTTCCCAGGTGGGGAGGGATTTTTTTTTGTGTTTTGCCCAGGTGCCGAAGCGTCTTGGGCCAGCCCTGTGTGTAGGTAGCACTCTACATGATGACATAACCACCAGCAATTCTGCTCTGAATTCTTGCTGAACTTCTTGCTTCAGCCCCATCTTGATGAACTTTGTTATTGTTGCTGTGTCCTGAACAGCTACCTTTGAAATGAGACTGTGGGAGAGAGTCCTGTCCTCTTATTTGTGTATAGAAATTCTTGCACTGTTCTTTCAGTGTGCAGTCACTGGAGTCCTTTCACTGTGTTCTTTTGGGCTACAATTTCCCATAATTATTTGCAAGCCCTACACAAGGTGTTGTTGTTTCCTCATCTTCTGACCTTTTGCAAGGATAGTTGCTTCTTCAAAGGGTGAAATGTGGCTGCATCTTCCAGGGCTCCCAGCTTCCTGCATCCATCCAAACCACTTCCTGTGGGCACCATTTCTGGTACTCATCACATGGTAGAAGTAAGATACCTCAAGGTGTTGGTGCTGACCTTTAAAGCCCTAAATGGCCTCAGTCCAGTATACCTGAAGGAGCGTCTCCGCTCCTATCGTTCTACCCGGACACTGAGGTCCAGTGCCGAGGGCCTTCTGGCGGTTCCCTCGCTGTGAGAAGCCAAGTTACAGGGAACCAGGCAGAGGGCCTTCTCGGCAGTGGCACCCTCCCTGTGGAACGCCCTCCCACCAGATGTCAAAGAGAACAACAACTACCAGACTTTTAGAAGACATCTGAAGGCAGCCCTCTTTAGGGAAGCTTTTAATGTTTAACAGACCACTGTATTTTAATACTTTGTTGGAAGCCGCCCTGAGTGGCAGGGGAAACCCAGCCAGATGGACGGGGTATAAATAATGAGTTGTTGTTGTTGTTGTTGTTGTTGTTGTTGTTGTTGTTGTTATTATTATTATTATTATTAACAAGGCAGGATATGGTTAACTTGAAAAGGAGTGGAGGGAATTCCTTAATATACATCATATGTGTATGTGTCTAACTTTTGAAAATGTTGTGCCCTGCATTCTTCACAGAAAACATGGCCTAAAAAGAAGCTAAGAGTAATTCTTGAAAAATAAAAAGCTGTATTATTGTGTGTGTGTGTATTCAGCTTCAAGAATACAATTTTTAAAATAACAAAACACTAGAAGCTGAATATATGACATATTGCAATGCCTTCTTAAAAATGGGCATTTTTTGCAAGAGATTCGCAATACAGGGGCTACAATGAATAAGAATCAAATTTTAATCCTCGCTAATCCTTCAATTGCATACTGTGGTTGGAATCTGACCCCAGCTCTCTGCAGAAGATAGGCAAGAAGGGACATTTGAAAGTCCCAAGTCATTTGTGTCTATACACATCAACATAAACACTTGGATTCAGGCCAGTGCAAGAGATGGCAAGAACATGGATGTTGCTTGTTAGTGAACTAAAGAAAGAGAATGAGAAGACTCTTCTGGACTCAGAAGCCACCTGGGGTTCTCGTAGAAATGTTGGCTCCAGAAGAACACCCCAACTATGTAAGTGATTGACCAGCTCAGTCTTCCACAGCTCAGTGACTACCACCAGCAGTATGCTTTTTCTGGAATCAGTTCTTTTTTGGGGGTGGGTGGGTGGGTGTCTTTTCTGGATTTAACCCATATCTCCACAGTTCCCCTCTTCTTCTTACAAGCAAACAGTTCGGGTTGGTTGTAGCAACGCTCCGCTTTAAGCAGGAGCAACCATCCTTGTTCCTGAGCACAAACACCACTCCTTGTGAGAATCGGAGATGAGTTGAGCAAGGGTTTGGCAAAACGAAAGGAGCTGCTCCTGAGAACAGCCCTTGTGGCTGAAATTAGAAAAGGGTGTGTTTTGAGCTAGGTTGAGGGAGGGGTGTGTGCCCTGACCTCTCCTCCTAGACCTGTGTGTTCCCATCTGAAGGTCTGGCATATCCACTCTCGCTACTTAATGATAGTGACATTACCCATCCGCCCAACATCGTGGGGCCTTTGTCTTCATTCAAGCAGAAATGAAGTTCTCCTGGGCGCACTTATCAATCACTGCAGAGCTCCAGCTGTTCAGGAGGGTTTGGATCGACTTCAGCAGCCGCGCTTACAAATTGTCTCTGAATAGCACCGAGCTGAGACCCCCCTTTTTGTCATTGTCTTCCGACAAATGTTTTTCTGTGGCAGCTTTTTGCAGACATTGCCGGCTGCCTTCTGCTGCTGTGATTGAAAACAGGCCTGCTTTGCATTCTCCTGCTGGAGCCCGGGGTTCAGGGAGTTCTCCCCAAGTGCCACTCTGCCTGCACGTTGTGCCAAAGACAATTACATGCATAGTTTTGCTGATTGCATTAAAATCATTAGAATGAAAGATTCTGAAAATTGTACATTACAGGGAGAAATTAGAAAAAGCTTCTGAGACAGACAATGCAGTCCCCAAAGTGAGCGCCACACAATTAGCTTAAATTGTGTTACATACACACAGCTTAAGAGAAGTTCCTATAACAAATGACCTTATTGTTGTTCCCTTTCTGCCCTCTGCTTCCTTTTCATTCCTCTTTGTCCCTCTTGCCCCGTCATTGTCTTATGCTTATTTCCCCTTCCTCTCTAGCCTCAGAGCAAAAGCCTGAAAACAACAACTTCCTTTCCCTCCCTCAATGCTCAGTGGATTTTGAAATTGTGGATAATTTGAAATTCTAAATTTTGAATCCTAGATCAGTTTTATCCAGCTCTTGCTCCAAGGGCCCTTTAACTTTTGAGCAACCATGCTGGGTGGGTTATATTGAGGAAGCAAGGAATGTAGCCCAGGCCACCAAGCCAAGTTGGAATTTGAAACTGGGCATTCCATATCCTAGGGACTCGGGTAGCGCTGTGGTCTAAACCACAGAGCCTAGGGCTTGCCGATCAGAAGGTCGGAGGTTCAAATCCCCACAACGGAGTGAGCTCCCGTTGCTTGGTCCCTGCTCCTGCCAACCTAGCAGTTCGAAAGCACGTCAAAGTACAAGTGGATAAATAGGTACCGTTCTGGTGGGAAGGTAAACGGCGTTTCCGTGCACAGCTCTGGTTTGCCAGAAGCGGCTTAGTCATGCTGGCCACATGAACCGGAAGCTGTACGCTGGCTCCCTCAGCCAGTAAAGTGAGATGAGCGCCGCAACTCCAGAGTCATCTGCGACTAGACCTAACGGTCAGGGGTCCCTTTACCTTTATTCCATATCCTAAGCTCAACACTCCACTCACAACACACCTTTTTTCTTAATACAGTGGTACCTCGGGTTACATACACTTCAGGTTACATATGTTTCAGGTTACACACTCCGCTAACCCATAAATGGTGCTTCAGGTTAAGAACTTTGCTTCAGGATAAGAACAGAAATCGGGCTCCGGTGGCGCGGCAGCAGTAGGAGGCCCCATTAGCTAAAGTGGTGCTTCAGGTTAAGAACAGTTTCAGGTTAAGAACGGACCTCCGGAACGAATTAAGTACTTAACCTGAGGTACCACTGTAAAGTACTTTAGAGGAGGAGATGTTATGCAACACTAAAAAGATGAACAATTTATGATCCCTAAATGTCAATATTTGCTTTCTGAGTGGCATAAAAAGTTACGTTTTGAAAACTAGTTGTGTACCTCCACTCTTTTGGTAGGAGTCATTAGCTTTCTGCCAGTTGCATTGCTGTTTCTACATGAGCAAAGTCCCCCCTCCCCTCTCCCCCCTCCCCCAACCTTCTGTTCTCTTTATATGGTGTTGTAATTAATGATGGCAATAGTTTGGAGACAGTCTGTCCGGCTTTAGAAATACTGTTCTTTAGTTCCAGATCCACCAGACCCACTCTGTAGCAATTTGCAGCTGCTTTAACCCAGTCCAGTTTGGACACATTGGCCCAGTTTGATTTGGGATGTGGACAAACGGGTTGCACAGCCCTAGCCTCTAGACTGCAGCTTGCCCACTTGTGTACTGAATGAAGTTTCTGATCAGTCCGAAAGTAATTTGGTCATGGATAACCGAAGGCAGGCCCATCTTCTGTAGAAAGGGCCCCAGCTGGAAAATGGCACTACTGACCATTGTTACCATTTGTAACCAGGGAAAGTGAGAGATCAGGAAATGTTGCCAAGATGAGACCTGCTGCTTCACAAGAAGCACAATCCCAGGTTGAAAAGTTGTCTAAAGCAGTGTTTCCCAACCTTGGGCCTCCATCTGTTTTTGAACTACAATTCCCATCATCCCTGACCACTGGTCTTGCTAGCTAGGGATGATGGGAGTTGTAGTCCAAAAACAGATGGAGGCCCAAGGTTGGGAAACACTGGTCTAAAGTATCTAAGTGACAAGGACCATAGACTGTGGTACGACAGTGGTACGACATCTGCTCTGCAGATCTCAGATTCTTCTCTCTCTCTCTCTCCCCCCCCCCAGTAAATAAATTTCATTAGTTTTTCACAGTTACATTTTCACAAATAAAAACAGTAATTAATTCACATTTCTACCAGGTCTAAATTTATACAAATACCTTTTCACAAAACTTCTCTTTGAGATTTTTTAAATCTCTGGACATACCCTCTTCTGGTTCCTTATACAGTGGTACCTCAGGTTACAGATGCTTCAGGTTACAGACTCTGCTTACCCAGAAATAGTACCTCGGGTTATGAACTTCAGGATGAGAACAGAAATCGTGCAGCAGTGGTGCGGCAGCAGTGGGAGGCCCCATTAGCTAAAGTGATGCTTCAGGTTAAGAACAGTTTCAGGTTAAGAATGGACCTCCAGAACGAATTAAGTTCTTCACCTGAGGTACCACTGTATTAAACAAGTTCTTCTGCATATCCATTCTTAAACCTATTCAATTATTATTTTCCTTAATTTTATCTAATTTTCTGCTAGTTGCAAGCATTTACTGAAAACCCTGCCATTGTATCATCCTGTTTACAGTATTTTTGCACAAAACAATAAGCGATTCCCATTCTTTTTTAAACTTCTCGTTGTCATAGTCCCAGATTCAATCCCCGGGCATCAAGTAGGAAAGGAAGCAAATCCTGTCTGCTGCCCTGGAGAACCACTGTCATGGACCAAAGTCTTGAATGGATCTACGACAGCTTTCTATGTTCCTTTTTTTTTTTTTAATTATTATTATTACTATGGAAAGGCAGAATACTTAAATAGGCAAGTAAATACAATAATCATGCAATTGCATCCTCATCTTTTTCAGAAATTTAGTTGAGATGTGTTTGGTGCCTCAGAGGCCCAGAAAATGTTCAGTCTTCTCAGAGGTTTACTATGTATTTGAGCCAAGCTGCAATATGATGTACATATATTTAGGATGGTCTCATCTCTGATATGGATTACTGGAGAGTTAAAGAAGAAGAAGAAGAGTTTGGATTTGATATCCTGCTTTATCACTACCCTAAGGAGTCTCAAAGCAGCTAACATTCTCTTTTCCCTTCCTCCCCCACAACAAACACTCTGTGAGGTGAGTGGGGCTGAGAGACTTCAGAGAAGTGTGACTAGCCCAAGGTCACCCAGCAGCTGCGTGTGGAGGAGCGGGGAAGCAAACCCGGTTCACCAGATTACGAGTCTACCCCTCTTAACCACTACACCATACTGGCTCTCAGTGGAGAAGAAGAGACTGTGGATTCAGGGCAAAATCTTTTTTTTTTTTTTTTTAAGAATATTTATTAAAATTTTACAAAGTCATAAGTACAAAAATACATAATAAAACAAAAAAAGGGAAAAACTCTCAAACAAAAATACAAGGTACAAAAAACAAGAGAAATAGAAAAATAGAAAAAAGATAGTTAAAAACAAATCCATTTTTTATAACTTTAAACTCATTAGCTTATTTCTTTGACTTCCTCACACCTCCCCTTTTTGTATTCCCATTAAAATATTCAAATCAGCAAATCCTTACCCTCTTTCATTTATCTTAACTCTGTATCTTAACCTATTATAACTCTGTATTTTCACCCATTTTCAATTCATTTTTGCATACTCTTTTTAACTTTGTTGCTAATGCCACTTATTTTCAATCCAACATCATTTTAACATTCATTAATTTTACAGTGTTTCTTTAAATTTCTTCCAGTCTTCTTCCACCAAAATCTTTTGCAACCATAGCACTTTTTGATTGTTTCAGCAGCTGCTGACCTCCATCTCAAGTCAATTCAACAGGGAACCTGTATTATTTTCATTAGTTATTCAACCCCAAATTAGTTAAAATGTTTTTTTTAAGCAGAATTACAGATATTGGAGATGCAGTAGCTTGTGGACAACTCTGTAGATGGCCTATTGAGTGTTTGTGGAAAGATGCTATTGACTTAATTTGGTCTTTGAAGTTAGTATTTACATTCAATTACTTTATTCTGGATGACATCCCAGCAATTTGGAAGCCATCAAAAACTGCTGTGCTTTGAATGGCTAGAATGCCATTAGTGGCACAGTGAAATGGCCTGCAGTTTTGGAAGTCAGGATCTCACCAAAAAAAAGAACACTGGATTGAAGACTTTTTAAACCAGCCATGTCCCCTTCAGATGTTTTGGATTACAACTCTCATAACCATGCTGGTTGGGGCTGTTGAGGGTTACAGTCCAAAGCATTTGGAGGTACTAGGTTGGAGAAGACCTAAAATAAAAATAAAACAATGAATATGTATAATCAGTGTGGCAATACAGAGAAAGTTGACTGAATATAAAAACCTTTTCTATATGTCTTCTTCATCTGTGTCTATTTTTGGTAGGCTTTCACCAATGCACAAACTACTCCACCCCCTTTTTGAGGGATGGTGGTGAAGGTCAGGACTACAAATTACCAATAGGTTGCAGGATCCAGATGTGCTGATCCTCCCTCACTGTGTGTATCACAGTCATACCACAAGTCTTTTTTTTTTGCATGGTTTAGGAAAGCATGGTGCTGGAAGAGACTCTTGAGAGTCCCATGGACTGCAAGAAGATAAAACCTCTCCATTCTTAAGGAAATCAGCCCTGAGTGCTCACTGGAAGGACAGATCGTGAAGCTGAGGCTCCAATAGTTTGGCCACCTCATGAGAAGAGAAGACTCCCTGGAAAAGACCCTGATGGAGGGCACAAGGAGAAGGGGACGACAAAAGACGAGATGGTTGGATAGTGTTCTTGAGGCTACCACCATGAGTTTGACCAAATTGCGGGAGGCAGTGGAGGACAGAGGTGCCTGGCGTGCTCTGGTCCATGGGGTCACAAAGAGTCGGACACGACTAAACGACTAAACAACAACAACAGGAAAGCATAGACCCTGTTTCCTCACATGCATGGACTTAGATGAGTCACTCCCAGGACAGCCCTCATCGCTCCCATGATGTAAGAGCCAATAGCTGCAGAACAAGGCAGCAACTCTTTAAGCTCACAGGGTGCTCCTCAGAGGAGATGGGGCTAACAGAAGGATTCATCTTCAGATGGCCTCAGGAGGTCTATGCTTGTGCTGAAGCAACAATTCCTTTTCCAAGGATGACAGCACTCCAGCCAGCTTTCAGGGAGGGATCTGTCCAAGGTGCTGACCACTTCTGCTTCGTCCTCTGTGTGTACCTCACTTTCCCTTAAAATAAAGTCTATATAGTTATGGGACAAAAAATAAACTAATTTTTTTCTGTCATGCATTCACACATTGGTTTTTTTTTTAAAAAATTCAGGCGTTCTTTTTGCAAGGCTGCATTTCTTATATAGGACCTTTCACCTAGCAGCCTCCCCTCGGCTTTCTGCAGACAGGTAAAAGCGTGGTTGTTTCAATTGGCTGTTGAAAACTAATAACTGCTCTATCCTGTTCTATTTTGATTGCTCTGCTGCTTTCAGTTTGTAATATATATTTATTGCTGGTTTTATTATTACAAACCAACCTAATAATTTAAATAATTTTAATTTAATTTAATTTAAATAATGGTATATTTAACTAATGGTATATTGAAAAACAATTTCAGTAGGGACAAATGTAAGGTTCTAACAACAACAATTTTATTACTTGTATGTAACCCATCTGACTAGGTTGCCCCATCCACTCTGGGCGGCTCCCTATACTTAGGCAGGAAGAACCAGCTGCACATATATAAGATGGGAGACACCTGGCTTGCCAGTAAAGGTAAAGGTAAAGGGACCCCTGACCATTAGGTCCAATCGTGAATGACTCTAGGGTTGCGGTGCTCATCTCGCTTTATTGGCCGAGGGAGCCGGCATACAGCTTCCGGGTCATGTGGCCAGCATGACTGAGCTGCTTCTGGCAAACCAGAGCAGTGCACAGAAACACCGTTTACCTTCCCGCCAGAGCGGTACTTATTTACAGTGGTACCTCGCAAGACGAATGCCTCGCAAGACGAAAAACGCGCAAGACGAAAGAGTTTTCCATTTTTTGAGTCGTTCTGCAAGACGAATTTCCCTATGGGCTTGCTTCGCAAGACGAAACGTCTTGCGAGTTCTTGTGAGTTTGTTTCCTTTTTCTTTAAGCTGCTAAGCCGTTAACAGCCGCTAAGCCGCTAATAGCCGCTAATAGCCGTGCTTCGCAAGACGAAAAAACCGCAAGACGAAGAGACTCGCGGAATGGATTAATTTCGTCTTGCGAGGCACCACTGTATCTACTTGCACTTTGATGTGCTTTTGAACTGCTAGGTTGGCAGGAGCAGGGACCGAGCAATGGGAGCTCACCCCATTGTGGGGATTCGAACCGCCGACCTTCTGATCGGCAAGTCCTAGGCTCATCCAGTAGTACATGTGAAAAGGACCTAGGGGTCTTAGTAGACCACAATTTTACCATGAGTCAATAGTGTGATGCAACAGCAAAGAAAACTAATCTTGTTCTAGGCTGCACCAACAGAAGTCTAGTGTTCCGACAGAGGGATGTCCTAGTTCTGCTCTATTCTGCCTTGGTCAGACCACACCTGGAGTACTGTGTCCAATTCTGGGCATCATAACTTTAAGAAAGTTATTGAGAAGCTGGAACGTGTGCTGAGGAGGGCAACCAAGGTTATCAAGAGTCTGGAAACAAAGCCTTATGAGGGACCTGGGTATGTTTAGCCTGGAAAAGACATGAGAGATTGAGAAGAGATATGATGTTTTTGTTGTTTAGTCGTTTAGTCGTTTTCGACTCTTCGTGACCCCATGGACCAGAGCACGCCAGGCACTCCTGTCTTCCACTGCCTCCTGCAGTTAGGTCAGACTCATGCTGGTAGCTTCGAGAACATTGTCCAACCATCTCATCCTCTATCGTCCCCTTCTCCTTGTGCCCTCCATCTTTCCCAGCATCAGGGTCTTTTCCAGGGAGTCTTCTCTTCTCAAGAGGTGGCCAAAGTACTGGAGCCTCAGCTTCAGGATCCGTCCTTCCAGTGAGCACTCAGGGCTGATTTCCTTCAGAATGGAGAGGTTTGATCTTCTTGCAATCCATGGGACTCTCAAGAGTCTCCTCCAACACCATAATTCAAAAGCATCAATTCTTCGGCGATCAGCCATCTTTATGGTCCAGCTCTCACTTCCATACATCACTACTGGGAAAACCATAAGAGATATGATAGTTATCTTCAAATATCTAAAGGGCTATCACATGGGGGATAGAGCAAGCTTATTTTCTCCTGCTCTAGAGGCTAGGACTCAAACCATTTGATTCAAGTTACAAGAAAGTTGATTCTGAATAAACATCAAGAAGGACTTTCTGACAGTGTTCAACAGTGGAACAGACTCCTACAAGAGGTGGTGGGCTCTCCTTCCTTGGAGCTTTTAAAGCAGAGGTTGGATGGCCATCTGTCATGTATATTCTAGTTGAAATTCCTGCATTGCAGGGGGTTGGACTAGGTGATCCTTGGAGTCCCTTCCAACCCTACAATTCTATGATTCTATGGTATAGATTTTTTAAAATTGTTTCCATTTCATAAATACAATGTTTGATAAAACAAAACAAAACATTGTGCATTCATCTTACTGCATGATCATTCAGAAATAACGAGTCTTTAAAAATTGCAAGGTTCCTAATTATTTTCGTGGTGCAACATTGTGTTGTGTTTAATTGCAGTAAATGATAAAGAGATACCATTTTTCAATAAATTGGTTCCTTGGTTGTCTTCCCTCCTGTACTCAGACTACGTTTGTGAGTTTTACCATCTGGACTTCTTCCCATTTTCTGACTATCCAGTCGTCCAATGTTGGTGCAGTGATAGCTTTCCATTTGCTGCTAATTGCGATACGAGCAGCAGTCAAAAGGTGTATTATCATTTGTCTTTCCTCAAACAATACCAGATCTTTAGCATGGCCCAATAGATTAACTAATGGGTTGAGTGGCAAGTCATATCCCATGGTAATTTCAATTTCATGTGTTAATGCAGTCCAAAAAAACATTATCTGAGGAGAAGGCCAAAATAAATGAAAAATACCTCCATTACTTGTTTTGCCCCTCCAAGTTTATTAGAGCCCATGTAGATATGATTGAGCCTTAGAGGAGTCAGGTACCACAAGAAAATTAATTATAATCTTTTGCTTTTTAACTAGAGCTAATTGTTTGCTGTGAGATTTGTGCCCACAGCAATTTCAAAGTTATTTCCTGCCATAGTTATTTCCAGCCTGGGGTTTCTGCTCCATTTAGGCTGGTAAACAATGACCGAATCATTTAAATTCATAAGGATTTGATATAATTTACCCAATAACTTTGGGGTATGATCCATAAATATTTAAAATATTATAAATAAACAAATCCCAGATATTTAATTGGTGGCATCCTTCTAGGGGAGCCACAATAATGCTGAAGAAATTTCTTTGTTTGCTTCGTATAGAAAACCACAGCCTTTCTAAATTTTTAAAACTGTGTTAACTGGAATACATAGAGAGTTCACTTATGGCCTCTGTATGGTGTGTAGCCTCTGAGGTGCTGGTTGTGCCATTATGAGGGTGGTGCAGAGGTAGAGAGGTGTGGTCAAGCTATTTTCCAGAATCCCTAGTAACCAACAGGGCCAGCTAATAATGATAATAATGATGATAATGATCATATTTTTGTACCTCGCCCATTTGTTGGGTTGCCCAATCACTATGAACAAATTCCAGTACAGTGGCACCTTGGTTCTTGAACGTAATCCATTCCGGAAGTCCATTCGACTTCCGAAACATTCGAAAACCAAGGCGCGGCTTCCGATTGGCGCAGGAGCTCTGGAAACAATAGCTGACAGCGGCATCAGATCAGGATTGTGAAGTTGGAAAGGACCACAAGGGTCGTCTAGTCCAACCCCTGCAATGCAAGAAACTTTGGCCCAATGTGGGGCTCAAACCCACAACCCTGAGATCAAGTCTTATGCTCTATTGATTGAGCTATGGAACTGCCTGACTGGGTACAGGTGACAGGCCACCAGAAATGGCTGTGCAGGCCAGATATGGCTCATGGGTCACCCCTGACATATTGTTTTATATGCATAATTCAAAATATGGGTTTTACATTTTTATTTATTATCAGTATATCCTTCTTTATATGGGGAGCTCAGAGCTCCTCCATCCAGATCTCTGAAGATGTTTGCCCAGGGAGAGGTTTTTAACTCTTCCTGCTCCTTCACCTAGTCCTGATGGGTCCATGCTCCTCTAATTGATTTTATTTAAGTGTTTTTATATTACCTTTCAGGGAAAAGCCCCTCTCAAGGTGATTCGTGCAGCTAAAATGGTAAAAACAATTTAAAAATGTAAGTTCAGCACAACATAGATACAAGTCATAGCGGTTAAAATTGGAGAACAGCCTTTACCAAAGGTGTCATGGACTTTGAAGACGCTTGAACTCAGGACGAAAGGGAGAAATGTGCTAAGAGGAAGGCATGTTTGGCAAACCCTCACAATGAAACCTATGTCCCGTCTGTGGAAGGATGTGTGGATCCAGAATTGGCCTCCACAGTCACTTACGGACTCACTGTTAAGACTGTGTTCATGGAAGACAATCTTGCTTGGCTAAGGGTGATTGCCAAAGAAGAAGAGGAGGACAAGTCATAGCAGTTAAAATTATGGACTAACAACTTTGTTCAGTTTCAAGGAGTTTAGAATGGCTAAGTGTGTCACAGGCAGTGTCAACAGTGAGGGTGGGTTCTGTTCACCCTCTGCCCCCTGCCTTTGCCCGGTGTGTGTGTGCATGTGCTGGTGCCCTGAGTGCTGGCAAATGACACAATGCCACTGGTCAGGCTACAAACCTTTCCATGGATGCTCTTGTTGAATGTCTTCATATGCATACTGAATAGGAAGGTGGAAAGAATTAAGCGTTGCTGATTAGTCCAAGGGAAGTCCTACCATTTTGGACTCACAGCTGTCCATGGAGGTGCAGGTCAATTTTGTATCCAGGGCAGCTGTTTACCAGCTCCATCTGGTACGCAGGCTGAGACCCTACCTGCCCGCGGACTGTCTCGCCAGAGTGGTGCATGCTCTGGTTATCTCCCGCTTGGACTACTGCAATGCGCTCTACGTGGGGCTACCTTTGAAGGTGACTCGGAAACTACAACTAATCCAGAATGCGGCAGCTAGACTGGTGACTGGGGGTGGCCGCCGAGACCACATAACACCGGTCTTGAAAGACCTACATTGGCTCCCAGTACGTTTCTGAGCACAATTCAAAGTCCTGGTGTTGACCTTTAAAGCCCTAAACAGCCTCGGCCCAGTATACCTGAAGGAGCGTCTCCACCCCCATCGTTCTGCCCGGACGCTGAGGTCCAGCGCCGAGGGCCTTCTGGCGGTTCCCTCATTACGAGAAGCAAAGCTACAGGGAACCAGGCAGAGGGCCTTCTCGTTAGTGGCGCCTGCCCTGTGGAACGCCCTCCCATCAGATGTCAAAGCGATAAATAACTACCTGACATTCAGAAGACATCTTAAGGCAGCCCTGTTCAGGGAAGTTTTTAATCTGTGATATTTTAGTGTATTTTTGGTTTCTATGGAAGCCGCCCAGAGTGGCTGGGGAAACCCAGCCAGATGGGCGGGGTACAAATAATAAATTATTATTATTATTATTATTATTATTATTATTATTATTATTCCATAATGAAATCACAGATCACCATCTCTGGGACCACCTAGCTGCCAGTCTACAGGAGCTTATTTTCTTTCTATCATATTCAAGGAACTTAGGGGGGGGCATACATGGGAGTTTTACCTTCCCAGCACTGATTTTAAGGATAATGACTAACCAAATGTCATTTCATGAGCCTGTATGGTGCACTGGACAGATTGCTAGATTAGAACAATAAAGACCTAGATTTAAATCCACACTTTGTCATAAGTGTGGAATTAAATCTAGGTCTTTATTGTTCTAATCTAGCAATTTGTCCAGTGCACCATACAGGCTCTCCTGTAGACCTGAACGAAGAACTATCCTGCAAACTCCTGCAAGATCCCCAAAACAATATAACGAAAAACTAATGGCAGACAGCATGAAAGCCACTGATGGCTGAATATGCTCAGTAGGTTACAATATGCCCCATCAATCATCTGGCAGAGATTATCGACCTAGGTCAGAAGTGGGGGCTTCCGTGTCAGACTGGCTGAAGCCCCCAAAACAGATAACATCCAATATGCAGAAAGCTGAATACTTCCACCATAATGGAAGGATGGAGACATGGCTGGAACTGATGTTCAGGGAATTAATATCAAGATGGAAATATAAAAGGAGGACCTGGATGATCACAGGTACTTCATCTGTGGCTCTGAGACCATGGCTGATCCACTGTGGCTGGCAAATAGCTTGTTAATAATTATTATTAATAATAATAATAATAATACCCCACCCATCTGGCTGGGTTTCCCCAGCTACTCTTTCAAGTTCAGGGGCTATCTATAAACCAAGACAGGCGTGCCTGAGGGGATTCTTTCTGGGGTTAGTTGGAAAACCTTAAGGAGTTGGAGGGAAGGTATAGATGTGGGGTTCTGTCATTTTCCTGTGGAGCTATACTGTGATACATGCTGTCTGGGTACTTGTTTCTGTGTACAAACAAGTCCTCCAGGTACATATGCTTCTCTGATAGCTATGCAGCAAATAACAGTTGGCTCATTGACGATGATATTGCAGTGTGTTCTGAATGATATCTGCAAGCACAAAATGAAGAGTAGCTCTCTGTGGGTGTTGAGAATAAGGTGGCTTGTTCTGGAAGTTGTGTAGCTGCATGGCAGTGAGTAGGACATTAATTCATGCTGGAATTCCAAGGACTTCTTACCATGGGGACAAATTATGAAGATCTCAGTAATATCCTCAAAGTGGTTGGCCTGGGTATAGATACTGAGATGGTGTTATTTCAAAGCAGCTGTGAAAATATTCACAGATAGGGATGGTTTTTTTTGGGAGGGGGGAGGAATCTATATCCATGCAGATGTTTTCTAATTTCAGTCTTGTTCCTTGATCTCAATTAGAAGTGTTTTTTTTCTGATTCCCCTAAATATGTGAGTAATTATTGCACATTATATACATTACTGTACACATTAGTATACTATATTATATTATATTATATGCAAATACACTCCAGGTTTCTTAAAATAGTCAGCACATAAACTGAAACATACAACAATGCATATAGCTGTATAAAATTCCTTATGTATTAATACTTATAAAATTATGCAGCAGCAATAAAGTACCCCGGGAGGTGGACTTTATATATATATAATATGTGCATACTCTATGACTTTTTTGTGCACAATTTGATGTAGAATTACAGTAGCTGGGCTTAAAAAATAATAATAATAATGTGCAAGTAGCTTGAACATTAAGTGGGGGCTCAAAGCAAGATGCAGTCCAATGCAGGCAAACCTAATCTGAGCAGAACTGCCAAATTCTGGGAATAAGCCCATTAAAATGGATTCCTCCTCCATCCCTATTCACAGATTGTGGGGCCACATGGGTGTCCCTGGTGTTGTGGTCTAAACCACTGAGCCTCTTGGGCTTGCCGATCGGAAGGTCGGCGGTTCAAATCCGTGTGACGGGGTGAACTCCCATTGCTCTGTCCCAGTTCCTGCCAACCTAGCAATTCGAAAGCACACCAGTGCAAGTAGATAAATAGGTATTGCTGCGGTGAGAAGGCAAATGGCATTTCTGTGCACTTTGGTTTCTGTCATGGTGTTCTGTTGCACCAGAAGCAGTTTAGTCATGCTAGCCACATGCCCAGAAAGCTGTCTGTGGACAAACGCCGTCTCCCTCGGCCTTAAAGTGAGATGAGCGCCACAACTCCATAGTTGCCTTTGACTGGACTTAAGCATCCACGGGTCCTTTACCTTACCATTTACATGGTTTGGCAGAGGCTCTGCAAGATGTCTCACCAGTCCTATTTGCAGATGCCATGGTGGAACCTGGGACCTTTTTGCATGCAAAGTAGGCCCTGTAGGGGTCATCCACACCTACCTTTACTCCATGTTCCTAGACACAGGCTTCCCAGGTCCAGGTCTAGGACCCCATAGTCATCTTTCACTGGACTTAACCATCCAGGGTTCCTTTGCCTTTACCCTTTTACCTAGCAACATCAACTGATGTTCAATGAAGGTATCCCCAAATTTAAAATCATTCCGTGTGATGGGAAAGTTAGAGAACTTCACCACTGCATGGGATTATTGGACATCATCAGGGATAATAAATCTGATAGTTTGCAATCCATCACTCTGTGGTTTAGAAGGATTCTAGGATGGTGCTTTTTTAATGGAACTCAGTTTTTGAAGACAGTTTATTGTATCATGAACATCTCATTTGTTTGCATCCCTATGTTATTTTGATCCATATATCCAGTATATTCTAGATACTTTCTGCTAACCCAATTCTTTTTTATGCATTTAGTCTCCACCTTGAATCTTGGGTTTATTTCTTTTTGGCCACCTCTTTGTCTGTGTCCAAACTTTGTCTGTATGCTTTCCTTCCTTCCCTGCAAAAGCTCTGGCCAAAGCTTGACGGGGATGTTCTCCTGGGATGTTCCCAAGCTCTGGATCAAGTCAAAGTAAGCGAGTCTATGAGTGAGCTGCACAAGGGATGCGTCTTGTGGCAGGATCACTTGTGAGGAAAGATGGTGCTTTTCTGGGGGTGGAAAATGGAATTGTCATCATGGAATGAATGAATTGTGCAGTTTCTCTTTTGTAACCCAGAGAATAATTAAGATAGATGGGTAGATGAATTAGCTGTCCTGCAAGGTCAAAAGTGGATTGCCTTATTACTCTATTATTTCACCGTTGTGCAGCTATCACCACTAACACCTTTTTCATGATATTTTGTACATCCGTACAAAAAAGAGGGAGAGGGAGAGAGAGATACAAATTGATCGTTTGCCGGTGAAATCAGTCTTCGTCATTGCCGGCAGTGCTTGGATTAATGGGATTGAAGGCTGCTGGAGGTTCAGCCAGAAAGACGGGCGGAAAAACAAGAGAAATTGGTTTGTACCCTTGGGAATGGGATTGATGTGACTCTCACTGAGCTGAGCTGTTGCTGTTGCTATTGCTGTTGCTGCTGCCACCACTGCTCTAAAGATGAAGTTTGGCGGTGGAAGAAGAATTATGCCATACCTGAGGCACGAAGAATATTTGCTCGACACAAACTAGTGCCAAGATCCCTAAGGGCAGCCAGTTTTCCAAAGAGAAGAACTCCCCTCCCCTTTTCTACTTACCAGGAATGGAAGTGAGCCTTTGGCCTCGATAGAAACTTGACTGTTTGGCCAAGGTTCTATAAGCCTATCTCTCATGAGAAGGCAACAAAAGTTCTGACGGATGAGACCAAAAGTCCATTTCTCCCAGTGGCAGCACTCCCAGTGGCTAAACAGATGTCTTCTGGAATCTCGCAAGCAGGGGCAGGAAGGGAGGAATCACAGAAGACAGAAGACCACCACAGAATATCTCTGCCCCTGAATGAACGGCCACATCCTGATTCCTGCCACCTAAAGTTCATTTAAAATTTGTGTTTCAGAGCATTGGTGCACTTGGTTCCTCACTTTGGAACTTTAGTTCACATGTACTGTAGAATCATTGAATTGTAGAGTTGGAAGGGACCCTGAGGATCATCTAGTCCAACCCTCTGCAATGTAGGAATATGCTGCTGTCTCATACGGGGATCAAACTTGCAACCTTGACATTATCAGCATCATGCTCTAAACAACCGAGCTATCCAGGCTGTAATAGGGACAGGGGTTCCAAAGAAGATGACCTGGCCACAGTGATCCATGCGACGGTCACCTCCAGGCTTGACTACTGTAATTTGGTCTACGTGGGGCTGCACTTGAAGCTGTCCCAGAAACTCCAGCGGGTGCAGAATGCTGCAGCGAGGCTCCTCACGGGGTCTCTGTCATGGGAACATCTTCACCCAGTGCTTTTCAAGCTGCACTGTCTCTTGGTGGAGTACAGGGTCAGATTTAAGGTGCTGCTTTTGACCTTTAAAGCCCTTCACAGCCTAGGACCCTTGTACCTACGGGACCGCCTCTCTCAGTATGCCCCACGGAGAGCCTCAAGGTTCATAAATAGCAACACCCTAGTGGTCCTGGGCCCTAAGGAAGTTAGATTAGCTTCAACCAGAGCCAGGGCCTTTTCAACACTGGCTCCGGCCTGGTGGAACGCTCTGCCTCATGAGACCAGGGCCCTGCAGGATCTGATTTCTTTCCGCAGGGCCTGTAAGACAGAGTTGTTCCACCTGGCCTTTGGCTTGGAGCCAATTTGATTCCCTCCCCCTCTTTCTTTTTTCTTTTTTCTTTCTCCTCCTGTGATGAGGCTGCATTTTAATATTTTAATGTTTCAGTATTTTAATTGTTGTATTCTAATCTTGTTTTTAAGTTGTATTCATTCAACTTGTTTTTATTATTGCTTGTTAGCCGCCCTGAGCCCGGCCTTGGCTGGGGAGGGCGGGGTATAAATAAAATTTATTATTATTATTATTATAAACTATTTATGTATGTGACAACAGCAACTAGAAATGGAAAGAAGAGCAGGTCCCAACGTAGAAAGAGTGGCTTTTGAAAGCAATGCACTATGCAGGAATGGCAAAGCTGACAGCAAAATCAAGAGAACAGAATAATGAGCTTTTCATAGAAGAATGGAGGCCTTTTGTGGAATATTTACTACAGTGGTACCTCTGGATGCGAACGGGATCTGTTCCGGAGCCCCGTTCGCATCCTGAAGCAAACACAACCCATGTCTGCACATGTGCATGTCATGATTTGCTGCTTCTGCGCATGCACATGACTTCATTTTGAGTGTCTGCGCATGCGCAAGCGGTGAAACCCGGAAGTAACACATTCCGTTACTTCCGGGTCACCGCGGAGCGCAACCCGAAAATGCTCAACCCGAAGCTACTTCAACCCGAGGTATGACTGTATAGTCAAATGAAACGTGGGCAGGATTTGAGATAAAAGCAGTGGGAGAAAAATGATAAAGCACAGTAACTGTAGTAGAGAAACTTTTAATAATAGATAAAGATATAATGCAATTTAAAAAGTTCGAGTGAAAACACTGAGAAGTGGGGGTAGGAAGTCAATTTACAACAATGTCACTATTTTATATGAAGATTATTGCTAAAAATGTTTGAAAATAATAATAATAAAATACTACAAAAAATGAACTTTAGTTAACACATCCCAAGATGGCATAGTTTAGTTCAGGATCTCCTAGACAAACTGTCAGAGCTTGCAGTCATTTCCTAAGCTACCCATTCCAACTTCTCATCTTGAGATCAGAGAGTCTGTGAGCTGCTATACATCTATGATCTGTAAAATTCAAGACTGTTCTAGCCATTGTGCTTGATGCGAAGCTGCAAGTAATCCTGGATACTGTTGGTTGCAAATGAGGTTATTTAGCAGCTGGAGAGTGCCAGCCACTTAGTGACTCAGTCTACAAAGGTTTGCTCTACACGACTCCTCTTTTGAATATTATCTTGGGACTATTAGGTGCAGAGCTTTCTTTGCAGTGGAACCTTGTTTTAGCTCCTCTCTAAAACACGACTTTAACGTGCTTTCTAACTGCTAGGTGGGCAGTTGCTTGGTCCCAGCTCCTGCCAACCTAGCAGTTCGAAAGCACGTCAAAGTGCAAGTCGATAAATAGGTACCGCTCCAGCAAGAAGGTAAACGGCGTTTCCGTGCGCTGCTCTGTTTCGCCAGAAGCGGCTTAGTCATGCTGGCCACATGCTGTATGCCAGCTGCCTCGGCCAATAAAGCGAGATGAATGCCGCAACCCCAGAGTCGGTCACAACTGGACCTAATGGTCAGGGGTCCCTTTACCTTTTTAAAACACGACAGTTTCCGTTCCAGAGTGGGGATGACAAAGAAAATAACAATGGTGATTCTATTTACACCAAACAGTTTCCTCCAATGAGTTCCTGTAAAAACACAACAGAGAGATGGGTAAACTCTTCAAACTTTCTGCCAATTAATTTGGAAATTACTTGAGTTTTCTCATTTTTTTGTGTGTGCATGGAAAAAACGTGAGAAAAAAATCTGCAAAATTCCCCAAACAACTTCTAGCTTAGCCTTTGCTTTGGCATGTTAAGTGTGTGCCTAAGTCTGCACAGTGTATAAGTGTATTGGCATAGATAGGTAATAAATAGGTATGGGGGAATATTCATTTATGTAAGTCCTCCAGATGCACTATGAAGTGGCATAGCCTTAACTATCATGACCCCAGAACAAACTCACCATCTTTGGGGCTGAGGTGATAGATTTTGAAAAAGCCTAAGTGGGAGAGGGAATTGCCTTCACTGGATCACCCCACTATCCCTGAAGCTTCTCTGCATCATGAGATCATTACCATCTTCCCTGGCCTAAAGAGGTCATGGTGCCATGTTCCGTGTCCAGGGGTGTCCCTGCAGAGCCACCTTTCCCCCCATGCTGTCAGAGCCAATGGTAGCTGAATCAGGAAAGGTCTCTATAACTGCAGGAGATTTATCCCAGCACAAGTGGACTTAGACTGAACTGAAGCCCTGTTTAGGTTTCAATCTGTAGTTGGCTGCTGCTAAAACAACATTTGACTCTGCTTATATGAATCCATAGGGACGCGGGTGGCACTGTGGGTTAAACCACAGAGCCTAGGACTTGCCGATCAGAAGGTTGGCGGTTCGAATCCCCGCGACCAGGTGAGCTCCCGTTGCTCAGTCCCTGCTCCTGCCAACCTAGCAGTTTGAAAGCAAGTCAAAGTAGATAAATAGGTACCGTTCCGGCGGGAAGGTAAACGGCATTTCCGTGTGCTGCTCTGGTTTGCCAGAAGTGGCTTAGTCATGCTGGCCACATGACCCAGAAGCTGTACGCTGGCTCCCTCGGCCAATAAACCCCAGAGTCGGTCACAACTGGACCTAATGGTCAGGGGTCCCCTTTACCTTTACCTTTACCTTTATATGAATCCATTGCCTGAATATCACATGGAGCTGTCCAAGGTGCTACTTGGAATCTGAACTTTGCCTTGCTGGACTTTGCTTTCCAGAAGCCGTATTTTGCCTTGCTGGCCTTATTAGAACCTGAATCCTTCTCAAACCCCACCCCAGATTCATCCAGAGGGTGTGTGTGTGTGTGTGTGTGTGTGTGTGAATGAAAAGTCTCTAACTTTCCCAATTTCTGCCACAATTGGATGCAAATTGCGGGGATGGTCACATCTAGGAGGATGAAGCTCATCAAATTTCAGGACAGGTAGGTACAGCAGTTATCCCACAAGGACAGATTTTACTAGAGATTTTTCTGGGGTGAGGAATAGAAAGGACATTTCTTCCCCTACACGTTTTTTTAGGCAATCAGTTTAAATACGTAGATCTAGTGGCTCTCATGCTAAATGAATTTACTTTCATTATAAAACCTGAAAAAGTCATAGTCTTTTCTCCTTGCCCTCCCTTCCTGGAAGTACCCTACACGAAAGAGAGAGAGAAAGAGAGAGAGAGAACTATGACCATTAATTTTTTGTTAGGAATAAATGGGAATGAAGGAGGCACAACAATAGTCTAACTCTGTCACTTATACCCAAATTTTAGAAGGATGCCTATGAACCTACTTCAACATCCCTTCGCCAAGTCACTGTGACTGAAGTACACTGTAATTAAAATCTAGACCTGCCCACCAAATTTGTATTGCACTTTTGTAAACTGTTTAGAGACCATAGTTCTATAGTTAAGTGGAATACAAATGGTTAAAATAAATAATTTTTATCATTTATTAAATTTGTATACTGCCCTATAGATAAAGGTAAAGGACCCCTGGAGGGTTAGTTCAGTCAAAGGTGACTATGGGGTTGTGGTACTCAACTCACTTTCAGGCCAAGGGAGCCGGCGTTTGTCCACAAGCGGCTTTCTGGGTCATGTGGCCAGCAGGACTAAACTGCTTCTGGCACAACAGAACACTGTGACTGAAACCAGAGAGTATGGAAACGTCGTTTACCTTCCTGCCACAGCGGTACCTATTTATCTACTTGCACTGGTGTGCTTTCGAACTGCTAGGTTGGCAGGATCTGGGACAGAGCAACGGGAGCTCATTTTGTCACGGAGATTTGAACTGCCGAACTTCTGACTGGCAAGCCCAAGAGTTTCAGTGGTTTAGACCACAGCGCCACTTGCGTCCCTATACCTGCCCTATACCCGCCAGTTTACCAGCTTCCCACTCTCCACTGCCTCCTATCTTGAGCTTTGAGTGTTTCCTGTGTCAAGTTGATTTCATTTCTCAATAAAGAAAAAGGTTAATGGTTGCTTCTGAGTCACACAGCAACAGAGCTAATTGAAAGGTTGGACACTCCCTGATCTCCTCTGACATGCCTTGTTAATGGAATGGTCTGATGCAGTAATGTAAAAAACAAAACAAAACCCTACCCCAAATTGCTCTGCTTTCACTCACAGCCTGTGACCAGGGACTTGAAATGCCCAACTTCTGGTGAAGACTATTGAGCTTCTGTAGTTTGTGGGACATGGGTGGAGCTGTGGGTTAAACCACAGAGCCTAGGACTTGCCGATCAGAAGGTTGGCGGTTTGAATCCCCGTGACAGGGTGAGCTCCCGTTGCTCGGTCCCTGCTCCTGCCAACCTAGCAGTTCGAAAGCACGTCAAAGTGCAAGTAGATAAATAGGTACCGCTCCAGCGGGAAGGTAAACGGCGTTTCCGTGCACTGCTCTGGTTTGTCAGAAGCAGCTTAGTCATGCTGGCCACATGACCCGGAAGCTGTATGCTGGCTCCCTTGGCCAATAAAGCGAGATGAGCGCCGCAACCCCAGAGTCGGTCACGACTGGACCTAATGGTGAGGGGTCCCTTTACCTTTACCTTTAGTTTGTGGGACAACTAGCAACACTCCTCCAGATGACCACGGTGATTTGGATATAAAGGCTCAGGTGGCCCATAAGGTATCCTGGACCCAAGTTGTTTGTAAGAACCTTGGAAATGGCCTGGGCAGCCAGTACAGATGTTTCAGCAGAGGTGTCAGATACTGTCAGCTACCTGTCTCTATCAGCAGCCTAGCTTCTGCATTCTGTACCAGCTGGAGCTTCCAGACAAGGCACTGCATGTTAGCTCAGTCGGTAGAGCGTGAGACTTTTAATCTCAGGGTCGTGTGTTTAAGCCCCATGTTGGACAAAAGATTCCTGCATCGCAGGGGGTTGAACCTTATGGTTCCTTCCAATTCTACAACTATGTGTTGCAACCAGTGATGGGCAAACTGATGATTCTGAACTGGATAGCTGATTTAGAAGTCAAATGTTATAAACCTTACTGAAAGCTCTCCAGTATACAGTGGTACCTCGGGTTAAGTACTTAATTCATTCCGGAGGTCCGTACTTAACCTGAAACTCTTCTTAACCTGAAGCACCACTTTAGCTAATGGGGCCTCCTGCTGCTGCTGCGCTGCCGGAGCACAATTTCTGTTCTCATCCTGAAGCAAAGTTCTTAACCGGAAGCACTATTTCTGGGTTAGCAGAGTCTGTAACCTGAAGCGTATGTAACCTGAAGCGTATGTAACCCGAGGTACCCCTGTACTGATATTTTGATACAAGGATGAATTTCAACAGATGTGTATTATTACTAAAGCTGCATATTTTTCTGGCCATTGTCATTTGTGGTTTGTTTACAAACTGAGTAAATCAATATGGGGTGGCAGCTGTGGTTGGTTTCTGTGGTAATTAAAGAGTTAAAAGTAAAACCCTTCTGAGCATGTGCTGACGTTCTCATTTTGTTGGGTAACCTGAGGTGTTATAGTAAACAACATGGGAGCCTCCACGAAGATGGCTGAGTTTGCTTGTTTAGTCATGTGAATCATGTAGATTACACAAGTGGAGAGAAGAGAAATTAACTTGTAATAAATCTGTTTTAATTATGAAAATGTTACAATTTCACTGGATCAAAGTCAGGACTCATTATATAAATGGGAATTATGAGCAGCTTAGATGCAAAATACAGACTGACTAATTACAAGTTTGGGTGGCATTGCTAGTTGCAACATTGTCCTACGTATGTTTATTCGTAAGTTAGCCCCATCGCATTCAATGAGACTTGCTCCCAACCAGGTGCAACTTGGAATGCACTGCTAGGTTGACTCACTTACAACTTATTCATGACATATCATAGAATCATAGAGTATAGAACAGCAGACCTAGAAGGTATCCCAAGGGTCTTCTTTTCCAATCCCCTGTAATTCAGGAATCACAGTGCAATAATCTGTGACAGGTTGCCATCCGACCTCCAATGAAGGAGAGTCCACCAATTGCAGTAGCTGAATATGGTTTTTAAAGAATGCTTATTGTGCCCATATGTGCTTATTGTGCCCGTATAGTTAAAGCTATGATTTCCCCAGTAGTGATGTATGGAAGTGAGAGCTGGACCATAAAGAAGGCTGATCGCCAAAGAATGGATGCTTTTGAATTATGGTGCTGGAGGAGACTCTTGAGAGTCCCGTGGACTGCAAGAAGATCAAACCTCTCCATTCTGAAGGAAATCAGCCCTGAGTGCTCACTGGAAGGACAGATCGTGAAGCTGAGGCTCCAATACTTTGGCCACCTCATGAGAAGAGAAGATTCCCTGGAAAACACCCTGATGTTGGGAAAGATGGAGGGCACAAGGAGAAGGGGACAACGGAGGACAAGATGGTTGGACAGTGTTCTTGAAGCTACCAGCATGAGTTTGATCAAACTGCAGGAGGCAGTGGAAGACAGGAGGGCCTGGCGTGCTCTGGTCCATGGGGTCACGAAGAGTCGGACATGACTAAACGACTAAACAACAACAACAACAACAACAACAACAACAACATTGTGCCCATGTCCTCCTTGTGGACTTCCCACAGACATCTGGTTGGCCCCTAGAATGCAAGTGAGGAAATATCACAGAAGCCAACCTCTGGCTTTGAGCTTTTAAGAGAGCCTGCCCACTGGGGTCTATAGCTATAAGTGCAAGACACAACTGCCCTTACTTAAAAAGGTAATCAGTCAGGACTTCCGTTTCCTGCTGACTGGGAGAGCAGTGCGGAGACAATTGCCCCGATCGCTCCGGGGTTTACAGGAGAGTAGGGGGGGCGTGCCAAGGTGAGGCACCCCTCTAAAAAATGTCACAAGGGTCTGTGACATCTCAAGGGGTCCGGTTGAGCTCTTAAACATACCAAATTCAGAGGCTTAAAAAATTATATTTATGTTTTGGCTTGACAAATCAGACAGCAGATGCTAAGAAACCCCCAACCCCCCAACCCTGTTTGTATCAGTCCTCCTTGCTTATTTAAACTCAAAAGCAAATGTAATATGTGAAATCCAAATTATGAAGATTGCACTCCTTGCTCTTGCAAATGAAGCTGCTGGAGTTTGACCTCTTCGACTAGATCGAATCCCTGCTGCTTTCTCTTACTTAATTCACTCTACATCATAATGCGATGAGAAGTCTAGGTGGCAGTGCCAGTCCTCTGCCCACGTCTGTCAGAGGGACTGAAGGCACCCTGGGTTCATGCCACACGATATACAAGCAGCCTCTGCATATCAGGCATAATATGCACGTAAACAAGCCCCACATATGGGCATCTGCATTCCATGGGCAGATGCAGGAAGGACTGGGTGTTCTTCCAATGGCAGTTATATGCCTTGTTTGGTTTCAGTGTCCTCAACCTGTTCAAACAGGCAGATGGCTGAAGGATTCGGCTCTCTCCGAACCCCCCCCCCCCGGCTTCTCCTCCTCCTCAAATTGGGCTGTATGGACTGGAGTTTAATATTGTCAACGTCGCTGGGATTCAAAAAGTACAACATTGCGGCTACAAACAATTGCAGCCCTGCACCAGCTTCCTTGCCAGTTACTTCCTTTTCACTTGGTCTCCAGATGTGAATACCCTGTTGCTTCTCCACCCACTGCAGAAATAAAAAATTAGAAGCAATTTTAAAATTAAACCTTTTTTTAAAAAAGGAATATAATCAAAAGTTTTAAATTACAACGGTCTCCTAATAGTAGTAGTAGTAGTAATACAGTCATACCTCATGTTACGTCCGCTTCATGTTGCATTTTTTTAGGTTACATCCTGCGGCGACCCAGAAGTACCAAAAAGGGTTACTTCCAGGTATCGCTGCTCGCGCATGCGCAAAAGCGAAAAATGATGTCACGCACATGTGTAGAAGCTGTGAATTGCAATCCGCGCGTGCGCAGATGCGCCGCTATGGGTTGTGCTTTTTTCATGTTGCGAATGGGCCTCCGGAACGGATCCTGTTCGCAACCAGAGGTGCCACTGTAATAATGATGATGATGATGATAATAATAATAATAATAATAATAATAATAATAATTTATTATTTATAACCCACCCATCTGGCTGGGTTCCCACAGCCACTCTGGGCAGCTCCCAATAGAATATTAAAAACACGATAAAACATCAAACATTAAAAACTTCCCTAAACAGGACTGCTGTCAGATGCCTTCTAAAAGTCAGATAGTTGTTTATTTCCTTGACATCTGATGGGAAGGCACTCCATAGGGCGGGCGCCACTACTGAGAAGGCCCTCTGCCTGGTTCCCGTTAACCTCACATCTCACAGTGAGGGAACCACCAGAAGGCCCTCGGCACTGGACCTCAGTGTCCGGGCAGAACGATGGGGGTGGAGACGCTCCTTCAGGTATACTGGGCCGAGGCTGTTAAGGGCTTTAAAGGTCAGCACCAACACTTGGAATTGTGCTCGGAAATGTAAAATGTACTGGGAGCCAATGTAGGTCTTTCAGGACTGGTGCTATATTGTCTCGGTGGTCACTCCCAGTCACCAGTCTAGCTGCTGCATTCTCGATTAATTGTAGTTTCCTTAAAGACTAGTGCTGAAGTTCAAACACGCTTTGCGTCAGGATGGAGTTTGGATTGGGCTGAAGTGTCCTTCTTCTCAGACCTGCCAACTGTCCCATTTTAAGTGGGCCATCCTAGATCAGAGAAGCCAATCTCAGCTTCTGTTTCAATCCCAGAAAGTCCTGCTTTTTTTGGTCCAGTGCTCTGGTGTGAGACACTCACTCTGGCTATTGTCAACAACATCCGGCCCAAGCGATCTGGTGCAATTCTGTTGATGACCACCAGAGCACTGGATGAGAAGAGAGAGGGCAGCGAGAATGGGCAGAGAGGGTGAGCAGCAAGGGCAGGAGTGGGTGGGGAGGGCGAGCAATGAGAGAGGACAGGGAGGGCAACCAGCATGGGTGGCAGTGGTGGCGGGGGGCCGAGAGATCCTGCGCGAATGGGGAGCGGGTGGTTGAGCAGGCAGGTGGCAGCCGCATAATGGCTGCCTTGCATTTTGGTTTTTAAGAGTTGAGGGTATGCCCTGTTGGCCCCAGAAGCTGCTGCCTGTGGGGTGGGGCCTGGGTCACTGTATTGGCATGGAATTCCCTGCTCTGACTGTCAAATATATGACTGGTTGCAAGTGCCCTGGCTAGATCCTTGCCATCAGCAGCTTGCAGATTGTCTCAAAAGGGGGAGTTCTGACAAAATAGGGGTTAGAGCAGGCCTGGGAACTGCTGGATCCCAAGCCAGCCACACTGCTGTTACACGACGGTGTCAGGTCCAGCCTGGGCCCAATCCCTGCTTCCAATCTAGGTTGGAATACTGATTTATCAATTCTGCCCAAGTTACCATGGGAGGCAAGACTGTAGGTGTAGCAGTCACCCTGCTAATCCATCCAAGCCCCACCACTGCCCCACCACGATCTGGATTTCACTTTTGCACATTTCTTGTGGCACAAACCCCCACAGACCAGAACCCACCATCAGTTGGCTAAGAAAGCTTATGCCACAATTTATATTTTTGCTATTTTTTCCCCTGAGGCAGACTAAAAAAGCTGGCATGAAAGTTAAATGGGCTGTTCTGACAAATGCAAACAACAGGCTCCTTTGCCCCATTTCGCAGAGTACAGTGGTACCTCTGGTTAAGAACTTAATTCGTTCCAGAGGTCCGTTCTTAACCTGAAACTGTTCTTAACCTGAAGCACCACTTTAACTAATGGGGCCTCCTGCTGCCGCCGCGCCACCGCCACGTGATTTCTGTTCTTATCCTGAAGCAAAGTTTTTAACCCGAGGTACTATTTCTGAGTTAGCAGAGTCTGTAAACTGAAGCGTCTGTAACCTGAGGTACCACTGCATCTAACAATTCAAATTTGTCCCTCCCCCCCCCCCAAGAAAAACCCTCACGCTGACCAAAGGAGGAAAAAATTGTGTCCCTTTGGTTTTTGTGCCTTGTTCACTTTTTGGGGGAGAGCACATACCCTCCAACATTTCTCCAGTGAAAAGAGGAACGTCCAAAGGAAAACAGGATCAAATCAGAAACCGGGATGGCTTCTTTAAATCTGAGACTGTTCCTGGAAAATAGGAACGCTTGGAAGGTCCAAGAGCAGCAGCAGTCAGTGTTTAGTTGATTCTTGTGCTGCAGTAGCTCCAAATTGTGATTGTTGCCCTGGTGGGGTTGGAGTTAATCTGACCCAGGCAGCTCTCTCTCTGGTCAAGGCACCCTCCCCAGCGAGAAGAGGGGCTTTGGGTTAAGCCAGAGAGATGACACTTCTTCATCAGGCACATTGCAGAAAGACCAATTAATACGTGCTGGAAGGCACACCGTATAATTCAGCTCAAGCTGCAAAGATGCCAGATGTCCCATCAAGGAACATTTTTGCCTCTTCTTCCTGCAGAAATCTGCTCACTGTCTTCTCACAGATCTGCCTATGAAAGTCAGAAGAGATAGCAAGGCTAGACTCAGTAAGTTTAACATACAGAAGGTATCATTTCGCTAGATGTGGTTTTCCTTCTTCTCATCGCAGCCCTGCAATGATGGAAGAAGTCACATAGCACATGAGAGTTTCCTAGGCTTGCCATCTGTTAGGAAATTTCCCAACATGTCCTGGTTTTCAGGTGTCAAAATGTCATCGGGGGGATTGGCAAAATGTCAGAGCAACATGATGAAAAGCAGCAAAAACAGTTCCGGAAGCTTAAAATCACGTTGCGGGTGTCAGGAATTCTACTTTTTGAAATATGGCAACCCTAGAGTTTCCCTTTCTATGCTACTCTCCTGAAAACTATGTACATGCCCCTCTAAAAGCCAGGACCAGCCTTCTGGCTCAATGGCAGAGCAAACATTTTGGGCTTTCCAACATCTTTTTAAAGGCTTGACAGTAGCTGGATATCTGCGAACCACTCTGGAAGGTTATGTTTAGCTCCTCTGCCTGTGGGGTTATAATACTGGTAATGCCACAGCCCTGAACTTTATTCTCACTCCACTAGGAAAAAAAGAAAGACATAATACAGGGATACTGTCTGTTTCCCCTGGTGGGGCCATAACAGCTTTGTTGGGGAATTAAGTTAGGAAAATGCTGTGGACATCTCCCGCTTCCTGTCTTGCTGTAGTGAACCAGTTCCATCCCATCTCATGGCTGCTTTAATTTTTTTTTTTAATTTTTATTGCATTTTAACATACATACATATCACAAACATACAAGTTACAAAATACATAACCAAAAAGGTAAGGAAAAAAAAAAAAGAAAGAGAGAAAGAAAATTAAAGTTAAGAACGAAAAAACAAAACATAAAGTACATAAAACATAGACAACTCAACTTACATTGGCTTAACAGTAACACTGGTTGACTTCCCTTTATTTCGATTTCTTATTTATCTATCTGCAGTATCTTTTCTTAAAAAAGAAAATTTTTCGTAGTAAGCGTTGTGTCATACCTACTGTGATTTTTACGTATACATATGTATTTATTATCAACATTTTAATTTCCCTTTATCTCTGTTTCCATGTATATCCTGAATTTATTCCATTCATTATTAAATTTTGTACTTTTTTGGTTCCTTATTTTCTGTGTCAATTTTGCCAGTTGTAAATAATCGAATAATTTAGATTGCCACTCTTTTATCGTTGGGGTCTTTGATGTTTTCCAATACTGTGCTATGAGGATTCTGGCGGCCACTGTTGCATATTGAAAAAAAGTTTTATCTTCCTTTTTAATTTCTTCACCAATTATCTCCAACAGGAAGGCTTCTGGTTTTTTACTAAAGGTGTATTTAAAGATTTTTTTTAATTCATTATAGATAGATTCCCAAAATTTTTTGAGTATCCCACACGACCACCACATATGAATGAAATTACCCTCCTTTCTCTTGCATTTCCAACACATTTTATCACCTGTTTTGTAAATTTTTTCCAGTTTTACAGGTGTTATATACCATCTGTACATCATCTTGTACATGTTTTCCTTAAGTGTTGTACATGCCGAAAAGCTCATGCCTTTACACCATAGTGCCTTCCACCTGTCAAACTCTATGTTATATCCTAAATCCACTGCCCACTTCACCATTACCTCCTTTACTTCCTCATCTTTGGTGTCCCACTCAAGTAGCTGGTTGTACATTTTTGATAATAGTTTTGTTTTGCCTTCTATTATTTCGATCTGGAATCTGGATTTCTTCTCACTTATTCCAATCTTTTTATCTTCCGTCCACATAGAGTTAATTTGGTGATATTGGATCCAACCAGTCAACTTATTTTTTATTTCTTCATATGGTCTAATCTTCCACCCGAACTCTGTTTTGGTCAATAGATCTTCATATGTCCATCTTTTCCCCTCGATGTTTGTCTTTTTTTATTGTAAGGATATCAATTGGTGATAACCACCAGGGGGTTTTCTGTTCCAACAATGTTTTATTCCTTTCCCACACTTCTAGCAGTGGCCCCCTAAAAATATGGTTAGAAAAACCTTTGTGTACCCTTCCCTTGTCCCGCCATAAGTAGGCATGCTAACCAAATCTCAAATTAAATCCCTCTAGGTCTAACAAATCTCTGTTTTTAATGAGAATCCATTCTTTTACCCAGCAGAGGCATGCCGCCTCATAATATAGCTTTAAATTTGGAACCGCGAGTCCACCCCTGTCTTTTTGATCTGTGAGCAGTTTGAATTTAATTCTTGGTCTTTTCCCTTGCCAGATGAATTTGGATAGTAGTCTCTGCCAGTCTTTGAATAGTGAGGTTCCCCTGATTATCGGTATATTTTGGAATAAAAAAAGTAGTTTTGGTAATAGGCTCATTTTAATCGCTGCCATTCTCCCCAACCAAGAGAGTTGTATTCTGTTCCACGTATCCAAATCCTTTGTTATTTCTTTCCATGTGTTCTTATAATTATTTTCGATCAGATTTATATTCTTCATAGTTAACCAGATTCCAAGATATTTTACTTTTTTGGCTGTTTTAATCCCAGTTTGAATTTCAAGGTCGTTTTTTATCTCTTTTTCCAGGTTTTTAGTCATTATTTTGGTTTTTTCTCTGTTCAATTTAAATCCAGATAATTTTCCAAATTCTTCTAGTAGCTCTAACACCTTGCCAACACTCTTTTTTGGATCTTCCAGTGACAACATAAGATCATCTGCATATGTTTTCAGTTTATATTCTTTCACTCCGATTTTTATGCCACGAATCTCTGGGGTTTTCCTTATCTTATTAGTGATTATCTCTAACACCATAATAAACAGTAACAGTGACAGAGGGCATCCCTGTCGGGTACCTTTCGCTATTTCAAACGGTTCTGTCAGGTTATTATTGATAATCAATCTAGCACTTTGTTGTGTATAAATTGCTTTAATTCCTTCCAGGAATGTGCCCACTATCCCTGACTTTTCCAAACATTTTATCAGAAAACCCCAGGAAACATTATCAAAAGCCTTTTCGGCATCAACAAACATTAAAACTGCTGGTATTTCATTGTGGCATTCTAAATATTCAATGATGTCTATTGTATGTCTTATGTTGTCTTTTATTTGTCTGTTGGGTAGAAAGCCAGCCTGGTCAGTATGGATAAGATTAGTTAAACACTTTTTAAGTCGATGTGCCATTATGTCAGCAAAGATCTTATAATCATTATTCAATAATGAAATTGGTCTGTAATTCTTAATGCTAAGTTTATCTGAATCTGATCATGGCTGCTTTAAAGTCATTTATTAAAAAGGACAGTGGCTCTCTTGTATCATCACCTGTTTTGCTCTCAGTTGATCTCCCTTTCTGTCCCGCACGTATGCCTTTGCCCAGTCCTTTTCATGATATGGGGGGGGGGGGGACCATAAAGCCAGCCAATGCCTCTACATAGCTCCATCATTCTTTCAGATATCATGATATATCAATATATTGCGATGTTTAGCTGGTGATTTATGTTGCAAACCAGATGTTGCCCAGCTCTAGACCTGGACCTGGAAAACCTGCGCCTAGGAACATGGAGCAAAGGTAAGTGTGGATGACCCCTTAGAGCACCTACCTTGCATGCAAAAAGGTCCCAGATTCTACCCCGGCATCTGTAAATAGCGCTGGTTAGACATCCTGCAGAGTCTCTGCCAATCCATGCAAAAAGGTAAAAGGTAAAGGACCCGTGGATGCTTAAGTCCAGTCAAAGGCGACTATGGGGTTGCGGTACTCATCTCGCTTACAGGCCAAGGGAGCCAGTGTTTGTCCACAGACAACTTTCTGGGTCATGTGGCCAGCAGGACTAAACCGCTTCTGGCACAACAGAACACCCTGATGGAAACCAGAGTGCATGGAAATGCTGTTTATCTTCCCGCCGCAGTGGTACCTATTTATCTACTTGCACTGGTGTGCTTTTGAACTGCTAGGATGGCAGGAGCAAGGATTGAGCAACGGGAGCTCACTCCGTCATGGGGATTTGAACTGCCGACCTTCTGATTGGAAAGCCCGAGAGGCTCAGTGGTTTAGACCACAGCGCCACCCGCGTCCCTATCCATGTAGGCAATAGTGAGCTACGTGGATCAGTGTTCCAATTTCCTATAAGGCAGGCACCCCCCCCAACTCGGCCTCCAGATGTTTTGGGACTACAGTTCCCATCATCCCTGACCACTGGTCCTGTTAGCTAGGGATGATGGGAGTTGTAGTCCCAAAACATCTGGAGGGCCGAGTTTGGGGATGCCTGCTGGAAAGCATCTTCCTATGACCCTTTAAGAAAGAGAGTTCTTAGTAAAACATTATATCCCACACAATGGAGCTATGATAGAAGGTTTGGGTGGTGGCAGCGATCCTTGGGTCTGGCCTCTGGGCTGCAAACCTGCAAGGAGGTGAGGCACTTGACTGGAAATGCTACGGAGAGGCTGCCAAGTACATTTTGTATTGCTGAAGTACATCCTAGTATTACTGGAGAGACAGCAGTCCTCAGCAAGTTCAATGGTGCATTGCAGGATACTGAACGTACATCCTCAACGGAGCAGAAAAGGAGGTACAAAATGGATATTTCGATACTGTTTCCTGAGCCAGCTTCTGATGGAATAGTACTGGGTGTGTAAGCTTTGGGGCTCTAGTTGGCCTTTGAGGAAGCAGTCCTCTGCTACTGCCAGCTATTGAAAGGGAACCAGAAGCTTTCCTATAAGGGAAGTCTAAAGCATGTGAGGCATTATAGTTGAGAGATATATATTACTATGGGAGGGCATGATTAGAGGCGTATAATTAGAGGGACACGGGTGGCGCTGTGGGTTAAACCACAGAGCCTAGGACTTGCTGATCAGAAGGTCGGTAGTTCGAATCCCCGCGATGGGGTGAGCTCCCGTTGCTTGGTCCCTGCTCCTGCCAACCTAGCAGTTCAAAAGCACATAAAAGTGCAAGTAGATAAATAGGAACCGCTCCGGCGGGAAGGTAAACAGCTTTTCCGTGCGCTGTTCTGGTTTGCCAGAAGCAGCTTAGTCATGCTGGTCACATGACCCGGAAGCTGTCTGTGGACAAACGCCAGCTCCCTCGGCCCATAGAGCGAGATGAGCGCCGCAACCCCGGAGTCGGTCACGACTGGACCTAATGGTCAGGGGTACCTTTACCTTTTAATATTATGCATGAAGGAGATAGATTGAATAATTCTCTCGTAATTTGGGGTACTCCAATGAACTTCCTTTGACAGCCGATAGGGAGGGCAATTTCAGTCAGGGAAATGGTGGAAATGAAAGAGTTAAGCCTATAATACTTTTAAACCTGTGGTTCCCTACCCAACGGTTACTTTTAACCAAAGTAAAAGACTGTTCCATGGTACATGTAGTTTGACTTTCAGTTTTTCAGTTTATCCTCTGGCCGTGATCCCTAAAGTCATACGCAAGATGGATGCATCAACATCATCAAGTTTGAACAAAAACTATCATCTTTATTACTTTGGAACATGTCTGAGGTTTTTCACACTTGTAGCTCCAGCATCTATGAATCTTTTCTTTAGGACATGGGTTGGCAACCAGGTGAATCCAGTTCCTGTCTCTCCTTCCCAACCTCTCTCCAATTTGTTTTTTTGAAACAGTATGGAGACAGGAAAAACAAAGAGCGAGTGATTAATAATAATAATAATAATAATAATAATAATAATAATTTATTTGTACCCCGCCCATCTGGCTGGGTTTCCCCAGCCACTCTGGGCTGCTTCCAACAAAGATTAAAAATACATTAAAATGTCACACATTAAAAACTTCCCTGAACAGGCCTGCCTTCAGATGTCTTTTAAATGTCAGGTAGTTGTTTATCTCTTTGACATCTGATGGGAGGGCATTCCACAGGGCGGGCACCACTACCGAGAAGGCCCTCTGCCTGGTTCCCTGTAGCTTTGCTTCTCGCAGTGAGTGAACTGCCAGAAGGCCCTTGGCGCTGGACCTCAGCATCCGGGCAGAACGATGTGGGTGGAGACGCTCCTTCAGGTATACTGGGCCGAGGCCATTTAGGGCTTTAAAGGTCAACACCAACACTTTGAATTGTGCTTGTAAACGTCCTGGGAGCCAGTATAGGTCTTTCAAGACCGGTGTTATGTGGTCTCAGTGGCCGCCTCCAGTCACCAGTCTGGCTGCCGCATTCTGGATTAGTTGTAGTTTCCGGGTCACCTTCAAAGGTAGCCCCACGTAGAGTGCATTGCAGTAGTCCAAGTGGGAGATGACTAGAGCATGCACCACTCTGGCCTCCCATTAGAACATTTCACACTTTCCACCATCTTTTCCCATTAGGAAAGCAGTCGGATGGGGAGGGTGGCTGAGAAAGTCATTCCCAGGACAAAAGAGTTTCTCTTCTTCCTGCTGCCTGGTGTCAGCATCCTGAGTATGACCCTCCTGTACCTCACATTCCCAACCCCATTTCTGGGAATGGTGGCGTGGTTTGGTCTCCAACCCCATTCTGAGGGCTCTGTTGGTAAAATGAGTTGGTGACTAGAGACATAGGAGCTTATATTGGTGTCTTCAAGGTGTCCAACAGATTACTGAACGGGTTGTTAATTTATTTCCGTTATGTACTGAGTTGAATAGGATCCAAAATGCAGCTGTCTGATTGGTCCTAGAACAATAGGCTCCAGAATGCAGCAGTCTGATTGGTCCACAGGAGCCACCCAATCCAGCTCCAGGTGAAAGTGAATCAGCAACCTGACTGGCCTACAGGAGAATCCCAGAATTAGCCAATCACATGGGGCCCATTGTGTAAATAATGTATATAAAACAGACATTCTGGGGGAACTTCCATTCCTCCTCACCACTATGAGCTGAATAAAGAGCATGAAATCCACTCTTGACTCTGAGTATATTTCAATTTCCCTCCCCACTTCCCTTATGGCTTGAACAAGATCAGATGGGGGGGGGGTTCCGTGGAGTGCTGTTCTCTGAAGGGGTCACCCAGTTTGATTCCCCTCCCCCCATTCCATTGTGCTGACTGTCAGCCCAAGAGACAAAGAGACAAGCTGAGGGTAGCCATGGAAAGATCTCTTCTGCGGTGATCATGCAAACTCATATATACTGCATACCCTCCAACATTTATCTAGTGAAAATAGGGACATCCTATTCAACAACAACAACAATATTATTATTAAGACTTCACCCATCTGGCTGGGCCACTCTGCGTGGCTTCCAAAATAATAAAACATTAAACATTAAAAAAACTTCTAAAAGTTGTATAGTTACTTATCTCCTTGGCTCAGGGGTCGCATAACTCCATACCCTCCAACATTTCTCTGATGAAAATAGGGACATCCTACCATACTCTCCAGCATTTCTCTGATGGAAACAGGGACGTCCTAAGGAAAAGTGGGACATTCCAGGATCAAATCAGAAACCAGGATGGCTCCTGTAAATCTGGGATTGTCCCTGGTAAATAGGGATGCTTGGAGGGTCTGCAAGCCCTACAGGAAAGGTGGCTGTTGAACATATGTAGGTCCGGGATTTACTGAGCTTTCAAAGTCCGAGGGGAATTTTCAGAAGGCGGTGGTTCATCCTGGATCTTCAGCAAGCAAAAAAAAAGCTCAAGAACTTTCTGGGTGAAATATGGCAATGCTAGCACATGTGTGTGTGTGTACACATGCACACCCCTGCCCCTTGCCCACCATGCCATTTTTAGCTGATCCCTCAGCTTAGTTCCATTTGTTTGCCTTTGTGCTTTGCAGAAGCCAGCCAGCAGCAGCTGTATGGCAATGGCACAGCAGCCGTTCAGTTCCTAGCCAAGAACCCTGTGAAATTAATCCACATCTCGCTGAAATCCTACCCAGCATTCGGGTCACTGCCTCGTTCCAGCACTGCGAAAGGAGGGATTCCGCCATGATTTATTACTGGCCCCAACGCACATATTATTATGAAATGAGTTTATTACACTCTAAATCTCCTGTTAATGTGCTACTGTTTTAATCCCTTTATCCAATTTTCAGTCTCTCAGGCTTGGCTGCCATTCACTTGCACAAAACTCTCCATTCTGAAGGTTTTATTGTGCGATATCCATATTCATTTATCCTGCTTTAAGGCTGTGGTGTAGAGGTGGGGGAAGATGAGAGGAAGGGAGAAGGGGATCGGAGAGGCAGGAATGTGTGCGAAGGGATGGAGGTGGCGGAGGGGGCGGGGAGGGAGAGGAAGACTGCAGAAGCAGCAGTTTAAAGGAGAGAGTAAAGGCAGAGCGAGAGGAGAAGGGTCACACGGAACTGACTGGCCAGAGTAAAGGGAAGGTGGGTGGGTGGTGGTGGGGAAGCACGACTATCTATAGATGGAAGGGGAAATGATAGAAGCTTGTGTTTATCTACGATGCCCCAGTCTTTAAGGCTAGTACAATGGAGAGGACCAAGCCCATGGAGGGCAGCGCTCTAGAAAGAGGAAGGGAAGAAGCACATGGAAGAACTAAGAGGTGGGGCTGGGAGTCTATTTTATAGTATTGTATTATTATTCTATGTATATCATACCATCCAACATTTCTCCGATGAAAATAGGGGGGTCCTATTCCATTATTAGGGATGCAAGTGGCACTGTGGGTTAAACCACAGAGCCTAGGACTTGCTGATCAGAAGGTCGGCAGTTTGAATCCCCGCGACGGGGTGAGCTCCCATTGCTCGTTCCCAGCTCCTGCCAACCTAGCAGTTTGAAAGCACGTCAAAGTGCAAGTAGATAAATAGGTACCGCTCTGGCAGGAAGGTAAACGGTGTTTCTGTGCACTGCTCTGGTTCGCCAGAAGTGGCTTAGTCATGCTAGCCACATGACCCGGAAGCTGTACGCCGGCTCCTTCGGCCAATTAAGCGAGATGAGCGCCGCAAGCGCAGAGTTGTCACGACTGGACCTAATGATCAGGGGTCCCTTTAACTTTAGCTAGTCCATTATTATTATTATTATTATTATTATTATTATTATTATTATACTGTGCCCATCTGACTGGGTTGCCCCAACCATTCTGGGCAGCTTCCAACACACATAGAAATATAATAAAACATTCAACGTTAAAATAGCTTCCCTCTACAGGGAAGATGTCTTCTAAAGGTCTTATAGTTACTTATCTCCTTGGCTCAGGGGTTCCATAACTCCATGCCCCTCCAACATTTCTCTTTTGGAGGGATGTCCTGAGGAAAAGCGGGACATTCCAGGATCAAATAAGAAACACCAGTGTGGTTAAGAGCAGTGGACTCGTAATCTGGTGAATCGGGTTCGCTTCCCTGCTTCTCCACATGCAGCTTCTGGGTGACCTTGGGCTAGTCACACTTCTCTGAAGTCTCTCAGCCCCACTCACCTCACAGAGTGTTTGTTGTGGGGGAGGAAGGGAAAGGAGATTATTAGCTGCTGTGAGACTTCTTAGGGTAGTGATAAAGCGGGATATCAAATCCAAACTCTTCTTCTTCTTCTTTAACTCCTCCTCCTCCTCTTCATCTTCTTCTTCTGTAAATCAAGGACTGTCCCTGGAAAATAGGGACACTTGGTGGGTCTGTATGTATTATACCTTTCCTCCAAGGAGCTCAAGATGTCACAAATGGCTCCCCCTCTCCCCATTTGATCATCACAAGGCCCCATGTGGAAGTTTAGGCAGTGGCTGTGCCACTTGGCTGGGTGAGCTTCTTGGCTGGGTTGAGTTTTGAATGCTGATTTCTCAGGCTCTAGTCCTTCTATACCATGGTGGCAAACACCACACAGTATCTGGAGCACTCTAGTCTCTGCAGATATATACGATTGTTCCCCTTTCCAAAGTTTTGCCATTGTGCCACTAGTCAGAAGGTCAAGGCGTGTGAGCCACCCGCTCTCACATATATGAAAACGTGTTGAGGGATCTCTGAAATCTTATGCTGGATGGACATGTTGTGAGGTTAAATGAAGCTCCATCAAATATACTGACCAGCTCAGCTTTGGATCTGGCCTAATTTTGAAAAAGAACCAGATTAAACATCCATAGACATGATTAAGTTTTGGAGTGGGTTCTGCCATGTGATAAAGACAGGGCTATGTGTATTTAGGTCTATTTCTTGCATGTCTTCCATTGGTTAGGCTAATGGTTCTCCAAGCGGATGCCTGCCTTGCTTTGTGCAATAGTCCTCCTGGAGGTCACTAACTCAAGTTCAAAAAAAAAGAGTATAACCTGCTACAGGTGTCAGGGTAAGAGGTAATCAAAACCATGAGTTAATCTTTAATCAGTTTCACTTTCACTATGTGAGATGGCAGTGGGATTGATTAAACATTAGCTAAAACCTCCCAGCCCAGGAAAAAAAAAATACTGTTGTGTATTAAATATGGCCATGCAAAGTTCTGGAGTAAATGGGAGGTGGTAGCTGATACATGACACTTTTCAAAGCTTGGAACTATTTTTTTATTAAATGTGGGACCGGGGAGGGGGGCAGGGAGAGTATGTAGCCCTCACTGAATTATGATTACTATTTATTATTAGTAGTACTGGCAGCAGCAGCAGCAGCAGCAGCACTATTAAAAACTCAACTTCAAAAGTGTTGCCATTGGGTAGAATTTGTTAACTTTGTAAAAAGAAACGAAATTCTGGTATTTGTAACACTGCTACTGTCTGCAGAAGTATTGTCAAAGAACAGTAACTTCTGGTGCCTGTTTTAAACACACACACACACACACACACACACACACACACGAGTGTGCTTTTTTCTTTAAAAAATGTTTAGGGGTACTCTCATTTTGACTCAAGAAAATCACCATTTTAGAGTTCAAATCGGGGAAAATAAATACAATAAATGGACAAAACGTTTAGGGGTATGCATACCCCTGCGTCCCCCTGGGAAAAAAGCACTGTGTGTGTGTGTGTGTATAAATTTATTTAAGGTATTTATATATTTCTTAATTACCAAAGTTTCTAAATGTTGTACAGTGGTACCTCAGGTTACATACGCTTCAGGTTACATATGCTTCAGGTTGCAGACTCCGCTAACCCAGAAATAGTGCTTCAGGTTAAGAACTTTGCTTCAGGATGATAACAGAAACCGTGCTCTGGCAGCACAGCGGCAGCAGGAGGACCCATTAGCTAAAATGGTGCTTCAGGTTAAGAACAGTTTCAGGTTAAGAACGGACCTCTGGAACGAATTAAGTACTTAACCTGAGGCACCACTGTACATACAATTTAGGGGGCCCATCCCCACTTACCTTTTGCCCTGTGCTTTCTAATAAGAATAAGAATAATTTTATTTATTCATAAATAAATAAATTTATTCTAGGCACAGATCCATTCTCTCTCAGCCAAGGAGATTTAAAGTATGCCCCTGTGACTAGAAATGCGCAGCAAAAGTAAGTGTGGATGAGCCTATAAAAAGCATACAATGGATAAAACCAATTCAAAGTAATCATAAAAACAGAAGACTTCTCCAAAACGTCTGCTGAAAAAGAAAGGTCTTCACCAAGTGCCTGAAGTTCGAACAGGGAAGGGGCCTGTCTGATCTCAGGGAGTTCCGCAGAGGGAGTTCCACAGAATCAGGCCCACAGTGTGGGAAAATGTAAAATGAAGCATTGGGCATCTGGTTCAGCCTCCTTCACTCCTTTAAACAGCAAGTGCCATGAAGCCCTTATGAGTGCAGATACATTTCAATGTCTGCTGAAAGCTACATAGCCTGAGAAGCCAAAGGCTAAATAGGATTTCTAAGGGGTCAGTACATAGGGAATGGATTTTAAGGCCCAGTCCTTGAAACACAACAAATCCCTTCACAATTTTTACCTAGAGAAATTCCCATTGTATTATTACCATATTTGTGCATTCCCATGCAATTTATGCTTATAATCCAAACATTCTCTTTCCAAGGGCTGAATGGGGGGGGGAAAACATGGCTGCTTCCACATCATCCCATGGGGGCAGCCATCTTTTTCACATCTCCCCTGGAAATGTTACACAACCACATAGCAACAACATCTAGGGATATTTCCAGCCCCTATTTTGTAAAGTTGGAGGGAGGAGAATAATAATAATAATAATAATAATAATAATAATAATAATAATAATAATAATAATAGGGAGATGAATGAAGAGCCCTTGAACCATCTCACATTAAGTATAATTTGAAGATACAGTGGTACCTCAGGTTACATACGCTTCCGGTTACAGACTCCGCTAACCCAGAAATAGTGTTTCAGGTTAAGAACTTTGCTTCAGGATAAGAACAGAAATTGTGCTTCGGCAGCGGAGCTGCAGCAGGAGGCCCCTTTACCTAAAGTGGTGCTTCAGGTTAAGAACAGTTTCAGGTTAAGTACGGACCTCCGGAACGAATTAAGTACTTAACCTGAGGTACCACTGTACACCAAACTCTTGCAAAAAGAAGAAGATGAGAGAACTTGAACCCAAGCTCACCAGTCATTAACCATATGTACTGGAAAAAGGTACAGTCATATCTTGCATTGCGATACGTCATGTTGTGTCTTTTCGGCTTGCGAACATAGCAAACCTGGAAGTGTATACTTCTGGATTTCACTGTGTGTGTGTGCGCACGCAGAAGCGATCTATGCTTCGCGCATGCGCAGAAGCACTCTATCGTGCTCCGCGCTTACGTAGAAGCACCGTTCTAGTTGCGGACTTTTCAGGGTGCGAACAGCACTCTGGAATGGATGGTGTCCGCAACTAGAGGTTCCACTGTATGTCAAATTTTCCTACTAAGGCTCCCCTTAATTCAGCCAGTCCTGACTGGGTTGCTCTTGGCATCCAGTCTCCATAGCTAGGTAAGAATCATAGAACTGTAGAGTTGGAAAGGGACCCCTAGGGCCATCTAGTCCAACCCTCTGCAAGGCAGAAATCTCAGCTAAAGAACCCATGACAGAGGACCATCCAACCTCTGCTTAAAAATCTCCAAGGGAGACTGTCAAGTAGCTCTGTTGAACAGAGTGCCACATATGAATTTTGATAAATAAAAGATAGAATGGCCTTGTGCAATTATTAAGGTGGACATCCTCATGCAGAGTCCTGCAGAAAACCACTAGAACTCCCCTCTTTCTTCTTAAAGCTGTGGGTTCAAGGATCATTGGAAGGCAACTTTCATGGTCCGAAACCCCAGTCACTGCCTGGTAGACATACTGGGCTTTGACTGTACAGTGGTACCTTGGGTTACAGACGCTTCAGGTTACAGACGCTTCAGGTTACAGATGCTTCAGGTTACAGACTCCGCTAACCCAGAAATAGTACCTTAGGTTAAGAACTTTGCTTCAGGATGAGAACAGAAATTGCGCGGCAGCAGTGGGAGGCCCTATTAGCTAAAGTGGTACCTCAGTTTCAGGTTAAGAACGGACCTTCAGAATGAATTAAGTTCTTAACCTGAGGTACCACTGTAGTAAAATGGCGTCTCCCTTCCAACCTGTTTCTAGAGCCCCATTCTCATGGGACAAAGACTCCACCACCACTGTTCCTCAAAGTAGAGGGAGTTAATATGAACATGGGCCGGGGTGGGACTGTACCACATTGAGAAGGGACTGTACCACTTTGAGAAGGGGTACATTGAAGAGTCTGATGAGGATAAGTTCCAGTTACTCTTTGCAGGGTCTGGCTACCACACATCGACATAACCAGTGTTGGAAACCAGACACTGGGTCAAATCAGTGGCCTATGTTGGCTTTGTGGAAGCTATTTCTCATGACCCAACTTTCACTTTCCCCTGCTCACTCCCACTATGGCCCCCTTCCCCTTTCCTTGCTATTCTTCTCTCCATCTTCTCTTTGCTCTCCCGGCACCCTCTTTTCCTCCTTCCTGTACCCCAACATCTCCCCCTCCTCCCCCGGCTCTCCTTTGTTCTTGCTCCCCTCCCACTCCCTTGCTCCCTTCCCTTCCTCTCCGCTGTGATGTCAAGCAGTTCCTTCACTCTGACACAGAAGCCTGTACCACTTCCAAGGCTCCTGCTGTCAGCTGGGGAATAGATAAAGATAAATGATATTATGTTAAATTCCACTTAATGACAAATTTTTAATTTTCTGAACATGGTCATTTTCTGGCTAGTGAATCAAGTGTAGGGAGCTAATTACATGAAGATCTGAACAAAAATAACTCCTAATTTTCAAGGATAATGGAAGAGAAATGTTGGAGATTAATGGCACTATTTATCTTTTTTAAATTTCTATCTTTCTCTGTGATAGCAGTGCTCCCCAAGGAAAATATTCATAAAATGAAATTGAAGTCGTAACTTAATAGGTTATTAAAATTTTTGAGTGCATATCACTTTCCTTCCGCCGCACTGTAAATTTAAATTGAAGTTTGCAGCTCCCCGAGTCACCAGTGGAGGTTTTTTTTTATGATGGCACAATAGAGGGAAACATGCATCTTTGTCAAGAGGTATTTGCTATTCTAATTTTATGGCAGGCCGGATTATCAGAAAGGAATGTCAGAGTACGGGGAAGCTGACAACACCACAGCCTTAAGCCATGTGTTTCCATTAGTGCCCAAAGCCGTCCAGGGGTTTCTCAGCCCGTTATTTTCCATTTCAGTCTTTTATCTTGATTTAAAGTGAGGGCGCTGAAAATTCAGCTCCTGTCATTTTTCTCTCTCTCGCCCAACACACACTCACTGTTACTTCTCTCTCTCTCTCTCTCTCTCCCTCTCTCCTCTCCACCCCTCTGGTCACTGTCTCCGTTTTTTATATTTTTCTTGCCCTTCTTCACCAGCTGAGCCTTGGTAATAAGTAGGGGGAAAGTGCTGCTGCTTGTGGGGCAGAAATGTCCAAACAAGGAAGAAAGTGTAGTTGTGTCTGCATCACCTCCTCACTCTTAGGAGTCAGAAGGCTGGGGCCACAGGAGAAGGAGTTTTGCAGAAAAGCCTCTCCACAGTGTCGAGTTGTAGCCAGGACACACCAGCCTAAATAGTCCCGAAATATCTTTTGAAAGGTCCAGTGCTCAGACATGGCTACCTGACCTTCTCCCTCAGTCCAGCTCCAGGAAGCATTACTCCCTGAAGCCTACATGAAATGGAGAACCATTTGTGGGCCCTAAATACTGTGAGTTTTGGGTTCTGCTATGGCCTTGTGACAACAGAAGCAATGCTTGCTAGGGCCAAGGCTTGCTAGGGCCTTGAACCCGGGATGGTGCTTCTCTGACCTGCTCAGTTGCTGCTGTGGACAATTCTGGGGCTCACTTTCCTTTTCCCACAGTTTTATCTACTTGACCTACAGACTGGTCAAGGGAATAGTAGTGGCAAAGCATCTCTTCCAGCCCAGGTAGGGCTGGCAGAGACCCTTGACCAAAACCCCGGAGAGCTGCTAGCCATTGCATACCCCTCAACTGTCCCAATTTAAGCGGGACATCCCGGAATTACAGAAGCCATCCTGACTTCTGATTCGATCCCAGAATGTCCCTTTTTTTGGTCCGGCGCTCATTTTTTGGTCTTGTGCTTTCGTGAGAATTAGCTGGCTCACACCAAAGTGCTGGACCGACAGATGCTCATTTTTGGTCTTACACTCTTGTGTGAATTGGCTGACTCCTCTGAGAGCTCAGGACCCCAAAACGAGCATCCCAATCTTGTTCAGTGGGATGTAGGAGGGTATGCCATTTTAGGTCCAAAGGACTGGTGATGTCAGGGACTGGACTGAGGAAGGATGGTGGGAACTGCCCCTACTCTTCCAGGACCTTCCCGAGAAGAGGAGGACAGTATAGATTTAGAACAGTGGTTTGCAGAAGGCCATAGCTCAGAAGCTGCAGAGGGGAGAAGCTGGGAAATATTGGGAGAGCAGCAGGAAGAGGCAGCATCATGGGAAAGACAGCTAATAGACTCAGTGTCCCTAGAAAGCCTTCCTGACTCCCCTCTCCCCTCTCCGACTTGAGGGTAGCAGAACAGAAAGCTCAGAGGCAGAAGGCACAGATCAGCCGGTGCAGGGTGATGTAGAATAGCAGAGATGGGGGGGTGGGACTTTACTTGGAGCAACATCATTATCTAAGAGAGACCACATTCCTTCGTCTCTCTCTGTGAATATTGAATAAACTACATGGTAAGAACTCTTATTGGCATGCTAATGCCAGTGTGGTGTAGTGGTTAAGAGCGGTAGAATCGTAATCTGGTGAACTGGGTTCGCATCTCTGCTCCTCCACATGCAGCTGCTGGGTGACCTTGGGCTAGTCACACTTCTTTGAAGTCTCTCAGCCCCACTCACCTCACAGAGTGTTTGTTGTGGGGGAGGAAGGGAAAGGAGAATGTTAGCTGCCTTGAGACTCCTTCGGGTAGTGATAAAGCGGGATATCAAACCCAAACTCCTCCTCCTCTTCTTCTTCTCCTCACCGTGGAAGGGATAGGATTCCCTGAAGCCTTGACAGGCTCAGTATGAGGCGGCTTCCAGTCTTCCATGAGGGGCAGTCATATTATTTGGTCTTGCACAACTGCTAGCACTGCTTCCCTACGTAATTCTCCAAAATTACTTGAGATGGTTGGCTTAGACTCCCACTTTCCCTGTCATGTCATGATGCCAACTTCAAGCAGCAACTCCAAAACTGAAACAGAGGGAGAGGGTCCAGCTAAGTTGAGAGGGTCAGTGGAACACGCTGCACTATACAGAGTCATAACATTGGCCCATCTAGCGCAGGATGTGTCTACAATGATTAACTGCAGCTCTCCAGGGTTTCAGACAAAGTTCTCTCCCAGCCCTACCTACAGTACAGGGAACCAGGCAGAGGGCCTTTTTGGCAGTGGTGCCCTCCCTGTGGAACACCCTCCCATCAGATGTCAAGGAGATAAATAACTACACAACTTTTAGAAGACATCTGAAGGTAGCGCTGTATCAGGAAGTTTGAATGTTTGATGTTTTATTATGTTTTTATGTGCTGGAAGCCACCCAGATGGGCAGAGAATAATAAGAATAAGAATAAGAATAAGAATAAGAATAAGAATAAGAATAAGAATAAGAATAAGAATAATGGCAAAATCTTCCAGGTAGGTCTGGAAGAACATGCATGGTCTGCATTTCTGGCTAGAATTCTTAGTAAGCAATATACTCTTAGGCCTCATAATGCTGGGATAGTAATGGAAGATGCACCAACATCGACATGATCTTCACTTGCTGTATTTGGAGTTCTATGGGAGTGGGTGGCATGTGGTCTAAACCACTAAGCTTCTTGGGCTTGCAGATCAGAAGGTTGGTGGTTCGAATCCCCGTGACAGGGTGAGCTCCCGTTGCTCTCTCCCAGCTCCTGCCAACCTAGCATTTGAAAGCACGCCAGTGCAAGTAGATAAATAGGTAAACGGCATTTCCAAGCACTCTGGTTTCCATCACAGTGTCCTGTTGCACCAGAAGCGGTTTAGTCCTGCTGGCCACATGACCCGGAAAGCTGTCTGTGGACAAACGCTGGCTCCCTCGGCCTGAAAGTGAGATGAGTGTCGCAACCCCATAGTCGCCTTTGACAGGACTTAACCGTCCAGGGGTCCTTTACCATTATATTATTATTATTATTATTATTATTATTATTATTATTATTATTATTATCATCATCATCATCATCATCATTATCATTATTATTATTATTTCTTTTCCTATAGGAAATTGTCATGGGGAACTGATCAGTAAAGATAACAGATATTGCTAGGCACTGACCAGGATCCTGCCTTGGCTGAAAAAGGCCTTAAGAATGAAAGTCACTGAGTTGCCAAGGAGGCCAGACAGCGAAACTTTCTTGAAGGGGATAACAATGGTGAACCTATCCTTTACTGATGTGCACTCAGAAAAAAAAACCAAAACATTATACAGTGGTATTTGGGTTACAGATGCTTCAGTTTACAGACGCTTCAGGTTACAGGCTCCGCTAACACAGAAATATTACCTCAGGTTAAGAACTTTGCTTCAGGATAAGAACAGAAATCGTGCGGCAGCAGCGGGAGGCCCCATTAGCTAAAATGGTGCTTCAGGTTAAGAACAGTTTCAGGTTAAGAACTGACCTCCGGAATGAATTAAGTACTTAACTCGAGGTACCACTGTACAATCTGGTAGGCTTTGGCGACGCGCTGAATTGCCCTCATCATTGGGGGGAGGGGAGCGATTGCATGTGCACGATGTCACACACATGCTGTCAGGAGTTATTTGAATGTTTTCAGTGCTCTTACGCAAATTGCCTCTCCAGGAAATAGCAATTTTGAAAGAGTTGTGGATTTGTTGAAGGCTGTATTTTGCTTCTAACACATACCAATCCTCCTATTAGCTAGTTACTGGGTATGTCAATTCCATTCTCTCTCACCACTTGCAAAACAAACAAACAAACAAACAAACAAACACAAACAGGCCCTAGCTGTATTTGAGTTATTATTTATATCATTAATTTATTTTTATCTTTATTATCCATTGATTAACCAAGTCCTCTGAGGGGGTTCACAAAAAACAATAAAATAGGCAACAGTAAAAAGTAAAAACAATGCATTTATTCTTGCATTCCAGGGGGGTTGGACTAGATGACCCTTGGTGTCCCTTCTGACGCTACAATTCTAAGATTCCATGAATGCATTCAGCATGAAGAGCCACACAAAACCCAACACGTGGTCTGAAAGAAATCCAAAACAGCTCCCAAGTTCCAAGGACTAACATACAAAATAATAATAATAGTCCTAAAACCTTGTTTTTTAATTCTCTCTTCACCTGGTGCTGAGAGGTTTTACCTAGGTGTGCTGGTCCTGAGGGTTAACCGTGCAGCAAGGTCTGAGTCCAGTCCAAGGTCAAGGGTGCGGTATGGAGGCTGTCCGTCAAAGCTGAAGCTGGGTCCAAGGCAGGGAGTCGGGTGAGGTCAGGAATTCTGACAGAAGAGCAAGACAGGGTGCAGGCAGGAACAGACTACCAACGATGTTGCTCCTGCAACCTGGGACTGGGCTAGCTGGCTTTTATCTGCCCCGAGGCATAGGGCGGCCCCAGTCCACAGGTGACTCGCCTCTCCTGGCCTGGAGGCAAGCACTCCTCCTGTGGGAACTTAGTTCCCTCCGCCTCTCTGCCCTGAGCCTCTGCAGCTCAGGAGAGGCTGGAGGGTTACCGGACCCAGAGGCAACCTCAGCTTCCCCTGATGGGGCTGAGAGTGGAGCACCTGCAGGCAATGGGTCCTCCATCACCTCAGGAGCCAGAGCAGACTCAGCTGGTGCCTGCACCTGAGGATCCAGCACACGTGAGGACCCTTCAGGCTCAAGCCCCAGCCCCGGCTCACCTGGTTCGGGAGGCGGGGACTCCTGTGCAGGCTGGGATTCATCAGGTTCAGCCTCCGAGTCCGAATCCCAGGCCATCACACCAGGTGTGAAATAAACCTCACTGGGGTGGGTTATTCCCTTATCCATTGTTAAGTTTAGTGTTAAATATTTTTAGGTCTCTTTGTCTCTGAGTTCATTCACTTTTTAATGGGGTGTCCACATGACCCAATCACCCAATCATTGTAATCCTAGTTTCCTCCAGTGTTTTCCCCCTGGTTTTTCTCAGACTGCAGAAAAATCTTCCGCCCCCAGAAGAAAAGAAAAATAGCACATCTCCAAGAATGCAAGGCCCAAGCAGTACTATTTCATCTCTTTAAAGGGCAGGGTTTTGATACAGGCCATGATGTACAGTGGTACCTCAGGTTACATACACTTCAGGTTACATACGCTTCAGGTTACATACGCTTCAGGTTACATACGCTTCAGGTTACAGACTCTGCTAACCCAGAAATAGTGCTTCAGGTTAAGAACTTTGCTTCAGGATGAGAACAGAAATTGTGCTCCGGCGGCGCGGCAGCAGCAGGAGGCCCCATTAGCTAAAGTGGTGCTTCAGGTTAAGAACAGTTTCAGGTTAAGTATGGACCTCCGGAACGAATTAAGTACTTAACCTGAGGTACCACTGTACATCAGCACACATTTATTATACAATATGCAGCGACCGTCATTTCATTCGCCCATTGGGTTTTTTAATTGATCTTTTAATAATCACTGAAACACTTTCCCATTTATATTTCTAATGAAACAACGGGATGCTTTAAGAATAATAGCAACAACAGTGTAATTTATTAATATACAACCTACTTGTACATTTCAATGTTATAAGCACTACAAAAACTAACATTTTAGCCTCACAGCATTGAAGTACTATACCTTTCTTTCATTAACATCTAGCTTTCTCTCTATTCCTTTATCGCCAGAGAAGTGTCTTAGCAATAATCAAAAGATGGGTTTCTGAAAATAAAACGGAGTCGTAAAATGGCGCTACCAGAAGGGTTGTAGTAAACATGTGCTGAGACTCAAATGGCCCAAAGCACAGGTGGCGTGTCAGGCCCCCTAGTGTGGATGGCACAGAGCAGAGAGCACACAGAGGAAAATTGCAAATACACCAAACTTACAAGGCCTCAGTGAACCTATAGATTTTGTTGGAGCAAGTTGGGTACTTGGAGCTATCCAAGGTGCTGAGCCTTGTGGGTTCCTGCTGATGAAAGGTCAGAAGAACAACAGAGTCATGACCCACAGTGTAGCTAGATTCCCAGATAGAGACATCAGAAGGCCTGTCTCTGCATGCTTCACATCTTCTAATCGAGGTAAGCTTCACCGTAGTGCTGAACCCCTTGCTATCACATTGTTCACAGGTGTGTTGATGGAGGCTTGTCCAAGTCACACACACACTCTTGGCCAAATGCCCTGTCCTTGAGAGCCTCCCTTACCTTCCAAATGATGCTATATGCAATAAAACCATGCCTGATTGGTTGAGAAGCAGCGAGTTTGTTTTTGTCTGTTCAGCTCCCTCAAACACGGGATGTAAGTCCTAAATTTGTGAGGATCCAGAGCTCAAACACTTACTTATTATTAAAGCCCTATACAGCTTAGCACCCTCGTACCTACAGGGCCGCCTCTCCTGGTATGCCCCACAGAGGACCTTATGGTCTTCAAACAAAAGCATCTTGGAGGTTAGGCTGGCCTCAACCAGAGCCAGGGCTTTTTTGACTGTGGCTCCAATCTGGTGGAACGCTCTGTCACAAGAGACTAGGGCCCTGCGGGATTTGACATCTTTCCACAGGGCCTCCAAGACAGAGCTGTTCCACCAGGCCTTTGGCCAAGGCATAGTCTGACCCTCTCCTTTGGTAATCCTCACAGAACTCTAGCCCAATGGTTGCCATCAATTTGATTTGAACTGATTTTATAATGAATTGATTTTAGAATGCTATATTATTTCACTGTTGTTAGCCGCTCTGAGCCCGGCTTCAGCTGGGGAGGGTGGGATATATTATTATTATTATTATTATTATTATTATTATTATTATTATTAATGAAATTTACAAACATATTACCAGGGTGACTTATAACAGAATCTGAAAATCTAGTGCTGTAACGTCCTCCAGCATCTCAAAAGTTTTCTTCCCTTGTGAAAAAGGCTTTGATTTTTCTGCCTCATTCTCAAGTCATTGCAAATGTATTTAGATTTTTTTTGGGGGGAGGGAGGGTCTAATTTATGTGGGTGTTTCCCTCCCTCACATTAAATATTACTCCAGCACTCTGATACCTATCTGGCTATCTGGGTTTCTGGATCTGTAAAAGCTCCGTAAGAGGAGTTACCTCATGATGTTTCCCCCTTGGATTTAATTGAAGTGGAAGAAGACCCCTTGTGAGGTAATATGCAGAAAGGAAGAAGGGGCACTCGCATAGCACATCAACAAAAACTGCCCCTGACTCATGCGGATTTCATCGAAATGTTCAACACCCTTTGATAATTTTTGAACGCAGTTTCTTTTCTCGCTAACTGGTGGAGAGCAGTTTAAAATAAAATGTGGGAAAGTTTTGGCACAGCATTATTTTTAAAGTTTTTAAATAGTAGTAGTAGTAATTTTATTTACGGCCATAATAACTAATGCAACCCCCCCCCAAAGAGTTAGCAACAGCAAATCTATTTTTTAAAGCAGCATGAAAACAATGTGTGAGGCAGAATAAAACAGACCAACAAAACTTCAAAGCAAACATAAAAGTAAAAAGTCCAGGTAGGCACGTCAAAGTGCAAGTAGATAAATAGTTACCACTCCGGCGGGAAGGCAAACGGCATTTCTGTGTGCTGCTCTGGTTTTCCCAGAAGCGGCTTAGTCATGCTGGCCACATGACCCGGAAGCTGTACGCTGGCTCCCTCGGCCAGTAAAGCGAGATGAGCTTTGCAAACCTAGAGTCGTCCGCGACTGGAGCTAATGGTTAGGGGTCCCTTTACCTTTACCTTTAGGCACCAAGTAAATTTCCCCATGAAAGAAATTCCAAAGCTGGGGTTCCACCATTGAAAAGGCCCTGTCCTAGTAACCAATTGCCGTGCCTTAGACCAGACTCTCTCAACCTCGGCCCTCCAGATGTTTTTGGCCTACAACTCCCATGATCCCTAGCTGGCAGGACCAGTGGTCAGGGATGATGGGAATTGTAGTCTCAAAACACCTGGAGGGCTGAGGTTGAGGATGCCCGCCTTAGACCACAAGGGATTCTAGTGAAGGGTTTCTGATGATGATCTTAAAGCATGGGCAGGCAATCCTCTAGATACCCTAGCCCCAAGCTGTGAAGGGCTTTAAAGGTCAACACCAGCATTTTGGCTTGGATCGGCAAATGGACCAGGTGTGGTGCAGTTGGTGGAGCACCAGCATAATTTATGCTCACAACTCCTAATACCACTTAGTGGATAAGTAGCTGTATTCTGAGCAAACTGCAGTTTCTAGACCATTCAAACCTGGAAGAGCATGGATAACTGAGGCCAGACTCCCTCTGTCCAGATGAACCAACCCAGGTGATCAAAGATGCTCCACGCCTTGGGGGAAACCTTCAAGGAACACCCCCAAGCCACAAACGTGTTCCTTCAGAAGGAGTATAGCTCATTCAAACAAGAGAATTAGCAATTGCCTGGATAGACGAACCACTTGCTTAACAGCTCTTTCACCTTAACTGAAATGAGCCTCAGTTTGTTGACCGCCATGTTGTCGCCATGATCAAGCACCGGTTTTGCACTTTCACTTCGCCACCTGAAGTAGATAAAAAAGAGGAATCAGTCTCATTGACATACTGATTGCTCCCCACCCCAAACCCTGCAGTGACTTCATTCCACAGTTTCATGTAGGTGATAAAAAGCACAGAGGACAAGACCACTGGAGGACCCCCATATAACGATCCCTGGTAACCAATAGGCTAACCAGCAGTAAGCAGTCTCCCGTCAGTTCAAGATAGCTGTGTTTACAGAAACAAACATACAGAGCGGAGCTTCACACTCCCTCTCAGCGACAATAGATGTTGTAATCTGAATCAGAGTTCCGCCTCCAACAGGAATGGCACCAGAACTTCGTATTTCCACCCCTCCGCTTCCGCTGCTTTTTGCGGCGTTCCCAACTTTGAGGTTGAGGACTGGGAGCTTGGAATGGTCCTTCTCCACTCTCAGTGGATAGAGTTTCTGAGCCTCTCTTATCTGTTTAATACCTTGTGAAGTGAGGGCCTTGGACTGTCAGCTTTGGAATCTAGCTCTTCTCCCTCATCAGAAAAGTCAGTTTAACCCTGAAGTTTAACCCTTCTGCCTCATCAGAAGAGCCAGCCTCTTGTCCACTTCCTGAGGATAACCCTTCTGGTGGGCCCTTGGGGGGGCACCTTCCTGACACCCCATAGCATCAGCGCCAAGTAGTCCCTCTGCACCTCCTTCTGGAATTGACCCCGGAAGTAGGATCAAAACCACTGTGAAACAATGCCTCTACTTCCAAATCTAGACAGCCTATTCAGAAAGGTATCTGAAAGCCACTGAGAAATCTAGGGTCACCCTCCTCCTTGCATAAGCCATCCATCAGAGTAACCAAGGAAGACTAGACCTGAAGTAAGAGCCCTACTGCTTTTTAACACATCAGGTGACGGCAATCATTGAGTCTTTGGGGATAGATTCAGTCCCAGCAGTATAACCGGAGCAACAAGATATATTCATCTAATTTGGTTTTGCCAATTGACCCCCTGGGGTACAAGGTTAAGGAGAAGGCAAGGAACTCTCCAAAAGACCCCAGAGATGTTACTGCCATATTACACTTGAGGTTCCGGAGAAATGAAAACTGACTCTGCCCACGTTCTCTGGGACTGACATATCAACAGCTGTCTATGCCAATAAGGAGTTAAATGAGAATAAATAATGTCTTGGTGCAGCAGAGAGAGAAAGAGAGAGGTAACTCATCTGGAATCTGAATACCCTCCAGGGAGTTAATCAATGTGCATTTAAAAAAGAGTGTGGATTAGGGTTTTGAGTGTGTGTGTGTGGACCAGTCCTGTACAGTTTAGAGACCTATTTCCCCCCTCTCAGTTTCCCCATCATGGTAGGTAATAATGCCTTCAGGAATGCATAAGACTCAGGCAGCTATCATCTGTGGTTTATGGGAACGGCACTATAATATGCAAAACCATCCTCAGACCTTCAGCATAATCTCCTCTTTTCTCCCTCTGACTGAGCAGCTTTAGAAGCTGCAGGTCCTCAAGGGCCGAGAAGGAAATAAACTTTTCAGGCTCCTTTTATTTTCCATGCCCATAAGGAACCCGAGGAATAAATGAATCATGAATGCTCTGATGATGAAACCATTTATATAATTCTGCCTGTGGATATGGACCCCGGAAGATACATGAGAAGAGGACATCCTCAGCAGTTGGGGGGGGAGGGGAGTGCCCATCCTTTCCTACTTGCTGCTGGGATAAGTGGGACTTGGTCTGGTACAGAAGCAGAGGTGGATTTTCAACATCGAAAGGGTTGGTGTTGGGAGATAAAGATAAAGGGACCCCTGACCGTTAGGTCCAGTTGTGGACGACTCTGGGGTTGCGGCGCTCATCTCGCTTTATTGGCTGAGGATGCCGGCGTACAGCTTCCGGGTCATGTGGCCAGCATGGCTAAGCCGCTTCTGGTGAATCAGAGCAGAGCACAGAAATGCTGTTTACCTTCCCGCCGGAGCGGTAACTATTTATCTACTTGCACTTTGACTGCTAGGTTGGCAGGAGCAAGGACTGAGCAATGGGAGCTCACCCCGTTGCGGGGATTCGAACTGCCAACCTTCTGATCTGCACACTTTCTCCTTATCTCCAGGGGTATCTCAGATGTTGGAAAGAGCCTACAGGGGGCTGATTGACCCAAGAATGGCTGGTCAATTAAAGTGGGTTTTTAAATTTCATTTTATGCCATCGCCCCAAGCAATTGAAATGACCCCATACTGCTTCACACATGTTTCAATGGGCACCACACCCCCTAATACAATTCCATAGCGGGCCAAATCCTCTGCTGTGTGTTAAAGAGGAGCGATCACTCACATGGGGGTTAGTTAGCATTTCTGGGGAAAAAAATATTATTTATTAAATTTATATATTGCCCTAGATCTGAGGATCTCAGGGTAGAAATAGCTCAGATGATCATTTTGGCGTACACACTGCCACTATTTTGGTGCCACTTATCCATCTCAGGGGTGATGGGCTGTGGGCAGTTCTGAAATGGCTCTGAAATGGTTTCTTTCTTCTGGGGCAGATGGCAAACCTTGAATGGAGCAAGTCCACAGGTAGATTCTTGGTAGAAGCCTGGGTAGCTCAGTTGGTGAGAGCACGGTGCTGGTATTGCCAAGGCTGCCGGTTCAATCCCTGTATGGGATAGCTGCAAAAGATTCCTGCATTGCAGGGGGTTGGACCAGATGATCCACAGGGTCCCATCCAGCACTACAATTCTACGATTTCTACTCTGTGGAGATCTTCTGACGCATTTCAGGAGCAGCCTTGTGGGCCCAGATTGGTGGGTGTCTTTCTTGTTGACCTCCAAAGCCCTACAATTTTGCTACATGGAAGCTGGGGGGAAGAATAAGGTAAAGGTAAAGGTACCCCTGACCATTAGGTCCAGTCGTGGCCGACTCTGGGGTTGCGGCGCTCATCTCGCTTTATTGGCAGAGGGAGCCGGCGTGCAGCTTCCGGGTCATGTGGCCAGCATGACTAAGCCACTTCTGGCAAACCAGAACAGCGCACGGAAACGCCGTTTATCTTCCCGCCAGAGCGGTACCTATTTATCTACTTGCGCTTTGACGTGCTTTCGAACTGCTAGGTTGGCAGGAGCAGGGACCGAGCAACAGGAGCTCACCCCGTTGCGGGGATTCGAACCGGCGACCTTCTGATCGGCAAGTCCTAGGCTCTGTGGTTTAACCCACAGCGCCACCCACGTCCCTCGGGGGGAAGAATACACAGCCACAAACTCTTTGGGAATAAATCATTTCGGGGCAAAAAAGGTGTGGAGCAGGGGAGCAATGACAGAAAAAGGCCTCAAGAGCCCCCAGTGCCAACAAGGAATCCCTACTCTCTAAGGCCACTCAATGAACCTGCAGTGTCGCCATCAGCCTTAGCTCTGTATCCACTTTTCAAAGCTCTGGGAGTTCCCAGGTACCCTTGCTTGGGCATCCCTGTTTCTGCCGCCGCCTCTTCTCTGCCATAACTCCTTGTACTTAATTTGATTCTTATTAATGTGAGCAGCTTGGGTCCTGGTAAATCAGCCTTGAGCCCATGAGGGAGGGGGCTGGGATGGGTTTCCTCACCAGACAACAAGGCCAATCAACCCTTTATAATTGAGCATGAATGGACTCTGAGAGGGGCGTCTCTCTTTGGGGAGCAGCCTCAGCTGGCAACCCAGGGGAATGTGGTCCTATTGAAATCATACTTCATTGCCATGGAGAATTATAACTGTTCTTTGCTTAGGGGAGGCAAATGAGGAGGGGCTATTAAAAGGAAATAAAATACCCTCTTTCCCCCTGGGGGAAAGCAAGCTGGAAGCTGTGCCCTGGTTTAACCCCTGCAAGAAAGTTTCCCTTACAACTGAGCTGTGTCTTCCTGCAGAGAAGATTAAACATGTTATCTATATCTATCTATCTATCTATCTATCTATCTATCTATCTATCTATCATCTATTTATCTATCTATCTATCTATCTATCTATCTATCTATCTATCTATCTATCTATCTATCTATCATCTATCTATCTATCTCTATCATCATCTATCTATCTATCATCTATCTATCATCTATCTATCTATCTATCTATCTATCTATCTATCTATCTATCTCTATCTATCTATCTATCTATCTATCTATCTATCTATCTATCTATCTATCATCTATTTATCTATATCTATTTATCTATCATCTCCAGGGTTTGTGGAGACAATGTCTCAGGTAACAACTATGGGAACTTTGCTAGAAAAGCCAGAGGCAACTCAAGAGACAGAATAAAGTCACTCTGTATTGATGTGTGTGTGGTTTTTCCTTAGCAAAATGAAGAATCCATTTATTTCAAATGCATTGCCCATGTGGAAACAGGAGAAAGCTACATTTCCCATAGTCCTTTGCATGCAGATGCAGACACATAACGTATCTCCCCAACCTGAACATAATCAATGCTTTTGGCTTGTTGACATTCACATATCTCTATACCTATAGGAGATGCAATGAGAAAGGGGAGACATGAGCATGCTTTTCACATATCTGAAATAATGCCAATATTGATGTGGAGAAGAAAAGTTTATTGGGGCCTCCCAGGGAAACAGCAACAGCGATGACTTCTGATTTCATAAGAGTTAGGCAGAGCATTACAAAAATGCTTCTGACATGATATTACATTGTACTAGTATTTCTAAGGTTTGTATAGTTAAAGCTATGGTTTTCCCAGTAGTGATGTATGGAAGTGAGAGCTGGACCATCAAGAAGGCTGATCGCCGAAGAATTGATGCTTTTGAATTCTGGTGCTGCAGGAGACTCTTGAGAGTCCCATGGACTGCAAGAAGATCAAACCTATCCATTCTGAAGGAAATCAGCCCTGAGTGCTCACTGGAAGGACAGATCCTGAAGCTGAGGCTCCAATACTTTGGCCACCTCATGAGAAGAGAAGACTCCCTGGAAAAGACCCTGATGCTGGGAAAGATGGAGGGCACAAGGAGAAAGGGGCGACAGAGGACGAGATGGTTGGACAGTGTTTTCGAAGCTACAAACATGAGTCTGACCAAACTGCGGGAGGCAGTGGAAGTCAGGAGTACCTGGTGTGCTCTGGTCCATGGGGTCATGGAGAGTCAGACATGACTAAACAATTAAACAACAACAAAGTATTTCTATCAGAAGTCCATATGCAGCTCTTCAACCTGGAGGTCAGATCTGGACATTACTCACCACACCCATCACTGGGGAGGGCAGATTTCAGGAGCAATAATGAGCCAGAGAGACTAGTGTGGGGTAAAGATGGCCACAACCAGTGCTCCCCCCCCCCGAAGATAAATAGGTGTCAGAATTCATCATGAAGCTGTTACAGGAAGAGGTTGTGCGAATTTAGGCAGCCCAGAACAGATGCCTGTTTGACAACATCCGCATTCACTGCCAGCGGAGGTGCTAAAAACTATGGCAAGCTGTCTCCCTAGCTGGTTTGGGGGTCAGTTGTGGTTCTGGTGTAAGTCAAATAAATGTGCCCCCCCCACTTCCAGTACCACTTGGACCCACTGTAGTACTGTGGCCACATCCCACTCTGGCTACCCCACCCCCTCTAGCCTGCAGGTGGTTTGTTGTTTAGTCGTGTCTGACTCTTCGTGACCCCATGGACCAGAGCACGCCAGGCACTCCTGTCTTCCACTGCCTCCCGCAGTTTGGTCAAACTCATGCTGGTAGCTTTGAGAACACCGTCCAGCCATCTCGTCCTCTGTCGTCCCCTCCTCCTTGTGCCCTCCATCTTTCCCAACACCAGGGTCTTTTCCAGGGAGTCTTCTCTTCTCATGAGGTGGCCAAGGTACTGGAGCCTCAGCTTCAGGATCTGTCCTTCCAGTGAGCACTCAGGGCTGACTTCCTTCAGAATGGATAGGTTTGATCTTCTTGCAGTCCATGGGACTCTCAAGAGTCTCCTCCAGCACCAGAATTCAAAAGCATCCATTCTTTGGCGATCAGCCTTATATTGGTCCAGCTCTAGCATTATCAGCCTGGCCACAGGAATCACTGTGTGATCCGCTCAGGTATCTTTTTCTCTGCCTGTGGAAAGCTGCCGTCTCCTGCCTCCTAGCAGTCTTCAGGCCTAGCTGAGCTGAAGAATCGTCTGACTCCCCAGCCACAGTCTCTCATTAGAAAGAAATTAAAAGCCACTCAATTTTGGCTAATATCCCTCTGTAGGCCCTTAACTCCACCTGTGACTAACCCATCCATAATAGCTCTGTTTTAGTAGCTCGGGCTGATGTATCCTCAATTAATTTGGGAGGAGAATGGCATCTCTCTTTGTCTCCCTGCCTCTCTCTGACGTCTATTTCATCGGCTGCAACCCCAACCCCATTTGACATTTCCTTCTCCCCCTTTTCGTCTCCTCCCAGGACTTTCTTCCCGGTTTCTCATTTATGCTCCAGGTCTTTTCCATTATAGGTGCCCCCCCTTCCAAGCAAAGTCTTTTTCATCTCGCGACTGCGACCATTTGCATGGCCGCCCTCCTGCTCATGCAACAACCCGCACGATCTCCTTTTCACTCCTGCTGTATCATTTCACCCTCCCTCCCCCGTTTTGCCCTTCCTTACCCCTCTCTATGCATTAATTCCCCCTCTTTCCCCACCGCAACCTGCCCTCTTTCCCCTCTCCTTCCCCCTCTCCTTTTTCTCAGCCTGGGCCTCGAACACCCTCCCTTCCCCCCTCGCCTACCCCCTTCCCTCATCTTGATTATTATTAATGATAAAAGCTAAAACATCACATCAGTAATTTCTGAGTGAGTTTTGCAATGAAGCCGGGGCCTTCATGGCCCCTCCCGAGTCCCACAAATTTTACTTTTGCAATTTCACGCCTTTGGTTATTATCACGCTGCTTCGTCCCTGCTCGGCCTCTCCATGCCCCTCCCCCCTTCTCTGGAGAGAGTACTTAAACTTGTTTTCATTCCCTTATTCTTTATTTTTTTTAATGTCCACTCTCTCTGGAGCCAGTAATGTTCCTCCACTTTTTTCTCTCCCATTTTCTGTTAATTCTGCGCCATCTGCCTTAGCATCTGTTAAAAATAAAATTTCCCTCACAATGAGAAGCCCTCGCTGCCTTCCTTCCCGGCTCCTGATATTTCTTACCACAGTTCTCAGAAACTCCTTCTCTCTTGGGGTAACTTTAGCTCCCTAGACCCAGTTCCCCACACTGCCTTAAACTGCCTCTAAGGGGGGTTTCGAGCAAGAAGATTCACAAAACGAGGGCACTGGAAACTCAGCAGCCCTTATTGCCTTTTCTGATGGCACCTCATGCCAGTGCTTGCTGCTCGAGAGGGCCTTGCATCAGCGGAAAGGAGCACAAAGTGATAAATCCAGAAGAGAAGGCTGGATTGTTTTCATTATTCATTTATCCACAGGGAGAGGAAGAAGGAGGATGCACTGAAATCTAAAGGATTAGTACTTCCTCGCTTCTAGCTACAAAAGCCTTGCCAGCGACATCTACATCCAAAGGCCAGGCCAGGCCACTTCATGACTTACGGTCCAAACAAGAAGATGAAAAACTTTTTCTTTTTTTTCTAGCATGCAACAGCTCCAACCAGACCCTCCAAGTGTCCCTATTTTCCAGGGACAGTTCCAGATTTACAGAAGCCGTCCAGGTTTCTGACTTGGTCCTATAATGTCCCACTTGTCCTTGTTTTCACATGAGAAATGTTGGAAGGTATGGAGTTATGTGACCCACGACTCAAGGAGAAAAGTTATGATACAACCTTTAGAAGACATCTGAAGGAAGCCCTCTATAGGAAAGTTTTTTATGTTTAATGTTTTATTATGTTTTTATATATGTTGGAAGCTGCCCAGAGTGGCTAGGGCAACCCAGTCATATGGGCGGAGTATAAATAATAAATTTATTATTATTATTATTATTATTATTATTATTATTATTATTATTATTATTATTATTAACATCCCTGTTATCATTGGAGAAATGTTGGAGGATATACTTCTAATCTTGCTTTTCTTCTGACAGGAAATGCTCTGGAGGGGAGGAGACAAAAAATAGGGGAGGGGTCAAGGAGGATCAGTTGTTGGGGGAGTGAGAAAGGTCCCTATTTTCATTTGAGTAATATTGGAGCATATGTCCTACCATATGATAAGTTGGGGGAATACCCTGTCCTGCTTCCTGTGTTTCGGCAATGGACTTGGGCTTTTCTAAAAATGACTTGTAGCAATCTGACCCATTGCTGGGAGGAAAGAGGAATAGCTGTGTACAGTCGTACCTTAGAATCCGTTCCGGAAGTCCGTTCAACTTCCAAAGCGTGGCTTCTGATTGCCTGCAGGCACACACTCTCCGGGTTTGGAGCATTTGGGAGGCACACACACTCCGGGTTTGGAGCATTTGGGAGCCAGAAGGTTTGACTGCTAAGGTGTTCATCAACCAAGGTATGACTGTATTTATTGTCTCTTTATCCAGGTCTCAGGCCACTCCTCAAGCCACACGCCTTTTCCAGCCCAGTGCTGCTCATTCTTCGAATGCTTTTGCCTCACTCCAATTTTCTTTACAGGACTGCAGTGCTGCCTGTTGTACAAAGGTAAGAGTCACTTGCACCAGGGGTGTCTTGCCCATAGAGGCAAGTGACGTGGGGCACCAGGGCGCCAAGTTCTGGAGGGCGCCAGGGAAAGGCTGGAGGCTGGACGCAGCGCCTTCCAGCATCAGCTCACTGCCCTTGCCCTCCTCTGCCATGCCGCACTGAAGCAGCGCCATGCCCGGAACCTCTGCCTGCCGTGGCCACAGTGGCATGGCGCCAAGGAAGAGGCAGAGGCTGGGCATGGCACCTCCTGGCATCAGCTCACCGCCATTGCCCGCCTCGCCCAGAGCCCCCGCCTCTTCCCTGCTGGAGGAGCCACCCTCCAGCCGCTGCCCGCCTCCTTCAGCCCTGCAAAAGCTGCCGGCAGCGCCGTAAAAAGGTCAGCAACTCCAAAATGGGGGGCGCCAGAGGGATCTTTGCACCACAGCACTGGATATACCTAAGACGGCCCTGACTTGCACTACCCCGCCTAATTTTACCTCAGGCCCCAACCGCCACTGGCAGGCAGAGCCCATGAGCTAGTGTGTTCTCTCAGTGCCAGATTCAGGCAATGTGGGAGGTTCCTTAGCAGAGGGCGCAGAGATGAGGGAGCGCAAAACTGAGAAGATCTATAATTGAGAAGGTCTGTTTGGAGGCACCAAATTTTGTCCTCGCTCAGGGCAACATATTACCCAATATTATCTAAGTCCACTCTGGTTCCTCACTCCTGTGATAAATAGGCAGAGGTTCCAAGAGTACAATATACTATTCAAATATTTTCACAATAACCTTCAAATCACATAATTACATTGACTTCCAACCCTCACCTCTACAGCGTTTTTACTCAGCCCTTTTCTACTGCATTATATCTTATATTTTTATCTATTAATAAAAATTTCTCTGTTCCAATTATTTTATCATTTTTCTTCCACTGCTTTTATCTCGAATCCTGCCTGCGATTTCATTTGACTGTAATATAGATAGTCCACAAAAGGCCTCCAATCTTCTATAAAAAGTTTATCTTTTGATCTCTTAATTTTGCAGCCAACTTTGCCATTTCTGCATGGTCCATTATTCTCAAAAGCCACTCCTCCTTCGTTGCAACCTTCTTTTCTTTCCATTTTTGTGAATATAATATTCTGGCTGCTGTTGTCATGTACACAAATAATTTAGTCATCTTCTTTGGAGCCTCTGTCCCTATTATAGCTATAAGGAATGCTTCTGGTCTTTTGGGAATTGCCCATTTAAACATTTCCCTCATTCCCGAAGGCACACACTCATTTAAGGTAGCTAGGCATTTCTTTACGAACTCCTTTCCAACCCTGAACTTCAGACCTCTCCTGAAACCCATCTGACTACACTCAGATTCCCAGAATATCATTAATTACAGCATTACACAATCCACTTAAATCTCATTGTTAATCTCATTGACTGTTTCCAGCGAGAGCTGACACCCTCATTCTTGCCCAAGCCTGGTCCACAAGGAGGGAGACGTGATGTCAGTGGACCGCCTATATTTTGACACCCAAGGCAATGGGCCTTCAGAGTCCTTCCACATGGGAAAATGAAGATTTTATTTGAACCCAAAGCTGGTCTTGCTATGGCTGTGGAAGGGGGAGAACATGGGGCAGTGGTGGTATCGTCTCCAAGTCTTTCCTCAGCACTGGTTTTCTTAGACAACATTTTCCATGGTTCTAATAGAGGAGCTAAACATTTTAGCACACGTCTTGTGTGGAACTTGAGATGGAACTCCACTGCCTACCCTCCTCTGTTCAACAAAGAACATTTCCTTCCATATTGACCTACCCTTGCTATAACATCAGCAGGTCACGTAACCATAGGAGGTATGTAGGATGGGAACCCAGGAAAGGGCCTTTTCAGTGGCAACTCCCTGTGGTGCTCCCTTCCTACAAAGGTACATCTGGTCTAATAATAATAATAATAACGATGGAGGTGGAGATGCTCCTTCAGGTATACTGGACCGAGGCTGTTTAGGGCTTTAAAGGTCAGCACCAACACTTTGAATTGTGCTCGTAATTTACCATTAATAAGAGCAAAATTTTAGCCTGGTAGTTAAGCATACCTCATAGCTAAGCATACACAGTGCTAGATTTTGAACAGCCTGCAACTATTTGGAAAAGAGATGTCAAGTCCTAGTGGAAATGTCCACAAAACAGCAACCCTGTACGTGACAATAATGAACTCAAATGGAGTTTTGACAACATTTGAAATCTGCTAAAAGTTGACAGTTCTGATGTTGAATAGTAAAGTGCTGGTGGCCTGAATTTCGAAAAGAAGTTTTTTGTGAAATGCGTTGTCACCAGCATTTGGTATTTTCCACAGACACATAAGCCCAAAACTAAAACATGGCCCAAAACTATCCCCAACCCTTTTCGTCCCATCTTTTAAGTTTATTTCTGAATGCAACGTTCACAATACAATATTCGGATTGCTACATGTGAATTTGAAATGTGAAGGGTTAGAAGATAGATTTTAACCAACATACATTTTAGCTCGCTAAACTTTTTTGCCTGTGTATACATGTTTTCCTGGAAGTGTTTGTGTGGTGATACACCCCGAAATGTGTTTATGCCTGCTTATTTGCCTGCCTATGAATGTAAACTTCTTTCCTCTACGCATGTTTATTGGGACATATGGGACTTTAATGTGCCTCCTCCTTGTGCGTTTAGGAAAATCAGAAATGGCACAACTGAGGGCCTGCACAATAACTTTGATATTCAGCTAACAAGCCCTCTTAAGCTCTCCAATCCGCCCCTTCAAATGATTTCTCTGCCGCTCCCTTTGAATCCCACCGACAATGGTCGGGTTTCTGCAGTCCACCACGCAGCCACGGCGGCAGAGCCACAAAGCCAGCAAACCTTGACAGGAATTCTTTGGCAGCCTCCTGGTTGCTGAGGCGAATGAGAAGGGCACTTCCTACCGCAAAGCCCTCTTACCGCCACGGGCCTCTTTCTCGCCTTTTGTTTGATAGACACTGAGCCATAATAATCTCATTCCGCCCCAAGGGGGACAACAGCTTTTGTGAAGCAGACTTTTACAAACTGTTTTGACCCCATCATTCCCTGCTTCTCCCCCTACACACACACACACACACACACACACACACTGCAGGCTGTATCATTGTCACACAATTAAATCAGCGGTCCTATTTGCCCTTGTTTCCTGCTAATCGTTTGCTCACAGCCAGGATTAGTGACTTGAGGTGATATTTTAAATTTCACATGTTGGTTCTGCCACAGGAAGCCACACTCTTCAATCTGATTCCCACTCCACCGGCACTGCTGCTACCAATAAATGAATAGGAACAGACAAACAAAAATGGAACCATTCCCAAAGCGTAATTTTGAACAGATATTTGGGGCACTGCTGGGAACCTCAGCAACTTTAAGGGAGATGTGTGTGTGTGTGAGTGTGTGTGTGAATATATTTACAGTGGTACCTCGGCTTACAGACGCTTCAGGTTACAGACGCTTCAGGTTACAGACTCAGCTAACCCAGAAATAATACCTCGGGTTAAGAACTTTGCTTCAGGATGAGAACAGAAATCGCACGGCGGCAGCGGGAGGTCCCATTAGCTAAAGTGGTACCTCAGGTTAAGAACAGTTTCAGGTTAAGAACGGACCTCCAGAACGAATTAAGTTCTTAACCTGAGGTAAAAGGTAAAGGTAAACGGACCCCTGACCATTAGGTTCAGTCGTGACCGACTCTACCACTGTATAAATTTGCAGAACAATTGTGTGGGAAGGTTCAGCTCTGTTGAAAAGACAGTGGACTGAATAAAAACTTTGGGTCAAGGTTTGAGGAGAGCGTAGGTGACTCCCTGCTCTGTGTCTGCCATACAGACAAGGTTTTTGTGTGTCTTGCACTGATGATGATGATTCAGGATATGATGGTAGAGAACAGCTGACAACCAGACCTGACAATTTCAACACAGTTGCTCACTAAGAGCGGTCAGGTAATAGAGACCTTTTCTTCTGGGGAACTGTTACACCCTTTGGACACACGGGGACAATTTCATACATTGCGGAAAATGACACAAACAACACTCTCTTTCCCATTCAGTATTCTTCTTATGTACCGAAGACCTTGAGATAAAGATGCAAAAGAACCAGAAACCGTTATTCCAACCACCCTGGTTGTCACATTGATATATGGATGGGCGAAGCCAGGGCTTTCACTTAGAGGAGAGCAGCAAACTTAGGCTCTCTACATTAGACAACTGAGATGCAATATCTGTCCATTGCTGGAGGGAGGGGGTAGAGGCTGTTGGGGTGTTTTAAAGCATAAATCCAGCCCCCTGCCCCTATTGCTGGCCAGAAGAGGGGGCAATTCCAAAGGGATCCTTGATTTTGCCAGAGAATAGGATCGCTGTGGATCAGTTGGGAAAGCAAGATATGAGAGATGTTGAATATTTTAATCATATAAACCAAAGCAGCTAACTCCCACCCCATCCCTGTTCACTAACTTACTGTCTCATCTTCCTTCAATGCTTCTAGTTACTATCCTAGTTCTCCCCCACTCCCTTAAAGAAACCGAGTAGTCCATTAGGTCCTTTATCCTACACCCTCGCTCACCACTTCCCTATCCCCCTCTCCTAGAAGAAAATTCTTCCCTTTCTAGTTCTTACTTCCTCCCTTAGCACCACCTCAATTCCAATGAGCACAGTCCGTTTTTATGACTTACTAGACCCCATTAATTACAAAGAGCCAACTCCAGCTACTCAGTCAATGGAAGGGTGAAAGATTATTTAAGGGGTTAGACAGAATTAAAACCCAGCAGATGTCACCTTTAAAAAGTAACTCATACGGTAAGGAGCTCTGGTATGAATCCTGAGAGGCAGCTGGGAATGTCACTTGTTTCAGACCTTGAAGGTGGCAAAAATGCCCTTAACCCAATCATATTGGCGTGCGTGCGCAAACGACCTCTGCAGCGTCAGATCTTCTTTAAAGAATAAACTACTATGAAGGGACTTGTGGGAATAAAATCATGAAAAACAAGTGTAATCATATGTGCTTGTAGCTATTTCTGTTTCTAATAAAATCTTACGGTAATTTCTACAGTAACCATTTTACTTCCACAATCACTACTGGTGTTATTTGTTATTATTTATTAAATTTCTATACCATCCTCCATCCATACATCACAGGTTTACAATAAAGGTTCAGGGTGCTATTCCTGAAGTTGCACCTATAATTCTTTCCTATGGCACCAGTGTTTCATCAACCAACAACCAACCAACCAGCCCATCATTTTATTTGTATTGTTGTTGTTGTTTAGTCATTTAGTCATGCCCGACCCATCGTGACCCCATGGACCAGAGCATGCCAGGCACTCCTGTCTTCCGCTGCCTCCTGCAGTTTGGTCAAACTCATGTTGGTAGCTTTGAGAACACTGTCCAATTATCTTGTTCTCTTTTGTCCCCTTCTCCTTGTGCCCTCCATCTTACCCAACATCAGAGTTTTTTTCCCAGGGAGTCTTATTTTCTCATGAGGTGGCCAAAGTATTGGAGCCTCAGCTTCAGGATCTGTCCTTCCACTGAGCACTCAGGGCTAATTTCCTTCAGAATGGAGAGGTTTGATCTTCTTGCCGTCCATGAGACTCTCAAGAGTCTCCTCCAGCACCATAATTCAAAAGCATCAGTTCTTCGGCGATCAGCCTTTTTATGGTCCAGCTCTCACTTCCATACATCACTACTGGGAAAACCATAGCTTTAACTATACAGACCTTTGTCGGCAAGGTGATGTCTCTGCTTTTTAAGATGCTGTCTAGGTTTGTATACCACCTTTCCAAAGCTCAAACAATGCTCACTGTGGCTTACAACGTGTTAAAAATTGCAAGCTTAACAAAAGTAGCCATAAACAAGAAAAATATCAAAAGCTATAATATCAAAAGTAGCCATAAACAAGAAAAATATCAAAAGGTACACAACCAAACTGAACAATTTCCACATAAATCATGATATCATGAGATCAATTGTAAGATCTAAAGATACAAAAATTTAATGTCAATAACAACAAGAACCCCCCACCCTTCAACCCACCAGAAACAATACCCCAGCCCAAGACTCAGATTTTGTAGCTGGAGTCAGTCCAGGTCAGGTGGAAAGAGGTCTTCGAGGAGCAGATCTTCCACAATTCACAGCCAAGATGGTCAAGTTTTAGCAAAGAAGCTGCTCAAAACAGGATGGGACAAATAGGGCGGCAATTTGGAAGTATTTCACAACACATCCCTGCCACTATTGGATGTGTGTATAAAGTTGAACCACACTGTGGTTTAATGACCACAATCTTTGTTGATTTCACTTTTCAGGACTGCTTGTCATTAGCAAGAGTGTCCTGAAGGACTGAATGGATTGCACTGAATGAAGCTTCCAAGCTCTTTCCAGTCTTGGGAAAGCGGTGCTTCCAGATTGGCAGCTCTTAGTGTTGCCCAATCATTTTCTGCTGCAAGCTACATGTGGAATTGCAAGAGGCTTTCCACATTTCAGGAGTGTGCATGACAATAATTGTGCATCCACACTATAGGGCACAACACAATTGTGTCAATGGGGAAGGGAGCACCCTGTTTAAAAATAATAATTTTAAATCAACTGCTAATAACCTTCAAAAAATCATGCTAAAACGCCTTTTCACTAAAGAGCTATTGAGGATGGGTTTTATTTTTATTTTTAAAGCAAAATGGCATCTTATCACAAATGAAGCAATTTATGAAAAATAAACACGCTGATCAAAGGACACTGGTAGGTGAGGTAATAGGGAAGATGTACTGAAATAGATGCATGGTGACAGGCTCAACTGCCGGATTTAGCATAACACATATCAAAAGTATGTTTTTTTTTAATGAAAAACTATTCCGAAGTAAAACACCTAGTGTGGATGCTTCTCTTTGTTGTTGTTGTTTAGTGGTTTAGTGGTGTCCGACTCTTCATGACCCCATGGACCAGAGCACGCCAGGCACTCCTGTCTTCCACTGCCTCCCGCAGTTTGGTCAAACTCATGCTGGTAGCTTCGAGAACACTGTCCAACCATCTTGTCCTCTGTCGTCCCCTTCTCTTTCCCAACATCAGGGTCTTTTCCAGGGAGTCTTCCCTTCTCATGAGGTTGCCAAAGTACTGGAGTCTCAGCTTCACAATCTGTCCTTCCAGTGAGCACTCAGGGCTGATTTCCTTCAGAATGGATAGGTTTGATCTTCTTGCAGTCCATGGGACTCTCAAGAGTCGCCTCCAGCACCAATGCTTCTCTTAGCCGACTGCATATTCCCTGTCCATGGTGCTGAATGGTTTGCTACTATTGTACAGTGGTACCTCAGGTTAAGTACTTAATTCGTTCTGGAGGTCCGTACTTAACCTGAAACTGTTCTTAACCTGAAGCACCACTTTAGCTAATGGGGCTTCCTCCTGCGGCTGCTGCTGCCGCGCCGCCAGAGCACGACTTCTGTTCTCATCCTGAAGCAAAGTTCTTAACCCGAGGTACTATTTCTGGGTTAGCGGAGTCTGTAACCTGAAGCGTATGTAACCTGAAGCATATGTAACCCGAGGTACCACCGTACTAAAGTACCTTTTCATAACTCAGTACAAAAACATTTTTCATTTCATCCTTTAATATTATGCCCATTGAAGTGCTTGTGGAGGATCTTAAATCGGTGGCACCAGGAATCTAAAACTGCCTTCACTTGCTCCAGATATTTTGGACTACAACTCCCATCAGCACAGTGAAGACGGTGGTGACTTGTTCAGTGTATAAGGAAATTTATAAGCAAGGAAACACTCACCACCACCCCAAAAGGAAAGCTGCAAATGGATGCTGGGGATATATATATATATATATATATATATATATATATATATATATATATAATATTATTACAAAACCCCCTACATGGCTAAGCTGACACAAGTAAGGCTTAGACTTAGCAACAAACCCTTTTTTAATTACATGAATGAACTGACACGCTTCCTCTTCCACTGCCTTGTAACACAGATTATTGCTTCATCTGAACTTCACAAATGGTGGGTTGCTCAAAACACTACTTGTTAACAAGCCAAACAGTTTCTGACCTGTTAAAAATCAACAACTATGGTTTGAATAGTTGCTAATCAGGAGGGGAAGCTTTCAGTTGCCTCCCTTCATATTCAGTGGGGAAGAAGAGCCTGAGGCTGGTGTTACATCAGAACCAGGTCATAGTCTCTGAAAAACATGTTCCGGGAAGTAGAACTTGGAGGAAGTACATTGCTGAAACAGGAGAACTCACAGCTATTTCCCCTGAGGAAGACATTCTGTCAAAAGGTGTTGGGCAGTGGACAGTTTGCAATAAATTATCCAACAGCAACAGTTAGAGAACTCACCATTTCTTTTTCTTCTCTCTCTCTCTCTCTCCCCCATTTTTTCTTCTTGCTTGAATTGTTCAGTAAAGTGATAAGTCAGAATATATTTTATGGAAGTAATAGGAGTAGCCTTTTCTTATATGATACTTCTAGAGGATTCTCAAGATTTTAATAACACAATACAGACAGTATTGAAAGACAGTGCACATGTTTGATGTTTAAAATGATATTTTATTTATTACACATTTAATACGTTCAGTTTGTATATTGCAAATTCATAATAAAGCTGTATACATGGTTTAGTGTTTTTATTTAAAAAAATAACTTTATATATTACAAATATGTAAAAGGAAAAGAAGTGGTTAGAGAGCACCTTGCGACTTTGAATTAATTCAGATATCCAGGGCCTGTTGAGTTACACTCAATGGCAATAAAGGAGCTTGCAGATATAATTTCAGAGCTTCTGTCTATAATTTTCAAGAATTCTTGAAGAACAGATGAGGTCCCTGCAGACTGAAAGAGGCCATATGTTGCCCCATCTTCAAAAAAAAAAAAAAAAGGGGGGGGGGAGAGAAGACCCAAGTAACTACTGACCAGTCAGCTTGACGTCAATACTAGGAAAGATCCTTAAACAGATAATTAAATGGTCAATCTGTGAGCACTTAGGAAAGGATGCTGTGTTTACTAAGACTCAGCATGGGTGGGATGGGCAATTGCTGGCGGGCAGGCTGTAGAGCGATTGGTGGTGGTGACCTCCCCAAAAACCAAGCTCAACAACTTTTGGCAATCCCCCCCCTATTTTTTTTGCTGCGGTCCAAAAAAATAGGGGTTGTCTTATACATGGGGGGGGTGTTATACATGGAAAAACATGGTGTATATGTACACCTACACACACCACCCATGATCTAAAAATATATAAGGTTGTGTTCAACATAACACCAAGTAATTAGTTCCGAGAATGCAAGGATTTCTGCTTGTGCAACAGAACTCCCCCCCCTTCTCTTCCCCGGGCCCCCAATCTGTTGCCCCCCCAATCCATCCCTCCACAGCAGATTTGGGAGGGCACAGGGCACACATCGAGGTAGGAGAGGGGAGAAAGTCCTGTTGTGCAAGCAGAAATTCCTTCCCTGATTGGTCAGTTTTGTTGAATACCTCTCTAAGCAGTTCACAGCCAACTAAAATACAAGCACATCAAAACCAATACAATAAATGCAGCAGTACCCATAACTAGCTGAGGTGGAGCAAGTCATAATAGACCTTGAAGAGTAAATCAGTAGGTTTTCAAGAAGCAGTGGAAGGACTTTACCTTTGGTGCTGATCTTGAGGAGGAGATTCCATAGAGAAGGTGGAATGAAAGAGAAATCCCATTCACTGCCAGAAGAGCAACCTGCAAGGTGTGGTAGCACCAGAAGGGTCTCACACAGACATCTCAGTGACCAGGTGGGTCCAATATGGCAAGAGTCATTCTCTCAAATAACTTCTCCCTAAGTTGGTGAGGGGACGCGGGTGGCGCTGTGGGTTAAACCACAGACCCTAGGACTTGCCGATCAGAAGGTCAGCAGTTCGAATCCCCGCAACAGGGTGAGCTCCCGTTGCTCGGTCCCTGCTCCTGCCAACCTAGCAGTTCGAAAGCACATCAAAGTGCAAGTAGATCAATAGGTACCCCTCTGGCGGGAAGGTAAACGGTGTTTCCGTGCACTGCTCTGGTTCGCCAGAAGCGGCTTAGTCATGCTGGCCACGTGACCCGGAAGCTGTACGCCGGCTCCCTCGGCCAATAAAGCGAGATGAGCGCTGCAACCCCAGAGTCGGCCACAACTGGACCTAATGGTCAGGGGTCCCTTTACCTTTACCTAAGTTGGTGACAGCTTTATAAATCATCAATAAAACCTTAAACTTGGCCAGGTAGCAAACTGGCACCAAGGACAAATATTTCAAAAGCAGGTGGGTATCTAGCCTTCTCTCTGCATGCTGCATCTGAAAAGCATGTGAAGTCAAGGAGATTTCAGAAAAACAGAAAGTGCCAAAACTAGGACAGAAAGATGGTATATGCCAGGAAATAGCCATTTATTGGCAATGAATCAAGAGGCTTGTTTTGCTCACTTTCAGCGTGTGACTGATTGCTCTTTTGGTGTCAAATGGAATTTAGGTTTGACTGGCTAATGACCCATGGGTATGTGCCTGAGGGTTATCTTTCCCTTGGTTTCCATGCTCAAGTCATCTGGAACAATTGCTCTACACTGTACAAAATCTACAGAGTCTTTATTTTTCTCTGCTTGTGATTTGGACAACACACGTAACGAAGTGGGGTGCCAGTGGGTGCCCTTCTTAGAAGTAGAGAAAACTGGGGTGATGAGAGGTTCCCTTCTGCAGAATAGAGAGTAATTGTGAGGCCATTTTGCACCACCAAGTCCAGAGCACAGTCTCCTCCAGCAATCTCCTGCTGCTATCTATTCGTTGTAATGAGATATCTCATTTCACCAAAGCCAAGAGTTGAAATTCAACGTATTTTCTGGTTTAGCACCAATTGCAGAGTTTGTGGTCACACTCACCTATGGTTTATGACTCTGCCTGGCTACCTAGATGCTAAAGTCTGCATTACCTCTGGCAGCTGCAACCTTTGCTATGCATTTCAACCAGAAAGGATGAAGTCTGAACAACAGAGGAACAATTTGATGCATAAGTAGCATGAAATGCAATCATAGTAGGACCGTGAAGTATCTGCATGATTGTGAAATAGGCCAAATCTCACTAGAAGAGCATCTGCTTCTCATGCACAAGCTTCCAAGTTCAATCCAGTTAGGAATTAGAATGTTATCCATTCACTGGGTATGTGTGTTAAAACATTTGTCAGTCCCCATCCTTAGACTGACTATCTTTGCTTCCCCCTGAGGTAGTCATGAGAACATAAAAGCAGCCTGATGATGATGAAGAAGAGTTTGGACTTGATATCCGGCTTTATCACTACCCAAAGGACTCTCAAAGCGGCTAACAATCTCCTTTCCCTTCCTCCCCCACAACAAAAACCCTGTGAGGTGAGTGGGGCTGAGAGACTTCAAGGAAGTGTGACTAGCCCAAGGTCACCCAGCCATAGCTGCCAACTTTTCCCTTTTCTTGCAAGGAATCCTATTCGGAATAAGGGAATTTCCCTTAAAAAAAAGGGATACGTTGACAGCTATGCACCCAGCAGCTGCATGTGGAGGAGCGGAGATGCAAACCCGGTTCACCAGATTACAAGTCTACCCCTCCTAACCACTACACCCTTACCTTTCCTGCCCTGACCTGGCCACAGTGATCCATGCGACGGTCACCTCCAGGCTTGACTATTGTAATTCGCTCTACACGGGGCTGCCCTTGAAGCTGTCCCAGAAACTCCAGTGGGTGCAGAATGCTGCAGCGAGGCTCCTCATGGGGTCTCTGCCATGGGAGCATATTCACCCAGTGCTTTTCCAGCTGCATTGGCTCCCGGTGGAGTACAGGGTCAGATTTAAGGTGCTGCTTTTGACCTTTAAAGCCCTTCACAGCCTAGGACCCTTGTACCTACGGGACCGCCTCTCCCGGTATGCCCCACGGAGAGCCTCAAGGTCCATAAATAGCAACACCCTAGTGGTCCTGGGCCCTAAGGAAGTTAGATTAGCTTCAACCAGAGCCAGGGCCTTCTCAACACTGGCTCCGGCCTGGTGGAACGCTCTGCCTCATGAGACCAGGGCCCTGCAGGATCTGATTTCTTTCCACAGGGCCTGTAAGACAGAGTTGTTCCACCTGGCCTTTGGCTTGGAGCCAATTTGATTCCCTCCCCCTCTTTCTTTTTCTTTTTCTTTTTCCTTTCTCCTCCTGTGATGAGGCTGCATTTTAATATTTTAATGTTGTATTTTAATCTTGTTTTTAAGTTGTATTCATTCAACTTGTTTTTATTATTGCTTGTTAGCTGCCCTGAGCCCGGCCTTGGCTGGGGAGGGCGGGGTATAAATAAAAATTATTATTATTATTATTATTATTATTATTATTATTATTATTATTACACCACACTGGCCTGCTGGATCAAGTCAATGGCCTATCTAGTCCAGCAACCTGTTCTCATAGTGGCCAACCTGTAAGAAACCCCCAAGCAGGATACCAACCTGCCCCACCCATGTCTCATCTCAGTAAGTGGCGGCTGCTGGGAGCCCAGTTCCATGGTGCTGCCCCAGAGTGGACAGAGTATCAACAGTCAGTGAACCTCCAAAAGCTTCTTTGCTGATCTACCTGGAAAGGTCTTTGAACTCTATCTAAAGGAGCAGGCTTAGCACTTCTGACTTGCTGCCTAAAACGGAAGAGGAAAAAATGTCGAGAAATTCTCATTCTCTGCACGAATTAGCAGAACTCAACTAAAGTATTGCTAGAGGAACACTCGACCGAAAGTTGCTCCAGCCCATAGTAAGAAGAGGTTCTGAAATTAATTATATAACAATGTCACGGTCTGGCTGGATGTAGAGGAAATGGTGTGAGGCACCAGCTGCAGATTCCCCCACAGGGGAAGAAGGCTCAAAGCCAGGGGATTGGTGGTGGGACAACAAGGAATGGTCAGAGGGAGAAGAGGGAACAGATTGGGAGGAGGAGAAGGTGTCAGAAGCGGAAGAGGTAACAGGGTTTAGTGAGCAGGAGGAGGCTGTGGCGGACAGTGGTTTAGACTCAGAGGCAGGAGAGGAGCATAGCTGTCAACCGTCCCTTATTTGGCGGGAAAGTCCCTTATCCCAGTGCTGTGTCCTGCTGATGTCCCTTATTGATAATGTCCCTTAAATTTCCTGGGTTTCAAAGGAAGCAGCTCCTCTCCCTCCCTCCCTCCCTGCCGGCCAGGGAGGAGGGAGGCTTCAACTGTGTTGCTTGGCTGCGTTGCTCACCCAATAAGGAGTCTAAGAATGACTGGTGGGTGGAGCTTGCATGCCTTGTGCCGATCAAATCGGCCGCGTTGCCTGGGGACTCGCCTTTGCTCAGCGCTTCCCAGCGGAGAGGTGACAGTGGTTTTCCTTGCTGCATCCCCTTTGCCGGGTTGCTGCGCTGTGGGAACCACTGCTTGAGGCTTCATTTGGCTGCTAGCTGGGCTTTCTGCCTTTGGCTGGGAGGGGCTCAGAAGCTGAACATAGCTGTGCTCTGAAAATCCCTTATTTTGGCTGCTGGTCCCTTATTTTCAAATCTGTAAGTTGACAGCTATGGAGAGGAGACAGAGGCGAGGCAGGCTGCTGAAGAATCCAGGGACCAGCTCCCTCTCCACTGGTCTCCCAGAACCAGAAGAAGTAGGAAGAGGGAGGAGTAAAGACAGACAAGATGGCAGAGACTCAGATTGCTTGGGAAGGAAGCCGGGGAGAAGGAGATTTAGAGAGCGGTGGGAATGAGGGGCCCGTCAGTCCTTGCAACTGCCTCATTGGGGCAAGACCTACTGGGAAGTGTTGCTGTGATCACTAGGCCTGAGCTGTTTTGGTTTCTTTGAAGAAAGAGTTTATTTCACTGACACCAGCTGTTGCATTGCTCACCTGCTCCTGACAAATGCAGAGATTACTATGCATAAATATTACTACACCATATTGATATGCAACCAGCCCATTATTGCTTAGATAATAACTGGTATGTAGTTATAACTCTCTCTCACACACACACACACACACACGTATTTATTTTTTATTTCATAATAATAACAAAACAACAACAACCCTCAAAGTGTTTTACAAAAATATAAAACAATGAAATCACAAAAAATACAACAATAAAACATGCAAAAGTTAAAATACTGAAACAGATTAAAATTACCTCAACTTTCAAAGCACCTGGGTAGGTTTGTCTAAACAAGAATGTTTTTAGCAATTATTGTCCACAGATATTATTTTTCCACTGTCTCATCTTTGCCCTACAGAGCCACTCCCATGTTGACATTAGTGTCTTTAAAACTGTTTTTTTAAAATTCTGTCCACTAGAGGGCACAGGGGCCATTTTTTCATAGTGCATACAAAATCTATGAAACTGATACATTAACATATATAATAACCCTTATAGAATTGCCTTGAAATATGTAATGGCTCTGACATGCACCAAATTGACTCGCTTGCCCTTTGCTACAGAGGCTGGTCGTCAGAAGAAAGGCAGCCGTCTGGTCTGGGGTGGGAAGGTGCAGGATAAACAAATACCCATTTACTTCTTCCTGCGTTCCAGAGAAAAAGAAGAACTGTAGACTCAGGAGACGCGGATTTTGTTGGGGGCATTCTGAGTTTTATTTTAGGATAGGGCAAGAACTAGCAACAATTCCCCACGACACCTACCCAATTTAAAAGTTAGCCATCTGGTTGTCAGGTGTGTGTTTGTGTGTTTTTAAAGGTATGCCTTCCAGGTACCTTGTACACATACACAATGAGGAGCTCCAGAAATAAATTAGACTTAAATTACTCTTTGGAAACAAAATAAATCAGATAGGATAATAGTACCATCTCTTTATCTCATTTGTTCCCATACAATTAGGAGTTTTACTGCCATGTTGTGACAGGTGACTGTGTTTGACCTTTGACGGTTGGTTGGCTGGCTGGTGCTCAAACTAATGAAGACCCTTAATGGATTGGAGGGGTTAAAGAGAGGGAGAATGGTATGGCAGGCAGAGTCCAGAGAAGATCCTTCAATTAAACCCGAAGTCTATTAGCAAAGAAATATTGAGGAGGTCGAGGGAACAAGCAATGATTTAACTACCCGGAGGTCTTTGTGATTCATTAGAATTATTATTTCATTCGTCCGTCCATTCATTTATTTATTTTTAAAACCCACCTCAACTCCTGCTGTTTACCATTGACCATCCATATGGAATACTTTGCAGTAGGACGGCCTAGAGCAGAGAGACCCCTTGGTTCTTCAAGGCTAGAAATAACTCGCCAATCTTGTCCGGTCCACAATCATTCTTGCATCAGAAAAGGGATTGAGGACAAATGAAGCCATATTGGAAGCAAATAAGGAGTGATGCTTGCAAAAATGGAAGTCGATCTCTGGGATAAGCAAGACTTTGGGGGGGCTGGATTGTTTTGCATGATGTAAATAAATTACAATAACAGAGGAGGAGGAAGGGGAGGCAAGAAATTGACCCACGTGGAGGCCATTTAAATCAGCAGGGGGGAAAGAAGGAGGATCTGGTGAGGACAGGAGACAGACTGAGTAACTGTAGGGTAATAATAGTTTTCTCTAAAAAAGGAAACAGTGGAAACAAACATGGTTTCTTTGGGTGTATCAAGGTACGAGTTAATGTGGGATCTGTGTTGTATGCATGTAGCGGATGTTAAAAATGAATCCAGCATTTGCCCCTCTCCCAAATTTAATCTAGATTTACCCTTTTCAGAGAAAACCAGCTAAATAATATATATATATATTAAAAAAATGTTGCAGTATCTCAGCAATCCATTTGCAGCCTTACTGCCAGCAGTCCTTGAGGCAACCTGCAAACCATTTTGTTAATGGTGCTCAGACAAAATCTGCAGAACATCTCCCCAACTCAAGGTTTGTTAAAAATGGCTGATTTGAGGGCTTTCCCATAACACGAGCTTTTGATTCTCCCCTTCCTTTTTAAATCGATTTTGTTTGTTTTTCTTGACATCCAGCCCAAATAAGAGATCTGGGAAACTCAAACCCTGGTGCATTACTTAGTGATATTTCAGTGAGCCATCAAAAGGATATTATCCTTGTGGATTTTCCCCTCCATCAGTGCTACAAAAGGGGAAGTGCGGTGAGTGGGTGGAACTCATCCCGGCTATGGCAAAAGGGATGCAAGAGATTCCAAGATCGTCACATGATAAAGGAGAAAGGAAGACCCGGGGTGAATTTTGGAAGGATTTTAAAAGACAGTAGTTAATTTTGGACTAAGATGCAATGTGAATGATGCAAGAAGCGGGCTATGCAACTGACAGGGGACCACTATAGCATAATGGTAAAATCTAATAATAATAATAATAATAATAATAATAATAATAATAATAATAGGCTGGTAGCTGCTGCCACTGCTACCACCTTACGTGAAGGAGGAAAGAGATCACTCTGGCTGAGTGCAGGTGTTGGTAATTGGGAGAAGCCCTGGCTTGTTAACAGCAACTGATGACACCATCTCTTCACACTGATGTAGTATAGCTCTGGGTTGGTCTACCGTTACTGTTGTACAGACTTCACCTTGCCTCAAGTGAAGGCCACAGGATGCAGACGTTTCACAGAGACCCCTTAAAATTGCTCCCCATCGTGGCTGTCTAAACACACAGCAAGCTGCCTCCACCCTGCTGCTCCCAGCACAGAGAGAAGGGGGATTTTATCCATGGCTCTTCAATTCTCACCCCTAAGACGTGTAATCCCCCCCAAGCACTCTCCCAGTGAAACCCAACGTATTATCACGGGACCAGTCCTGTTTCTCCATGTGACACAGACCTACACACAAAGGCTCTCTCTCTCTCTCTCTCTCTCTCTCTCTCTCTCTCTCTCTCTCTCTCTCTAGCACACCCACACAGGCATTCTCGAATTCAACTGTTCCTCCTTGCCTCTGCATCTTCCCCCCTCTTCCCCACCACTTTGGGGAATAATTTAACATGTTACACACTAACTTTCCCATAATGGCATTCTGGCTTTTGAAATTCTGCCTCCCTGTTTTATGGCGAGCCCTCTAATGGCCCTCTCGCAGGCCTGCCTCTGGCGATCATGTAGGGAATAAATAGAAGCTGACACAGTAATTTACTTAAATCTTCTCTACACTTTTGCAGCATTTTCCTCCAGAGGATACCCTCGAAACAACAATTATTTGAAATGTCACGCGTTCCTGCCCCTAGGCGACCGACAAATGAACATTAAATCTATTAACAACAACCAAAAAAAATTAAATGTTTACTTTTCCGAGAAGGTGAGGAGAAGCTGCGGAAAAAAAGGAGGGCCCCCTCCAATAAATTTATACTCAATAATAAAGAGGTGTAGTTAATGTTCTCTCTATACTGAGCCCACATCTGAGGGAGAGGGGAGGAGCTGTTGAAAGCGTGCCTGAGAAACTTGCTAGGACACAAGAAACTGCATTGAACAGCACAGGGGGAAACTAGTTTGGAGACCAGCTTCACTCAGGGGTACGGATTAGAAGCTGCACATTCTCAATCAGGACAGAGTCCCAGGCAGAAAGCTGTTCACATGCCGTATAGTACCAAAAAATAATTATAATGTGCAAAGTTCAGGCAATTCCCCATTTACCGTATTTTTCCGTGTATAAGACACCCCCGTGTATAAGATTTGGAGACCCCAAATTAAGAAAATGGAGGGATGGCCCAGAGTTGTGGAGCTTTTCAAAGGGGGGATTGTCAAAAACCGCTCACCCGCCTGACCTACGCTGCCACTCGCACGATTCGCCAAAATCGCCAATCGCCCGCCCAATTGCCGCAGTGACAGCCAATCAACACCAGCCCTTGCCACAGCCACCAATAACACAGCCAATAGCCGCTGGCAATCTCTGCCTTGCGGCAGCAACCAGTCCCATGTTCCTCCAATGAACTATCCGTGTATAAGATGGCCCCCAATTTTTAACATAATTTTAAAATAAAAAACCCTTGTCTTACACAGTGGTACCTCAGGTTAAGAACGGTCCTGGAGGTCCGTTCTTAACCTGAAACTGTTCTTAATCTGAGGTACCACTTTAGCTAATGGGGCCTTCCGCTGCCGCCGCTGCGCAATTTCTGTTCTCATCCTGATGCAAAGTTCTTAACCTGAGGTACTATTTCTGGGTTAGCGGAGTCTGTAACCTAAAGCGTCTATAACACGAGGTACCACTGTACACGGAAAAGTACGATATGTGGCGGTTATGTTCTGAGGCACCGCACATTGGAATGAAATTGTGTATATTTGAAACACCGTTAGAAAATCCTGCAAACACCTTCGAAACATCTGGAAACCCTTGAAAACCCCTTAAAAAACCCAGCAGCGCTTACCAGATGAAGAACTCCTCTGAATTCCACCAGTCACTTCTTCCAAACCTTCTTGCTCCAACTCCAGCTCTCTACAGGCCTTAACAGTCAGTGCAAGGGCATACCATCCAATATTGCTTGGATGAAAATAGGGAAGTGGGGATCAGGTCCTCGAACCACAACCAATATTTCTTGGATGAAAATATGGATGCCCTATTTAATAAAAATAAGCAAACAACAACAACATTTATATCCTGCCCATCTGACTGGGTTGCCCCAGCCACTCTGGGCAGCTTCCAACCTATATAAAAACAAGATAAAACACTGAACATTTAAAAAAAATCTTCTCTATACAGGGCTGCCTTCAGATTTCTTCTAAAGGTTGTATCATGACTTATCTCCTCAGCACAGTGGGGTCGCATAACTCCATGCGCTCCAGCATTTCTCCAGTGAAAATAGTGACGTCCTAAGGAACAGCAGGAGATTCCAGGATCAAATCAGAAACCGGGACAGCTTCTGTAAATCCAGGACTTTCCCTGGAAAATAGGGGCACTTGGAGGATTTGCAAGGGCTCCTGGGATTGCCCTTGCAAAGGCTTGTGGAATTGCTAGGCACTGTTTTGGTGCCTGCTTGCCCTTTCTGGGCTCTTTTAGGGCTGTTTTTGCCATTTTTAAAGTCACTTCTGAGTTTGGCGCAATGTCAATTGGGTGCGCATCAATTGGCCGTTGCCGGTAAGCACACTTGCAAAATGCGATGCATTTCCCAGATCCAGCTTTTTACAGAACAAGGGAGGGAAAGGTTGCAGAAAGAGGGTTAGATGAAAGATAGGATAAGGATACTGAGTCAGACCATAAACCCATCTAGATTATTATTGTTGACTGGTAGCACCTCTCTGATGTTTTGGCAGGAGCTTCTCCCAGCCTTACAGGGACTGATAGATAGATACTCTGTCACTGAACCACAGCTTGCATTGGCAACCTTTTAAGGCGAGTGTCCGCATTACCGCTTGACAACCATCTGTCTCAGGAGACAATGATGAAGTGCAACTTCAGAGGTCAATTGAAAGCGTTGAAGAGTTGCAGCTCCTGCTGTGGCTGTAGAGACCAATATGGGAGAGACATGCTTTGTTGCAGGTGGGGCAGATGCAGATTTACATACATAAAAAGGTAAAGGTACCCCTGCCTGTACAGGCCAGTCGTGACCGACTCTGGGGTTGTGTGCCCATCTCACTTAAGAGGCCAGGGGCCAGCGCTGTCCGAAGACACTTCCGGGTCACATGGCCAGCATGACGAAGCTGCTCTGGCGAGCCGGCACCAGCGCAGCACACGGAAACGTCGTTTACCTTCCCGCTATAAAGGGTGCTTTCGAACTGCTAGGTGGGCAGGAGCTGGGACCGAACGATGGGAGCTCACCCCGCCGCGGGGTTTACATACATACAGATACATGAACCACAGTCATCCAGTGAGCTTCATAGCCCAGAGGGGATTTGAACCCTGGTCTCCCAGGCCCTAGCCCAAGACTCTAACCACTGCACCACAGTGGCTCCTCCATGGACTTTTAGCAACTTGGGAGTCATATAGATCTGGAAAATAGTATGTGGGGGGAGTAGCTGGCTTGTCCCCAGTACAGCTTCTCTGATCAAAACAAGAGTGCTTCGCAGCTGCTTTCACATGTGTGCTTGTGGAAGAGGAAAGCAGAGTGATTGGATCCTGGATCGTTTGTTTCCTAATTCATTTGCCCTCAATGCAAGTTTTTTAAAGGCCTTTAAAAAAAAATTCTCTTTCACTTTGACAAGTGTCGGGCTCTCTATACAACCACTTTTCCAAGTAAAAAAGATCACACCCCCCCACTCCTCTCCATCAAAGCTCTAGGAAGACTTTTGAAGGGAAAGCTCAGCAGGGCAGATTTGTCAAGCCCATGTTTAATCTTGTTTCCAGTTCCTCTTTCCTCGCAAGCCTCTTTGTTTCTGAGATTCTCATTTCCTTTTTGTGAGGGTGAGGACAGAGCAGGTTGCCAGGCAGGCAGGAATGTGGCCGAAGTCATCCCTGAGAGATACGTCTTTGGGGAGTTCTTACTAGATCCTACAAAAACTGCCTCGTCCTTCCTCTTAATTCATCCCAGCCAGCCCAGAAACTTGGTTCGGGTGGATGACTTTCAGAGTATCGAGATAATTCAGGAGCTAACTCTACACACACAAACACCCACCCACCCACTCTTGGGGACATGGTGGCTAAAGTTAAAACATGCATGTTCTGAACCCCAGCCTAAAGGTAAAGGTAAAGGGACCCCTGACCATTAGGTCCAGTCGTGACCGATTCTGGGGTTGCGGCGCTCATCTCGCTTTATTGGCCGAGGGAGCTGTCGTACTTAGTCATGACTAAGCTGCTTCTGGCGAACCAGAGCAGCACACGGAAATGCCGTTTACCTTCCCGCCGGAGTGGTACCTATTTATCTACTTGCACTTTGAAGTGCTTTCGAACAGCTAGGTTGGCAGGAGCAGGGACCGAGCAACAGGAGCTCACCCTGTCGCGGGGATTCGATCCGCTGACCTTCTGATCAGCAAGTCCTAGGCTCTGTGGTTTAACCCACAGTGCCACCCGCATCCCAAGCCTACCTGGCAGCAAATAAGTACGTCAGGGCCCCAGTCTGGGGTCAACCCATGTGTCCAAAGCCCAAAGCGAAGCATAGTCCCACAGAGACCCTGGAGCATCTATGTTGAGGTCCTTCAACAAGGGCAGTTGAGAAGACACAGCACCTCAACTCTGCTGCCCTTTTATACTCTGCATGCTGGCTGGAGCATCTGGGCTTGACCCTCACCTCTTCCAAGCCTACTCCAGCTTAGGAGTCACACACCTCCTCTGAAAGCTAGTGAGTCCCACCTGGCCAGCTAGGGAGCTGGGCTCTGAGCCCTTGCTTGCCTCAGCCCCTCTTGATGCTCCCTATGCCTCAGAGCACGGTGTTCGGGGAGACAGTGTGTCCCAGTCCCAGCTACCCCCTTTGCCAGGATCCTCTTCCTTCTCTTCTTGCTTCCCATTGCCTTGCCAGTTCATGACACTTCAATCTTAAAATTGTGCTCTCCCCCCTTTGGATTAGGGGATGGGTGATTGGGGACAATTGTTCTGTTAAAATAGTCCCTACGTGGAGCCAAACGAAGTGGTAGAGTGGTCTAGGAGAGTTTACACCAGGAGGTTGAGAACCTTATTCAGCCTGTGGTCCATAATTCCTCCATAGGCAACCTTCTGAGGACCACATGGCAGTGGTGCCCAGGGGGCCAGAGGCACAACTGGGTGGAGCAATCGATGCAGTTCTTATTTTTGTACTGTAGGCCACATTTCAGCTGCACAAGAACCGGGGGTTTCTGCACACATGTGCACTCGCATGCGCACACACCAGATACCTCTCTCCATTCTCCATCCAGATAAGTTAGAAGCCTGATCACATGACTGTTCAAGGGCACAAGGCAGCCAGGCAGAAGCACATAGGAATGTGTAGAAATGGACAGAAGGAAGGAAGGAAGGAAGGAAGGAAGGAAGGAAGGAAGGAAGGAAGATTTTAGCATGCCTGAAGAGTCCTTTGCTCCACAACCCCAAAATCCCACCCACGAATGAATGCTTCAAGCACCACCCCTTCATTTCCAAAGTCATGGAGGGGAAATTAGACAGGATACCACTATGCATGCTGTCTGTAAGCCCAGTTCTTATACACACAGACCTTTCACAGAATCATAGAATCATAGAATTGGAAGGGACCCTGAGCGTCATCTAGTCCAACCTCCAGCAGTGCCAGAATCTCTGCTAAAGCATCCATGACAGATGGCCACCCAACCTCTACTTAAAAACCTCCAAGGAAGGAGAGCCCACCACCTCCCGAGGGAGACTGTTCATGGTCTAGCAGCTTTTACTGTCAGAAAGTTCTTCCCGGTGTTATTGTTTACTGCTGGGGTGCTTGTGGAGGAGAAGGATTTGTGGTCCTCCTCCCACTGCCTGAGCTGCACTCCATCACCACACAATGCCCACCCACCACGGCTGCAGCTGTTGCCCCCTAATGCCAGGGACATATCCCTAAAGTGGCAGAGAGATGTGTTCATGTGCTGCGCTGAGGCTTCGGGGGCAGTCTGGGAGTCATTTCAGCCTCCCCCCACCCTGAGATTTTCCTGAAGCGTTCAGGGCCATCTGTCATTTTCCAACAGTCAAGATGTCTTCTCTACCCAAGAAGGCATATATGTTTATGCGGGGTGGTCAACTTTGCTAATATGTTGATAGATAGATGGGCCACCTGCATTCATTTTCAAATGGACTTATCACAAGGTGATGCAGATTCTATGCCAGGCACCCTCAAACTTGGCCTTCCAGCTGTTTTGGGACTACAGTTCCCATCATCCCTGACCACTGGTCCAGTTAGTTAGGGATGATGGGAGTTGTAGTCCCAAAACAGCTGGAGGGCCAAGTTTGCGGATGCCTGTTCTATGCAATAAGCTTTCATTTCCAGAATGAAACCAATTTCTCCAGAATTGCTTTCCAGGGGCTAAACAATATGCAGTGGATCTAGACTGTGTTGTGGACTATGTAGAAAAAACACAGAACAACAAGTACTCAAGTTTCCATTGATTCTGGAATAAAACACTGTCTGCAGGCAGCCATAGATGCTGGAATGCTTAGCAAATCGCAGAAGCTCTCCCCACCTCTCTTTTCCTCTTCCGGAAAAAAGGGTTCGAACTATTACTCATGCTTGCTTCTCACTCTCCTATGGAGTGCCTGAGTTTATCTGGCACATCTGGCAAGCCACCAGATTTGCTGTGTTTGTCATTTCATTCTGCTTCTGCAGCAATCTTCCTCTTGTCCCAGCCAGGGACCGAGAGGCTAGCTTGTCCCGCATGGGAGCAGAGAGTGACAGAGATAAACCGAGAATCCTGATGGCTCCCCCAGCGCCCTTTTTCCCTCTGAACAGTTCCCTCGGCGCCTTTTTCCTGAGCCTTGTTTCTGTCTCAGCAGGGGAAGCCGCCTTGGCACAGCCCTCCGCAAATTGCATCGAGGAAAAGTCATTAGAGGGGATTGGAAAGAAAGAGACACTTACAAACTCAAACAAAAGAGAGACAGGATGTTCCTGCACAAAAGCACTTTAGAACGCCAGCAAAGGAAGACGACACTCCAGTGATCGGTCCAGTCCGTTGCCAGAGAAGAGGCCTCTCTGAACAGTTCTTCAGCAACACTTGAGTGGAGGCAGTGCAGTTAGGAAGGGCGGGAGGAGGGGAAAGAGGGCGAGAGCGAGGATCCTGCACTTAGGAAACAGTCTCTCTATAGTGCCAAGGTAAAGGTAAAGGGTTAAGGGACCCCTGACCATTAGGTCCAGTCGTGACCGACTCTGGGGTTGCGTGCTCATCTTGCTCTATAGGCTGAGGGAGCCGGCGTTTGTCCACAGACAGCTTCCGGGTCATGTGGCCAGCATGACTAAGCCACTTCTGGCGAACCAGAGCAGCGCACGGAAACACTGTTTACCTTCCCGCTGGAGCGGTACCTATTTATCTACTTGCACTTTGGTGTGCTTTCGAACTGCTAGGTTGGCAGGAGCAGGGACCGAGCAACGGGAGCTCACCCAGTCGCGGGGATTTGAACTGTTGACCTTCTGATCGGCAAGCCCTAGACTCTGTGGTTTAACCCACAGCTCCACCCGCGTCCCTCTAGTGTCAAAGATAGTGAAAAAGAAGAAATTGGCCTAGGGATGTTGGCCTGACCCAATTGGGTTGCCGTAGTTAGATTATTGATGGCTCACCATTCTTGGATTTTATTCTGTGAACCGCCCTGAGATCCTAGGATGAAGGGCTGTATATTATTATTATTATTATTATTATTATTATTATTATTATTATTACTACTACTACCACCACCACTACTACTACTACTACTACAATGGTACCTTGGTTTTCGAGCATCTCGGAAGCCAAACGTTTCTGTTTTCAAACGCCGAAAACCCAGAAGTGATTGCTTCCGTTTTCAAACCTGCCAAGGGAGTCGAACAGCTTCCGCTGTGTGTTTTTCAGTTTTTCCAACTGAACTGCAGCCAGCCCTTTGCATCTCGGTTTTTGAACGTTTCAGAAGTTGAACAGTCTTCCGGAACGGATTACATTCGAGAACCGAGGTACCACTGTATTATTATTATTAAGTGCCAAGTCCAGTTTATCTTAAAGCTAACACCTGTCGTGAAGATGCTACACTACTCCCATATAATGGGTGCAAGATACCTTTCTTGAAAAAATGTACCCCCCTCCCCCAGTTAGAGTAAATTACAATGTGCTACAGTGGGCCAAATATTCATTTGTTTTTTTTCTTTTTTCTTTATATATAATTTTTTATTAATTTCCAAATAAAGAATACATAACAAATCACATTTCAACTTTAACAAATTTTTCACTTTTGGACTTCCTTCAGCCTCTCTGATAATCATCCAAATTTGATTTTTAATTACACATTTCTTAAATTCACTATTGCCTTTCAATATACCCTTTGAAACCTGTATTTCTTTTTTGCAATATTTCTTTGACTTTTACAGAGCTTCTTTAAATGCCACTAACGTTATTTCTCTATCACTTATGCCTTCCCAATAGTCCACCAACTTTCCCCAGTCCTCGATAAACTTTTGATCTCGTAGATATCTAATCTTTCCTGTCAATTTGTCCAGTTCTGCATAGTCCATGAGCTTCATTCTCCACTCCTCTAATGTTGGTACTTGTTCTTGTTTCCAATTCTGGGCCAGTAATATTCTTGCCGCTGTTACTGCATATTGAAAAAGTTTACAATCCTTTCTATCTATTTCATTTCCTATAATTCCTAAAAGAAAAGCCTCTGGTTTCTTCACAAATGTATATTTCAACATTTTCTTCAGTTCATTATAGATCAATTCCCAGAAGCTCTTCACTTTTTTACATTCCCACCACATATGATAGAAAGTACCATCCTTTTCTTTACATTTCCAACATTTCTTACATGTTTTATACATTTTTTCAAGTTTTACCGGTGTAATGTACCATCTATACATCATTTTCATAATATTTTCTTTTAGCGCTGTGCATGCAGTAAATTTCATATATTCATTCCATAATTTAGTCCAATCATCCATTTGTATATTATATCCAAAATCCCTGGCCCATTTTATCATAACCTATTTAACTTCCTCATCTTTTGTATGTCTCCATCTTTTGGTTGTCTCCATTAGAGGTTATGAGTGTTAAAAAAATTAATATGAGGAAAAAATGGATTACATATGGAGAGTTAATTGTTAAGGAAGGGGGGAGGTGGAAAATGAAACCTTATGAAGAGGTAAAAGAGCATGTATATGATTGGTTGCATTACTTACAAACGAATGAAATGTTTAAGAAGGACTTTAAAGAATATGGTTACGCAGAGAAAGAGTCAAAATTTCAAACAGAAATAATAAACAACGAATACAAAATATTATCTAAAATGTATAAAATTTTGCCAAATATTCATTTGAAACTGGAAGTTGAGTTAAAGGTAAAGGTAAAGGTACCCCTGCCCGTATGGACCAGTCTTGCCAGACTCTAGGGTTGTGCGCTCATCTCACTCTATAGGCAGACACTTCCGGGTCACGTGGCCAGCGTGACAAGCTGCATCTGGCGAGCCAGCACAGCACACGGAACGCCGTTTACCTTCCTGCTGGTAAGCAGTCCCTATTTATCTACTTGCACTCGAAGATGCTTTCGAACTGCTAGGTTGGCAGGTGCTGGGACCGAACGACGGGAGCGCACCCCGCCGCAGGGATTCGAACCGCCGACCATGCGATCGGCAAGCCCTAGGCCCTGTGGTTTTACCCACAGCGCCACCCGCGTCCCTTGGAAGTTGAGTTACAGGGCAGCTTATTGTGGGCTCCCGCACACACATTTTTCACAGCCTTCATGTGACCTCATCCTCATCAAAAGATCACCCCATATCACCCATCTTCCACAATTTGAATTCAAACTTACCATTTCAACTGGGTTTTCTTCTCTTTTTTTACTCACCAGATTTTCGATAGCAACGGTCAATCCGGATTAAATGGGCAAATAATATGGGGATACGAGTGGCGCTGTGGGTTAAACCACGGAGCCTAGGACTTGCCAATCAGAAGGTCGGCGGTTCGAATCCCCGCGACGGGGTGAGCTCCAGCCAGATGGGCGGTGTATAAATAATAAATTATTATTATTATTATTATTATTATTATTATTAGGAATCAGTGAAGCACTGTGACAACCATCCTATCAGCACATGCATCTCAGTTTGCCAGTTGGAACTATCCCCCACTCTTCTGCCCATGGTACTGCAGGTTCTCCCTCCCCCTGAGCCAATTTCAGGGGGCGAGAGGGGAGTTCTGGGGGACGGGGGGCAGCCTCATCGCACTAGCAGAGGTCCCTGCATGGGCATCCCCTAGTGGGACTCCTTCTTTGAATCCCGCCCTATGCCCCCAATATATTGGTCGCAACTGCACACAATGGAAATGGAACCATGAAAGAAGGAAGGATATCCGTCAGATAAAATGCTGTTGGGTAAGGAGGTGTGGTCATGTAGTTCACACCAATCAGATTCAGCAATAGCAATAAACATCAAAGTCCTCTTATGCATGTACCTACTGAGAAGCTCTTTTGAGGTCCTGGTCTACTGAAGGCTAACAGAGCATACACAGAAATCGGTTTCACACTCTGAGCTGGAGAATCACTTTTGGGGAAATCAATTCATAATACCACCAACACTTACAACAGGCATAGGCAAACTCGGCCCTCCAGATGTTTTGGGACGACAATTCCCACCAGCCCTGACCACTGGTCCTGTTAGCTAGGGGTGATGGGAGTTGCGGTCCCAAGACATGTGGAGGGCTGAGTTTGCCTATGCCTGACTTACAAACTGGACAATTTTTTATTCCAGTATTAGAACCGCCCTGAGACCTCCGGGTATAGGGCAGTATATAAATTCAATTATTAACAACAACAACAACAACAACAACAACAACAACAACAACAACAGAAACTTCAGATCAGCAACTTCACATAGCCTTCTTTGTTGGTTACCATTTGTTGTCAGGGTTGATGAAACTGACCACAACGGCTGGGCGATATTCAACATCGTGATAGCTCACCAGCTAAACATTACAATATGCCAATATATATATATTGGATAGTGTTCTCGAAGCTACCAGCATGAGTCTGACCAAACTGCGGGAGGCAGTGGAAGACAGGAGTGCCTGGCGTGCTCTGGTCCATGGGGTCATGAAGAGTCAGACACGTCTAAACGACTAAACAACAACAACAACAACAACAATATATCACCATATCTGAAATAAGGATGGAGCTATGTAGAGGCATTGGCTGTCTTCACGGTTTCTCCCGCATCGTGATTTTTGCCAGCACCGGCACTTGTGATTCGCTGCACGAGACAGAGGAGAACTGATCCTGCAGAGTTAACAGGGGCTGCAGGAATCGAGGGAAGCATCGGCTGGCTTCAAGATTTCCCCCCACATTGCGACTTTGGTATAGCAAATTCGTGATATATTGCCAGGCCACAATATGGACTTCAAACCGGTTTTGGATGATACATTGATATATCGCCCAGCCCTAACAGGCAGGTGCATATTGTGGCAGATGAAAAACGCACGGCAAGGCAGGTCGACAAATTCGTATCTGAGAAACACACTGCTGCATGGCAAACATCTGGTGCACACATGACTTGGACCTGTTGAAGGGAAAAGCCCTCTTCAGGTCAGAGGCGGATTAAGGGGAGCATGACCAGTTTGCCCACAGTGGGTGCTGAGCTGAGAGGGTGCTACAAGGGGCACTGCAGCAATGACTTAGAACAGAAAGTGAGAGGCAGTGGGGCTGCTGAATTTCAGTGTCTCATAGGGCGCTACTGAAATTTGAAAGCTCAAATCTGCCACTCTTCAGGTATTGTTGTTGTTGTTTAGTCGTTTAGTCATGTCCGACTCTTTGTGACCTCATGGACCAGAGCACGCCAGGCACTCCTGTCTTCCACTGCCTCCCGCAGTTTGGTCAAACTCATGTTGGTAGCTTCGAGAACACTGTCCAACCATCTCATCCTTTGTCGTCCCCTTCTCCTTGTGCCCTCCATCTTTCCCAGCATCAGGGTCTTTTCCAGGGAGTCTTCTCTTCTCATGAGGTGGTCAAAGTATTGGAGCCTCAGCTTCAGGATCTGTCCTTCCAGTGAGCACTCAGGGCTGATTTCCTTCAGAATGGATAGGTTTGATCTTCTTGCAGTCCATGGGACTCTCAAGAGTCTCCTCCAGCACCAGAATTCAAAAGCATCAATTCTTTGGTGATCAGCCTTCTTTATGGTCCAGCACTCACTTCCATACATAACTACTGGGAAAACCATAGCTTTTACTATACGGACCTTTGTTGGCAAGGTGATCTCTCTGCTTTTTAAGATGCTGTCTAGGTTTGTCATTGCTTTTCTCCCAGGTGTTAGAAATCTGAAAAAGTTACCATTGGGTGGGCTAGGGGTTGGGTCAAAGGTCTCCACCCTCTCTCCTGCTCTTGCCATTTTGTTCACCTTCCAACTTGCAACTTTCTGAGGAAGGCTTGGGTAGCTGTCGAGGCTTTGTACACATTTGAGAACCCTGCATAATTGGGGCTAAACTCTGAGGGGCGGTTGGGCCATGGTTTTTGGATCTTCTTGATGTCCATCAGAAGCAGGTAGAAGTCTCCTGATCAATCTATGGAGAGCCTCAGAGTTTACCCACCACTAATAACACACACACACACACACACACACACACACTCACACACACACCAGTTTGTAACAATAACTGGTTGTTGTGGAAATATAGTGGCTCCTTAGCATGTGGACTGTTCTGCATAGAACTAAATTAATCTGATTTAGCAACTTTCCTGATTCAGGTCTCAGAAAATCTCCTCTAATTCTCCTAATCTAACCCCTGCCCACACACGTTTCCAATGATTATTATTTTTACTACTGGAGACTTTTAAAAAAGGCATTTTCTTACTAAAAGGCAAAAGGTAATTAATTTGACAAGACGATAAACAATAATATTGTCTTGGAATCACAGAATCACAGAGTTGGAAGGGAACCTGCAATGCAGAAATTCCACCTAAAGCATCCATGACAGATGGTCATCCAATCTCTGCTTAAAGAATTTATGAATTTATGAAGCAGGATACTTGTTTAAAAGTGTAAAGCAGCAGATGACCTAGTTTTGACTTTGCAACAGCCAGAAGCCAGTACAAAAAGAGTTTTAGAACTAATTGAAATATTTGGTCAAGTGGCAGGTTTTAAATTAAATAAACAGAAGACAAAGGTGCTGGAAAAAAATCTAACGGTGGGGGAAAAAGATAGTTTTCAAAGGGAAACCGGTTTGGAAATAACAAAAAAAGTGAAATATCTGGGGGTGAATTTAACATCTAAGAACGTGAATTTATTTAAAGATAACTATGAGAAATGTTGGTTGGAAGTTAAGAAAGATCTTGACATATGGTCTAGGTTGAGACTATCCTTGTTAGGCCGAATTGCTGTTATCAAGATGAATGTATTGCCGAGATTGTTGTTTTTGTTTCAGACACTGCAAGTTCTAGATAGGATGGACTGTTTCAAGAAGTGGCAGAAAGATATATCCAAATTTGTCTGGCAGGGCAAAAAGCCCAGAATAAAATTTAAGATTTTAACTGATGCAAAAGATAGGGGGGGTTTTGCTCTGCCGGACTTAAGACTATACTACGAAGCAGCAGCTTTCTGCTGGTTGAAGCAATGGCTACTTCTTGAGGACACAGACATTTTAGACTTGGAAGGGTATGACAATAATTTTGGCTGGCATGCATATCTATGGTATGACAAGGCAAAGGTTTATAAAGGTTTTAAAAATCATATTGTCAGGAAAGCTTTGTATAACGTTTGGAATCGATATAAGGATTTGTTGGAAAGTAAAACACCCAGATGGTTGTCACCAATGGAAGCTAGAGCGGTGAAAAAACTTAACATGGACTCTAATTGGCCAAAATATTGTGAAATTATAGAATATGACAGTGAAAAAGTTAAATTACAGAGCTTTGAGAAACTAAAATCCAAAGTTCGAGACTGGTTACATTATTATCAGATAAATGAGACTTTTAAGCAGGACAGGAAACTAGGATTTCAGAAGGAGAGGTCAAAATTGGAAACAGAACTGTTAGAGACCAATACTAAGAATTTGTCTAAAATGTATAACTTGTTGCTGAAATGGAATACACAGGATGAAACGGTTAAATCAGCTATGATCAAATGGGCACAAGACTTAGGTCATGATATTATGTTTGCTGACTGGGAACAGTTATGGACCACAGGCCTTAAATTTACGGCATGTAGTGCCTTGAAAGAAAACATAATGAAAATGATCTATAGGTGGTACATGACCCCAGTCAAGCTTGCAAAGATATATCATTTGCCCAATAACAAATGCTGGAAATGTAACGAATGTGAAGGAACTTTCTACCACCTTTGGTGGACCTGCCCAAAGGTTAAGGCCTACTGGGAAATGATCTATAATGAAATTAAGAAAATCCTTAAGTGGACATTTGCAAAGAAACCGGAGGCTTTTCTCTTGGGTATGGTCGGCCAATTGGTACCAAAGAAAGATAGGACTTTTTTCATGTATGCAACTACAGCAGCAAGAATTCTCTTGGCAAAGTATTGGAAGATGCAAGAATTACCTACTCTGGAAGAATGGCAGACGAAGGTGACTGAATTTATGGGATTGGCAGAGATGACCGGCAGAATCCGTGATCAGAGGAGAGAGACAGTGGAAGAGGACTGGAAAAATTTTAAAATATATCTTAAGAACTGCTGTAAAATTTCAGACTGATAAAATGTCAAGGGGTAAGAAACAGAGAATTATAGCTGTAAATGTTTAAGTTAAGAGAACCTGAGGGAAGTTAAATATAGAAATGGAATGAAGGATTGCTAAAAAGTTGGAAACAAGGGTGCAGTGAAGGGGAGGTATGGGGAAGTCATGTGTTGTTTGTGAATGTTTTTATTTGTGTGTTTTTTGTTTATGAAAATTAATAAAAATTATTTTTTAAAAAATAAAAGTGTAAAGCAGGTTGAGGGGTGCAGGGACAAGAAGGAGGGGACTTGACCAGCTGTTCTAGGCACCAGGGGAAAATGGTCCTCTGCAACCAGGCCTTGAGCCGATTAAACTATCTATTGCCTATTGAAAGTTTTTGTGAGAGAGGGTTTGTTGGTTTGTTTCCTTGTTCTGTATCTTGTGTTCTCATTTTGTATTTTTTATGTTGTAAATCACCCTGTGATCTTCGGATGGAGGGCAGTTGTCAGGGAACTGCCATCGGAGAGACAGGTGGTGGACAGGCTACAGGAGAATAGGAGAGAATCTGCAATAGAAGAGGGAACCAGCAGGGGGAGTGCAGGAGTCACAGCGGAGGGGAGGCTCTGGGATGCTTCCAGTGAGAGTAGTGGAGAGGTAACGGGACCCCCGTTGGGAACGCCCACCCTTCGCCGGAAACTGTCACGCAGAGAGTCTCGAAAGCGCATGTCTGTCAAAGAGCTTTTATGTTGGCGTAAATTCCGTAGACGCCCACTGTCAGATTCTACCAGCGACTGACGGAGTCATGCTTTGGGGGCTCCGTTAGTGCATCGGTTTGGACGACCAGCCAAACCCCAGAGGGATCAAGCTTTTACGCACAAGCAGCTCACTATCCCATCACAGCAATCTGACAGTCTTTGAAAGCAGCTTGTGCAAGCAGAAGGCATCATGAGCGAACCATCCGGAACCGGAGGAGCAGGAGCGGGAGCTGGCGCAGATCCAAGCCTGGAACAAAGGTACAGGGCGTTGGAGGTCCAGCTGGCACTGCAAACGGCGAGGCTCGAGGAGAGGAGGGCTCAAGATGCAGATAAGGGGAAGACCACCCCACTTGCCAGACGGGTGCCTGGACTGGTGCAGAAATTTGGGGGGGATCCCCGGAACTATCAAGCCTTTAGGACAGAGATGCAATATGCTCTCAATCTACTGTTTGATGACTTCCCCGACGAGAACTCTAGAGTGGCGTACGTGATTGGCCATCTAGAGGGAGGGGCGAGGGACTGGGTTCGGCCCCTGATGGCAGCCAATAATGAAATCTTAAAGGACACAATGAAGTTTTTCCGCGCCATGGACTTGATGTTTTCCAGCGAGATCGAGCAGGGAGTGGTGCGCAGGCAGTTAATGGCGTGTAAACAGGGGAGCCGATCTGTACGTGAGTACTGGACTGAGTTCACCATGCTGATTCATAGACTTGGGTGGGACCTTGCTAGTGAACCTATTCAAATGCTGTTTGAAGAAGGTCTCTCTCCGGCAGTGAAAGATGAACTTTCCCGGGCGCCTAGGGCGGAGTCTATGGATCAGCTGACTAAATCAGCGCTGTCCATTGGGGCACGCCAGGAAGCTAGAGCTATGGAAAAGCGGGAAGGAAAGGGGGAACGTTGGAAGGACTTCCGCATTCCAGAGATTCCGGAGCAGCCTTTCCCGCCAGCAGAGCCGATGGAACTTGGAACAGCGCGCGCGCGCGCAGTTTCAAACACCAGTGAAGGGCGGAAGAAGGAGGGAAAGAGCGGCAAGAGATGCTATCTCTGCCAACAGCCAGGTCACTTTGCCAGAGTCTGTCCGCAAAGGAAGGAATGGCAAGGGATGGCGGGAACTGTTGGGGGGAAGGAGGAAGAAGAAATCACGGAGCCAGTAAAAGCCAACGCCTGGTTGCCAACATCAGGGCACAGCAGCCAGGCCAGGGAGTAATGAATGTGCCCACGCCGGAACCTCCAAGACCAGCGCTTGTGATAGAGGTGTTGCTGGAACTGGCAAACGGACACCCACTGAAGATAAAGGCGCTATTGGATTCAGGTAGCTCATGTAATTTCATGAGCAAAGAGTTTGCAGCTGCACACCAAATACAGACTATCCCATTGAGTAAGCCTTTGCAGGTTACCACGATTGATGGGAGGGAGCTGTTGGGAGGAGAAGTGAGCCAACAGACTGTACCAATGATAATGAGGGTGGCACGACACACCGAACTGATAGCGTTTAACGTAGCCACCTTGGGAGGAGCTCCTATTATCTTGGGTATGAGCTGGCTGGCGCTACACGATCCGCTAGTAGGCTGGCATCAGAGAGTGGTTTCCTTTGGATCAGCACATTGCCTAGAACACTGCAAGGAGGGAGAGGCTCAGGCAGGCGCCAGGGGCACTCTAGCAGGGATGGAAGTGATGGACAAAGGGAGGGTGCCACCACAATACGCTGACTTGCTTGACGTATTCAGCGAAAAAGAAGCAGATAAACTGCCCCCGCACAGACCCTTTGATTGTCAAATTACCTTACTCCCAGGAGCACAATTGCCAGTGGGCAAGCTGTATGCAATGTCAGACAGTGAGATGCAGGAGTTAAGGGAGTTCATTGACAAGAATCTCAAGCGAGGTTTCATCAGAGAGTCACGAGCGGTGGGGGGCAGCCCAGTGTTCTTTGTGGACAAAAAAAACACGGGCAAGCCCAGGCTTGTATGTGATTTCAGGGCCCTAAATGCAGTGTCAGAACCAGTGACTTTCCCTATGCCCAGAATTGATGACATTCTAACACGGGTGAGAAAAGGGAAAATTTTTACCAAGCTGGACCTTAGGGGGGCATATAACTTGATACGTGTGAGAAAGGGGGATGAGTGGAAGACCACTATGTTCACCCCCTTGGGGGCCTTTGAGTACACCGTTATGCCTTTCGGATTACAAGGGGGCTCCGCCTGTTTTCAATCATTCATGAATCACGTCCTGGGGCCACTGCTCTACAAGAACTGCGTAGCGTTCTTAGATGACGTTCTGGTGTACTCAGACAATGAGGAGCAGCATGTGCGAGATGTAAGAGAGGTACTGAGCAAGCTGCGAGAAAACCGGCTGTGGGTGAAACTGGAGAAGTGTCAGTTTCATACCAAGGAGGTGGAATTCCTGGGGTACCGGTTGTCTGACAAGGGATTGGCCATGGATCCCAGCAAGGTTCAAGCGGTACTGGAATGGAAAACACCAAAGACCAAGAAGGACGTGCAAAGGTTCCTGGGCTTCGGAAACTTCTATAGGAAGTTCATCAAAAACTTTGCCCATTTAACAGCGCCCATCACGGATTGTCTTAGTAGCAAAAAGAAATTTGTTTGGACGGGAGAAGCGCAACAAGCGTTCGAACGCTTAAAGCAGGCGTTTGCGTCGGAAGAGCAACTCTTGCACGTGGATCTACAACAACCAATGAGAGTGGAGACTGACGCGTCAGACCGAGCGGTGGGGGCCGTTCTTCTCCAGCCGGGAAAAGATACGTCTGAATGGAGACCGTGTGCATTCTTCTCGCGGAAGTTGAACAAATCAGAGAGGAACTACACAGTGTACGACCGAGAACTGCTCGCCATTCATGAAGCATTCCGGAAATGGCGGCACTTGCTGATTGGGGCGCAGCACAAGGTTCAAGTCCGAACTGACCACAAAAATCTGGAATACTGGAGAACAGCCCGAGTGCTGAACCAGAGACAAGTGAGATGGGCCCAGGAGTTCTCCAAATTCCACTTTGAGATTCGTTACGTGCCCGGCTCCGAGAACGTGAGGGCGGACGCTCTTTCCAGGAAACCTGAGTACTTAGAGGGGGAGGGAGCGCCTGAGGCAAGGCATGTAATCCCTGAAGACCGCTGGGTGTGTGGGGCGGCATTGGTGGGGCAGAGGGAACTGATAGAGGGTACGGAGAACGATGAATACGCCCAAGAGAAACTCAGAGAGCTCCGGAGGACAGAGGAGAACACAGGGGGGTTCGAAGAAAAGAACGGGGCGTTGTATTACAAAGGGGCACTGTACATACCCGACGGGGAACTGAGGGGCAGAGTACTCAAGCAGTTGCATGACAGCCCCACAGCGGGACATTTTGGACAGCACAAAACCATGTGGTTGGTTACCAGGGAGTTTTGGTGGCCCAAGGTGAGGGAGGACGTACGGGAATATGTCAGGGGTTGCGACAGGTGCCAGCGAGCGAAAGGAGAGAGGGTGGCGCCAGCGGGGCTATTACAACCCTTACCCACGCCCGAAAGGCCATGGGAGGCAGTATCCATAGATTTTATGACGGACCTGCCAAAATCCAAAGGCAAAACAGCTGTCATGGTGGTGGTAGATCAATTAACCAAGATGTGTCATTTTATAGCTTGTTCACATGCAGTCACAGCGGAGGAAACCGCCAAGTTGTTTGTAGAACATATTTTCAAGTTGCATGGCGCCCCCTTGAGGGTGGTCAGCGACAGAGGGAAACAATTTACTTCCAGGTTCTGGAGGAAACTTATGAGCTTACTGCACGTAGAACTCAATTTCTCAACTGCCCGGCACCCAGAAACCAATGGGCAAGCGGAAAGGGCAAATGGGGTTTTACAACAATACCTGAGGTGTTATGTAAAAGACAGAGAAAATGATTGGGTGGATAAGTTACCTCTAGCAGAATTTGCCTACAACAACGCGGAGAACGTGTCCACAGGGATGAGTCCCTTCCTGGCAAATTATGGGTGTCACCCCCGGGCATTCCCAGGAGAGGGAGGGGAGAGGTGGAGCGTGCCGGCGGCGGAATATTTTTTTGAAGAGATGGAGGCGATCCACCGTCAGCTTCAACTTAACTTAGAGAAAGCCAAGGAAGAATATAAGAAGCAAGCAGACAGAAATAGGAGGGAAGGTGAAACTATAAGGGTGGGGGACCGGGTGTGGTTGTCCACCCAAGGGCTACCGTTCAAGGGCGGGAGTAAGAAATTGAGGCCCAAAAGATTGGGACCCTTTGAGGTCATACAGCAGGTCAACCCAGTGGCATTCAAACTCAGGCTGCCCAGTCACATGAAATTACACCCAGTATTTCACAGGTCATTACTGTCGCCGTACCGAGAGGGACGCGAGTGGGGGGAGCGTGAGAGAGAGGCCACCCAAACGCCCGTGATAGAAGAGAGAGAGCGCGACATGAACGTGGCAGGAATCATTGATTCCAGGTGGAAGGGGAATCAGGTGGAATATCTGGTAGAATGGGAGGGGGAAGCAGAGTCGGAAAACACTTGGGTACCAGCAGAGGTAGTCAATGACGAGGTTTTAATAGAAACATTTCATCAGCGTTTCCCAAGAAAACCGCAACCCGTGGCTCGATTTAGAAGGGAACACTTTGGGACCACCGATGAGGAAGGAGAGTTTGAAGGGTTCCCAGAGTCAGGGGTGGGTGAAGAAGCCGACTCCGACGAAGAAGAGGAAGACGGGGAGAGAGACGGTACGCCGTGGCTGGAAGTGTTAGAATCCTCGGACGACGAGGAGAGTTCCTTCAGGGGCTTTCCGCCCTCACCGCCAGTGGGAGAGGAGGCGGGAGGGGGTGAAGGGGGCCCTGGGGGGGAGGTGGATGTCAGGGAACTGCCATCGGAGAGACAGGTGGTGGACAGGCTACAGGAGAATAGGAGAGAATCTGCAATAGAAGAGGGAACCAGCAGGGGGAGTGCAGGAGTCACAGCGGAGGGGAGGCTCTGGGATGCTTCCAGTGAGAGTAGTGGAGAGGTAACGGGACCCCCGTTGGGAACGCCCACCCTTCGCCGGAAACTGTCACGCAGAGAGTCTCGAAAGCGCATGTCTGTCAAAGAGCTTTTATGTTGGCGTAAATTCCGTAGACGCCCACTGTCAGATTCTACCAGCGACTGACGGAGTCATGCTTTGGGGGCTCCGTTAGTGCATCGGTTTGGACGACCAGCCAAACCCCAGAGGGATCAAGCTTTTACGCACAAGCAGCTCACTATCCCATCACAGCAGTATATGAATTTAATAAATATTATATATGTTGTTGTTGTTGTTTAGTCATTTAGTTGTGTCCAACTCTTCGTGACCCCATGGACCAGAGCATGTCAGGCACTCCTCTCTTCCACTGCCTCCTGCAGCTTGGTCAAACTCATGTTAGTAGCCTGTCCAACCATCTTGTCCTCTGCCATCCCCTTCTCCTTGTGCCCTCCATCTTTCCCAACATCAGGGTCTTTTCCAGGGAGTCTTCTCTTCTCATGAGCTGGGCAAAGTATTGGAACCTCAGCTTCAGGATCTGTCCTTCCACTGAGCACTCAGGGCTGATTTCCTTCAGAATGGATAGGTTTGATCTTCTTGCAGTCCATGGGACTCTCAAGAGTCTCCTCCAGCACCATAATTCAAAAGCATCAATTCTTCAGCGATCAACCTTCTTTATGGTCCAGCTCTCACTTCCATACATCACTACTGGGAAAACCATAGCTTTAACTATACGGACCTTTGTCGGCAAGGTGATGTCTCTGCCTTTTAAGATGCTGTCTAGGTTTGTCATCACTTTTCTCCCAAGAAGCAGGCGTCTTTTAATTTTGTGGCTGCTGTCATCATCTGCAGTGATCATGGAGCCCAAGAAAGTAAAATCTCTCACTGTCTCCATTTCTTCCCCTTCTATTTGCCAGGAGGTGATGGGACCAGTGGCCATGATCTTAGTTTTTTTGATGTTGAGCTTCAGACCATATTTTGTGCTCTCCTCTTTCATCCTCATTAAGAGGTTCTTTAATTCTTCCTCTAATTATATATATATAATTAATAATTAATAATTTGCTTTCTGTTGTAGCTGCCTTGGAGATAGTTTTGTCCTGGGTAGCAGAAAGGGTAAAAACTACCTTGCAGCTGATACCTTAGCTGGTTCTTCCTTCTTCTCTGTCTTTGAACAGAGAGTCTTTCCAGCCACTCATGAGCCAGGTCTTGGAAGAGAAGATGCAGTGGCTTGGTTGCCACCACATTGGTCCTTCCATCCTTCTTCTGTGGCATTCTGGGGGCATGGAGTGCTTGCTTCGCCCTGACAAACTGATGGACCAATTGACAATTCTGAGGTCAGGGAATTCAGACGAAATGTATCTCGTGGATATTTCATAGTAGCGACAGGTTCAGAAACTCAGAGAAGAGGAAGCTCAGAATACAAACTCCTCCAGGTAGCCACGTGCATTCACTACTTCCAACAGGTAGCCCTCTCTTCCTTCTCAAGCCAACATACCCCTGGCAAAGAGGAAGGGGAAAAGGAGTGGCAGAGGCCTTGCTGACCAGTAGGACCTCATAGACTTCATTTTTAACTGATCTAGGTGCTTCTGAGCATGCTCAGGAAAGCACTCTTGGGCAGCAGAGCATGGGAGTTGTAATGTATTGTGCAATCCAGTAAGGTAAGTAAGAAGAGAAGCGGGTAGATGTGGATTTGCGAAGAGACATTCCCTCTCCTTTCATTCTTGCCGATGCCATTGGGGGTGCAACAGAGTCTAAATTCTGGATAGGACTTGGATAAAACAAACTACTGTTTATTATTAGTCCTATTATCCAGTTTGACAAGTCTAATTCCAATCAAGCCAAGTGGAGTTCACCAATGCCTTAAATAAATAAATAAACTGATGAAAAGTCACTAGCAGCAGTTGGAAAGGTTCTAATTAGAAAAAGGTTGGATAATAATAATAATAATAATAATAATAATAATAATAATAAAATAATAATTTATTATTTATACCCCACCCATCTGGCTGGGTTTCCCCAGCCACTCTGGGTAGCTTCCAACAGAATATTAAAATACAGTAGTCTATTAAGCATTAAAAGCTTCCCTAAACAGGGCTGCCTTCAGATGTCTTCGAAAAGTTTGGTAGTTCTTTTTCTCTTTGACATCTGGTGGGCGCCACTACCAAGAAGGCCCTCTGCCTGGTTCCCTGTAACTTGGCTTCTCGCAGTGAGGGAACCGCCAGAAGGCCCTTGTCGCTGGTCCTCAGTGTCCGGGCAGAACGATGGGATCTGAATTATGATTCTCCCCACAAAATTGAGTGTGTGTGATTTTTGTGATTTTGGTGAGGTGTAAGTGGCCACTCGAGGGAGGAACTGAAATTTAAAGCACATTTGCTTTGGGAGCTCACAATACCAAGGCTGTGTGTATGTGTGTGTTTTAAGGCACTCTTAGCCACCGTTGCCTACACAAGGTGAAAGAGGGACATAAGAACAGAAGGAGAGTCTCCTGGATCAGGCCAGTCCAGCATCCCTTTCTCACAGTGGCTAGAAGCCACCACTATCGCTCACCTCCTCCACAAATTTGTTTAATCCTCTTTTAAAGCCCTCCATGTTGTTTGCCATCACTGTCTCCTGGGTGCGTGGGTTCCATAGCTTTGACCATGTGCCATGTGAATAATGACTTTCGTTTATCTGTCGTCAACCAAAATAAGGGGCCACATAAGGATGCTCAATTTGCACGTGGAAGTGAACCACCGTGGACCAGATGCCACAGACAAAACAACGCTTTGCAATTTAGTTCACACAAGTGTAAACGTAGAGTGCTGTAGGTGTGCGCATGTGCGAATTGGCTCCCTATCTACCAGTCAATTGGATCCCACCCCCTAACTCGGCCTCTACCTCTCCTCCACCTTCTGACCTCAGAAGCAGGACATTAATCGAAGACTGGCCCTGCATACAACACGGCACTCCCTCCACCTAAATACAATGTGTATTTAAAGGTACGTTGTTGAGTAGATGTTGCACACTCCATTTTTGCACGCTTAACATCTATCTGCCTCATTCGGAAACCATCAATGGTCTTATGTGAAGCAGAGGGAGAAATGTACCTGCACACTCATGTGTGGTACAGATATGTATACAAACACATGCACATCTTGTGGGCATAGGAGAGTGTGAGGAAGTTGTGTGTGTGTGTGTGTGTGTGTGTGTGTGTGAATGCTATTTAAATAAAAAAGAAAGGAAGTGAATCAGGGTCGTTTCCATTTTAATTGTAAAACAGATAAGCACTAAACACTTTGAAAAAGTAAATGACTTGAGAATAATTACTATCTATTACTCGGCTTCCCAGGGGTGCAGTTGGAGGAGCCCAGATGGCTACAAAAATGGGATTTAGCAGAAAATTGAAGACATTATTCACCGTAACACATTATCAATTACCTTCATATCAATTACAATAACCTTACATTAAAAGAAGGGCCAGGAGACTTGCCAGCCCCAACCGGAATAGTAATTGAACCACCCCTGTGTCTGATGGGGAGGGCGAAAGGGGAGTTCGGCTGCCCATTTTGCTGGCAAGAGTCTAATAATAACATTGCCCCCCTCCCCAATATCACCTCACTGAGAGTTTTTCTCTATCCTGTTTGTTTTAATTGTTTTTAAGGGCAGCTGATGTGGCTTCTTCTGAGAAAATTCTGCTTGGCTTGTTGTTTGAAGAGTTCAGGGACTCTGCTGTTGTTGTTGGGCTAGTTTTCGTTTTCTTCTCTTAACCACAGTGTCTCACATTTTGTTATCATGACACTGGGACTTCCATTTAATGTAATTCGCAATAAGGACATGCCCCCTTTTCTATTGGCATGCATTTGTTTGCTTATCTGAGCATTTCTATCCCATCCACTTGGTGCAAACGCTCCCGCTCCGGGCAGATTACAGTGTTAAAAAAATTACAATTTCATAAAACAGCAGTATGAGGCAATTAATGCAGAAAGGCTTTAAAAAATCATAAAACACTGTGTTGTTGTTGTTGTTGTTGTTGTTGTTTAGTCGTTTAGTCATGTCCAACTCTTCGTGACCCCATGGACCAGAGCACGCCAGGCACTCCTGTCTTCCACTCCCTCCCACAGTTTGGTCAAACTCAGGTTAGTAGCCTGTCCAACCATCTCGTCCTCTGTCATCCCCTTCTCCTTGTGCCCTCCATCTTTCCCAGCATCAGGGTCTTTTCCAGGGAGTCTTCTCTTCTCATGAGGTGGCCAAAGTATTGGAGCCTCGGCTTCAGGATCTGTCCTTCCAGTGAGCACTCAGGGCTGATTTCTTTCAGAATGGAGAGGTTTGATCTTCTTGCAGTCCAGGGGACTCTCAGCACCATAATTCAAAAGCACCAATTCTTCGGCGATCAGCCTTTTTATGGTCCAGCTCTCACTTCCACACATCATTACTGGGAAAACCATAGCTTTAACTATACAGACCTTTGTTGGCAAGGTGATGTCTCTAAACACTGTTTAGCTCAGGAAAAACAAAAGCCTGCAAGAATAATAATAAAAAGGTCTTTGATAACCTCTACAACTAAGCAAGGGCAAAATGTGGGGTTGGGTGGTGGGGATCTCTAGCACAAAGATTGTTTCATTGGAGCTTTTTACCAAGGGAGCAGGGAGCCAAGCGATCATGCTAGGGGTGATCTGGAACCAGTTGCTCCCTCTCTCTTTCTCTCTCCTTTCTCAGGTATATGGCGGAGATGTTCTTCACAGCTCATTGTGACATGGAAATAGGATCTTCCTGAGCTATAGGAGCAGGGCAGCCTGCACTTCTGTGTCTCCAAGGAAGGAGGTGAGCTTTCAGGCAGATGCTTGGACCGGTCCCTACACAAGCCTTGCCAAATAAGGAACAGAATGTGGGAAGCAGAATTATACCGAGTAGAACCTAGAACCACCTACCTGTGGAGTCCACAAGGGTGTGATGATGGCCAGTAGTAAAAAAGGAAAGCCTAGACAAATTCCTGTAGATTCAGAAGGTAAAAAAAGCGGGGGAGAGAAAATAACGTTGCAGCCATCCATGTGTTCAGTACTATTATCATAAAAGGGAGTGCAGCACTCAGTTATTGCTCAGATCAGTCCTGTGGTTCTGTTATGATGGCTGGATACCAGCTGAGTCCTCTTTTCCAGCAACAGTAGAGCACTGGGATCTCATGAGCAGAACACTGCCACAAATGCTCCCTCCTGTTCTTTGCTTGTTCTATCTCTGTCTTGACTTGGTCTTATCATCCCCAAAATGTATTGGTAATTATTATTATTATTATTATTATTATTATTATTATTATTGTTGTTGTTGTTGTTGTTGTTGATTTTCTTGGTTTACAAAAGTATGAGCAATGTCTCTCCCCCCCCCCCCAGTTACATTTTTACAGATCAGTTTCATTTGTTGAGATAATAATAATAATAATAATTTATACCCCGCCCTCCCCAGCCAAGGCTGGGCTCAGGGCAGCTAACAAGCAATAATAAAAACAAGTTGAATGAATACAACTTAAAAACAAGATTAAAATACAACATTAAAATATTGAAACATTAGAATATTAAAATGCAGCCTCATTACAGGAGGAGAAAGGAAAAAGAAAAAAGAAAGAGGGGGAGGGAATCAAATTGACTCCAAGCCAAAGGCCAGGTGGAACAACTCTGTCTTACAGGCCCTGCGGAAAGAAATCAGATCCTGCAGGGCCCTGGTCTCATGAGGCAGAGCTTTCCACCAGGCCGGAGCCAGAGTTGAAAAGGCCCTGGCTCTGGTTAAAGCTTCCTTAGGGCCCGGGACCACTAGGGTGTTGCTATTTATGGACCTTGAGGCTCTCTGTGGGGAATTAGAGTTACATTAGGAAGAAAAAGGGGGAAAGAGGTGGAGGGGGGGAAAGGTGAGTGGGGCGGGGTCAGTTGGTGATGTTTCTATTTTACTTAATATATGTGTGGGGTTTTGTGTCAGAGTCGCTTGTGCAGGTTCTCTGCTATTTGCTTGTGTTCCTTTGGTGGTGAGAGAGGCTGGGGTTGGCCTAGGGTGTGGTTGTTCGTTTGTGATTGGCTGTGGTGAGCTTTGTTTTCACGTGTGAGTGGGGTGGGTGGGTGTTTGGATCAGTAGGAGGTTATGGGATGTGTACTGATTGGAAATGGAGCACGATGTGTGCCCCAAAACCTTTGTAGGCACCAACTTTAATGGAAGCGGGGCTTTGTGTGACCACCCTGAGAGCAACCTCAGCCCAAGTCATCATTGAATGCGCAACAAAAAGGAAGGGCCCTTGAGCTGTCCATGGTGCTACTCAGCCAAAGATTTCATTTTGCTACAATTGCTCTCTGTGTCTTAAACATGTTTAGTAGGTCTGGCTCTCTCTCCCTCACCTGCTGCTCTCCTCAGCTGCCTTCAAGGTGGGAGATGGACCCCGGGGCTTCTCAGTTGCTCTCACTGCCAACACCTTGCCCAACTCAGGTCTTCAGAATCTCCATCCTCTGGTTATTTGAACTGTGGGAACATCATGTCCTTGTGTCTGTGATGGAAAGGGCCCAGAATCTGAAAACCAGGGAAGTCACTGCCAGTTTGTACTGAGCTAGGGCTCATCTACATTCCTCTGGCCCTGCTGCTTCCCCACCAGGAAAAACCACTCTTTAGCACTTAGTTGGAGCAAACATCATTTCTGGTTTCCTCCAGGTTGACGTTTGCTCTAATTTAGCACTAATGGGTTTTCCCAGGGAAAGTAGCAGGCAAGGGGGAAAGAGCTCAGACCCATGCCTGGAAAGAGTGGGTCAAGTGGAAGTGTGAACGAGCCCCTAGATGGACCAATAGTCTGATTCAGTATAAGGCAGCTCCTCTGTGTTCCTGTAGTCTGGCAACCTTGATCAATGCTTGTGTCTTCTGCAAGGATGGTTTTTCCATGCTCTCCTTGAAATTGTGTCTTAAACATCTGAAGAAAAGCTGCCTGCAGCCACAATTCTGCACTGATTTACCTGGAAATCCATCCCACGAAACTGAAGAGGGCCTATGTCTGAGTAGCAGACCCTCCAACATTTCCCCAATAAAAAACAGGGCACAGTATTGTCCTGCAAGCTACTCTTCTCCTTCCATTGAGGCAAACTCTGCACTGGTCAAAGAAAAACATCTGCAAAACCTCAGAAAAACAGATAATGTTTGGGAACTGTTGCTTTTGGATTCAGAGTTTCAGATGTATGTGAGGGTTTCTGAGTAATCGTCCCTTACAAAGATGGATATTTCCATTTTTCCACAAGTCTTTCTCCATTGTCTCCTCTTGATGTCCCATTGCAGCCAGACCCACTGAACCTCCTCCACCAGGGATTTTGGCCTGGTTCTTTGGATAGTTCCAGTGAAAAGCAGCAACAACATGAATGGGGGTGGGGGAGAGGAGGAGGAGGAGGAGAAGAAGAAGAAGAAGAAGAAGAAGAAGAAGAGGAGGAGGAGGAGGAGGAGGAGAAGTTTGGATTTGATATCGCGCCTTTCACTCCCCTTAAGGAGTCTCAAAGCCGCTAACAATCTCCTTTCTCTTCACTCTGTGAGATGAGTGAGGCTGAGTGACTTCAGATAAATTTGACTAGCCCACATCCAGCAGCTACATGTGGAGGAGCGGGGAAGCGAACCTGGTTCACCAGATTATGAGTCCACTGCTCTTAACCACTACACCACGCTGGTGGTGAACGAGTTTGAAATGCCTACTTGAGATCATACCCAGCCACAGCATAGGTAAAGGGACCCCTGACCATTAGGTCCAGTCGTGGCCGATTCTGGGGTTGCGGCACTCATCTCGCTTTACTGGCCGAGGGAGCCGGCATTTGTCTGCAGACAGCTTCCAGGTCATGTGGCCAGCATGACTAAGCCGCTTCTGGTGAACCAGAGCAGCGCACGGAAATGCCGTTTACCTTCCCACCAGAGCGGTACCTATTTATCTACCTGCACTTTGATGTGCTTTCGAACTGCTAGGTTGGCAGGAGCAGGGACTGAGCAACGGGAGCTCACCCCGTCACAGGGATTTGAACCGCCAACCTTCTGATTGGCAAGTCCTAGGCTCTGTGGTTTAACCCACAGTGCCACCCGCATAGAAGGTTGCAAATAGTTGGCACAACCAGAGAAGGAGAGAAGTGCCAGTGGTAAAAGGAAGCATGCAAAATTAATGCTTTGTGTTAAGTGCAGGGGAAACTGAGGAGCAGTGACTTGAGACTGGGCAAGTAGCACTCTGAAGTGTTTACAGAATAATGGCATGATAGAATCATGGAACTGTAGAGTTGGAAGGGCCATCTAGTCCGACCCCCTGCAATGCCAGACCCTCCAAGTGCCCCAATTTTCCAGGGACAGTCCCAGATCCACAGATGCCATCCAGTTTCTGGTTTGGTCCCAGAATGTCACGCTTTTCCTTAGGATGTCCCTATTTTCATCAGAGAAATGTTGGAGGGTATGGAGTTGTGCAACCCCCAAGCCAAGGAGATAAATGACTATACAACCTCTAGAAGATATCTGAAGGCAGCCCAGTATAGGGATTTTTAAAAAAATGTTCAGTATTTTATTATGTTTTTATATGTGTTGGAAGCTGCCCAGAGTGGCTGTGGCAACCCAGTCAGATGGGTGGGGTATAAATATAATAATAATAATAATAATAATAATAATAATAATAATAATAATAATGGAATGTCAGCTAAAGCATCCATGACTGATGACCGTCCAACCCCCCTTTAAAAAACCCTCAATGAAGGACAGACCATGAAATTCCTACTAACAGTAGAGGAAGGTAATCAGTACAGGCTTCAAGCAAATGTACCTTTACACTAGTGAACTGCTGGCTGTGATGCTTGTGCAAATCCCAGAGTATTACAAACCTAAGCTGGCATTTGTAGCTTCCGTTTAGGCCCTGTCTCCAGCGGGTTGTCCAGTGTGTTACTGCAGAGAGAGGGTTAATTGTTGTTAAAAGGCTTTAATCTCGGAGATTAGCTCTGGCTTCAGGCACTATTCACATATGAGGGAGACATTTCCAATGAGATGAACTCAAATTTGTCCCTGCTGTTTTGTTGATAGAAAATCATCTTCCCCCTTGGTTTCTTCCCCCCGTTATTTCTTTCGCTCTCACTTTCTTCCTCCCTGATAATTTGCTTTTTCCTCTTAGCCTCCAAATAAGCCATAAAGTCTTATTATTATTATTTTGCATTTGGAAACAAACTTTGATAATCATTTTTTTTAATGGTGAGATGGGCTAAAGGAGGCTTGACAGCAAATCTAAATAATGTAAATCGAAAATATTCAAAAATCTTTCATTATGGTTATAACCTCTTCATAAGAAAGAGAAACTGTAAATCAATATGAGCGGTGGCGTTCCTGCTAATTCTCACATGATGGGCTTTTGCAGACCCTCCAAAGTGTCCCGATTTTCCAGGGGCAGTCCCAGAATTAATGAAAGCCATCCCGGCTTCTGATTTGAAGAGTTTGGATTTGATATCCCACTTTATCACTACCCGAAGGAGTCTCAAAGTGGCTAACATTCTCCTTTCCCTTCCTCCCCCACAACAAACACTCTGTGAGGTGAGTGGGGCTGAGAGACTTCAAAGAAGTGTGACTAGCCCAAGGTCACCCAGCAGCTTCATGTGGAGGAGCGGGGAAGCGAACCAGGTTCACCAGATTACGAATCTACTGCTCTTAACCACTACACCACACTGGAATGTCCCTATTCCCCCCTCCAGTGCTGCCACCACTGAGCTCAGGGACGAAGATGATCCGGCACTTTTCCCAAACGGCAGTGCTGGTGGTGAGGGAGCTTCCTGTTACTTCTACATGGCCTCCTCCATTTTATCTGTCATGGGATAGATTAGGCCAAGAGAGAGCCATTGGTTCAAGGCCAGGGGGCCTTTTCACTCTCAGGATTGTGGTTGCCTGCCACTGTCACTACGTGCAGGTGTGTGCGTGTGACGTTGTGTGGTGACTGATGGCAGCTCTTCCTCCTCCTCTCTGCAGCTCGTGTCCGAGCCCCCCTGTGTCAGGGGTTGGACTGAGGAGGAATGATGGGAGCCACTCCCCCTTCTCCTGAGCCTTCCCAAGAGCAGGAGGACAGTGTTGATTTAGAACAGTGGTTTGCGGAAGGGCATAGTCCAGAGGGGGAAAGCTGGGAAATACTGGGTGAGGAACAGCTAGAAGAGAAAACACCAGGAAAGAGAGACAGCTGGCAGATTCAGTGTCCTTGGTCAGAATTCCTGACCCTCCTTCGCCTAAGACTAGACAGGCTTTGAGAGTGATAGAAGAGAGAGCGCAGAAGCAACAAGCTCAGATTATCTGATGTCATAGCTGTCAATTTACAGATTTGAAAATAAGGGACCAGCAGCCTCGAAAATAAGGGATCAGCAGCCAAAATAAGGGATTTTCCGGGCACAGGTATGTTCAACTTCTGAGCCCCTCCCAGCCAAAGGCAGAAAGCCCAGCCAGCAGCCAAATGAAGCCTCAAGCGGTGGTTCCCACAGCGCAGCAACCCGGCAAAGGGGATGCAGCAAGGAAAACCACCGTCACCTCTCTGCTGGGAAGCGCCGAGCAAAGGCGAGTCCCCAGACAATGTGGCCGATTTGATCGGCACAAGGCATGCAAGCTCCACCCCCCAGTCGTTCGTAGACTCCTTATTGGGTGAGCAACGCAGCCAAGCAACACAGTTGGAGCCTCCCTGGCCAGCAGGGAGGGAGGGAGAGGAGCTGCTTCCTTTGAAACCCGGGAAATTTAAGGGACATAATCAATAAGGGACAGCAGCGGGACACGGCGCTGGGATAAGGGAGTTTCCTGCCAAATAAGGGACGGTTGACAGCTATGTCCGATGTAGCAGTAATGTAGATTAATGGAGGTGGTAAACCTTTAACTGGGAGCAACGCCATTTGTAAAGAGATATGCGTTCCTTTGTTTCTCGCTGTGATTATTAAAGAAACTATCTGGTAAGAACACTCCTTTCGTTTGACCTGCTTATTTACTACCACCGGGGGAGTGATCCGATTCCCCAAAGCCTGACACCCTGGAAAAGGATGCCTCAGTGGCTGGCTGGCTGCGGAGGGCAGAGCTGAACCTCTCTCTCAGAGGCAGCACCGTTGCCATCTGCTGGCTTTTCTCATTGACTTTGTGGATGCCCGGCCTGCACAATTATATTATTATATTATTGTGGGTGCCGAAGCACCCATGGTCCCCTGGACTTGGCCCCTATGGTTCAAGGCCACCATGATTCATGACTGAGTGATTTCCTTGGTCATAGGCCAGTTGAACAGAGCACTCATACAGCCACTTTGCCAAGGGCCCACAGCACCAGGGCTTCACTCTGGATAGCGGGCAAGTTGACAGCTAAGGGCCTTTCATGAGGCGCAGGAATCATGTGGCTCGGGCCTAGGCTGTCATGCCATGTATTACGTTATGTGCAATGCAGTTCAATTCAAAGTGTTGGTGCTGAGCTTTAAAGCCCTAACGGCCTTGGCCCTGTAAACCCGAAGGAGCGTCTCCACCTCCATCATCCATCCTGGACACTGAGGTCCAGCGCTGAGGGCCTTGTGGCAGTTCCCTCACTGCGAGACCTGAAGCTACAGGGAACCAGGCAGAGGGCCTTCTCGGTAGTGGCACCCACCCTGTGGAATGCCCTCCCATCAGATGTCAAAGAAATAATCAACTGTCTGACTTTTAGAAGGCATCTGTAATGTTTTATTATGTTTTTATATATGTTAGAAGCTGCCCAGAGTGGCTGTGGCAACCCATTCAGATGGGCAGGGTAGAAATAATAAAATTGCTGTTGTTGTTGTAACTAGCATGCAGGAACTTGCTTCCACATGCCATGGAGGAGACTGGGTGAGTGCATGAGCTGGTCCAGGGTTCTCATCACTTAAGCTACCACAGAGGCATCCTAATGTTTTGACCTACAATTCCCAACATCCCTGTCCATTGGCCATGCAAGCTGAGGCTGCTGGGAGTCAGGTGTCCAAAATATCTGATATTGGATATCCCTGATTAAACATTCTGTGAATCAGCCTGCAGTGCCACTGCTGTCAAGGTAAAATTCATATTGCCATTAGCATTGCTGAACCAGGATTTAAATGGCCAAAACTCTTTCATCTGATGCTATTCATGGGACAGAAACATAGAATAACTACACTGATATCCAGCTCTGAGGGCCTTCTGGCGGTTCCCTCACTGAGAAAAGTGAGGTTACAGGGAACCAGGCAGAGGGCCTTCTCGGTAGTGGCACCTACCCTATGGAACGCCCTCCCATCAGATGTCAAACAAATAAAAAACTATCTGACTTTTAGAAGACATCTGAAGGCAGCCGTGTATAGGGGAGTTTTTAATGTTTGATGCAGGGGTCGGCAAAGTTTGTTTGACTTAGGCCGGTTCACGGTCCTGCAGACGCCACGGTGGGCCAGTGTGTGTGTGTGTGCACGCACGCATGAAGCATGCGCAAATGCTATTTCCGGCGCTCCTTCCAGTGCAGAGGAGGCGTGCACAGCTTCATATTGGCTGCAGGAGCTTCCTGCAGCCAATGGGAAGCCGGCCAGCATCTCGGTAGGTGGTCCCCGCTCTGGTCCGCATCAGTTTAGTGCCGCGCATGGGAGCCAACCTAGCGGGCGTCAGGGGTCCATGGGTCAGTTAAAAGACCCCCATGGGGTGCTTGCGGCCCATGGGCCTTTGGTTGCTGACCCCTGGTCTGATGTCTTGCTTTGTTGGGAGCTGCCTGGAGTGCAGATGGGTTGCATATTATTATTATTATTATTATTAGTAGTAGTAGTAGTAGTCCTGTTTTGTCTGCAGGCTGCATTGTTCTTTGCAAAGGTGCCTAGCTCTCCACACTTTACACGTCCCTATTCCCTGAACGGGGAACACTTAGGGACGCGGGTGGCACTGTGTGTTAAACCACAGAGCCTAGGACTTGCTGATCAGAAGGTCGGCGGTTTGAATCCCCGCAACGGGGTGAGCTACCAGTGCTCGGTCCCAGCTCCTGCCAACCTAGCAGTTCTAAAGCACATCAAAGTGCGAGTAGATAAATAGGTACCGCTGCGGTGGGAAGGTAAACAGCGTTTCTGTGCACTGCTCTGGTTTGCCAGAAGCGGCTTAGTCATGCTGGCCACATGACCTGGAAGCTGTACGCCGGCTCCCTCGGCCAATAAAGCGAGATGAGTGCCGCAACCCCAGAGTCAGGCACGACTGGACCTAATGGTCAGGGGTCCCTTTACCTTTACCTTATCCCCTGAATGGGGAACACTTAAGGATCCAGGGCTTTGGGAAAATGCTCTTCCCGATTATTTCTGCGCCGAAGGATATTTGCAATGAACAAATGGGTCAGCAGAGGCACTTCCAAGGATGAAGAGCTTAGTCCAGGAGTCAGCAAACTTTTCCAGCAGGGAATGGTCCACTGTCCCTCAGACCTTGTGGGGGGGGGGGCGGACTACATTTTTTTTAAAAAAAGAACCAATTCCTATGCCACACAAATAACCCAGAGATGCATTTTAAATAAAAGGACACATTCTACTCATGTAAAAACACACTGATTCCCGGACCATCCGTGGGCTGGATTTAGAAGGCGATTGGGCCGCATCCGGCCCCCGGGCCTTAGTTTGCCTACCCATGGCTTAGTCCATCTTCTCTTCTCCCATGTTTAACAGAAATGCCAGGAGGAAAGGTTTGGAGCTACCTAGACTGTGGTAGCAACTTAAGGCTGCTTTGCAGAGTCAAGATGGGGTGGGGGGAGCTGTTTTTCAGAATCCCTCTGCTCTGGAAAGAAGAGGAGGGGGCAGTATTCCAAATGGTGCCAAGGGACTTTGGAATGGTTTATGATGCAAATATGTTTAAAAGCAGTGAGTTGCCTCCCTGGGAAAAGGAGCTTAAAATTGAAGTCTAATGATAACAAATGATTGTTAATGAGTTGTCTAAACATAATAGATGGAAAGAATTAAAAGCCTAGAATAAACAGTGTTTCATTAAAGCACAATAAAGAAACAACACGCGTTTCATATCTCAGAATAAATGGGCCCTTGCACTGCTAGCGGGAGTGGAGGGAAGTCATCAGGGGAGATGGGCTGTTGTGGTGCGGGGGGGGGGGGGAGAGAAGAAAGGAGAGGATGGGTGCTAGAGAGGGAAGACTGGAGACTGGCCATTTGGTTGGCAAAGGAAGGATGGGAATAGCCAGGACAGCTCTAAGCAGCTCCATGCAGATCTTGTCTGAGGCCCAGGGCAGGAGTCTCCAGTCAGCTGAGGGGCACAGGGCATTTGGGGCATGGCAGGGCCCCCTGACCAGCTGAGCCCTCCAAGGCCCAGGGCAAATGTACCCGGCTGCCCCACCTCTGCACAGGTCTGGTTCCCGGTGTTCTTCCAGCCCCACATATCACATCCAGGACTGGGCGATATCTGGGTTTTCAACATCATGATATCTCCTTCTTTCTTCTTTGGCGATCACTCGTAGCCGAGTAAGATTGTCTTCCATAAACACAGTTTTAAAAGTGAGTCTGTAAGTGACTGTGGAGGCCAATTGTGGATCCACACCTCCTTCCACAGTGGGGGCATAAGTTTCCGGGCATGAGTTGACCATGGCAAGGGTTTGCCAAGCGTGCCTTCCTCTTAGCGTGTTTCTCCTTTCCGTCCTGAGTTCGAGTGTCTTCAAAGCCCATGACACCTTTGGTAAAGGCTGTTCGTGATATAAGGTAAAGGTAAAGGGACCCCTGACCATTAGGTCCAGTTGTGACTGACTCTGGGGTTGCGGCGCTCATCTCGCTTTATTGACCGAGGGAGTCGGCGTACAGCTTCCGGGTCATGTGGCCAGCATGACTAAGCCGCTTCTGGCAAACCAGAGCAGTGCACGGAAACGCCATTTACCTTCCCGCCGGAGTGGTACCTATTTATCTACTTGCACTTGGACGTGCTTTCGAACTGCTAGGTTGGCAGGAGCAGGGACCGAGCAACGGGAGCTCACCCTGTCGCGGGGATTCAAACTGCCGACCTTCTGATCGGCAAGTCCTAGGCTCTGTGGTTTAACCCACAGCGCCACCCGCGTCCGTGATATACCAACCAGCTAAACACTGCTATATACAGGGGTGCGAACTTGAAAAAAATATTGGGGCGCCCAGATAAACCCTGCCTTGCATAATAAATTATATGATGCCATGCACACACAGCATTTGAATGGCAGTGTCCATCAACTGGGGGTGGGGCCCCTCAAATATTTTATGGGGCTCCCAAACGACCTCAGCTCCTGGGAGTTGGCTCCTATGCCAATATATCACAATGTCTGAAATAAGGATGGAGATAAGAACTTAATTCATTCCGGAGGTCCATTCTTAACCTGAAACTGTTCTTAACCTGAAGCACCACTTTAGCTAATGGGGCCTCCCACTGCCGCCGCACCACAGGAGCACGATTTCTGTTCTCATCCTGAAGCAAAGTTCTTAACCCGAGGTAATATTTCTGGGTTAGCGGAGTCTGTAACCTGAAGCGTATGTAACCTGAAGTGTATGTAACCTGAAGCGTATGTAACCCGAGATACCACTGTAGAGGCATTGGCTGGCTTCAATGTGGTTTCCGCCACATTGTGATTTTTGCATACCACACACACATATCATGATTGGTGATATATTGCCAGGTCAAATTTTGGAAGGCAGTTCTCTACACAAAATGCAGGTCCTCCTTCGTGTGCCTTCTCCACGAGAGGTCCGGAGGGTGGCAACATGAGAACGGGGCCTTCTCTGCAGTGGCTCCCCGCCTGTGGAATGCTCTCCCCAGGGAAGTTCGCCTGGCAGCTTCATAATGCACCTTTAGGCACCAGGCAAAAACATTCCTCTTTAACCAGGCCCTTGGCTGATTTGACATCCAATACCCTTTTAAAATGGGACATGAGTAGCGCTGTGGGTTAAACCACAGAGCCTAGGACTTGCCGATCAGAAGGTCGGCGGTTCAAATCCCCGCGATGGGGTGAGCTCCCGTTGCTTGGTCCCAGCTCCTGCCAACCTAGCAGTTCAAAAGCATGTCAAAAGTGCAAGTAGATAAATAGGTACCGCTCCAGCGGGAAGGTAAACGGCATCTCCGTGTGCTGCTCTGGTTCACCAGAAGCGGCTTAGTCATGGTGGCCACATGACCCGGAAGCTGTACACCGCTCCCTTGGCCAATAAAGCGAGATGAGTGCTGCAACCCCAGAGTCGGCCACGACTGGACCTAATGGTCAGGGGTCCCTTTATCTTTACCTTTACCCTTTTAAAATGTGTTGGGGAGTGGGGATTAATGGGTTGTTTTTGTTCTTGTTCTTGTTTTTATTACGTATTTTGTGTTTTTATCTTGTGGATTCCCCTGAGACCTGCAGGTATAGGACTGTATACAAATAATAATAATAATAATAATAATAATAATAATAATAATAATAATAATAATTCAATGCATGCTGCCCAGGGTTGGATGTGGGTGTTTGTCTTCCAAAACATCTGGGGGGGGGGCACCAGGCTGGCAAATGTTGCTTGAAACCTATTGCCTGCTTCTTGCCTCTGCTACAGAAGGCAATCATCACTAGACTGCAGTAGCTGTTGACCTCTGTGCAAAGTGGGTTATGTGCGTGTGTTGGTTCCCCTGCGCATCTAATCTTCAAAACAGATTTCCCTCCCTGTTCCTGCCTGCATTCCAGTGCCAGGGGTATCTGTGTGCATGAACATGATGCAGTTTAATGACTCGAGGAGATGGGGAATTACATTCTCTTTCTCTCCCCCCCCCCCTCCTCACCTCCCATGCACTGTCCCTGCTCGTGATAGGAAGAGAATTGTTCACACAGGGTGTTGTTGTTTTTTGGAGGGGGGTATTAGTGGCCCGTTAAGTAAATCATTCAGGAATCTGAGGATGTGACGGACTGTGCTGAACTTGGCCCAGCCTGGACAGCAGCTTCATCTTGCCTTGTAAAACTGCGGAGCCCATGACAAAAGAGTTAATCGCCACCTTTGTTTCTCTTCCTTTCCTCTCTTTTCCTCTTCTCCCGTTTCTTGCAGCATGACGGAAAGGCAAGACGAGAACAGATCCATCACTGTCAGCCTCTTTCAGCAAAATCAGCACTTTTGGAGGGGGGTGTTATTGGGGCCCGGCCCATCAGCGGCTCTTCCAAACAGCAAATGCACTGCAGGCAAGTCTCTCCTCCTGAGCAGCGTTCTGGCAATCTAAGGAACCTGGCACCCAGGCCCTGAGTCCCACTGACCAGTGGCTTCATGATAAATGACTCCATGGAGCATCTCTGCTCGCCAATAAAGCCCTGAGGAGAGGCTGAATCCCGCTGCGGAACTGGGTGGTGGTGACATGGCTTGGCTCTGCAGCGGAAAGGTGCATAAACATGGCGTTAATCGGCCCTTTCTGAGCCCACCTAGGCCTCTCTCTCCTTCTCTGGCCCCCTTCGAGTAATGCAAATGAGACAGAGGAGAAACAAGAGCAGAGAGCCATTGGATTGACAGGTTAATGAAGCAATTCATAATAGTGATGTATATTGTAACTACAGAAACAGCTTGTAAATACTCAGTTTGCCTTATACACATAAACACAAGCGTATCTATATATACATATAGATATATGTACACACACACACACACACACACACACACAAATGACCGCATTCACCTCTCTGCACATTCAAGCATACTCTGGCATGCTTAGAAAATAGCACTAATGCTGTAGGATAAAACACAGAGGCGGGTGGGAGGAACAAAATTGTAACTTCTTGCCTAGTTGTAATTCTCAGTGTTGTGGATCTTTGCGAAACTTTTAAATTGGCCCATGGCCGAAAGAAAATCAAGTAGGTTGGTTGTTAAGTCCCCACCACAAGTGGAACGGTGATGTCACCAAAAGAGCCAACTCCTAGGGGTCAAGATCCCTTCACCATAGCTGTCAACTTACAGATTTGAAAATAAGGGACCAGCAGCCTCGAAAATATTGGATCAGCAGCCAAAATAAGGGATTTTCAGAGCACAGCTATGTTCAACTTCTGAGCCCCTCCCAGCCAAAGGCAGAAAGCCCAGCCAGCAGCCAAATGAAGCCTCAAGCGGTGGTTCCCACAGCGCAGCAACCCGGCAAAGGGGATGCAGCAAGGAAAACCACCGTCACCTCTCTGCTGGGAAGCGCTGAGCAAAGGCCAGTCCCCAGGCAATGCAGCCGATTTGATCGGCACAAGGCATGCAAGCTCCACCCCCCCAGTCGTTCTTAGACTCCTTATTGGGTGAGCAATGCAGCCAAGCAACACAGTTGGAGCCTCCCTCCTCCCTGGCCGGCAGGGAGGGAGGGAGAGGAGCTGCTTCCTTTGAAACCCAGGAAATTTAAGGGACATCATCAATAAGGGAGAGCAGCGGGAAACGGCACTGGGATAAGGGACTTTCCCACCAAATAAGGGACAGTTGACAGCTATGCCCTTCACCCCCCAGTAAAATATATGTGGGGTCCAGGACCCCCCCCCCCAGGGCACTGCCATTAAAGTAGTGTGTGTGCACCACATCATGTGATCGATTATGCAGCGCAGGGCTTACCTCCCCCCCCCCAATATTTTATTCAAGTTGCCACCCTGGATGTCACCCTACATTAAAGAACAAGGGAACGTTCACCTGCTACAAAGAAAGGACACTGCTCTCTAAAACGCCCAGTTGTTTGGTGGCATTTATTGCTGTCAGCTATCAGCAGGTATTGTGTTTTACGTTCCTTTGCTCATCTACAAATATATGTCCTGCTTCTATAGATTAACGTTTAATATACAGTCGTATGTTGGAAGTCGAACAGAATCCGTTCCGGAAGTCCGTTCGACTTCCAAAACGTTTGGAAACCAAGACGCGGTTTCCGATTCGCTGCAAGAAGCTCCTGAGCCAATTGGAAGCCACGGAAATGTCGTTGGACGTTCGGGTTCCAAAGAACGTTTGTAAAGCGGAACACTCACTTCTGGGTTTGCGGTGTCCGGAAGCCAAAAAGTTCGGCTCGCAAGGCGTTTGAGATCCAAGGTACGACTGTAAAGAGTTTTCATTTTTAAACGAGAACAAATTCTAGTCCCCCCCCCCCCATTGAAGACAGCACCTCGGAAAGGTTAATCAATAACTAGTAAAGGCTTGGGTGGGATTTCCAATAGTGAACAGGAAAGATGTCTTCATTCTCCACCGTTCTCCATGTTCTTCCTGCCCTAAATCTCCCAGCCTTGTCTGTTTCCCACCGCGAATCCATGAGTCCTGCCTCGTCGTCTCTGTCTGCCCTATTTTAGAATCGGCCCTGCAACAAGAGACATTGTCTCTGGAATCGTCCACAACTGGTCTTGCTTTATACCTCCACAACCAAGATTGATGATAAACAATAAGCCATCAAACAGAAGCGATTTCTGTGCTAAACAATAATCACATTTTTATTGAATCTAGTTTTATCTCAGCTAGTGACCCAGGCAGGCAGGCAGGCAGACAGAAAGAGTCTCCCCTGTCAATCTTGCTGGCTCAGCATAGCTACCACTAGCATTGCTGACAGTCAATTATAGAGATGGGTGAATCCAGGTAAAGTAGCACAAGTCCTTTTGCCGGAATTAATCCCCATATCCAGACAGCTTCTCAGAGATTCATGCTCTTTGGGAAATTCATGACCTCCTTCTCCTTCTCCCTCAAACGATGACTTCCAGATACGATGAGTGGACAATGTTGGGTCACCGTTGGGTCACATCATGCCTACATCACTCTTGTATGTTTACGCAGCTTCCTTAATAACTAGGAGGGACTCCTTTTAGCATTTATAAAGATGTGCAGCCGTACCTTGGAAGTCGAACGGAATTCGTTCCGGAAGCCCATTTGACTTCCAAAACCCTCGGAAACCAAAGCACGGCTTTTGATTGGCTGCAGAAAGCTCCTGCAGCCAACCGGAAGCCCCGTTAGATGTTCGGCTTCCAAAAATAGTTCGCAAACCAGAACAGTCACTTCCGGGTTTGTGGCATTCGGGAGCTAAAACGTTCGAGAACTAAGCCGTTTGAAAACCAAGGTATGACTGTATCTCCTTATATCAGCCCTGTAACTGCCAATCAACTTCGTTTGGGGGCGAGTCTGAATTCTCCTGTTAAAAAAAGGAGGACAATGCCTCTGATCATTTTTATCCAGGCTCCACATTTATAAGCTGTGATAGCTAAGCAAAACTTCCACAGACAGTGGAAGTGTACCACTGAATGCCAGTTGCTGGTTTAGACCTTTACAGCAAGAGATGGCTCAGGACTGCAGTATCTCAAGGGTCCCCTCTCCCCATTTGAACCTCATCTTCTAAGGCCCTTCTTCACGTGCCTCCTCCTTAAGAGGTCTGGATGGTAGCAGCACGAGAGCAGGCCATTTCTGCAGTGGCTCCCTGGGAATGCTCTCCCCAGGAAGCTTGGCCTGGCTCCTTCATTAAATATCTTTAGGAGACAGGCAAAAGCATTTGTCTACAAACAGGCCTTTGGCTGATTCGCATTCGATGCCCTTTTAAATGTGTTTGTGGGAGAGGGGGGTAATTGGTCTGTCTTTTTTTTAATTATGTATTTTGCGTTCTCATTTTGTATTTTTATGTTGTGAACCACCCTGTGATCTTCAGATGAAGGGCAGGATACAAAACAAACAAACAAACAAATATTAACAGACGTTCCAAGTGTCCCTGTTTTCCAGGAACAGTCCTGGATTTACAGAAGCCCTCCCGGTTTCTGAGATGATCTCAAAAATGTCCCCCTTTTCCTTAGGACGTCCCTATTTTCATCAGAGAAATTTTGGAGGGCATGGAGTTATGCAACCTCCCAAGCCAAGGAGGTAAGTCACTATACAACCTTTAGAAGACATCAGAAGGCAGCCCTGTCTAGGGAAGCTTTTTTAAATGTTTAATGTTGTATTATGTTTTTATATATGTTGGAAGCCAACCAGTCAGATGGGCAGGGTATAAATAATAAAACCGTTGTTGTTGTTGTCAATGTTTTGTTGTTGTCAATGTTTTGATCATACAAGTATTTCTTCCTCTTCTTCTTCAGAAGCTTGAGTCCATAACTGTCTTCTTGTGCATTCCTTTTAAAATACCCAGCTCCCTTCTCAGGTGCCTTGAGCTGGAGCTGTGTGCAAATGACCCATCAAAATTATCTACCCCATACAGTACATGGATAGAGAAACTGAATATAAGAAAAGTGCAATTGGATCAGGCCAAACACTCTTTGCAATGAGCTAATGTCATTTCCAGCAGTCTCTCTCTCTCTCTCTCTCTCTCTCTCTCTCTCTCTCTCTCTCTGTGTGTGTGTGTGTGTGTGTGTGCCAGTGTGGTGTAGTGGTTAAGAGCGGTAGTCTCGTAATCTGGTGAACCGGGTTCGCGTCCCCGCTCCTCCACATGCAGCTGCTGGGTGACCTTGGGCTAGTCACACTTCTGAAGTCTCTCAGCCCCACTCACCTCACAGAGTGTTTGTTGTGGGGGAGGAAGGGAAAGGAGAATGTTAGCCGCTTTGAGACTCCTGAAGGGGAGTGAAAGGCGGGATATCAAATCCAAACTACTACTACTACTACTACTACTATTCTTCTTCTTCTTCTTCTTCTTCTTCTTCTTCTTCTTCTTCTTCTTCTTCTTCTTCTTCTCTCTCTCTCTCTCTCTCTCATTCTCTCTCTCTCTCTCTGTTGTGTATGTTGTGTGTGTGTAAGTAGCTGCCCCCATCCCTCCACCCCCTGCAAAAAATGGTGAATAGTATTCTGAGAAAATTCTTCAGCATGGTAACCCCCCCCCTTCAACCCCAGAAATTTTCTCAGGGGGAAAAAAAGTCTTTGAGAAATTTCAGCTCAGCAACACCTGTAACTCACGCTGAACAGTAGATGCACGGTGTTAATGCAGTTGACCAGCGGAGCTGTCAGGCTTTAATAATTTGATGAAGAAACCCACTTGGGCATGGAGAGGAGGGATGGCTAATTGTGGCAACAAGGGAGAGAGAGAGCTTTGATTAGTTACATTAACCATGGCTTTGCTCAGGCTCTGCCTCAAAGTATATTTGTAAACGCGGGAGACTAATTTAAAATGGCAAAGGCACACGGACCTTTTCCATGGCTTCCGTAGGTCTGACGAGGTGCCGATGCAAAGCTTTTTGGTGGACAGAGGAGCCTTTCTGCAACTATGAGGTTGATAACAAAGGAATATAGTAACATTGCAGGTTTTCATCTCAAAATGCAAAATGTGGATTCCAAAGGTCATTTGAAGTGCTGATTTGAAAATACAGTGGTACCTCAGGTTAAGTGCTTAATTTGTTCCAGAGGTCCGTACTTAACCTGAAACTGTTCTTAACCTGAAGCACCACTTTAGCTAATGGGGCCTCCTGCTGCTGCCGTGCCGCCGGAGCATGATTTCTGTTCTCATCCTGAAGCAAAGTTCTTAACCCGAGGTACTATTTCTGGGTTAGCGGAGTCTGTAACCTGAAGTGTCTGTAACCTGAAGCATATGTAACCTGAGGTACCATTGTAGAGCCTGCTGGTTTTGTGCATAATGCACAAATATACCTGTCTTTTTCTTCTTCTTTGGCGATCATTCATAGCTGAGTAAGATTGTCTTCCATGAACACGGTCTTAACAGTGAGTCCGTAAGTGACTGTGGAGGCCAATTCTGGATTCACACGTCCTTCCACAGTGGGGACATAGGTTTCCGGGCAGGAGTTGATCACGATGTGGATTTGCCAAGCGTGTCTTCCTCTTAGCACGTTTCTCCCCTTTCATCCTGAGTTTGAGCATCTTCAAAGTCCATGACACCTTTGGTAAGGCTGTTCTCCAGTTGGAGAGCTTGCAGGCCAGTGTTTCCCTATTGTCAGTGTTTATACTACATTTTTAAAGATTTGCCTTGAGAGAGTCTTTAAACCTCTTTTGTTGATCACCAGCATTACACTTTCAATTTTTAAGTTCGGAATAGAGTAGTTGCTTTGGAAGATGATACTCAGGCATCTGAACAACATGACCAGTCCAATGAAGCTGGTGTTGAAGAATCATTGCTTCAACACTGGTGATCTTTGTTTCTTCCAGTACACAGGTTCGCCTTTCTTCCCAAGTGATATGTAACATTTTTTGGAGACACCATTCATGGAATCTTTTGAGGAGTTGAAGATGGCGTTTATAAGTGGTCCATGTTTCACAAGCATACAGTAAGGTTGGTAGTACAATAGCTTTGTAAAGAAGCATGTTGGTTTGCCTGCGAGTGTCCCAGTCCTCAAACACTCTGCACTTCAATCGGGAGAAAGCTGCACTTGCAGAGCTCAGGCGATGCTGGATTCCAGCATCCATGTCGGCCCTTGTGGAAAGATAACTGCCCAGGTAGGAGAAGTGATCAACATTTTCCAACATTACACCATTGAGTTGGATTTGTGACGCTGCAGAGGGGTTGTTTTGTGCTTCTTGGTGCAGCACTTTAGTTTTTTGGATGTTGAGCGATAGGCCAAGCTTTTCGTAAGCTTCTGCGAAGATACTTAGGATGGTTCGGAGGTCATCTTCTGAGTGTGCGCACGTTGTCAGCATACTGAAGCTCTATGGGATCTATACTTGGGAAAATTCACCAATACATTCATTGATAGTTTGGATGGCCCTCTGTCATGGATGCTTTAGCTGAGATTCCTGCACTGCCGTGGGTTGGACTAGATGACCCCTGGGGTCCCTTCCAACTCTGCAACTCTCATGGTGATTTTACTCACCATGCATGCATTTTTGCATTTTAAAAAGTCCTCAGATGTCGCATCAAAATGCAGCTTTCCTTCTCCTAGTGAATAAATATGAAACTGGGAAGCATTGATATGCAGTCCCCACCGCCACACACCCCTAGAAAGAAAACAAAGACATAATGAGATCAGAGACAAAATATGTGAGTATTTTTGCCCTTATTATAAAGAGCCCCACAGCTGTGAACTGTCTAATGCCAGCAAAATAAACCAGATGGAGTACATCAGTGGAGCCAGTCCAAGTTGTGAAGGATAGCGCAGAATGTCCTCCTACCATAATGGATTGTTTGAAGATGGAGCCAGTACAAACTGGGAACAAAAGTCTGCCAGGGCACAGTCAAGTAGCCTTACACGTGAAAATAAGGTGCTAGAACGAGAGCGAAGGTAAGAGTAGGCCTGCCTAGCCTCTTAGTCTAGTGCCGAGCGCTGAATATCTCGTTGAAGATGGCGCCTGGGATGGAAAGCACTTTTAATGGTGTATGTGCCGTACTGAGGATATTGAGAGACAGAACTTGCCAATGCAGCTTAAGCCTAGACTGTCACTACACAAAGCATCAGCCACACTGCTGTAGTACAATTTTCTGCGAGGGCATCTGGGTGGAGAGGGAGCCTATCTTGGGTCATTTCCCAGACCTCCTGAAACATCTCCAAAAATGTTGCTTGCTCTTATTATACATTGGCAAGGGGAAAGGTGGCCGCATTAAGGGCAATGAAAGATTCCAGACCCTCCGAGTGTCCCTACTTTCCAGGGACGGTCCCAGATTTACGGAAGCCATCCCGGTTTCTGATTTGATCAGAATGTCCCAGTTTTCCTTAAGACGTCCCTTTTTCACTGGAGAAATGTTGGAGAGTATATGACAGGGGTAGGCAACCTATAACCAATCGCCTTCTCAATCCAGCCCACGGACGGTCTGTGAATCAGCATGTTTTTACATGAGTAGAATGTGTCCTTTTATTTAAAATGCATCTCTGGGTTATTTATGGGGCCTGCCCCATACATACATAAATAGAATGTGTGCTTTTATTTTAAATGTATCCCTGGGTTATTTTGGGGGCCTGTCTGGTTTTTTATTATTATTTAAAATGCATCTCTGGGTTATCTGTGGGGCATAGGAATTCACCCCTCCCCCCCAAAAAAATATAGTCCAGCCCACCACATGGTCTGAGGGATGGTGGACCAGCCCACGGCTGAAAAAGGTTGTTGACCCCAGTATGTGACCCCCAAGCCTAGGAGATAAGTAACTATACAACCTTTAGAAGACATCCGAAGGCAGCCCTGTCTAGGAAAGTTGTTTAGAAAATGTTTAATGTTTTATTATGTTTTTATGTATCTTGAATTATTGAATAGGACATTTCTATTTTCATTGGAGAAATGTTGGAGGGTATGAGATTCCTGCCTGCCTAGGTTTGGGCTTGACCACCCCTGTGTACTTTTGGATGTGTGTTTGTGTGTATGTGTATGTGTACTAGCATCATTTGTATGTGCTTTAATGGTAAATGCTCAGCTTAGACATAATCGTTAGATTACCAAGCCAGCCAACTGTGTATATAATATGCACAACATGACCATGCTATTAACCCAACTCTAAACTGACACCATTATGGAATCTTTGAGTGGAACATGACAAAGACAACAGTTCACTTCTCTTTTGTATCATTGAGGGATTGGTTCAACGCATATGAGGAATTTTCAGGGTTCTTATTGTGTCCTTAAAACTCCCAACAGCTTACGTAAGGCTCCAAAGTAATTGTCCATCCTCTCACTGACCAATGCCTGGACTGAGAGTGCATCTGAGCACATACAATGTGCTTTTCTTTAATCACTGTGGAGCCACAGTCACCTTGCAACTTCTGAACATGGAAGGTTTAGGTTGCATAAAGTTAAATATTCATGAATCAAAATATTTGAATGAAAAGGAAAGGAGTTTTTAACTACCTCTCTCCTCTCTCCCTCCCTCTCTCTCTCTCTCTCTCTCTCTTCTCTCTCTCTCACACACACACCTACCTTCAACATTAAAACCAACTGAAAATCAAAACATACGTTTTAAAACTCACACCTTGAAACCTGAATTTTATAAGCAAATTTGAAATTGAAGAACCAGATCAGAATTGTTTTCATCCAATCTGTTTCAATCCTAGTAGCAGCATTGTTTTGGGTGGCTCAGCCTCAGTGGCGGATGGAAAAATGACAAGCAATATTATAACTGCATTTTAGCAGAGAAAAATAGACCATGTCTTTTCCAATCTGGCCCAACATTTGGAGGACTGTAAATGTGTGCAGTTACTCTGCGTTGTCCATCATACCATCGCTGCCTCCACTAGGTGGAAACAGAATGGTCACTTTCCACCTATATGTGCAGTACACTTCTTTAATGCAATTTTTCACCAATGTGAGCTGAGCTGTATATCTACATTCAGTGATCCATCTCCCATATGAATATATTAGGAAGCAGAAATGGGACTATGCTTGGTGGCAGAAGAGGGCACTTGCTGCGTCCATGTACTGGACCAGGTAAGGGAAGATATATAGAATATTCGCACCTAGGATACATCCGTAAATACTCACTGGGTATTTCAAATACAGAGGTACCTTGGTTTACGAACTTAATCCGTTCCGGAAGTCTGTTCTTAAACCAAAGCATTCTTAAACCAAGGCGTGCTTTCCCATAGCAGTGGGGGACTCAATTTACAAATGGAACACACTCAACAGGAAGCGGAACATGTTCTGCTTCCAAGGAAAAGTTCACAACCCAAAACACCTACTTTTGGTTTTGCAGCGTTCTTAATCCAAGGTGTTCATAAACTAAGCTTTTCTTAAACCAAAGTACCACTGTATTATTTATAACATTCACTCTGGATCTTGGACTAGGGTGCTCGTGAAATGCAAAAAATTCATTGGATGGGGCAGACAGAGTAATCGTTGGAGCCCATAGCAAACTGGGTCAACAGCTCAGCAAAATCCAGCAATCATTTGTTAGAGGGGAACAGACAGCAACACTGTCAGGTAACTTAGGCTTCCTGTTTACACCCCACTTTTCTGCTTCAAAAGAAAAACCTAAACTGGCTAACACAGGCAGTATGAAATAGTGGTGCATATCAGATTCAGAGGACTCCAAAATCCTGAGCTGGAACAAGATGCCCCAGAGGTATTTTGTCTAAGGTTACATGGGATACAAGGCTGCGTGAGCCAAAACAGGGAACCCCCAAAGCATTTCACACCCCTTGGGCTATCCAGGCATTAAATGTTGTGGACAAGCATCTGCCAAAAGCAGAATTACCGTATTGGCCCGAATATAAGCCGCACCAATTTTTCCCCCAAAATCCGACCGTGTAAAGTTAAACTGCGGCTTAAATTCGTGACCTTACAAAAATTGGCATAAGGTAAAACGGAACCAAAAAATGTTTTATTGCCAATTTGCGAGCTTGAGGCTGTTGTGCAATTAATTCTAACCAACTTGCGGGTCCTCTCTAGTACCTGTAGGATTTTCTTCTATATTTGCTATTTATGAGTGTGAGTCCCTGTGGAATTTAAGGGAGCGGCTTATATTCGGGTATTCTCTCCCCCCCCCCTTGAATTTTAGAGGTGCAGCTTATATTCGGGTGTGGCTTATATTCGGGCCAATACGGTATGTCTCTAAACTGACCGTGTAAGGAAAATGCCTGGGCATGAGAGCAGCTTAGTAAAACCAAAACTTATGTTTCTAGTTCAAGGGAAATGTCCAGCTCAGGAGCAGAAAAGGGGAGCTCCTTTGTGACTGACAGGTCCATTTTGTAACCAGGGGTCACCATTTTTTCAGCACTCTCTAACCCCAATCCTTTGTGGGTGGCAGTGGATTTACAAGTATGAAACTGGATGTCTCCAAACTTAAATCAGATGTCAGGACAGGGATGCAGAGGGCAGATGGAGAACTTAGTTGTGACTTTCTTAAGTCAAGCTTATAAGAAGTAGAAATGATTACACCTGGAAATATAATTCTTTTTCGTTCTCCCTAGTGTGGTGTAGTGGTTAGGAGCGATAGACTCGTAATCTGGGGAACCGGGTTTGCGTATCCGCTCCTCCACATGAAGCTGCTGGGTGACCTTGGACCAGTCACACTTCTCTGAAGTCTCTCAGCCCCACTCACCTCACAGAGTGTTTGTTGTGAGGGAGGAAGGGAAAGGAGAATGTTAGCCGCTTTGAGACTCCTTCGGGTAGTGATAAAGCGGGATATCAAATCCAAACTCTTCTTTTTCTACCCCAAAATTAATTTTGTGGGTGCCTGGTACAAAAGACCCTGGACCTACTGAATCTCTGTCAAGTCTGCAAGCAAATGATGTGGTGTATATTATGAAGGTGTCCCAAGGCTGTGACAGATGAGTCTGGCTTGGTTCAGGGAATGTCAGATCAAGTGACAGCGAGAGGCATTTTTTCTGTGCTAGAGTTCGGTTAAAGAAAAAATAATCACCCAGAGAAGTTTGCTATTTCTTTCGGAAGGTCTCAAATACCATCCCTCCCTTTTGGCATTCTCCTTTAGTTCTGGGTCTGGAGATGGATCAGTGTGACAAAGACACTGTAACCATTTTGGGTCTCAATGCCCAATTTCATTGGCTTGGTGAACTTACATAGAGCCTGGAGCAAAGCTTTTTTCCCCAGCCGGAATTCACCAGAACTCAGTCCTGACACCTCTCAGGCAGGTGTCATTGCCATTATAAGAGAAGAAGGGAGATGTTCAAGGTGAGTTCTGGCACCTATTTTTCTAGAAAAATAGCCCAGGCCTGGAGTTCGTGGAAGTTTCAGGGCACCAGCGTTCCCAAGATTCAAGCTGGATATCAAATCCTGTAAAAATTTAGAACATTCCTGTCCTCAGTGGAGCTGAGTTTATGAGGGAGGAAAACAACTATGCTGCGATGACATTTATGACCATGGAGATGCCTGTTTCTACTGCAACCACTGACAGCCAGTGGCTTTTGGCATTGCCTCATAGTTGCCAAAGCAGAACCTGGGATCCTTTGGAGACTCTCAGCCACCGTAGTCCTATTTTGTCAGCTGGTCTCTCCACAATACTGGACAGTCACTTGTCCAACCACCTTTTACTTCTTGCCAATTTAGTGGTCAACCATTCATTCAGCAGGAATGGACACCCACTGTTCCTGTCTAAGCGCTTCCATTCATTTGCCCAAACATCTATCATATGGAGGTGACCACAGTGGGTTTGGTCCAAAAGATTCACACAAAGCCTGCACATAGCTCAATTGGGTAAAGAGTGGTGCTGATAACATCAAGGTTGCAGGTTTGATCCCCATATGGGGCAGCTGTGTATTCCTGCATTGCAGGGAGTTAGACTAGATCAGGCATGTCCAACAGGTCAATTGCGATCTATTGGTCGGTCGTGGGTGTCCATGGTTGATCCTGGCTGATAATAATAATAATAATAATAATATATATTATTTATACCCTGCCCATCTGGCTGGGTTTCCCCAGCCACTCTGGGCGGCTTCCAACAAAGTATTAAAATACAGTGGTCTGTTAAACATTAGAAGCTTCCCTAAACAGGGCTGCCTTCAGATGTCTTCTAAAAGTCTGGTAGTTGTTCTTCTCTTTGACATCTGGTGGGAGGGCGTTCCACAGGGCAAGTGTAAAAACAACAACCCAGTATTAAACTTCAGAAATGAGTTGCTCATGTTTTGAACACTAGGAAGTTCTTTGGAAAATGTCACCCTTTACTGATAAAGAATGGATATTAGGAGGAGATCCCACCACTAGTTACATATCTGGTCACCTTTGAGATTTTACTAACTGTCTTGATTCCTGTATGTGGTCGAAAGAATGCGAGAAATACAAATTTGCAAAATCGAATTTTGTAAAAAATAATAATGCATGGACACATTGGGGTAAATTGGATCTACAATTTATTAATGAAAATAAACATAGACATTGAATCTTTCTTGGGCTAAGAGGAAGTTTCTGATCACACCTAAAGCCTAGTAATAATGATGATGATGATGATGAAAAAAACATGCACACATAGATGTATCCAACTCTCCAACTGTTTAACTTCATCCCCCAAAGCTGTGATCCTCCACTTCTCCTGAGATCATAGCATAGCATTCCTAGAGTTGGAAGGGGAATCTTTTGTTGAATGTGGGGCTCAACCCATGACCCTGAGATTAAGAGTCTCATGCTCTGCCTACTGAGCTATCCCAGATACCTACCTATATGATGCTTCTGTAAGTCAGGTGGCTAGACCATATGAAGCTCCTGTAAGTCAGCTGACTGCCTGACTGAGTCACGTGACACTTCTGCCCATCAGCTACCCTCGTGCCTGATAGGATTTAGAACTGTTTTGTTTGACAGAAGTGCTGTATAAATTATGAGTAATAAAAATGTGGCAAAACAAGAAGAGGAACATAAAAACTGTACAACCAAATATAGGCTACACCTGTGTATTACGCAGTGTGTAACAATTTCAGATCCCAGTTTTTGATTTATTTATTTTTGTCACAGAATTTTGGACTGGACACACTCAAGGCCCCCTGCACAATTCAGAATGGGCTTTTCAGATCCTTTGGTGTGGAAGGTCTCGTTTTAAGCATCAGGTATATTATCTGTGTCAAATATCTTTTTATAGCCTGTTCCCCCACCTGGATGCTTTATCTTCAGTTTTCTAATTATGGGCATGTTCAACAATTGTCCTACATGTCCTTTTTTGCAACTACACCCCTGTCTGCTTCAGATTATAGCACCGCTACCTCAAGCACGGCCATCGATCAAACACTACCTTTTCCAACGTGCATTCCTTTACTCTAGCCAGGTTCCTTTCAGCAGGAGGGGGGGGGGGAAATGGAGAAGAAACAGGCCCTTTAATTCATCCAGGTCTCTCAAAGGGAGCTTTTGTTTGGAAGGCAATCTTCCTTATTTGTTTCCTGGTTGTTATTTTTGTTAGCAGGTGTATATTATTCCCCCTAGTAAGTTTTCAGTGTACCATTTTTAAAGGTCTTGTTTGGTACCCGACGCTGCCTGCAATAAAGCCAACATGAGTGATTAATAGCAAAGTCTCTGCCATTTTATTATTAATAGCAGTGTGTTGACTCAATTAAATCCAGCCTGCTTTTTTTGGCAGGCCTTTGCAATTATACATATCATTATGGGCAGCAGCCCAAATGCATCCTGGGAGGAGACCAGAACTCCACATTAACTTTTTCTGGCGCTCACAGGACATGTTGGCAACTGTGCCATGTGTCTCTAACCAAGCCAAGATGCCTATCTCAAGGATGTAAGAGGAGAGCTGGGAATGGGATACTGTAATATCGTCTCCGCATCTCGGGCTTCCACTTTAATTCGGCGCCTTTGATAAATCCGAATGGAAAAATGGGGCTGAACTTCTCCAGGAATGGCATTCTCAGACTTTGGCCACTCTTCCCTCCTGCCTTTCTGCTCCTCCAGCTAAGAAAGGGGCAGGGGAGATTCCCTGCTGGCGGAATAATGGAATCACCAAATTTTAGAGTTGGAAGAGACCATGAAGGACATGTAGTCCAAACCCCTGAAATGCAGGAATTTTTTGCCCAATGTGGGGCTTGAACCCGCGACCCTGAGATTAAGAGTCTCACGATCTACCAAGCTATCCCAGGGGGAAGCTGGCTTGTACTAAGTCAGACCTTTGGTCCACCTGCTTCAGTTGTTGTCCACACTGACTATCTCCCTGGGGTTTCAAATAGGAGTCTCTACCAGCGTTTCTTGAAGAAACCAGGCCTTGTACCTGAGATTTCTGCATGCATGACATCCATTCAGCCACTGAGTCACAGCCCTGCCGTGACCTGAGCAAGATTGATCCTACTTGAGAGGACCTATAAAGGCAGCCTTGCAGCTGCCTTCTTCATAATAAATACATAGAACTGTAGAATTGCAAGAGACCTTTAGTATCATCTAGTCCAGGCTTGTCCAACTCCCAAGACACTGCGATGTACTCCCGCTATAAAAAAAAACTGGTAGTGATCTACCCATTGGATTGACCAAAGTTGTTGACCTTTTTGGGGGAAGCTTTTGGGGGGGATCCAAAGTTATTGAGGGCTTTTTTGGGTGGGAGATTGCTCAGGATCATGTGAGTGGTGCATGCTCTAGTTATCTCTCGCTTGGATTACTGCAATGCACTCTATGTGGGGCTGAAATAAGATTTTTTTGTGTGTGTTTTATAAGTATGCATTATATTTATAATATTGTATTAATAATATTTTGGTTTAAATATTGGGGCTGGTTGCAGATCCAGGCGAAGAGTTAATAAAACCATGGTCCTGTTGTATCCTACATCTTTATTCCCAATGTGTGCCCATAGTTAAAGGAAAAAGAAAAACCTTCAGAGATGAAATTGTTTATTCTAGAGTCGCCTTCCATGACCTGGATCTATAGTCCATAGTCACCTGGGGAAGGAATCCTTTGGGTAAGTGAGGCTCCAGAGACTCGTATGAGAAGGTTAAATATAGAGGAGTGTGCAATTAGTCCTCCTCTTGGTGGCAGGACGGAATACAACAGAGAATGGAAGAAAATTCTTCTATGATCTAGCAATTCAAGTGCCTGGAATTTTCCTTACATGGTAAAACAGGGTGGATAGTTAGCTGTAATTTTTAAGATTTTTAGGCAGTCAGTGGTGGTAACTACCAGAAAATTCTTACTCTATCAGGGAGACTCAAGGCCAACTTAACTACAGAGCAAATGTCACCCTAATTTCTGTCCTGTGCTATTTACCAATATTTAATGACCAATGATAAGACGTGGAAATGGATTAAAGTAGGTTTTTGAAATGTAGTACTATCATCATCATCATTATTTATATACTGCCCTATAACCGAGGGTCTCAGGGATAATCAGAAAATCAAGATATCAATCCACAAAATACATAATAAAAATAATAAAAATAATAAATAATAATTTTTTTATTTATATCCCGCCCTCCCCAGCCGTAGCCGGGCTCAGGGCGGCTAACAACAATAAAATAATACAACATTATAAAATCAGTTCATTATAAAAATAATTCAAATCAAAATAATGGCAACCATTGGGCTAGAGTTCTGTGAGGATTACCAGAGGAGGGGGTCAGGCTGTGCCCTGGCCAAAGGCGTGGTGGAACAGCTCTGTCTTGCAGGTCCTGAGGAAAGATGTCAAGTCCCGCAGGGCCCTAGTCTCTTGTGACAGCGCGTTCCACCAGATCGGAGCCACAGCCGAAAAAGCCCTGGCTCTGGTTGAGGCCAGCCTAACCTCTCTGTGGCCTGGGAGCTCCAAGATGTTTTTCTTTGAAGACCGTAAGTTCTTCTGTGGGACATACCAGGAGAGGCGGTTCCGTAGGTACGAGGGTCCTAGGCCGTATAGGGCTTTAAAGGTTAAAACCAGCATGGGGACAGAATGGGGTGGAATCCTTAATTGGGAGCACCGCCATTCTAGGAGATGTGTTCTTTGTTCTCTCGCTGTGATTATTATTTCTAACTGGTAAGAAGACTCATTTTACTTTGTACTGCTTATCTACTGCCATGGGGGAGGGAAGTCGATTTCCTGAAGCCTCACACCAAGCTTTTGAACTTGGAGGTTCCACATTGCCATCAGGGCCAGAAGCCATTAAACAGCCTTATCCTTCATCAATTTTCCTGCTTGGCAGGGGGTTGGACTCGATGGCCCTTGTGGTCTCTTCCAACTCTATGATTCTATGATTCTATGAATTTGCCAAATCCCCTCTTAAAGCCATCAAAACGGACAGCAATCGCCACATCTCGTGGCAACGAATTCCCTAAATTATGTAAGTGTTGTATGAGGAAGTACTTCCATAAAGCAACTGAATGAAGAAGTCTGTCCTCCGTTTACTGGCAATCAGTTTGCTGGATTACACTGAATTCTTTTATTATTACCAGGGGAGTAAAACCTTCTGTCTGCCCACTGCCTCCATCCCTGAGGTCATGCCCTCCCCTCCAGTAATCTTAAAAAAACAAACTCCAAATCCCCAAATTCTCTGGCCTTTCCTTATGAGGAAAGTGCTTGAGCTTCCTCAGAATTCTGGCTCTTCTTCACTTTTAACAGATTTACATTATCCTTTTCCCCCCAGATGTGGTGACCAGAATTGCACACCTTTCCTTGATGCGGCTGTACCTTTGATGCAGGTGGCTTACAGGAGGGTAAGAAGTAGATCCCTCCAAAGAGGTGTATTAGGGGCCAGTACTTTTTACTTGGTTACAAATTAGCTGGAGAGAAGTGCACTGCTCAAGTTTATGAAGGACACCAAAATATTACTAATGGCGATAAACTGAGCTCCAAAAAGACCTCACCAAATGGAAGGAAGGAAGGAAATGAGGTGAAAATGGGAGATAGCATCCTAATTTCAGATATACACTGGTGTTTGAATGGGTGCTAACTGTTCAGCACTTTAGTGTGAATTCCTCCCAATAAACACATTTTTGTATGTAGTTTTGAGAAATATGTTTTTGAAAGCAATTTCCCATAATATAATGCATTTTGTATGTTATTTTCACTAATACATGCATTTATATGACTTTTTCATCCAAACCCAATGCATTTTTCTACGCATTGCATGGCTGGAGAACTGCATTGCAAAATTCGGAAAGGGTGGGTGTATTTAATAATACTAATACTAATACTAATACTAATACTAATACTAATAATAATAATAATTTATTTATACCCCGCCCATCTGGCTGGGCCTCCCCAGCCACTCTGGGCGGCTTCCACAAAGACCAAAAATACACTAATATGTCATACATTAAAAACTTCCCTTAAAAGGTCTACCTTAAGATGTCTTCTGAATGTCAGGCAGTTGTTTATCTCTTTGACATCTGATGGGAGGGCGTTCCACAGGGCGGGCGCCACTACCGAGAAGCCCCTCTGCCTGGTTCCCTGTAGCTTTGCTTCTCGCAATGAGGGAAGCGCCAGAAGGCCCTCGGCGCTGGACCTCAGCGTCCGGGCAGAACGATGGGGGTGGAGACGATGGGGGTGCATTGCTTTGGAACATGCAGATTTGGTTAGTACACCTCTAAATGCCAGCAGTATCAAATTTATCCTCCATCCCTATCTGGAAATAAGCCCCATTAAATTCAATGGGACTTCGGAATAGACATAGGACTGCACTGAAAGACATCAGGATTTGCTAATGAGAGAATTCCATTTCCATTTTCTTTGACGTCCCCAGTGTTTTTATTTGCAGTACAGTCAAAGATGTGAAAAAATGTTGACACTATCTAGTAAAGGAATGCTACTAATAAGAATAATGTACACTGTAACCCTAAAACCATGCAATATCATCAGTAATAATGCAAACAAATAATTTCTAAAAGCAATAACAAAAAACAAAACAAAAAATAATGCTATCAACCTATATAGACACACAAACACCTAACAAATATAAAACTAAAAGATATGGCACATTAAAGCTGCACCCTCCAAAAAACCTTAATGTTACACATTAAAATAAAAGTGTCTGTAATTTTTGGTAGAGGAGATACAAAGAAAGAGCCAAGATGTGGGGCAGGAGAACTGTCAGTGCTAAGGGGGACATAGATATAGTGCAATATAGCACATTAGAATATATTAGCATATTAGAAATCTGCTGGGCATGGAGATAACCAATAGACAGGAAATTGCGTATTGGTGTCAAAGACAGCACAGGCCCAAAACATTAAAAGCCAGCAATTCCAGGCTTATAAAGTAATTTAATACTGCTGGGACATACCGGTACTTTCACCCACCTGATCAAAACAGTGAAAATGAATGGGAAACGGGAAGAGAAAGTAAGGAAGGCAACCCTAGAAGGAAACATTGCAATGATGAGTGACTTTAGACACCCTCACATCAGCAGGGCAGATGTCTTTTGGATCCCAGTTAAGTCAGAATGCCAATATACCCTTCATGACAGTGGCTTGGAACCAGGGGTGCCAACTTGAATAAAATATTGGGGGGCAGGTAAGCCCTGCCCCACACAATCGATCACAAGGCATTGTGAACACTCCACATTTGAATGGCAACGCCCATCAACTTTAAATGGCCCAAGCAGAGGGCCTTCTCGGTAGTGGCGCCCACCCTGTGGAACACCCTCCCACCAGATGTCAAGGAAATAAACAACTCTCTGACTTTTAGAAGACGTCTGAAGACAACTCTGTTTAGGGAAGGTTTTAATGTTTGAAGTTGTTGCTTTTTTATTATTGTTGTTGGTGATCTGTTGGGAGCCGCCCAGAGTGGCTGGGGAAACCCAGCCAGATGGGCGGAGTATTAATCATCACCACACCACCACCATCAAAACTGAGGGTACTACTAAAAATTAAGTTGAAGGGAAAGCTGAGGGCAGGGCCGGATTTAGGTTTGATGAGGCCCTAAGCTACTGAAGGTAATGGGGCCCTTTATATGTCCAGCTGTCCTTTGTCAACAATAAATTGCCGCCGTTTTTGTGTGTTGAATATATGCTATATGGTCATTTATGGACCTTATAGGTATCTAAAGCCATTTGCACATAACAAAATATGTATTTTATCAAAGTAATTGTTGAACTGAAATACAATTAAGAAGTATATTAATAGTGAAAATTGGGGGAAGGGGTCCCCAAGAGTATGGGGCCCTTAGCTATAGTTTGTTTAGCTTATACATAAATCCGGCACTGGTTGAGAGGGTCAAATTTCTCCTGAATGTTTAGGGGTAATTTGAAAAATATATAAGAATAAAAGTTCAGCTAGAACGTATGCTACAGATCAGGAAAGGTGCCTCCAAGTTCAGGAAGCCAGTAACTTAACAAGCAGAGTAGAATATCGCTATTTTCAGTTCCAATTCTAATTATCCCTAGCGTGGAATTTGCCCTTTTCACAGCTAAATCTCCACCATGACCCGAAGACTTTTTGCCTGACCTCTCCAACATGGAGATAGAAGGGAAACTTGCCAGTCACAGCACAATTCTGTCCTCCCGTCTCTAAAAGACCTCTCAGGACACCTGTTAAATCTTGACGATTGTGGCATCTGCACTCATTTCCTCTGTTGGCCGGGGGCAAATCTATACAAAAAGAGAAAATAAATAATACTTCTGGCCCGGGGAGCGAACACACCCCAAAGAAGAGGACAGCCACAAAGCTAGGTGAATAAGCCCTTCGAAGAGGAGAGTCAGCAGGAACATTTAATCAGATGGGGGGCAATACAAGTGTGTTGTATATATTAAAGAAGGGGGCACACTACCTGGGAAGCAGTCCATCGTTTCCTTTTAGTTCTTTCCTGTCCTGTAAATTTCCATGTAGAAAGGAATACATTTTCTGTGCAGGCAAGCAAGTAATCTACATGCAGCAAAACCCTCTTGAAACTACATGGCTGAACAGAATAAATCATTTAAATGGATAAAAGGCCCCTTTCTCACCACTGTCTTTCCTGGAGATTTCTTGAATAGGAGTGCAAATATTTATCCTTTTAAAAAACACAACAAAACAGCCTTTCCCCATGCACCAGGTGATTCTTTCTTCATTTTTAAAAAGTCCCCTGCTTTCTCCAGCCCTGATTTTCCCCTCTCCCTCTATAAGTGGGATGCCTGAACCTCGGGAGAAATCCACTCCATTGTTAGAAATAGCCGAAATTGGCTTGCAACTAGTAAAGATGCCAAGATTTTGCACCTTGCTCTGTGACCTAAAGCAAAAATGACATGAACATTGACAAATTTGACAAGGAAATTTGTGCAAAAAACAACTTCTATTTGGCTAGCCAAGCAGCAAATATGTCGGATGATATGCTTTATTAAGCAATCCATTTTTCAGCAATAGCTGAGCCATCTGCAAAGGTTAGCGTGCATCAGGCTTTCCACAGAATTTCATCTGCGTCTGCAGCTAGGTGCGACACACAACCACATTTTTCATGTACATACAATTTTGGATGCAAATCGAATACTTGATGAAAGAGGTGACCTTCCAGATTGACTTCACCATATAGTAAAGTCACAAGAAGAGAAGCAGCCAAAAGAGAAAGGCAATCCACACAATTTCTATGGGGGGGGGGGAATGAATGGTGGTGTTGGGGAACTGTGGAGGCAGAAATATAAAAAGAGGGACTCGGGGAATATAAAAGGAATGTGCTAGGGGGAAAAAAACTAGCAATTTAGGGGGTGGTGTGATGGGGGTGATTACTGCTGCCTGGTAAAATAATAATAATCATCAGAATTCTGAGTCAGATTTAAGGTTTAGGAATGGACCGTGAATGTGATTTTGCTTGCTTGTTTATTCTTGGCTGGATTTAAATGTGATGCATTTGCTTTCTGACTTACAGAGATCAAGATTGGTGTGCCTAAGTCCAGATTTCAAATTCTGACTGTTTAGTTTAACCTTCTGAGTTAATCGCACTTGATTTTAAATGACTGTGCTGTGTTTTGTGCCTTTGCTGTGCTATATTCAGATCCTGGCAGCTAGATTTTCATGAGGAATACAAAAAAACTGGGTGCCAACTGCTGTGCTTGTCAGCTGGGTGTAGGACAAACTTTAAGAGTTAGTTTTTAGCTCTCATTCCACAAAGTGACTTTGGACACAATTTACTGGGAAGTTCAAGTTCAATGAATGGGAGTTGTGGTCTTGAGCTGGCTTCTGGAACTATAATAGCATCAAAATATATGCATTTGCTGGAGGTTACCCTGTTTGTTTTTAAAGGAATCTCAAGGAGGCTCTCCCACATTTTCTAAATTCTAAGACCAGATTTTAGATTAGATTAGATCGAATAGTTCATTAATGTATCAATCCAGTGGAGATAATTCTTTATTGTAACATTAGAGTTTTGCAGGTTGCGCATAGTAATGTGTAACTGCCGTAGGAATATATTTCTCATATCGCACACACAAGATATTAAGTTTTGGAGTTGCACAGAACTGCTCATTAGGCGAGAAATGGACAGGATCATTTTGTTGGTGACTTCGGGCTTTGCCATCCTTGTCGCCTGTTCATCAAGGCAGGCAACACACAAGATAGGAGCAGACAGAGAGCTGACCAGAGAACTCCAGGCCAGAGGACTGGCCCTTTTAAAATATCCACTCTTCTCAGGAAGGGGTGGAGCAAATGGAAAGGTAGCCTGGCTTAAGTTTGGAGACCTCTGCTCAACCCTAGGTAAGGTAAAGGGACCCCTGACCATTAGGTCCAGTCATGACCGACTCTGGGGTTGCGGCGCTCATCTCGCTTTATTGGCTGAGGGAGCCGGCGTACAGCTTCCAGGTTATGTGGCCAGCATGACTAAGCCGCTTCTGGCGAACCAGAGCAGCACACGGAAACGCCATTTACCTTCCCGCCGGAGCAGTACCTATTTATCTACTTGCACTTTGACGTGCTTTCGATCTGCTAGGTTGGCAGGAGCAGGGACTGAGCTCACCCCGTTGCGGGGATTCGAACCGCCGACCGTCTGATCGGCAAGTCCTAGGCTCTGTGGTTTAACCCACAGTGCCACCCGCGTCCCTAGCTCAACCCTAGGCTTTGTCAAAACAAGGTGCCTGCTTAGAGCTGTCCAAACTCATTATACTACATGTACTCTTCCCTCTGTCCAGGAAATAAAGAGTAGGACCTCTTTGTTATGAAAGAGGATGAATTATTTTCCGCAATGCCAGTGTACCCTATCAGTTCCTTCCCATTCTCACTACTTGGCTGCACTAACCATGATAATAAGGAAGTTGTAGCACAGATCTTGAAATATATTGCGTCAGCCGGGGAAGGGTTTTGGAATGAAGTGCTGATAGCCAGTGGTTAGCTGCATGTTCTGGGGCTTATCATTTATTTTTACAAAGTGTTTATCCTTTTTTGTTGTTATTGTGGCTGCTTTTGCTATTTTTTTAATTCTTTTGCCCTATTTCATTGTCCCTGCAATAGATATGGGTGAAAAATTCTGGTTCCACACTCTCCAACATTTCTTTTGCATGAAAATAGAGACATCCCCTCCAACATTTCTCCAATGAAAATAGCGGTGTCCTAAGGAAAAGCGGGACATTCCATGATCAAATCAGAAAACAGGAAGGCTTCTATAAATCTGGAACTGTCCCTGGAAAATAGAGACACTTGGAAGGTCTGTGGTTCTGCTTTGCAAAAGTCAGATTCCGGCAGATTCACATGGCCTCTAGCAACTCCCGAGGCTACCCCAGTACATGAGGTTTATCTAGGAGTTACAGAGAAATTTGGTCCAGTTGGCATTTTAATGCATCCTTACGTAATTTGCACCTTGGAAGCAATATGCAAGCCAGAATGCGGCTGTCCCACGAAAGCTGCCCTTCTCCAGATTTTGCCATGCAGTTTTCGGAGCACTAAAATGCATAAACAAAGTAAAAGTGTGCATAGAAATGTATGCATTACTGAAAGTAACACAGAGCATTGTATTGAGGGAAATCGCTTGCAAAAATGTGTGCATTGGGCAAAATTGCATACCAAAAACATGCAATTTAGGAGAAATGTGCATTAACGCTTTGACAAATTTTCAAGGGTGCTTTTTTTAAAAAAAAAAAAAAAGCAAAAGATTTGCATGTTGATGCAGAAATACGGTGAACTGAAGTTAATACTGGAAAATCAAGAAACTCAGAGAAACCAAAAGGGACAGATTTGCCCATCCTTAGGTGTGCCCAGTAGTCTCTGGCTACTGCTTTCATTGTAGTGGTTGCCGCTTTAATCGTTGTGTCATGCCCAAGCTTGAAGCTTCACTTCTGCATATAGTTGTAGATTCCTTACCAGCCCCCTGGAGTCTGGAATATCAGGGCAGCAGCTGAGTCTGGTGTTATCTAGAGCAGAATTCAGCAGTATCTGTTCATTCTTCTCAACTCCTTTCCATCTCTGTGTTCCATCTCATGTGCTGCTTTCTGTTGCACTTCTTCGCAATTTATTCTGCTTTTGGCATTCTCTTTCAACGTGCAGAAATGAGCACTCACACTTTACATTGTGGGTGCCCTTTGCGGGATTGCACTTGGTGCTACAGTTCCCAGGGAGATTACTGGAAAACAGGGGCTGGCTTGCTCTCAGTATTAATTTTTGGAGGTTCACACCCAGCCTCAGTACAGTGGTACCTCAGGTTACATACACTTCAGGTTACATATGCTTCAGGTTACAGTCTCCGCTAACCCAGAAATAGTACCTCAGGTTAAGAACTTTGCTCCAGGATGAGAACAGAAATTGTGCAGCGGTGGCACGGCAGCAGCGGGAGGACCCATTAGCTAAAGTGGTGCTTCAGGTTAAGAACAGTTTCAGGTTAAGAACGGACCTCCGGAACGAATTAAGTACTTAACCCGAGGTACCACTGTAATCAAGTTTCCTGCTGGGAGGTGGGGCCAGCCCCATTTATAAATAGGGGGTGGAGACGACAATAGCCAGGCAGTTCGCTCTGAAGATTCACCCTCCCTTTGTTTAATGTTTCTTGTTTGCAAGTTAACTTTTTCTTCCTGTTTAGCGGGCGCTGCTACGGTCTTTGACTGGTTGCTGTTGAAGGACTGGGAAGAAATTTTCCAGCATTGACAGGTTTTGTCTTCCCCGTAGCAATTCATTACAACTTTGGTGGTTATGGCTTTGGGTGGAATCCTTTAGTCTTTTCTTCCCTATATGGGCGGGGGGGGGGGGCGTGAAGTGGTGACTCACCCCCCTGTGGCGGCAATTCCAGGGTCCCCCTTTTAAAGGGGCTATACATATGGGTGTCACTGGCCATACGCTGAAAGGTCGTCAGTGAACCACCCTACATGTGGGGATATGAGCTGGGATGCCTGCTACACTTACATCTCGCAGCGCACCCCCATATCCCATTTACCCTGATGAGCCCCAATTCCCCCCAGCTGGCGGGCTGGGAGGGATACACGCCCAAGGCCTAAGCCAAGGTCTTCCTACATTGGGAAGTTTAATAAAGTTGTGGCCTAATTTTAATTGCATATAACGTCAGAGTCTTTATTCCTCCCTTATGATCCCTGGGGGCTGGGGCTGTCACTGCCTGGTCACACAATGCCTCCATGTAATGACTTGCTCACTTTACTGGGGTGGCGAGCTGCTGCATGCTGCCGCAACAATGGTGAGGATTCATCACAAGGAGCTGTTTCTAGCACCCTGGAAGTATAAAAGCCAGCCATCAATGCATCTGTTTTGAAAATCAAGAACAAACATCTCTGGAACATGCTTTCTCCCAGCTTATCCAGGAAGCACGATTCTAACCTAGGAAGTAGTACAAGTGGCCCTTAAGTGGTTCGAGAATACAGTGGTCCCTCTGGTTACGTACTTAATTCATTCCGGAGGTTCGTTCTTAACCCGAAACTGTTCTTAACCTGAAGCACCTTTAGCTAACCTTTAGCTAATGGGGCCTCCCGCTGCCACTGTGCTGCTGCCGCGCGATTTCTGTTCTCATCCTGAAGCAAAGTTCTTAACCCAAGTTACTATTTCTGGGTTAGCGGAGTCTGTAACCTGAAGCATATGTAACCTGAGGTATCACTGTATAGGCAAGGATTATTAAGTGCCACTTTCCACAGAATACCTGAACAGCCGTGCTCATGCCATGAGAAAAATAATAATACATTCGTTTATTAATCCATCCTTCTTCAAGGCAGATCAGGACAGTATTTGTGGGTCAACCAATTTAATTCTCAGAACAGCCACCAAGAATGATGACTGCCGGGTTTTGAATAAAAAATAAAAAATTGGAAGGAGCAACTGTAGAACAATGGTTGTCAAAGCTATGGTTTCTAGCTGTAACAGGGAAGTTAAAAGCAAGCTAAAGGACTTGCACAAACAGACAATTTCTTTATTTTTCATTTCTATTTAGAAGACTTTGAAGGCTTTGCTTCTTGAAACCAGAGACTGCCAGAAGTGTGTAGGAAAATATGCTGGCAGACCTGCCTGAAATGAAATGAGAAAACTAAGTACATTGTTTAAATTCATGGTTTATTTGTTATGGAAGAACTTAGTGTAATATTTTATATCGCTGAAAATAATTTAAAATAAAAAAGCCTTTAAAACATAAAAATATCACTAATCCCATCTAAGACTCTCACTCTCCGCACTCCCATAGGTAAGATTACAACTATCCTCAAATCCAAGTGCATAGTATATAGTTTAGAGACTACCCTTGTGAGAAAACATATTGGAGCCATAGAGTTCTGGTACATGAATGTGCCATGTGATAATAGTACTCCCATGAGCATTTATTTCAATGCAATAAAATAACCCCCCCCCCAAAAAAACCCCAGTCCTGTTAAAGAAATCAACAAGCTCCTCTTCCATTCAAAATCTAAACAGAGGAATGCCAAAATCCTAAACAGATGTATGAAATTTCAAAAATCAGGTTTGAAATTGGATTCAACAGTTAATTTCCTTTTGGGCCAACCCCACTTTCCCCACATCCCACCCCCAACAAAAATTTGAATTTGGCACCGTTTTGCAAATATATTCACTTTTTTCTGCTGGACACTCAAAAACAAACACCTATCTCTAATTATAAGCTAATGAACTGTGCACAGTGGCAGCAGTTTCTACGATCTCTTCCAGCCTAGCGTGAGTAGATAATTACAGAATTTTCACTATTTTTTTTTTTTTTACTTTTACTATTTCATCCTAAGGTGTTTCCCCTCTTGTTGTTGTTACTTTAAATTTCTCCCACCTGCCAAACAAGCTCCTCCTCTTTGAGGAAAGGAGAAAATTAAGTGCCTTAGTTTCCCCGGTGGTAATTTTAGGAACCTGGTGACAACCTGAATGCTCTTCTTCCTTGAGAAAGTAGAGACCCATCCATAGTTGCAGCAGGGAAGGAAGAAGGCATTCTGTTGTTTTATGAATTTTGGCGTGTGTATGGCATGGGCAACTGAAAAAGCATCAATGCCTCTACATATATAGAAGGAGGACCAGAGAAGCCAAAGGGAGGATGTTAAGTTGGAAGCTGGAGTTCAAGACACCGTTGATAGAAACACTACACAATTAACCCTCAAAGATAGTTAGAAACCACACAGCTGGAGGTGCAAAAAAAGAGACAGGGACATACTTACACATGTGGTGGAAGTGCACAGTCATCTGGGAATTTGGGGACAAATTATATAATGAATTCCAAAAGCTATTCAGATTTACATTCAGAAAAAGACCGGAAGCCTTCCTCCCAGGAATAATGTCAGCAGAAATCAGAAAGACATAAGACCATTGTTTATGTATGGAACAACAGCAGCCAGAATATTAGTGGCAAGAAATTGGAAAAACGAAACACCACCCACGATAATAGAATGGCAGACTCTTATGACTGAATACCTCAAACTTGCAAAGATGACGGGGAAAGTAAGAGGGCTCTCAAACCAGAAAGTATACAAAGAATGGAAAATATTCAAAGATTACCTAAAAACATATTGTCCAAATAGCAATCTCCTTGTGGAATTAAACCGATCCTTGTAAAATACGATGTGCAAATGTTAATTTGGTAGAGTACACAAAAACAAATTAGGGTAATAGAAGGCTGTGTGTTAAATGTAAATAACAATACAAGTACAATAAGAAGCATCGGAAGTCTTTTATTTAGAAATTCAATGAACGATTGCATAATAATGCAAATTCTTGTTTTGTCTGTGAGTTTCCCCCTTCTTTCTTTTCTTGTCTAAATCTTTTCTTTTTTAACTTTATGTATGTATATATATTTGTATTTTAATTCAATAAAGATGATTAAAAAAGAGAAGGAGGATTTCAATTTCCAAGTCACTGGAGACCATTTGGAGGAAAGGGAAGCCATGGCAAGGGTCCATGAATTACAATGAAACCAGATTGGTGGTGCTTCAGTGACTATTTCTGAGCAAGTTTTAAACTAATCTATGGAACTCTGGCAAGAGCTAAGGAGCGCCCAGTCTGGATGACTCAGGGCAAGTTGCTGCTCAACAAGATAGGATGGAAGGTACGCAACAAACACCTGGAAACTCATGGTCGTCAATTAAGAGTCATAGTCAAACTTGGATATAATTTTTTTTTTTACAGGCGTATGGTAATGTGTGTTGTGCTGAAACAATGTACAGATATTCTGGGTATATTAAAATTTGGTGGACAGTAATCGCTTGAGCTCTGCGAGTGCAGCTTTCTCCTGATAGAAGTGCAGAGTGTTTGAGGACCGGGACATTCGCAGGGAAACCAAAATGCTTGTTTACAAAGCTATTGTACTACCAACCTTACTGTATGCTTGTTAAACATGGACCACTTATAAACGCCATCTCCAACTCCTTGAAAGATTCCATCAACGGTGTCTCTGAAAACTTTTACATATCACTTGGAAAGACAGGTGAACTACAGTGGTACCTCTGGTTAAGAACCTAATTTGTTCCAGAGGTCTGTTCTTAACTTGAAACTGTTCTTAACCTGAGGTACCACTTTAACTAATGGGGCCTCCCACTGCTGCTGTGCTGCTGCCGTGCGATTTCTGTTCTCATCCTGAAGCAAAGTTCTTAACCTGAGGTACTATTTCTGGGTTACCGGAGTCTGTAACCTGAAGCGTCTGTAACCCTAGGTACCACTGTAATGCCAGTGTACTGGAAGAAGCAAAGATCACCAATGTTGAAGCAATGATTCTACAACATCAAACTTGTTAGACTGGTCATGTTGTTTGGGTGACTGATTATCATCTTCCAAAGCAATTACTCTATTCCAAGCTTAAAAATGAAAAGTGGTGGTCAACAAAAGAGGTTTAAAGACTCTCTCAAGGCAAATCTAAAAAAATGTAGTAGAAAGTAGAAACACTGACAACTGGGAAACAACTGGCCTGCGAGTGCTCCAGTTGGAGAACAGCCTTTACCAAAGGTGTCATGGGCTTTGAAGACACTTGAACTCAGGATGAAATGGAGAAACATGCTAAGAGGAAGGCATGTTTGGCAAACCCTTACCATGATCAACTCAGAAACCTATGTCCCTACTGTGGAAGGATGTGTGAATCCAGAATTGGCCTCCACAGTCACTTACGGACTCACTGTTAAGACCATGTTCATGCAATATAATTTTATTCAGGTACGAGTGATCATCAGAGAAAAAGTGGTGGTGGCCACATATTGTCACATTTCTTGCAGCACCTTCAACTCTGATGGTGATGCAGATATGGAGAAAGAAATCAAGGCAGCAGCCTAAACAGAAATAACTGTCTGCACGTTGACTGCATACATGCAAATTATAATGTCCTTGCAGTCACACACATTGACTGTACATATAGCAATGTCTGCAGTCTTTACACAGGTCAAACTTTCCTTCCAGGGGTGATTAGAGGGTAGTCAAGGGGCCTAAGCTCATGACCTTCTGAATGGGGTCCCAGATTTCCCTCCCCACACATATGTTTTTTAATTATTGTTATTTTTGTTTTACTTTACAGCAGGCATAGGCAAACTCAGTCCTCCAGATGTTTTGGGACTACAACTCCCATCATCCCTAGCTAAGAGGACCAGTTGTCAGGGATGATGGGAATTGTGGTCTCAAAGCATCTGGAGGGCCGAGTTTGCCTATGCCTGGCTTACAGGGTGACTTTCTCTTTGGACTTTCTCTTTGGAAATTAGCCTGAGTTTGCACCTCTATACGTATTTCTTTTCCTTAAAAGGTAAAGGGACCCCAGACTGTTAAGTCCAGTTGCGGATGACTCTGGGGTTGCGCCGCTCATCTTGCTTTACTGTCCGCAGACAGTTTTTCCGGGTCATGTGGCCAGCATGACTAAGCCGCTTCTGGCAAACCACAGCAGCGCACGGAAACACCGTTTACCTTCCCGCCAGAGCAGTACCACAGGCTCAGTGGTTTACACTACAGCGCCACCCGCTTTTCCTTAGGACTTCCCTATTTTCATTGGAGAAATGTTGGAGCGTATGAAATTATGCAATCCCTGAGTCAAGGAGATAAGTAACTATACAACCTTTATAAGATATCCCTGTTTACGGAAGATCTTTTTAAATGTTTAATGTTTTATTATGTTCTTATATATGTTGGAAGCTGCCCAGAGTGGCTGGGGAAACCCAGTCAGATGAGCAGGGTAGAGACAACAACAACAACAACAGTTAAAATCACACCTTCAACCATCACTTTAAAAAATCAGTAAAGGAGATGGGATCAGCAGTTAGAATCTTAAACTGGTCACCTGGCCATACAGATCACTTTCATTCTCTCTTCCACATCAATGCCATTTTTCAGCCTGCTCAGAACTCCACATGGAACACGATCTTCTCTTGGCTTAACTGCATTTGTTCCTGGTCATCCAGAGCTGGGAGGCCAGTCCCATGGAGCAGTTAGTAGGCAAGGACAGGTTGCCCTTTGCTCCTGCACCGACTTCCCATTTCGCCCTTGGATGCGGAAAAACCCGATAGAATTGGTAGCCGTGGTGGATCTGTTTTGCTCTGAAGCTGGACCTGCCAGCCTGACTGCTGCAGAGCATAAACCAAAGGACAGGAATGAGAACAGGGAGTAGCTTCTGAAGAAAGGTCTCTGCCAGCTGACCTTCCCTTGTCAAACGCAACTTGCTGTGGTGTGCCGACACAATGGAGAACATTCTGCTCTCGGTGTACTTGGCAAATGAAGAAATGGGCGGCAGGGGTGGGGGTGGGAAACCTTCACTGCGTGAATTATTGGCAAAGCGTTTGAAGTGCCTCCAAGATTTCTTTCTGACTGACTTGCAATTTCTCAGGAGATTTGTGTCCTTCGTTCTCCTTTCCCTGTGGTTGGAACGTAGGGCTGAGTACTCCTTTGGCCAAGGCATTTTCTCCTTTTGAAGGCCTTTCCCAGAGGTCAAATAATCTTCTTGCCTTCGAAACCTTCGGTTGAGGGCATGACTTTCATCCTAGAAAGGCAGAATCCTACACGGAAGAAGAAAGGCTGGCATCCTGCTGCCATAGCTGCCAACCGTCCCTTATTTGGCGGGAAAGTCCCTTATCCCAGTGCTGTGTCCCGCTGCTGTCCCTTATTGATGATGTCCCTTAAATCTCCCAGGTTTCAAAGGAAGCAGCTCCTCTCCCTCCCTCCCTGCCGGCCAGGGAGGAGGGAGGCTCCAACTGTGTTGCTTGGCTGCATTGCTCACCCAATAAGGAGTCTAAGAACGACTGGGGGGTGGAGCATGCATGTCTTGTGCCGATCAAATCGGCCATGTTGCCTGGGGACTTGCCTTTGCTCAGCGCTTCCCAGCAGAGAGGTGACGGTGGTTTTCCTTGCTGCATCCCCTTTGCCGGGTTGCTGCGCTGTGGGAACCACCGCTTGAGGCTTCATTTGGCTGCTGGCTGGGCTTTCTGCCTTTGGCTGGGAGGGGCTCAGAAGTTGAACATAGCTGTGCTCTGAAAATCCCTTATTTTGGCTGCTGATCCCTTATTTTTGAGGCTGCTGGTCCCTTATTTTCAAATCTGTAAGTTGACAGCTATGCCTGCTGCTCCTATTGTCTTGTCAGTGGTCTTCAAACACCACCACCACCTAAAACAAATGTGATATTTTCAGGAGTCCCCTGACAGTCGCATACGCAGACCGGAAAGCCAGCCCAGCATTCACGAATCCCTCTGCCGACAGCCCTGATAAAGCAGTTCCAAAACTCTTGCCGCATATTTGCCACTTCTCCTTGACCCTTTGTCAATCACGGCCTCTGAGGGCAAGGGAAAACCCAGCCTTGTTGTGCTGGGATGCAGCAGACTGGTTGCGCTTCGAGCAACGACTGAAACAGCAGCCGTAGAAACAGTATCATCACATGACTTTGAAGACACTTGAACTCCGGACGCAAGGGAGAAATGTACTAAGAGGAAGGCACGCTTGGCAAATCCACACCGTGATCAACTCCTGCCTGGGAACTAATGTCCCCACTGTGGAAGGACGTGTGGGTCCAGAATTGGCCTCCACAGTCACTTACGGACTCGTTAAAACCGTGTTTATGGAAGACAATCTTCCTTGGCTAAGGGAGCTGGGCATGTTTAGCCTGGAGAAGAGGAGGTTAAGGGGTGATATGATAGCCATGTTCAAATATATAAAAGGATGTCACATAGAGGAGGGAGAAAGGTTGTTTTCTGCTGCTCCAGAGAAGCGGACACGGAGCAATGGTTCCAAACTACAAGAAAGAAGATTCCACCTAAACATTAGGAAGAACTTCCTGACAGTAAGAGCTGTTCGACAGTGGAATTTGCTGCCAAGGAGTGCGGTGGAGTCTCCTTCTTTGGAGGTCTTTAAGCAGAGGCTTGACAACCATATGTCAGGAGTGCTCTGATGGTGTTTCCTGCTTGGCAGGGGGTTGGACTCGATGGCCCTTGTGGTCTCTTCCAACTCTATGATTCTATGATGCTAGAAATTAAGCGTCCACTCCAAAACAACAACAACAACCCAAGCCTCATGTGGAAAGCTTTCTCAGATACAGTGGTACCTTGGCTTAAGTACTTAATTCGTTCCAGAGGTCCGTTCTTAACCTGAAACTGTTCTTTACCTGAAGCACCACTTTAGCTAATGGGGCCTCCTGCTGCTGCTGCGCTGCCGCCACACAATTTCTGTTCTCATCCTGAAGCAAAATTCTTAACTCAAGGTACTATTTCTGGGTTAGCAGAGTTTGTAACTTGAAGCGTCTGTAACCTGAAGCGTCTGTAACCTGAGGTACCACAGTATGTGTGAGCTGCAGTTTCATGGTGGGGGGGGGGCATTTCAGCAGCTGTGTGACCAAGTGCCCAAATTCGGTCAGTGCTTGAGTTCAGGGTTTAGCATTCCAGGCACACAAGGAGCTTGACACACAAACATAGCACCACAACAACTATGTCTTTCATGCCATTTTGGTGTAAACTCCATTTGATGGAATGATCCTGGGTCCACAGTGATACAACTGGGCCCTTTAAAGATCTGTTTTAGGAGGAGTTTGGTGTCATCTGCAAATTTGATCAGGATGCCCTTGAGTCCATCATCCAAGTCATTGATAAAGATGTTGAATAAGACCGGGCCCAAGACAGAACCCTGTGGCACCCCACTAGTCACTCTTCTCCAGGATGAAGAGGAACCATTGATGAGCACCCTTTGGGTTCGGTCAGTCAGCCAGTTACAAATCCACTGAGTGGTAGCATAGTCAAGTCCGCATTTTACCAGCTTCTTTACAAGAATATCATGGGGCACCTTGTCAAATGCCTTGCTGAAATCAAGGTAGGCTACATCCACTGCGTTCCCTTCATCTACCAGGCTTGTAATTCTGTCAAAAAACGAGATCAGGTTAGTCTGACATGACTTATTTTTCAGAAATCCATGCTGACTATTGGTGATCACAGTATTCCTTTCTAGGTGCTCACAGACTGTTTGCTTAATGATCTGCTCCAGAATCTTCCCTGGTATTGATGTCAATCTTCCCTGGTATTGATCCCTGCGAATCTCTGCTCCACTACAGTGCTACAGATTAACATATCTCCCAATTAACATGTTCTTATGCGATTTTGACAAATATACACATTGTTGCATGCCGTTTTCTTTAACATAATGCATTTTTGTAATTTTGTCCCACGAATATATTCATTTTCACGCACACTTCCCCCTAATTATATTCATCATTGTGCACATTGGTTGGAGAACTATATCGCAACATTTGGAGAAGTGTGGACTTTGAAGGGTGGCTGTGTTTCGCTTTGTGTACTGGTTTGAGAATGTGAACTGGGAATGTTATTTTCCCAAAAGTGAAGAGGTCACAACAAAAGAAGGTTGGATACAGAAACTAATGGAAATATGCAGAAATGGCGAAACTTATTGGAAGAATAAGAAATCAAGACAACAAACTATTTTGAAAGGAATGGAAGTGGTTTACTGAGCATTTACAAACAATCTGAAAACAGATTAAGACACTGGCAGGATTATTGTAAAAACCTGCAGTTTTAATATATATATTAATATATATTTAATAATATATATAAAATTAATACAATTTAATATATATATGAGATATATGTTAGAACAGACAAATAAAATAATAAGTTAAGACAATTTGGAGTATGCAGGAAAGGACAAAAATAAATGTAAGGAACAGCAGAAAGAGGGGAAAGGGAGTCAAAATGGAAAATGTTAACACTTGACAAAGTAATTGTTCTAATGCAGGCATCCCCAACCTGCGGCCCTCCAGATGTTTTGGCCTACAACTCCCATGATCACTAGCTAACAGGACCAGTGGTCAGGCATGATGGGAATTGTAGTCCAAAACATCTGGAGGGCCGAAGGTTGGGGGTGCCTGTTCTAATGTATATAAATGGAAATTATTATTATTATTATTATTATTATTATTATTATTATTATTATTATTATAAAAGAGAGTGTGAACAGGGTAGTTTACCATTCAAATGCAAAAAAAATTGAATTGCTCCCCCAATCCTACATCTGAGTGGCCTGGACTACATTTTCCAGTTCCCAGAATGCTCCAGAGTGTCAGGGCTGAGCTATAGGTAACTGTCAGAGTGGGAATGGAAACCAGGGGTAAGGGGAGGGAAGGGAACTCAAGCCTAGAGATGGAGCCAAATGCCAGAGCCGAAGAAAGAGTGAAAAAATGGCAGGAGTCAGCATCAAAACACACCAGTGCCAGGAGGTCTACTGTTACCCAGGTGAAGTCTCAGCTCAGTTGGTTAGAGCGTCGTTCTGATAACGTCAAGGTTGCAGGTTCGATCCCCGTATAGGACAGCTGCATATTCCTGCATAGCTGGGGTTTGGACTAGATGAGCCATGGGGACCCTTCCAACTGTACAGTTCTATGGTTCTCTATAGCTGTTTAGGAGCTAAGCCTGAGTAGGTGGTTCTAGCCTAGAACCTAGGGACACTTCACTGCCCAGAAAGATACCGTATTTTTTGCCCCATAAGACGCACCTAGTTTTTAGAGGGGGAATGCAAGGGGAAAAAAATATTCTTTGAAGGGAGCACTGAGCAGAGCCTGTATGCATCCCAAGCTCTGCTCAGCGCTGCCTTTCACGTTTGTGCGGTGCTTGCGGACTTTTCCCTGAGGAGGGAGAAGGGCAGCCCATCACTGATGGGTTGCCCTTCTCTCTGCTCGGGGAAAAGCCCCCAAGAGACACACACAACACTCCGTGTGGCTCCTGGGGGCTTTTCCAGGAGGTGGAAAGGACAGAGCACGGCTAAGCCGGAAGCTAGAACTGCGAGAGGGAGTTCTGCGCAGCGATCCCTCTCGCTGTTCTGGCTTCTGGGATAGCTCTGCAGCCTGCATTCGCTCCATAAGACGCGCACACATTTCCCCTTACTTTTTAGGAGGGGGAAAGTGCATCTTATAGAGCGAAAAATACGGATTGGGAGTCTCCACACACAGGGCAGCTATCAGTCGAACGTTTCTGAGGTGACAAACCCTGGTGATTCCTGCCACAGAGATCTGACAGGACAGTTTTCCTCCTGCAGCCCTGACACCTGAGAAATCTTTCCCCCTCCCTACAGATTTAAGGGAGGAGTTGCTCTTCAAATGACAGCCCTGACTTCACTCTTCCTAGGGCCTCGTCCATACTTCTGTTTGTGTCCCCCCCCCCGGGAAAACCCTCTCCTCTGAATCAGAGCAAATGTCAACCAAATTTTCCGCAGTGTTATCTATTCGGTGGTCTGTGTTTGCCTGAGCTTGAGCCTGGACTAAGGATTCTGTGTTCTGATTGGATACATGATATCCAATCACAGAACATTTCAGGATTTCGGCCTCTGCCATTGGCCCCTAAACTCTGAGTCATGATTCGCGGCTTGGCAGTTTAGACGGCCAATCACGTTGGGAGTGGGAGTAGCCCTGGCCTTCCGAAATGTATATAAGCAGTTTCTTTGCCCCTGTTGTCTAGTTCTGTAAGTTCAAAAACGGTTCTTGCTGTTATCAGTGTGTCTTGCCTTGCGGGAACCCACCTACACTTCACGCGGGTTGAGGTTTGCTCTGATTCAGCAGCACAGGGCAGATTTCCCTAAGGAAAAACAGCGGGGGGAAAGAGAAAACCATGATTTTGAATCCACATTTTCTAGGTGCAGGCAAGCTCCTCTCCCCCTCCACCAAGCTGTACCCATTTGCCATCTTCTTGGACCGCCTGTTTCCTTGAAGTCATGCTTTCAAGCTTTGATTCCGCAGAGCAGGAAAGGACTTGGAACCCGGCCAGTTGGCATGTTGCTGTCACCTTGCGTCACTCCCCTCTCACCTTTTACAATGGCCAGGGAATATTGGCAGTCCAAAATCATATAGGGAGATCTGATCGGATGATTTATGCCAAAAGGGATTTGACTGGAATCCAGGAACTGTTTGTCAAGTGCTCCCAACTCCTTCGTTTAGAACAGGCAGGTCCAAAGTTTGTTTTGGACTTTGGTCGGCACTCATGCATGTTCACTCCATCAAATACGGCCCTCTTTGAAAAAAGTTTGGGCACCCCTGGTTTAGAACATCCATGGGTTCCCACCTGCCACAGAGAGGAGGCAACAGTGAAGCCTGCTTTGGTATCTATCTGTAGCAGGAAATAACAACCCATTGCCCCTGTGATGGACAGAGTGTTGTGGCAACCCACAGAAAACTGGCATGTAAGTTCCAGTTGGCGCCCTTGTAGAGTCTTAACATGGGGGTATATAACTAAAGCAGGTGACATATTCCAGCAAATATGACAGCCCTCCACGTGTCCCTCTTTTCCAGGGACAGACCCTGATTTACAGAAGCCGTCCCAGTTTCCGATTTGATCCCAGAATGTCCTGCTTTTCCTTAGTAAAGGTAAAGGCGTCCCTGACCATTAGGTCCAGTCGTGACCAACTTTGGGGTTGCGGCGCTCATCTCGCTTTAGTGGCCGAGGGAGCCGGCGTACAGCTTCCGGGTCATGTGGCCAGCATGACTAAGCCGCTTCTGGCGAACCAGAGCAGCGCAAGGAAACTCCGCTTACCTTCCCGCTGGAGCGGTAACTATTTATCTACTTGCACTTTGATGTGCCTTTGAACTGCTCACCCCATCGCAGGGATTCAAACTGCCGACCTTCTGATTGGCAGGTCCTAGGCTCTGTGGTTTAACCCACAGCTCCACCTGCGTCCCTGCTTTTCCTATTTCCCCTATTTTCATGGGAGAAATGTTGGAGTTATGCAACCCCCGAGCCAAGGAGATAAGTCACTATACAATCTTTAGAAGACATCTGAAGGCAGCCCTGCATAGGGAAGTTTTTTTAAAAAATGTTTAGTGTTTTATTATGTTTTTATATATGTTGGTAGCCACTCAGAGGGGTTGGGGCAACCCAGCCAGTTGTTTGGGGTAAGAACAACAACAACAACAACAATAGACTAGGGCATCCCTATTTTCATTGGAGAAATGTTGGAGGGTATGGCAACGTGCTTCAAATGTGCTTTTGTTGTGCTCTGAATGTATGGTGTGAATCTCCCCTTAGAAAAAAGTTAGCTCCAGAGCTGCTAGTTAGAATCATAGATACTATCAAACTGTAGAGGTGGAAGGGACCCTGAGGCATAGTATACTACTACTACAGTGGTACCTCGGGTTAAGAACTTAATTCATTCTGGAGGTCCGTTCTTAACCTGAAGCTGTTCTTAACCTGAGGTACCACTTTAGCTAATGGGGCCTCCCGCTGCCGCCACCGTGCAATTTCTGTTCTCATCCTGAGGCAAAGTTCTTAACCCGAGGTACTATTTCTGGGTTAGCGGAGTCTGTAACCTGAAGCGTATGTAACCCGAGGTACCACAAATACTAATAATAAGGACATCCCTATTGGACGGTATGGAGTGTGGTTTTTTTTTAATGCTTAATGTTCTCTTATGTTATTTTATATGTTGAAAGCCTACCCAGAATGGCTGGGGCAACCCAGTCAGTTAGGGGGAGGGGTAGAATAATAATAATAAGAAGAATAAGAATGAATGAATGAATAAATAAATAAATAAATAAATGACATCCCCATTGGAGGGTCTGAGGGTGTTTTTTTTAATGTTTAATGCTTTCTTATTTTTTTTATATATGTTGAAAGCCACGCAGAATGACTGGAGCAACCCAGTCAGTTTGGCTGGGTATACTACTACTACTACTACTAATAATAATAAATAAAGGTAAAGGTAAAGGTACCCCTGCCCGTACGGGCCAGTCGTGTCCGACTATAGGGTTGTGTGCTCATCTCGCTCAAGAGGCCGTGAGCCGGCGCTGTCCGCAGACACTTCCGGGTCACATGGCCAGCGTGACGAAGCTGCTCTGGCGAGCCAGCACCAGCGGCGCACACGGAAACGCCGTTTACCTTCCCGCTAGAAAGCGGTCCCTATTTATCTACTTGCACTTAAGGGTGCTTTCAAACTGCTAGGTGGGCAGGAGCTGGGACTGAACGACGGGAGCTCACCCCGCCGCGGGGATTCGAACTGGCGACCATGCAATCAGCAAGTCCTAGGCACTGAGGTTTTACCCACAGCGCCACCTGCGTCCCTAATAATAATAAATAGGACCTCCCTATTGGAGGGTATGAAGGTTTTTTTAAAAAAATTCTTAATGTTTTCTTATGTTATTTTATATATCTTGAAAGCTACCCAGAATGGCTGGGGCAACTCAGTCAGATGGGTGGGGAATAATAATAATAATAATAATAATAATAATAATAATAATAATAATAATTTCATCTGAGAACTGTTGAAAAGCAGGCACTCTTCCTGCTACCTGGTCTGTTCTAAGCTCTAAATAAAGCAAAATGGGAGCCGGGGTTGAGGAGAGACAGCTCTTTGTGATCTAATATTCCACCCCCCCAGCTCCCCCCCCCCGCCAAGGAATTAGGAGGCAGTTTGTCTTGCACTTCATCACCTTCGGACCCAATGAGGGAGGGAGAGCGTGGAGTGCCTGCCCGCCCGCCCGCCGCTCTAAACTGCACCCACGGGCGCACGCAACAGTAGCCAGGAATGTGTATTTCTGTAGATGATTAAATCAATACAATTTTGACAAGACTTGTTGGAACATGCTTCTTTATTTTACGCAATTCCTTCCCCTTCGTCGGGGGCATTTATCACCCTGCCTGCCTGTCAGCTAATGGAGATTGTTCTTAGTCCACACTTGATAGAAGGACGTTGTTATGATGCATGCCCACAGTTCAGCTCAGATGCCGGGGGTGTGAGCACGGCGGGGGCACACACAAAGAGCTCCACTAGGGCAGGGGGGCCGGGTCACTTTTCCTGCTTGGCAAAGGGGGTAAGATTATTGTTATGAATTGTGGCTGTTGTTTCCCAACACGGTGTCCTTTCAGAGTGGAGTAATAGCACAGGAAAAAACCAAACCTATGGCTATCGTTGCTATTGCAGTTGGTTATTTTACAGAGTCGTGTACCCATTTTAATTAGAGGCACAAATTGAGAACAGTTGTTTTACTTTTTATCTGACGACAGAAAATGCCTTGTTCCAAAACGGCCATCAAATGAATATTTCACACTGAATGTGGTTTAGATATATATATATTTGTAAAGCTATTTGAATGTATCGGCCTCTAAAGAGGTGCTATATAGCCTGGGTCACACCCCAGGCTGGGGATGAGTATTTTGTACCTGTTCGTTTTCGGTGCACCACTCCCCCCCCCCATTTTTTGTTTGCATCCGGTTTCAGTGCCATTCCCTTCCTTTGTAGCTTACTTTCAAAATAACAAAAATTAGGGCACCCAAATCAACTCCTGTGCATCAAAATGAAGAACACTTCCAATACGGATGCAGAGCTGGTCTGTGGAACTCTCTGCCACTGGAAGTAGCAACCATCAATAACATCGCCTGCTCTGAAACAACATTTGTCTTAAGATGGGGAAACTGAACAGTTATTTGAGGGGATGCTAAGGGCACCCATTGTATTCTATCAACCTAAGACCTATGGAACCCCTATTACTGTAAACAGGCAGAGGCCGGGAGTCAGCTGCAGAAAATGAAGGTTTCGTGTTAATACCATGCTCTGGTCCAACCAATTCATCAATTTTTAAGGGTTGGGAAATTAGGATCAATGGAACATGTGTCCATCTCAGCTGTGCTATGTGTATCTTGCTGTTTCACCACCCTGTTAATAATCTTTAATTAATTAAGTTTTCACCTCTTCCCAAAGTATTTCCCAATCTTTGAAGACTCCTGCAGATCACTAAGGCTGAACTGTCCTCCTGGCCAGTTTCCTACAGTTCTGAGCTGTCTGCATCCTCTTGCACCAGGAGTAAACTAAGCTTTTTCTGGCCACATGGACCACACACCCTTTTTCCAATTCTTGCGGGGCGCAACACTGCCGGAGGGTATGGCCACTCCACACTCTCACACAGGGCACACGGTATCCCCCTCTCCCCAAAAAACTCCATCAACTGATCTGTGCAGAGAAGATGAAGGGAGATGGAATACATGATTGCTTCCTCCCCAGTAATCAGAGGATTAGTCTAAGGAGCAGGGGGGAATATAGGAACCAATTCCTAGAGGCCAATATCTCTTCAACCCCCCAAAAAACAAAATATTTGAGGGGGCCCCCAAAAGCTGATGGGCATTGCCATTTAAATGCAGTGCGTGCACCATGTCTTGTGATCAGTTATGTGGGGTGGGGCTTACCTGCCCTCCCCAATATTTTATTCAAGTTAGCACCCCTGGGGGAGAGATCATTTGCCTCCCCAGCAGTATCCTGGGCTGAGTAGAGAGATTTAAACTTTCCCACCCACCCCAGATTCACAACCACTTTGATTTGTTTCCTTTCTGCCGCCGCTACCAAAATCCATGGTCATGGGGGGCAGAAAAATGTGCTTGGGGTGTGTGTGTGTGTGGATCAGGCCCCTTGGCCTAAAAGTTAGCTGTCCCTGCCTTACACTAACAGAGGCAGCCTTCCTACCTATGGGGTCTTATAGTTGTGATTGATACTGTGAAACTGCCGGGAGGGCAGCCAGGTCAGAGTTATTTGTGATGTACAAAAGGGGTGATCAAAATGCCACAAAGAATCTTGCCAATCACGACACGCATGTTATGCCCGTAACGGGGGGCAGCGGTGGGGTGGGGTGGACGGGATTGTAAATAAAATTTAGCCTGCGATTTCCTCCATTCAAATGAGCAGCGTGGGGAGGAGCCGTTCCTCATTTCCCCCGCTAGAAATGTCTCTCTTTCTCCTTGTCAGCGCTGCGCGGTTGGCCAGCCACCATTACGGCTGTCCCAGTGATGGATGGGGGAAGTGTGCATGTATGGATATGTGTTGTTGTGTCAGAATAGCGGAGAGGTGGGCTTCTGGGTTTTGAGCACAAATAATTTTTTTTGGTTTGAAGAAGCGCACCGGAACAACCCTCAAAAAATGCACATACGTCGCCAGGGCCTGGCCTCAGTAGCGTGTGTGTGTGTGTGTGTGTGTGTGTGTGTGTGTTTCTTGCATTTTGATCTTCTAAGATACACAAGGAGTCATGCATTTATCCTCCCAGTAGCCCTGTAAGATAGTTTTCGCCTCAGTTGCAAGGTGGAAGTGAGCTTGGTGACTGAGCTGGTACTGAACAC